>NC_084480.1:216654579-217262258 GCF_030035675.1 Rhineura floridana
ATCCTATATTTAAATAAAACTTCACAATTTAGAAGATTACACTGAATCAAAGCAGCAGGTGTCTATTAATATTTATTAATAATATTTAATAACACCTATTCTCCATTTGTCAATATAATCTAAGTTTGGAGAGAGACACTGGAAACCTGTCCAGCTGATACCAGATAGCTTGATATTTTTAGAGATTCTAGAACAGCAGAACACCACACACTGCATACGAACTTTTCTCAAATCTTTGCCCACCTCAGAGAAGATTCTTATATTTACTATAAGACTCAAAGCTGTACTTGGTTCCCCCCCCCCCGTCTCCCACTTGACAACACGTATGGGCAGGTGGGTGTGATTTGGGGAAAGTGGTTGGGTATCATGTCAAGCCTTTAGAACAAAATCAGCGTCCCACTCTAGCAAGTTAAACACTGAAAAATATGAGTGCAATTAGATTTCCCTTACAAGGCAACAAATGTCATCTTTTGTATGCTTGTTATATTTGCTTCCTAATTAATCTCAGCCTCAAACACTGTCACTGGTCATAAATCTTCTAAAACACACTGATTTTTTTTAAACAACTTGGTTTTAAGCAAAAGTATTAAGCTTATATACAAACATTTTTAAAAGTACAAAAATAACGTATTGGCAAGTTATTATGCTTTTGACAATTCTCAGATGTATACACATGCAAGACAGTGTAATATAATTTAGAGCATTTGTAATCAGAACATGTGACTTATTCCTGATTGAGAGAATAGGTATGTGTATTCAAAATAAATGTAATGCCCAATACTGCAATATTTGACAGTCTCAGCATGTGTATGTACAGAAACAACAGTTTTCATATTAACTGATTTTTAAAAATTCTCTACATTACAATACGCTAAAATCTACAAGAGCTATAATAGATCTGCTTATACAAAGAAATTCCATGATGTACAAAGTAAAAGCAGGGAACATTTATTGCCATGCAAAAACCTAAGTACTGCATTAAACACAATTTTTAAAAGTTAAAATAATTTCCATTAACACTCAGAACAGTAAGCCAGTAGAATCAACCCTGACTAAATACTATGTTATACCAAAAGGGCAAAAAAAAAATAAAAAAAAAATAAAAAATGTTTTGCTGGTGTTTGTAAAATATATAAATCCGCGCGAACAAGTCTGCAGCATTCGTTTTCTTCCCAATAGATCATGAAATGAGCTAAAAAAAGAAGAATTTGTGTACTTTTAATCTTTTACCTACTTTGTAAATCCCCCCTCCCACAAACCTATTACTAGAGCTGCAATTCTAACAGGTTGCTTGGTAGGAAGTTCCAGGGGAAATCAATAGGACTTATTTTCAAATAAATATTGTTAAGGATGGGCTACATATGGAGCATGAAATTTTAGATAAGTGGTCTTAAACTTACTTTAAAATTACTGAGTTGCAACTAAAAGTAATGAATAAAATTTGGATGCAATTTCAGGAACTGGATGTAGTACTTGAGATCTTCCTAGCTACCCAAGATTTTCAAATTAAAAGAGTAGCTTCTTTTAGTATTTGGATCATCACATATTTCACTGATCAAGTATTTACCTCTTTCACTGTCTTTTTGATGAAGTCTTTTCTGTCGGATAAGTCATAACTGGGATAGCTTTCATATACCTGTAACAATCAATTTATAACACAAAGGTAAGTCAAATAGTACAACCAGAATACAGTATACTCCCCATGACAAAAGGCCAAACTAGATGCACCACAAACAGTACCTCCTTAGTTTTTAAATATACTGCAGGTGTGGAAGGTGGGTATCTGGCCTGGGTCCACTGCAGTGGGAGAAGGTATTTTTTTAAACCTTGATGAAAATTGTTCGCTGTCCCTATTTGCATCGCGGAAGTTACATAATCAAAGCAAAGCTTATACTGCTTACATGTCCTGTGTGACTCCACTTTCCTAGCACAGGGTAAATACCTGAACTTTATCACAGATTCTCATTCTCTACCCTGACTCCCATCACCATGCACCTAGAAGTGTCTTTTATATATATCTTTTATAAGTCATAATATTTTAAAGATCTTCTGTACTATTTTGTAAATTTGTACTTTTTGTAGTAATTGTGTTTTAAAAATTAAAAAGAAAAAAGGAGCGAATGCCTAAATGAAGAGATCCCTTGTTTATTAGACTGAAGCTTCTCCCTTTACCTTGGATATTGCAAGAGAGGTATAAAAGGTAGGGTCATAATATCTGAACATACATTCTTCTAGTGTGTCAAAATTAAGGCTGAGAAGACCCAGGTTCAGTTCTCTGTTCCACCTTGAAGAGACCTTCAGTCTAACCTTCACAGGGTTGCTGTAAGGATAGAATGAAGTGGAGGGATTGTTTATGCCCCTGCCCTGAGCTGCTTGGAGGAAGGGAAAGAGCTGGAGAAAGGAAGGGATAAATAGGTATGTATTCTATCAGTTACCATTCAGGTATCAACTTATCTTTCAAGTATAAAGCTAAATATATATTACTATTTCAAGTATAATTGTACCACTCTATGGTAATGGATTTAGAATTGTCCCCAAATAGAAGGCATAAACTGAGTTCAGTTCAGGCTTCTCCTGCATCAACTAGGAAATATAAGGGTTTATGAAATATGCATGTGTTTTTACATTTACACTCTTAAAGTTTCCTATAGGGCTGTGCTCCGTATTCAGGCGAAGCCCAAAGGATGGACCAAACGGGGCTTCTTCAGCACTGATTTGTGATGAAACAGATTGGGCTGAGTCAGTCTCTGTATCATAAAGGGTGGTGAATGCATTTCCACATATTAGTTGACAAAGCTTATTCGGAGTTTAAAAAAGCAAGAGCTCACATGTTGATGTCTCTGATTGGCTGACTGCACTACATGAAATCCACACACACAACACAGACATTAACAGTGGGGGGAGGGGAACACTGTGTTTTATTGACAGCTCTTCCTGCCTTTAATGTCTGCCTGACCCACTTGCTCATTCCTCTTCTGGCTTGGGTTGCCATGGTGCTGAGTCTCCTCCTTCCCTTATTCAGTATTTACAACCAGAGCTAGAGGAGGAGGAGCTGGAGACTCAGCACTGGGAAAAGTCTCTGACAGCTGTTGCAACCTTGTGCCACTGCCACTCCTCCTCTTGAGTAAGCCACCCATCCTCTTGAGCTGTGGGGAGCTCAGGAATGCTAGCATGAAGGTAAGTGGGGCATGCGCCCCCTTCCCCTTTGGACTGAGAGGTGCGGACCTTACTTTTCTTATCCGCTGGAGCCAGGGAGGAGGGCGGCAAAGAGGGGAGCACTGGAGTCAAGCTATCACTTTGAGGGAGGGGCTTGGTCTCTCCCTCCCCACTGCCTAACCCCAAAGAAAGAGCAGCAAAGAGGTTCTTTCTCCTCACAAATGGAATTCCCTCCCCAGACTATGTTTTTTTTTTTAAAAAAAGAACAAGGATTTGAGTGTTTTTTCTCCTTTGAAAGGATGTTCTGATGTGGTACAGTCACCATGCCCACAGGCTCATGGGACCCACTTCCATCAAAAATAAAGCTCGGGCATTGAAAAAACCATATAAATTCCACCAGCCCCATATGGTTTTATTGGTGGCTAGTATGAAATCCCGTGGAGCTACTCAGCTGAAGTTTGGGCAGGGTTAATCCCCTCCATAGAGACTACCATATCTTGTTAAAAAACAATTAATGCAATTAATGGGATTTCTGGATATTTGTAACATCTGGATCAGGTCAGGATGGGTACAAATATATCCGGACCAGGCCATATCTGCATTTACAAATCAAAGTCACAAATCAGGTGTGTATGTGGGGGTCCAAGCACAGCCCTAGTTTCTAACTATAAACCAGTGATACGAGGCACTTTTTTTTAGTAACAAAATTAGAACAATGATCATATGCCAACTGTAAATAAATATTAGGCACATTTGGCAGTTTCATATTTACTAAATACATTTAAATCAGACATCCTAAATTCGATCATCCTCTAGGGCAAGGGTGGGGAATACAAGACTTAGGCGGCCAAATGCAACCCTCCAGGCCACATCCTTCCCTAATTTTTTTTTACCTGGCTGGAATGTGTCCTTGAACTGTAATAATGCCCCTTATTTACCTGGATGAAGATATGGTTACACTGTAGCCTACAGTACATAGAGTTATATCTATTGTGCCATCCACAATGGGCATGTTGCCCCTGGAAGATTGCCCACTAGGGGATGTGGTCCTCAGGCTGGAAAAAAGGTTCCCTGCCCCTATGCTATTTTATTTATTTATTAAATTTCTATACCACCCCATAGCCGAAGCTCTCTGGGCGGTTCACAACAGAATAAATACATCAATATACAATTAAAACCACATATATAAATTAGAACACTCAAAAATACTAACGTTAAAAATACTGATATACTAAATACTAAAAGCATAAAGTATAAGATACAAAGATGTTATAATGTTGAATGATTAAATGATTAAAATGATTAATATAATTAATTAAAATGCCTGGGAGAAGAGGAACGTTTTAACCTGGCGCCGAAAGGATATTAACGTTGCGCCAGGCGTACTTCAAGAGGGAGATCGTTCCATAACTCGGGGGCCACCACTGAGAAGGCCCTTTTTCTTGTTGCTACCCTCCGAGCTTCTCTCTGAGTAGGCGCCCGGAGGAGGGCCTTCGATGTTGACCGAAGTGTACGGGTAGGTTCATATCGGGAGAGGCGTTCCAACAGGTATTGTGGTCCCATGCCGTGTAAGGCTTTATAGGTTAAAACCAGCACCTTGAATTGGGCCCGGAAACATATAGGCAGCCAGTGCAAGCGGGGCCAGAATCAGTGTTATATGTTCGGACCGCCTTGTCCCGGTTAACAATCTGGCCGCCGCATTTTGCACGAGCTGCAGTTTCCGAACCGTCTTCAAAGGCAGCCCCACGTAGAGCGCATTACAGTAATCTAATTTAGAGGTTCCCAGAGCATGAACGACTGAAGCAAGGTTGTCTCTGTCCAGATAGGGGCGTAGCTGGGCTACCAACCAAAGTTGGTAGAAAGCATTCCGTGCCACCGAGGCTACCTGAGCCTCAAGTGACAAGGATGGTTCGAAAAGAACGCCCAAGCTACGAACCTGCTCTTTCAGGGGGAGTGCAACCCCATCCAGGACAGGTCGAACATCCATCATCTGGTCAGAAGAACTACCCACTAACAGCATTTCAGTCTTGTCTGGATTGAGCCTCAGTTTATTAGCTCTCATCCAGTCCATTGTTGTGACCAGGCACCGATTCAGCACATCGACAGCCTCACCTGAAAAAGATGAAAAGGAGAAGTAGAGCTGCGTGTCATCAGCATACTGGTGACAACGCACTCCAAAACTCCCCAGTGGCTTCATGTAGATGTTAAAAAGCATGGGGGATAGAACTGACCCCTGCGGAACTCCATACTGGAGGACCCAGGGTGCCGAGCAATACTCCCCATGCACTACCTTCTGGAGACGACCCGCCAAGTAGGAGCAGAACCATTGCCAGGCAGTACCTCCAACTCCCAGATCAGCGAGTCTCCCCAGAAGGATACCATGGTCGATGGTATCGAAGGCCGCTGATAAATCAAGGAGAATCAACAGAGTTACACTCCCCCTGTCTTTCTCCCGACAAAGGTCATCATACAGGGCGACCAAGGCTGTCTCGGTGCCAAACCCGGGCCTGAAACCCGATTGAAATGGATCCAGATAATCAGTCTCATCCAAGAGTGTCTGGAGCTGATCCGCAACCACTCGTTCCAGGACCTTGCCCAGGAATGGGATATTTGCTACCGGCCTATAATTGTTATAGTTTTCTGGGTCCAGAGAAGATTTCTTCAGGAGCGGTCTCACTATCACCTCTTTTAGGCAGTCAGGGACCACTTCCTCTCGCAATGAGGTACTAATCACTTCCCTGGCCCAGCCGGCTGTTCCATCCCTGCTAGCTTTTATTAGCCAAGAAGGGCAAGGATCCAGTACAGAAGTGGTTGCACGCACCTGTCCAAGCACCTTGTCAACATCCTCAAGCTGCACCAACTGAAATTCATCCAAAAAATCAGGACAAGACTGTGTTCTGGATACCTCATTTGATTCAACTATTATAACATTGGAGTCTAAGTCCTGACGGATGCAAAAGATTTTATCTTGGAAGTGTCGAGCAAAAGCATTGCAGCGGGCCTCTGATGGTTCTACCAAGTCCCTAGGATCAGAATGTAATAGTCCTCGGACAATTTTAAAAAGCTCCGCTGGACGGCAGATAGATGATTTAATAGTGTCAGCAAAATACTGCTTTTTTGCTGCTCTCACTGCCCCTAAATACGACTTGGTATAGGCACTTACCAGCGCATAATTGCATCCATCAGGAGTTCGTCTCCATTTGCACTCAAGCCGCCTCCTATATTGCTTCATCGCTCTCAGCTCCAGAGTATACCATGGAGCTGTATGAGCTCTACATAGGAGAGGGCGCACAGGAGCGATCATGTCAGCTGCCCGGGTCATTTCTGTATTCCACAGTTTAACCAGGGTTTCGACAGGAGCGCCAGCCCTATTAGCTGGAAAACTCCCCAGAGCCCTTTGAAAACCATCCGGATCCATTAGTCTCTGGGGACGGACCATCTTAATAGGTCCTCCACCCTTGCAGAGGGGAGAAGCCGCTGTAAGTCTAAACTTCAACAAGCGGTGATCAGTCCATGACAAAGGAAATGATGTAAAGCTCCCCACATTCAGATCACCATCCCCCTGTCCAGTTGCGAATACCAAATCTAGAGTATGCCCTGCTACATGAGTTGGGCCAGTGGCATATTGGGACAGCCCCATGGTTGTCATGGCGGCCATGAAGTCCTGAGCTGCCCCAGATGAGGTAGCCTCAGCATGAATGTTGAGATCCCCCATTACCAACAATCTGGGGGATCTCAACAGTATCTCCGAGACCACCTCCACCAGCTCAGTTAGGGAGTCTGTTAGGCAGCGGGATGGACGGTACACCAACAGAATCCCCAATCTGTCCCTTTGACCCAACACAAGGTGTAAACATTCCAGACCAGTAGTCACATGGGCAGGGTGCTTGGAAAGGAAAATAGAACTCCTATAGACTACAGCAACCCCCCCTCCCCGACCCTCAGGTCTACCCTGATGCTGAACCCGGTACCCCGGTGGGCACAGCTATGGCACCAGAACATTTTCCAAACCAAATTGCCCTAATTCGAACAGGATTTTTTTCCAGAAAACCCAGGTCACTGCCATAAACGGCAATATAACTGGAAATATCACAAATACATACCTCTTTACAAATTTGTTTCATGGTAACTTCCTCTAGGTTTGCATTAGCTAATAGCTTCTTCACAGTTTCTTTCAGCTCTTCATCTGTAGGTGGCTTTTTCAATTTTTTAATTAAAGGTTCGTCATCTGAACTATCCTCAGACTCACTTTCTATATATAAAGATATTTTGTAATTAAAATGTGGATGATGATTTTTCTTTTATTTAATAAACATTTTGGCTGGATCCAAAGAACTGCACAACTAGTTGTTTGTGGTCAAGTGTGTTTTTAAACTTGGACTTTTCAAACAGCAGCTCCCAAGACCAGATGGCAAACCTCCTTGGAAATAGAGGGCAGTTTCAAAAACAATTTGTCAAGTTTGTCAAGCCCTTCCGCTTGCCCTCATATCCAAACATATCCCTACCTGGGACCTTTGATACTCCAATTTTACCAACTGCCAAAGGATTATTGCCCCCTTAAAACTACTGACCATTTCCCCATGCTGCCTCTCATATCTGAAATTCCCTTCAATATTACCTATATGGGGCTACCTTCCTCTTCAAAACCCTTCTGTGATATTCCTTGGAACATCACAAAGTCCTGTTCCTACAAAGTCACTAGGTTAGGTTAGGTTAGTCACTCAGCTACTCCAGAGTCCAGACTTCCTGTAAAACACCTGGTGCCACCACCTACTAATTTAGAGTGTAACAGAACTTTCCCCTTACAGTCTTACTCAAATACATCCACACAAGGCATGGGGGATGAGGTATACTAACCTTAGAATCCGCTCAGAACAGACCATTAAAGCATATTTAATTAGGGAACGTAACATCCAGAACAAGCAGTCTTTTTATTTTAATGTCCTATCTTAGCTATGCTAAGTTTTACCCTCTCATCTTTTTTCTCTTCAGTCACTCTTTTTAAACTGTCACTCTCAACAGATTTTCTCCATCTGTCACTCTCATGCCACCCAACATTTCATCCCACTGTCCTGTTAAAAAAAAATTCCACTTACTCTTCTGCCAACCCCATGTTTGTTACAAAGCCTCCATCTTCATACACCTCCAACTTTACCTAGGTATGTGTAATTGTATTTGCATTTATTCTGCTCTTGCCCCATCCCTTCCCCTGTCATTGTCTTGTCTCTCTCAGTTAAAGTTTAAATTAAACTTCCTTGGGTCATGGACCTGATTTGCTTATGTCACTCCGTAAATTGCCATGCACTCTGCTGGCACTAAAAGAACAATACAATAATAAAAAAAGATTTGGAGGTCCATTCAACATAGATTGTGTCTACATCAACTTTATTGTATTCCTGGGAAGTATTCCTGTTACCTCAAGTAGGCCTCTAGGTTACACTGATAAGCCTCACAATTACTGTGGGCAGAATGAAGTCAGACTGTAGGTCTAGAAAACACCCAACAGCATCAATGGAAAGTTCAATCAATTGGGATAATAATGAAGTCCAAGTATTACCAATGGACACCAGCTTTTTCCAAGAATAGCCCCTCTTATCTTAATGTTTTATCACATAACATCAAGTCCTTGCAAGTGTAAGAACAAACTCAGAAGAGTCCTAGCAACTTGTAAGGCATTTCTAGTAGTTGTAATAATGGGGCTATGGGTGTTTAGTAAAAGGTGAGCCCAACATTTCTCACCTGAACCAAAAAAGAAAGAAACCCAACCTAAATAAGCCTGGAAGAATTCAATTGAGCTAGATGATCTCTCTAGATGATCTCTCTATTCAAACATTACATGTAATTTTATTCTGTTTGAAATGGCTATCAATCATAAGACATAATTAAAAACTTCCATATGTATCAGTACAATTCCTTGTGCTGGGTCTTCCTAATAAATATAAGTTTAATATCCATAAAACGACTAGTATTCATAAAAGCACGTATAAAACTAAACGTTTATCAGCTAAATACTGTTGTGCTCCTTTGGCATTCTTAGATCCTATAAACAATAAGTGGACCTATACCTTTTCTATACAGATGTATATCTTGTGCAGTCAATTGAGACTGGAGAATAAATATTAAGGATCCATAGTGATGCAGGCCTCTCTAGTTCAATACAATTGCTTGTTATCTCAGCCAGCTGAGAGAACAGCATTTAGCTGATAAAAGTTTACAGGTCCCACTGAAGAAGACCTATATAGGTTGAAACGCTTTTGGGATACATTCAGCACAAAGACATTTTATTGTTATACATGATTGTTTTATACAGTGCCTTGCAAAAGTACTCAGATCCCTGACCAATGCTCTCATATTACTGAATTACAAATGGTACATTGTAATTTAATTCTGTATGATATTTTATTTTGAAACATTGAAACTCAAAATCAGTGATTGAAAGGTGACGTTGGGAAATGTTTGTAAGAAACCTAAAAAACTGAAACCTGTTGCTTGCATAAGTATTCAACCCCTGTGTTGTGGAAACTCCCAGTGTACACAGATGAAAGAAATTGCCCTATTAAGGATACAAGTACCTTACCATTGGCCTCCACCTGTGAACCATTAAAGTTGCTGTCACATTGTCAGGATAAAAACCCCACTGAAGGATCAATGGTCAGGCTGTGGATCTGAAGGAAAATGAAGACCAAAGAGCATTCTACAGAAGTGAGAGATAATGTAATACAAATGCACAGATTAGGAAAAGAGCACAAAATAATATCCAAGTGTTTGGATATCCCAGTGAGCACAGTTGGATCAATCATCAGGAAGTGGAAGCTGCATCACACCACCCAGGTACTGCCAAGAAAAGGCCGTCCCTCAAAACTCAGTGCTTGAACAAGAAGGAGACTTGTGAGAAAAGCCAGAGAGGCCAACAATCCCTTTGAAGGAGCTACAGAATTCAGTGGCTGGGAGTGGAGTAATGGTGCACCAGTCAACCATATCGAGAGCTCTGCATAACACTGGCCTATATGGGAGGGTGGCAAGAAAGAAGCCGTTACTCAAAAAGTACTATCTGAAAGCACATCTGGAGATTGCCAGAAAGCATGAAAGTTCCCCAGCTGCAATGTGGGAAAAGGTTTTGTGGTCAGATGAGACCAAAATAGAGCTTTTTGGCCAAAACTCAAAGTGCTATGCGTGGCACAAACCTAACACTGCCCATGCCTCAAGACACACCATCCCTACAGTGCAGTATGGTGGTTGCAGCATCATACTGTGGGGATGCTTCTCATCAGCAGGGACCAGGCATCTTGTTAAAATTGACGGAAAAATGGATGGAGCGAAATACTGTAAGAGAACCTGCTTCAGTCCACTAAAAAACTGAAGCTTGGGAGAAAATCCACTTTTCAGCAGGACAATGATCCTAAGCACAAGGCCAAAGCAACATTGGAGTGGCTCAAGAACAAAAAGAACTCCAACATTGGAGTGGCTCAAGAACAGTGGCCCAGTCAAAGTCCTGATCTCAATACCATTGAGAATCTGTGGCGCTCTTTGAAAATTGCGGTCCACAAGTAACATCTAACCAACCTGAACGACCTGGAGCGAAACTGCCAAGAAGAATGGGCCAAAATTTCTCTGACACTATGTGCAAAGCTGGTACATACCTACCCCAAAAGACTTAAAGCTGTTATTGCAGTGAAAAGTGGCTCTATCAAATATTAATGTGTGCGGGTTGAATATTTATGCAAGCAACAGGCTTCAGTTTTTTAGGTTTCTTACAAACATTTCCCAACATAAAACCAATGTCACCTTACAATCATTGATTTTGAGTTTCAGTGTTTTAAAATAAAATATCATACAGAACGAAATTACAATGTACTGTTTGTAATTCAGTAATATGAGAGCATTGGTTGCAGGTCTGATTACTTTTGCAAGGCACTGTACATGGTTTTATGAATGCTAGTCATTTTATGCATATTAAACTTATATTTATTAGAAAGACCTAGCACAAGGAATTGTACTGTATTGATACATATGAATGTTTTTAATTATGTCTTAAGATTGATAGTCATTTCAAACAGGATAAAATTACATGTAATGTTTGAATAGATAGACCATGTAGCCCAAGTGAATTCTTCCAGCCCAAAATTTCTCATCCAGATACATTCTATGAAACATAAGTTTACCTTTTTTGGAATTGTTCTGACTCTTCTTGGTTGTGCTGCTATCTGCTTTCTTGACATTGGCATTTTTTGTACCCTTTTTACTTTTTGAAGATGTCTTTTGCTTGGGTTTTTCTTTTTTTGATGATTTTTTAGGTCGCTATAGGAGGGATAGACAGAATATTAAAGTCTACTGCAATAATTGTGACTTCTAACATAATGGAGCTACTAGCTAAAGCATAGTGAATAGTTAGAAAGCTGTCTTTGGAGCAAAGGCTAAAACACACTCAAGCCATTTGTAACTGTTTTACATGCTTCCATTCAAACAATGTCTCTGCATTTCAGAGAACATTCTTCTCTGATTTTGCAAGGATGCAAGTTACCTTATATTATTATACAACAACTATTGCAAACTGGCCAGGTCTGGTTCCCAAGCATTTTTTTGCCCCCTCCCCCCAGCCCAGGTAACAAGAGTGGCCACTTTTTGACCATACCCATAGCTGGTATGTGGTCCCTGTTGTGGTTGCAATGGGGTTATGTGTGTCTCAAGCCAAAAAAGGTTAGTCACGCCTGTTATACAACAAAAAGGTCTGTTGCTATACTTTTGAGACTAGTATCAAGTGTTTTTGTCCCTAAAATCACATGCTGGAATTAACTGAAGAATGATGAACCTGTGGTAAATTTGTACCTGCACTTCTGGCACACCAGCGACTATGAACTTATCAGCATTTAGTCAGTACTTTCAAGTCTCAATCTCTACCACTAAGCAGATATCTTAAAAACCAATGAGTTTATGAAATTACAGGATTTTTCTCTATAATGATACTGTCCAAAGTCCATTGCCCTTTAAGTAAATTAGATAGACTATTGTAGTTTGGGCTTTAAAATGGGTGATTCACAGCTAGGTCTTACCTCCTCTTCACTTTCTTTATCTTCTTCAGATGATTCTTCTTTCTCTTTCTTTTCATCTTCCTCACTGCTAGACTCATCTGACAGGATCTCAGGACATTTAGTGCGTTTGGCTTTCCGTGCTGTTCCAGAGCTACTGCGCTCCTTTTTACCACTTTTGTTGGGCGTTTTCTTGGATTTTGGCAGTGGCTATTGAAAATTGAGGCAATTTAAACAAACAATTTAAAAACCTTATATTTACTTACTCCTTACAGAGTTGTATAAACAATTGCCTAGACCACCTTAAGCATCTTCAAAGTGTGATCCTACAGTACAGTCATTTTGAAATGGTATTGTGAGATTACAGGTTTCTTTTAGAACAAATCTTTGGAACTGGACTGCCTTCAAGTCGATCCCGACTTATGGCTACTCTATGAATAGGGTTTTCATGGTAAATGGTATTCAGAGGGGGTTTACCATTGCCTCCCTCTGAGGCTAGTCCTCCCCAGCTGGCTAGGGCCTGCTCAGCTTGCCACAGCTGCATAAGCCAGTCCCTTCCTTGTCCGCAACTGCCAGCTGGGGGGTCAACTGGGCTCCTTGGGACTATGCAGCTTGCCCAGGGCTGCACAGGTGGAAGGGCACATAACCCCGAGCCATTCGCTGTGGGGGTGATCTTTAGCTGGCCCTTTATACCCAGGAGACACGAGCGGGGATTTGAACTCACAGACTCTGGACTCCCAGCCAGGCTCTCCTCCCCACTGTGCTATACCAAATCTTTAGACAAGCATTATTTGAAGGCTGTTAAGATTATTCCTTTTCTGATGTTCAGACTGCAAGTTAATTTCTTATCTACCCAAAACTGTATTACACCTGTATAAGATGAAGGTAACAGGTTTGGAGGGAACCCCAAGTTGCAAAAGTACAAAAAAAACTTTAGAAAATCCCTAATGGGTGACCCTCCACAAATAGCCCAATTAAGTGCTTTGTGCCCTGAAATGCTGACTGATGGGGGAGGGCAGTTAAGGGGGGACGGAGAATAGAATGATACAACAGCACTCACAATATTTTGTTGCAAATCCCACTTGTCCTTTAACTGTTAGTCAGCAGTTTTAACTATGGAAGACTGGCAAATGCAACGTTTATTTATATATTTATAAATAAATAAAATGCAATGTTGCCATTGAGTTTTCTTCTCATAAGATAGGAAATATGCAATGCCAATATATGGGTGATAGCTCCCTGACACTGAGTTCTAGAGCAGTGGTTCCCAACTTGGGGGCTGTGAAGTAATCCACAGGAGGCTGTGAACAGTAAAGAAATGAATTATTATCCCTGGACACAGTCTGCTTCCCACTGCCGCTGCAGATGACACCTCCCCCTTGCTCCAAACGAGAGGGGAGGACTTTTGCTGAAGCGCCAGAGCGTCTTTCAGGTGCACCAAGGGCAGGTATCTGCCTATAAAATACATGGCAGATGCCAAAGGAGGCTGAAGGTGGAGATACCAGGAAGGAGAGGGGATTACCATCATTGACTCCTGTCTCCTCGCACTGCCACTGCTGACGATGCCCTTACTCAGAACGAGAGGAGGGGGCTTTTTGTGAAGCAAAAAGAAGCAAGGCTGCAAGGAAAGGCTGCTTTCCCCCTTCCTTCCTGTCAGCCAGCCTGCCTCCCAGGGGGGAGGGGGGGTCACAACATTTTTTGAGCTTATAAAGGGGGTCCTGTACTCATAAAGGTTGGGAATTAATGTTCTACAGCATTCAGTGGAAAATTCTAGAAAGCAGTAACAAGCTCAGGAAGAATTCCCATCCCCAATTTGAAAAGCCTTATTGCAGTATCCCTGGCAATGATATAAACATAGTCATTTTTCTTCTCTTTGCTTTCAGATGCCAGCCTCATTGACTGCTGTGGTCTGTTTTCTTCAGAGAGGGAGAAGCACAGAATTCAGACACTGGTTTTCTATGTTTAATAAATTATTAGGCACTATTGATCTAGCACATGCAAGGAGAGTATAATTTGTTATATAGATTTTTACTCCAGGTTGAATTCCCAACTTGCCTGATAACTCTTGGAAGAAAACTTGAGTTTTCAAAGTCAGTGTAATATTTGCTTTTAAAAATGCCTTAACAGTAACAAATGTTTAATAACTGTTAGGCATGATCTCTACGTAAAGAACCTCAGGGGATAACATTAATGTGCAATCAAAATTTAATGCTGCTGTAGTCATCCTTGTAAGGAGAATGTTACTCTTTATTTTACCCTTGAGCTCTGCCTTTGTTCTATTTGATTGCCTTCTTTCATTCTCCCCTATTTTCCACAAGAACAATTTATAACAGACTACTTAGTATGAAGATGCTCACTGATGGCCTGATATCGCTGGTAACATACGCTCTTGAAGATGCAAGGAACATCACTTCAATCCTAACAGCAGACATGCCCTCAGGAATTTCCCCATTTTTCCTCACAGCAACTGCCAGCATAGCTCATCTGTCTCCTGCATATACTTTGGGACAATTAGGGGAAGTAAAAATTAGAAAACGAAAAGGTGTCTAATACTGCCAAATCATGGAGAAATGATAGTCTCACTATCAGTTCAAATGTCTCCTACCTGAGAGCTGTGTCCTCTAGGCCAGAGGTAACTGGTCCTATGATCACTGAACATTTGCCAGGCTAGCTGGGGCTGATGGGAGTTGGAGTCCAACAATATCTAGATGACTACAGGTTTCCCACTTCTGCTCTATACCATAGCATATGGTCTTTGAAACAAGCAAAGCATTTGTGTGATTTTGTGCTACTAAAGCTTATCCACTGTTTAATGTTGTACAGCACCAGCAAGGCCAAAATTTAAAAGCATTATCACCATTCAGATTATAAATATGATCTAAACATAGCTTTATTATTACGTCCTCTTACCTTGCCAGAAGGTTTTGGATGCATTAAGAAATTTAAGATTCTGGCTACCAGTTCACTATTAACTCCTGATCTTTCCAAATCAAGAACTTCACATATACTTTTCAGCATTGCATTTCTGTATCTGGAGAGAAACACACTTATTAAACATTTTTATTTATTTGTTTGTTTATTATTTGATTTATATCCTGCCCTTCCTCCCAGCAGGAGCCCAGGGCAGCATAGTTTATAAACATAGTTTATAAATGTTGATCTTAATATATATGGGGGAGAATAGTTTGACGGCACCTTAACCCAGTGGATTATTTCCTCAACTGGATTACGCCTATCCGTATTGAGAATTCCAAAGTTGAAATTAAATGTAAGCACCAATTATATTACAATATTGCAAAGTTCAGAGTTCTCAAACACTGTTCTACACTGAAATACCACCACCACCTGCACTTTCAACTATATTTTACAAGTATACAACTGAAGAATTTATTATTTATACCCCACGTTCTGGTTTTTCAAAACTCAAGACAACTCACAAAACTGAAAACAATAAACATACTACAGAAAAACAACTGACATTTTACAATATTTTTTCCAATGATAACATGCCCTTCTCTTTAAATAAAATAGTACCTACAATAAAACCGGAAATGTTTCCTAACTGGGAGGTTAGAAAAGATTTTACAATAAAGGACAGAATTCAAATAAGGAGTTAAAGGGTTTAGAGATTTATTTATTTTTTAGAACATCTTCTTAAATTATTGTAAGTAAAAGGAGGCTGGAGTATTTATTTTGTAGTTTACACAAAGATCAATAGTGCAATCTTAGCCCCCAGATGTGCTGGCTATGAGATGTTACAATACGGCATATCTCTCCATCCTGTGGCTGAGCTAAACTTACGGCAGTGTAAACAATTTACCCCGATGTATCTACTTATACTGCTTGAGGGAAACCCTTCTGGTAGAAGTTAAGTCAGTATAAAGGGCAAAAAGGAGTGTGTCAAGGGTGGAGAATGGGTGCTTTGGGGGCAGAGAAAGGCACAAACAAGATTACATTGCATCCTAATTGCTTTCATTCATTGGTTCACTCCACAAAGCTTAATGTTTTTATAACACTAAAACTTCTGGTGTAACTAAATTTACCCCATAGGAGTCAAAGTAAGGGCAGAAAATGAAGATTTACACTCTCCCCCCAATGCAACAACCACAGCCGTGACCCCCTGGCCAGGAGCAGATAGGAGGATGCAACTTAATTTATACAGGATATGATGGCTATCTGCCTGATTAGGATTGCTCTGACCCTATATAAAATATGGGTAGATCCACATTTTAAGTGATTACATGTTAAACAAGGTGAAAAACGGAACAGAAAGGGGGAAATACTAAACTTTGATGAAGCTTGAAAACTCTCCCAATGACAGAGACACTCATGCATGCTTTTGGGAATAAAGTTCACCCTTCAGAAGTTATCAAATCTAGCCATTCACTATATAAAACATGATTATACTGCCAGGGCATAGAAGAATCTGCATGATAACGGAAGGGCCACTTCTGTGAGCTAGCATCTTTACCAGTAGTCAGCACAAGTACTCCTGAGGCTGCTTCTGCCCTCCCTGCCCAGAGCAAGTGTGGTGAACCTTTTGCCCTCCAGATGCTGCTGAACTACAACTTCTACCATCTCTGGCCATTGGCCATGATTCCTAGGGCTGATGGGAATTGTAGTTCAGCAACATTTGGAGGGCCAAAGGCTCCCCACATCTGGTCTGGAGGAAAGAGCTGGAACTTGGAATATAGTGGTAACTGGAAATATTATCAACTGCCAGGAGCCAGAAGAGTTTGCGACATGTGCAATGATGTACAGTATCCAGAGTATCTTAAAATCCACCACAAAAATACAGTATTATTCCTATGCTGCTTATAACTACAAATATATTTTGGAAAAGGGTAAGTTCTACGAAAGTACTGCAAAAATATTAAGATGCTAGAGAATTAAAGTTTCTATTTAATGTTCAGGGCACAATTTAGCCAAAGGTAAGCACTTTTAGGTTCCTTCCATTTCAAGGGGGGAAATTAAGCATGCTTAACTCTCCCAGCGGGACAACCAATGAGGTATTAATGCCTCCCTGGGCTCCTACTGGGAGAAAGGGCGGGATATAAATCTAATAATAATAATTAATATGCTTAACTTTGGTAGGGCCGTGATGCAAGTTTATATATATGAAAACCTGCAATATTTTATTGAACAAGATATTCTGTATCTTCAAAGAAGTAGTGTAACTATTATAAGAAACAATTTAGCAGCAAACTCATTCGTCTTGGATATAAAATGTTCATGTGTATAATGCAGTAATATTTATGGATATGGCTTCAAACAGAATACTTATACACTGAAATTAACTGAATTATGTGCTGGAATGGCAAATTGTTCTTAAATCAGTTGGTCTGCTCAAGATTTTGAATGAACATATTAACATAAATTATGCAGCTTAATCATATTAAAAAAAAATTAAAGGTTACTTTTTCAACATTTCTTCCTTTTTCTTATATTGGTCACTTCCTTTTTCAAATGGGAAGCCACTAAACTGGCCCACATTCTTCTTTAATGAAGCAACCTAAAACAGAACACAATAATAATGTCCATGTTAAGAGGCAGAATTCGCATTATCAGCTAATTTTAGGTTTTATGACCAAAAATTGTTTTACTCAAATGCCAAGCTACTAGTGAAGAAATCTCTGCTGCTGAAATTCATGAATTCATTTTTCTGTAATCACAGTGGGTTGAATCCAACTTGCTGTGGGTGAAGTTCTGCTCACAAGATGTTCCCACTAGAGGGCAGACTTGACTTCCTCCCCCTGCAGCTCCCTGAAAATTGCTCCAGAAGGTTGGGAGACCCTCCAAAATAGTATGGGAAATGGTAGGGAGGTCTACAGCAGGGGAAATTAGAAAAATGTTCCTGCCCCATCCTCCAGTGGGAACCTTCCACCGGACCAGAGTCCCTTCTGCAAATGGATAGGGTTCTTGCATTCGTGGAAGGGCAAGTCTGGATCCAGCCAAATATTAGTAGGGCTCAGCTCAAGTACCACTTTGCAGAAAATTCAGACGAGAAATGGGCTATGACTTCCTACAAAACAAAGTTTACCTTCAAATATATCGCTTCTATGGCTGTTTGCAGTCACAATAATTATTGCCATTTTTCAGAAGAGACCTCCAGTTACCTAGGCAACATTTTCCTATCTTTGGGCACCCCAGTGTGCGAAGACAGGGAAGCATTTCTGCATTTTGTAGGCAGCTATACTGATCTTCTCATATATGACCACTGTGGCATGAATTCAAAAGTAAAGTTGGGAAGCAAGTTCAGACAACTGAACTTCAAGATGCCATTGAAGGAGAGGTGCAAACTTGCAGCCTATGAAGAAGGCTGTAAAATTAGCATGTTAATTTTGGCTCATCTTTGAATATAACTATTTAATATGTGAAAAAGAGTCAAGAACAAATGTTTCAACAGATTATATACACTTACATGCCACAAAAAACCTTTCAACAAGAGAGGGAGCTGTTACATGCTGCAAATTACATTCCTGAACAACAAAAGCTATACTAAAATTGCAAAAACAGGTAAATGTATGGACTGAAATGTTGCTAGGCTTATATGGAGCTTCAATGGGAAAATTATACAGGTAATACAAATATCTAAGAAACAGTTCATGAAGCAATTTTGCTCTTAACAACTAAGATAAGCTTAAACATTCTATAAATAAAGATGATAGGATAGTAACAGAGTACATTAGATGCTTTGTTATATCCTATGTATGCAACCCTGACTGTGCACAAGCAAAACAGGCTTCCCCTTGCAAAAGATGACTTCATCTTCCTCTCTCCCCACTGCATGCCCTCAAAATCTGTTCCAGAGGATTGGGGGACCCTTTACATCTGATCGGAGGAGCAGGAGGCAAGTTAGATGAAATCCCATTATGGAAGTGGAAGTCCACTTCTGTAGCATTGGATCCAGCCCTTAGTGAACTCATTCTCCAAGTGGGGATTTTTATGTATACAAAATAGTATCATTCACACACAAGGAGGTGGTATCAGTAGTCTTGGAGAAATCAAAGTCTACAGAGTATAATTTATTTAAATAAAAACGACCCCAAAACTGCCCAGTGAGGACTGAGCATGTTCAGTGGCCACAGAACACTGATTATTGGGGGAGGGGGCATAAGAACACAAAACCAAGGAAAGGGTAATATAATTGAGTACCCTGGAAAAGGACACTGCAGGAACCTGAATCAACACTGCACAAAACAAGGTTTTGTTACAGGGCCACTTGTTTTAGAAGAAATCTCAATCAAAGCAAGGATGAAATGTCAGAATAAAAAAAACCAGGCTTAAGAACAGATTGGTAACAGGGACCAGATGGTTCAAACATATAAAACCGATTCTGGCCCGCTTGCACTGGCTGCTTGTATGTTTCTGAGCTCGATTCAAGGTGCTGGTTTTGACCTATAAAGCCTTATACGGCTTGGGACCACAATACCTAATGGAACACCTCTCCCGATACGAACCCACCCGTACACTACGTTCAAGATTAAAGGCTCTCCTCCGGGTGCCTACTCCAAGGGAAGCTCGGAGGATGGCAGCAAGGGAGAGGGCCTTCTCAGTGGTGGCCCCCAAATTATGGAATGATCTCCATGACGAGGTACGCCTGGCACCAACACTGTTATCTTTTCGGCGCCAGGTCAAGACTTTCCTCTTCTCCCAGGCATTTTAGCATGTGTTTTATATTGTTTTAAACTTTTAAATAGTATTTTTTAAAAAATATATATATGTTGTTTTAAATTGTATATTTGTTTTAATGTTTTTGATTGCTGTAAAGAGAGCTTTGGCTATGGGGCGGTATACAAGTGCAATAAATAAATAAATAAATAAATAAATAAATAAATAAGAACAGCAACCCTCCACTCCAACCACCACTTTGCATATTGCTTTTGAAACAGAAGGGAGTTTCAAGTGCAGTTTCTACAGGGTCAACTGCTCAAAGTGTGTGGGGGTACGTGTGTAAAAAAATCCCAAGGAAACACAGGTAAGACCTTGGGCATATCTAAATGTAGCTTTTGGGATCCAGGCCAGTTAGCTGAAAACATACTCTACTGATGTCAGTGGAATGTATTTCCACCTTAAGAACTTTTAGGATTATAGCCTTCAGAAACATGGCCATTCTATATTTTGTGTCAGTTTCAAATGAACTTGAATAAAGATAGTATGAAACTTCTTACTGTGCCTGGCCTGTTATAAAGAAGCTTGTGTAGATTTCGAAGTTCATCTGTTTTCTTCTTGCTTAAGAAGTACTGTATCCTTTCAATTTCACAAAGCTTTTGTCCCTTTCCTGAAATGAAAAATGTATTGTCAGCCTTCTCACCACATTAATATTTAACTAGTTAAACTAAATGGCACCTATGAGGAAGTAAGAGCGTCTGCTAATTATACTTATCAGTCAGATATATTTAAAAGATTATCTGCAAAAATCATCTGCATAGTTTCCATTTTTGACAGGGACTACAGACATATATTGTTTTTAATTTAATTTTTTGTATATGTCCTTCTTAACATGTTTCTTCTTGAAAGCAGTCAAGTCTTGAATATTTAAATTCAGATAAGAATTTCAGCATTTTGAAATGACTACAATGTATAACTACCTACAAACGTATTTGTAACTAGCAGTAACACTTCAACTGTGTGAACCTGTTTATAAACTACTTACAGGGGCCAACATTAAAGACTATACCAATGCCACACAATGAGTTTACACAGGTGTAACGGAAGTAGGTTTCTCTTACAGCAGGGGAGGGGAGCCTTTTCTGGCTGGCGGGCCAGATCTTAATCTCCCCAATCCCTGGCAGGCCAAATTTGGCAGATGGGTGAGGCTGCTCATCTGTCAATAAACTGACATCATAATAATGCCAGATGACATTGTACTTTGAAGCCCTGATTGTTGGGACTTCAAAGTGCACTGCGGGGCTTTAAAAGAGCTCTTTGTAAACATTTCTATGCTGCTCTTGAAGCCTCCAATTTTCTAAGTTCAAGGAGCAGTAAAAGGATGTATACAAAGGTCTTTCAAACCTCGAGCTGCTCCCTGAGTCTCCGATTTTCAGAGGGTTAAAGAGCAGCATGATGATGTTTACCAAGGGCTGTTTGAAGCCCCTTGCTGCTCTTTGAACCTGCAAAAATCAGAGACTTAAAGATCAGTGTTAGGAGGGAGAAGTGATTTCCATTGAATGGAAACTTCTTCCCCCTCCTTGGGCAAGGCAGGCTCCCACCACCCAATAGCTGATGGGCAGGTAGAAACTTGTCTTGCTCCAGCAAAGGAACAATTGACAGCTCACTTTAAGCTCCCTATTGTTCTTTTGATCTTCCCTTTCATCTGCCCCACAGGTAGGTCAAATGGGTGTGGCTTTCCAAAAATGGTCTGGTGGGCCAAATAGGAAGGTTCCCCACTCCTGTCTTATAGACTCCAAAGTCTGTACGAGTCAGGGAGACATGTTCTAGCAATACCTAACAATAAGGAAGAGAGGGATTTCCTGAAAAGCACAGAAGCACATTTTCAAAGCACAGAACTGTGGTTCAATTGTTCAAAAGCAAACTGCTGCTTGCACCAATACAGCAACCCCTATTTAAAGGACCAAACAACCAAACTTCAGATCTAAACACTTATTATTACTCCATTAAATTATTTGGAGCAAGATGAATTCTCAGTATTTGTTTCTTCCAAACAAGATATGTATGCTCAATGTATAAGATACAAAATAACTTGCCTGGTGTAATTGTAAAAGGTTCCTTCTGTAATGATGAGACTTGCATGGTAAGCCTTTCTACTTTTTTCTTCTCTCTCTTTCCTTCAACAATGAGACTCTTTTCTGAAATACGGAGTTTATTATGTATACAATTTATTATGTATAAAATTTAGGAAAGCAGTTATTTGCCATACAAAGGGGGGGGAAGACCTGTAAGAGCTAAAGCGCAGACACATTATTCTTAAATGCATTCTGAGAACATCTAAAACAGGAGCAAATTAGGGTTGAGCTATATCTGTCATGGGCCCCCCTACTACACCTGTGGCAAGTTCCACTCTGAATCAGGGCATTCCAGGAGCGGAATAGAGATTTCCTTAGATCTGCTGCATTCAAAGATGTTTCTTCCACCAGCAGAAGAAACCGCCAAGGCCTTAGAATTGGGCCACTAAACTATGCTAGCTTGGAGTGGGCATGGGTAAGTATTGGGGTGGTGGTTAAAACTGAGGTCTGCCAGGGAAAAAGAATGGAAAATGCCCCACCCACAATTGCAGGAGCAGATAAGGCTTAGGAAGTGACAGACAACCTGCCACTTCACTCCTCCCACCACTCCATGTAGTAACTATCATTCTTATGCTAATTGCAAAACAGTGAAACAAATTAGTTGCTTCTTAAAAAATGTAATGAATTATTACAACTTAACAAAGTTAAATATGGTTTCTATAAATGTGTACCGCATCAAAAACTGACTTTTGCTTTTTAATGTTAAACTTCTGTGTTATTGTTTTATTTGTTAATTTTGTAGCATTAAGTTGATCCTGGTGTTCCAGGATAAAAATGAAAATGCATTACAATTTGCTAAATAGCCATGTCATCAGGTATTCTTTCCCTCTGCTTAACGTCCTGCTGCTTCTACTTCCTTTGGGTTTGCAGGATGAAGTAATGCAAGAGGATATATGGGAGGGGATCACTCAACATCATGACTTCATGGAATACTTGACCAGTCAATCACAGGCAGTTAATTAACAAGTACAGTAACAATATTTGATCTGTGTGCAACCCAATGACAAATACACAAACCTAGAAAAACCTCCAAGTTAGATTACTGCAATGAGCTCTATGTGGGGCTGCCTTTGAAGACTGTTTGGAAACTGCAATTTGTGCAAAATGAAGCAGCCAGATTGGTAACAGGGACCAGATGGTTCGAACATATAAAACCGATTCTGGCCACTTGCATTGCCTGCCTGTATGTTTCCGAGCTTGATTCAAGGTGCTGGTTTTAACCTATAAAGCCTTACATGGCTTAGGACCACAATCCCTGATGGAACGCCTCTCCCAACATGAACCCACCCGTACACTAAGCTCAACATCTAAGGCCCTCCTCCGGGTGCCTACTCCGAGGGAAGCTGGGAGGGTGGCAACAAGGGAGAGGGCCTTCTCAGTGGTGGCCCCCAAATTATGGAATGATCTCCTTGATGAGGTGCACCTGGCACCAACACTGTTATCTTTTCGGCGCCAGGTCAAGACTTTCCTCTTCCCCCAGGCATTTTAGCATGTGTTTTTTAAAAAATTTAAATTGTGTTTTTAAATTGTTTTTGTGTTTTAAAATTTGTATATTTGTTTTTAATTGCTGTAAACCGCCTAGAAAGATTCGGCTATGGGGCGGTATATAAATGTAATAAAATAAATAAATAAAAATACAAGTATTTTGCACTAAAGACATGATCTACCATACTTCTTCCTGCACAGTGAAGATGAGCACAAGGACAGATTCACCACCAATACTTCATCCTGCAAACCCAGAGAAAGTAGAGGCAGTAAACCCTCCTTGATGTATCTTCTTTCTGGAGTACAGCAGGAAGTTAAGCAGAGGGAATGGATAACTGATAACATTACCCTTGACCTCCAGCTACTAGCATGTTAAGGTCAACAAACAAAAATGACTCCCATACACAATGTGTAAACATTTATGTCACTTGCAATCCAAGGGCAATTGCTAATTGCCCCAAATGAGCAGCAAATTACATAGTTGGCTCAGGCCAAATGGTTTTGAAACTCCTTTTGGTGTAATACAATAAACCTTTCTCTAGTAACTTGATAAAATGCAACTTCCCCCAAGACTATAAAGTATTGTAAAGGTAACCCATGAACAAGAATTCAAGCTTGGCTCTAGAAAGAAGAGAACTTTACATATATATCTGACTAGCCTAACTTCACCTCTGCACCTTTCTCAACCAACAGGAAATATTTGCCAACTCCCACAGTAGCCATATATGAACATATATTGACCTTCTTGCAAAAACTAAAAAAGCAGATATGTGGAAAATAAAGATGATTAGTCTCTCTAAGAGCTAACATATTTGTATAGATTCTAATAAAAATTGAAAACCTGATAGGAATTTATTTATTTATTGAATGGTATCAGCAAGTCACTCACCATACTTTTCAATATCTGAACCCTGAAACAAGGAAAGCGACCACTAGAATTGGAATAATGTAGAACACAATGAGGAGATCCCGTCAGCAAAGAACTCTTTCAACTCCAATTGGCTAGAGTTTATAGTCCAGTGATACATATGTATAAACATTGTTAAAATGACCATCAAACCTGATGTTATAAAGTGTGCAGTTTGCACACAAGCTTATGATTCTCACATGCAAGCTGACACTCCATTTTAGGGATCTTTTGACATTAAGACCTGGAAGCACTCTAGAGTTGGCACCCCAAGCATTAACACAAAGATAAAGCAAAAGTAAATTAATTATTTATTATTATTTCTTAAAAGGGAATTAGCACATTTCAACAAAATCAATAAACAGTAAACTTATACTAGGCTGAGTTTAGAAGACCTTAAAACCAATACCATTCTTAAAAACCAATCCTGGATACAGATAGGAAAATTAGGATGTCGTCAGGAAAAGAGATGGGGGGGGGATGTTGGCTGAAGAGTTAAAGTAGTAAAAGGAGAGAGAAATAAAGGAAGTTTGGATAGTGATTTTGTGGGGCTTTTGGAAATGTTTTAAGGCAAGAATTAGAATAAAGAAATTGGAAAAGTGTGGGGGATGGCAAAGGGAATAAAGAAAGAGAGACCCGTTGAAGCTTGAAAATAGAAGATGGGGGAAGGGGAAACCAGGGCTGTGGAGTCGGTATGCCAGACCTTCGACTCCGACTCCTCTATTTTTCTACTGTCCGACTCTGACTCCGACTCCTTCATAAATGGCAAATGTTTATTAACTAGTAATAACAAATTTACTGTAGTAAAATGGTAGCACAAGGCATTTCATCACCACCACGTGAATCATCAGGCTAGATTGATAGAACATATATTTATTTGATTAAAATTTCTGAACAAGAACACTTTCCTAAATTCCTATGAAAGTTTTTATTTTGAAGCCGGAGTCGGTACATTTCTACCAACTCCGACCCCACCCAAAATTGCTTCTGACTCCGATGCCCTGAGGGAAACAGAGAGAGGGAGAGAGAGAGAGAAACTGATACTTTTCCTCATTCTGTGAAGTTGGGGTTTTATGGTGGATGGTTCTTCAGCAACGAAAGGACTGAGGGAAGGGAGAAGGAGGGATCCGTAGGAGAGGTTCTGGGTAGAGAGGTGAGGTCCCTTGGGTATCAAGAGATTCTTAATCTTGAAAAGCATCACCCCTTATCCTTGAGTTGGGCTCGAAAATTAACGTAAAAACAAAGACTGTAAATTCTGTCTTCTTGACAGTAAATTGATGTTGAAAGTTTTTTAATGGTGCCAGTCAAGAACAGTTTGTCTAAAATGCTTGCAAAATGGCTTGGAAAATCTTATTCTGCTGTCCAGGTGAGATTGAGAAAAAATATTTGGGTTCTGCTAGCATGAGCCTTCAGGCTATTGAAAACTATTTGATTAGTAATTGTGAGGAGGGGGGGAAGGAAACAGTGATACTTAGGTGAATCTGATGCTCTTTTGTTTACCTTTAAATTTCCAAATGATAAGGGAGGGAAGATAGAAATTTATAATGAAAGAAGACAATGAATTTACCAAATGCTATTGCAACTCAGCTTGCTTGCAACATATGTGCCTTATTTCCTGTAATGGAGTCTCTCTTGAGACCTTTTCAGGCCTAAACCAAAACTTCCTTATGAGGTGCGGGCTATCATAGCAAAAGCTGGGTGTTTTAGGGGTGCTTGATAATCCTGATGATTCCAGAAAATTGATTCCCAAAGACTAAGCCACTGCTTTGCTTAATATACAACTGTGACCACAAACTAGGAGTCACAAAACTTACTCAAAACAGAAGAACAAATATTGGTTGTATTAATGTCAGTCAGCTTGGTTGCCTCAATTTGAAACAGAATGGCAGGATACAAATATTTTAAATAAGTAAATAAAAATAAAAATAATTATTATTTATAAAAATAGTTGTATACCGCTATTTCATTAAAAACATCAAAGCAGTTTACAACATGTTTAAAACAACAACAACCCTAGAATTAAAAAAAGCATTAAAGATACAATAAAAACAAAGGTCAATTGTTGCAAAAAAAGAAAAGAAAAAAAGCATGTTCTTAATTGCCTGCATAAGCCTGGCAAAGCAGAAAGGTTTTCAGCAGGCACTTAAAAGTTAAAACAGAAGGTGCCTGGTGAGACTTTGTTGGCAGAGCATTCCAGAGGACTGGGGCGATGACACAGAAGGCTCAATTTCGTGTCGATGTTAAATGAGCCTCGCCAACTTGGGGGACAACCAAAGCTGTTCCTGCAGATCTCTGTGATTGAGCTAGGATATAAGGGTTCAGGCGGTCCCTAACATACATGAACCTTGAACATTGCTCAGTAGCAGATGGGCAGCCAATGTAGATGTTTTAAAAGTGGTGTCACATGTTTTCAGCCATATGCTCCCATCTGGCCTCCGCATTTTGCACCAGCTGGAGCTTCTGAACCAGGGCCAAGGGCAGCTCCATATACAGTGCATTGCAGGAATCCAGCCTTGAGGTTACCAATGCAAGGACTACCAAGATCAGACTATCCCTGCCCAGGATGGTCATAGCTGATAAATCAGGCAAACCAGATAAAATGCACAACCTAGTTTTTTAAAAACCCTACTCACATGCAACATAATGTTCATATGAACCCTATTCCTATTTAAAAAGAGGAAGGGGAATATGTGTTCATACTTCACCTATACAAAACCTGTTCACTTTATACTGTTCTTCCTCATTGACTCTCCTCTTCCTACAATTTCCTGCACCCCTAGTGCATTATACTCACTGCACTGCTGCCTGTAACTTATTAATGTCATTTCTCCCTAGTGATAATTATCTCCCTGATCTACTTAAAGCTTATTTTCTCCCTCTCATCCTCAGACAGTAGTCTTCTATTCTGAGCTTAAGGCTACTTGGTGTGTGCTCAGAGTGCAGTTCTTGGCTCTTGAGGAACCAAGAGAATAGTGGACAGAAGGAAGCCCTTGTTCAGGTAGGTATATATCTAATTAGAAACTTAATAATGCAGAATGCTAGAGCCTCAATCATTTAACAAGGATACAAATCTGTTATACACCCAGAAGCATTTTTAATTACCATAGAGTGCGAGGAGAAAGCAAGCCTTCTCAAATGGTTAATTTTGCAAGTTCTCAGGTAGAAAACTTATCCTTTATATTTATCAAGGAGGAAGAGTACATATTACTTTACAGCAGATATTTTTAATTACATTCCCACATATACGTGAAAATGTTTCATGTCAATGTTCCATCTGATATTAGACACTGAACAGAAAGTTCTTTTTCTTTCCAACTGCAGCTAGTCACATTACACTGAACTCTATTCAAGAGGGCTTCTGCTTGTATGGGAGAAAGGGACTAAAATTGGAGAACATTCTAAAATGTCCTATTGCACACGCAGCCTATTTAATCTTGACCTAAATATTAAGTTTAGCACAGGTTCTATGTTCCTTTATGTAGGCACATTCCCACCTTTTTCCTCCTCCTCTTCCTCTTCCTCACTATCTTCAACTTTGTTTTCAGTTTCTCTTTCTTCTGTTTGTTCAGCAGACAGTGAATCATCTTTTTCAGTTACAGATGACATGATTGATTCTTCTGCATGGAAAGACAGAGGAAAAATATATGTCAATATGACTGGTATAAAAATAACATTTGAAAGTGTGCCTTTCCATCTTTCTTGCAGCACAGGACAGAATCCTCAACAGCAGGAATATTAAGGAGTGCTCACATACTACATTGGTTATTAACAGTTATCTGACTATTTTATTACAAGTCTGGCATCATCTTCTTTATGTACTAGATAAAACATATCGAATAAATATGCTGCTAAACATCAGCAAAGGAGTGGGCAAATGCAAAACCATTTACTGAAGTTGGAATAAGCAACTTGAGAAGGAAATTTTTCTATACAACTGGTTATACATAACAATATTTATCCACTGTTATTTTATATGAACAGAGTCTTGTATCTTTTGTTAAAAAGGACATTTTTAGAATATAGTTTTAATGATATATAAATACAGGTAGCATCTGAAAAAGGCAAAAGCGTGCTCTGCACTGCTATTTTTTCCTCATAGCCTACTGTCCCTTTTACACCCACAATGCCTCATTGCCTCTGACTTATCCATACTACTTCTCCAATTCCAACAGTACTTGTAAAAAATAAAAATTTCAAGTTTTGCAATGTAAATATGAATACAAATTAAAGCATGGACGCTGAACAGATGCTTGAAAAATGAACTGCGTACTCTTTGAGCACACAATTTGGATTTTAATAAGGATTCCTAGTTATAAAGGTTCCCATCACTTAAAAAGAATAAGGTATGTCCTTCTAACAAGATTTCACAAAGTGGACCATATGACCCTTCAGTGGGAAAAAAGGAGGTGAAGAACCCAAAAACTGAGAAAATGGCTCTCCTAAAGATCACACATTCTACTAATTGCGTGTATGGTACAGGCATAGTTTCAACGGATGCGAATACACCATATAATATGTAGTAGAATAATCAGTGTCTTCTGCTTTCATACATCACCAACTCGGATCATATCCCCACTTAAACCAAAGACATGAATTTAGAAGGATGGAAAAGACCCACACACAAGTCAAAATACAATATGCAGTATACAGTACAGTATTACATCCCTGACTGTTTTCACTTGTACTCTACATAGGAGTGGAACATAGTTACCTTTGCTTGTATGGTCTTGGCCTTTGGGGCCCACTATGGGAAACATTTACTTATTACATCCACACGTTCATATAAACCTACCTGTGTAGGAAGCCAGTTCATGCAGCTTAACGATAGGGTGACCAATAAACCACTCACATTTATGCCATAACAACAATCAGCTTGTTTACACGGCAAGAAAATCTGCATCTGGTCCAAAATGGAGATCCTTTAAATTTGGACCGTTTACTCGACGTTTTAACGAAAGCGCTTGCATTGTGGTGCTTTTGCTTTTAACACCAGGTTTAATCGATGCAGTTAAAAACAGGATTTACCTTGAAAAACCGCGTCCACTTCAGTGCGTGTAAACGTTTCTCTTCTTCTTCTTTTTTGGATCCTCCCCGACACCGCCCCCTTGCTCTGTCCTCTTCGTCAGTTCGTTTCCGGCTGCTTAATAGAAAACTTCCTCAACCGATCTTGCTGTTTCCTGCACAATATATTCCATCTCAGAACACCAGGGGGCAACCTCAATCCAGTTTTTCCCGGGAAAGGAGGGTGTGGCGGGTGGAACTGTAGACCCCAGGGAGGCTGATTTGGAGAATGATGCTTGTGTTGGTATGGAGCAGGCAGAGGGGTGCTTGAAGAAAAGGTGCACCAGTGTGACTGCAAATACTTCAATCTGATCAGTCGCGTGTTTCATTTTGAAGCGGCTGGCTGCTTATGCCTCGTGAAACTCTTCATTAACCCCCTTAGTGCAAATTACAGCATCTCTCTTCATGCTCGCAAAACCCACCCGTCTGCTTACTGAAAAGTAAGATTTCTAGGGACTGCAGGCAGAGATCATGATCCATGCACGTTTACTTGGAAGCCGGTCCCACACTGATCAGTGTGCTGTGCAGACCAATCCAATGGACTTCGAAGTAAATGTGGATAGGATTGTAGCCATGTAGGAAAATACACTCACAGAGTGAATTCACTCATCTACAAGCCCCGAAAGATGGAAGCATCTTTCTGAGAAGGAAACCTCTGTTAAAGATATGGGGCTGGAAAGAACTGAGGCTTTCACGAGAGAATGCGATGTAACATTTCTCTAATAAATGTAGAGCTTTGACTGAACAAATGTGAGTTGGTGCCTTTATTTTGACCTTCTCACACTTTCCTGGAGTTTGTGAAACAGGTAAGCTGTTCTCTGTACTTTGTATGGGTGTTCACTTAAAATGTACGTGGCTTGGTATCCAAAAATTGGAACCATGGAACAACAACCCTGCAAGGCGGGCCGGTGCCCATACAAATGATTTAGCTGGTGTTGGTGTGTTTGCCACTGAGAAGAGTCTTCTCGGTGACTGACTGACCTCACAACAGTCCAAATGTGAATGGGGGGAAACTTAACTATCGATTGTGCTTCCCAGGATGGGGCTCCCACTGTAACATACTCTGTTGCCAAAAAATCCTTTCTTGGTGGTTGTGAAACAGGAAAGCTCTTCTCTGTACTTTGTATGGATGTTCGCTTAAAATGTGTGTGGCTCGGTATCCAAAAATTGGAACCATGGAACAACAACCCTGCAAAGGCGGGCCGGTGCCCATACAAATGATTTAGCTGGTGTTGGTGTGGAATTAGTTCACTGAACTGATCCAATTCTGGCACTGAACTGGACTGGATTGGGTGGCACAGCTAGTGCGACAGCTGCGATCCCTGGGAGACACCCCACATGAAAGGGGAGTGTGTTTGCCACTGAGAAGAGTCTTCTAGGTGACCGACTGACCGCACAACAGTCCAAATGTGAATGGGGGGAAACTTACCAGGTGCCAAACACAACATGGTGAATTTGAAGCACAACAAAACAGCCACTGTCAGGATTAAAACACAAAGCACCAAACCAGTCAGTGCTGCAAGGTGCAATTCTGTGTCCATGGGGTCAACAGTTCTTATCTTTGTAAATTTAGCATGCAGACCAACAAAGCCTGTCTGTTGCGGCAGAAAATAACATGGACACCAAAACATCAATTTTGGAGAATGATGAACCATCCTTCGCCGGAGTCAACCATGGGTACTCAATATTTCTAGTGTTCTTAATCAATGAAGTTCACTGTTAGGGAAGCAACGACCATGAAGTCAACGACTGTATTCTGTGTAAGTGGGTACAGAAGTAGTTTGGCTGTTCACTTGCACAGTTATTCACATGCAACATCGCACGAGTGTACATTCTCTGTGGTATACACATTTGCTACCAGCAAAAGAAAATGGCTTCAATGAAACTTATGAAATGTGCCATATCAGCAATTCCCTTTCACTGGAAACAAGGCAAGGCATGCTGGGTCTGTTATACTTCCTGAAACTGTTTCCTGTCAATGGGTACATTAGAAAGAGTTTGTGCAGAATTTGGAATGTGGTTTTACTCTTTTCATTTTTCCTTATTCTTAAATTGATATAATCCAAACACCAATTGTGAAAGGAAAATACCAACCTGTAATTATCATAATTGGAGTTATTAACATTTTTCATTTATCATTGCCTGTAATTACAGTATGTATGCTTTTTGATGTAGGCTTACATTGAACAATCAAATACATTCCTATAGAGATCAATAGGACGTACTCATCGTTAAATCTGCAAAGTGCAGACCTAAATATATCAAATGTTTATATATGAAAATATTTCTAGGAGGAGTGGGCTGCATCAAAAACAAGGTGCATAGAAGAGTAAGAAATGAAAAAATTCTACCCACATGGTAGACCTGATTCTTTCTCGGGAACATCATGTGTTTCAGTACACAGAACCACACTCAAAACATAAATGTGGGGGAAATTATGTGTCGATTGGGCCTTCCAGGATGATGCTCCCACTGTAACATACTCTGTCCCCCAGTAAACCTTTCCTGTTGTTTGGGAAACAGGAAAGCTCTTGTCTGTAGTTTTTTTGGTTGTTCAATGGAAATGTGTGTAGCTCAGTATCAAAAAGTTGAATTTCGGCACTCATAAAAATATTCCTTGCCTAGAATTTTTTAACTGTAAGTGCGTATTTTTGGTGGCTGGCTCTGGTTGGCGGATCTTGGGTATTGTTAGTAATAATAGAAATAAAATTAAATACCAAAAACCTTTTAAGCATGATAACTCTAGAGCTTCCATGACCATGACAGCAAAGACAGACACAGACAAGCCAAAAAGTTGTTCGGTTTCCCCCTCCCTATAAGTAGGTGGTTATGCGCCTGACAAGGGCAGTGACAGACAATAGAATTCCGGCGAGAAACGTATTGACAGGCTCGGGGCGAAGAAAAGAAAGGTCTCCCTTTTAAATCCTCTTATACAGAGTACCGCGCGTAGCCCAAGGCCGGTTTTTGGACGTTTGGAACGAGGCAACAACCGCCCCTCCATTCAGGCTCATGGAGATATTTTCTTCGACCGTTATTACGGGAGTAACAGAACACCCACCTCGTCGCGAAACGGATCTCGTGGGCACTTCTAAGAAAACGGTAACGGCAACGACGGGGGCGGCAGCAGCGATGGCGACAACAACAACAATTAAAAAAACCCTCAGCGACTGGCAGAGACGAAGGAGGGGGCGGGACTAGGCGTGAGGTTGGTGTTACTCTTCTTTTCCCTAGAAAATCAACAACGTTTCAAAATGGCGGGTTGTCGAAGGGGAAGAAGGAAGCGGGAAATCCTTGGCCAATCGACGTTTAGGACGTCTTCCGCCTAAGGCGGGGTTTAGAAAGTGATGGGCAGAAGGGAAAGGCCGGGCGTTGAAAGTGAAAGGGAGTTTGGGTTAGAGGAAACTGTACGGAGCATGCGTTACGCGGAATGACTTTTGCCGGAGGCTCGGAGGTTGTCGTGGTGGCGCCCTCGAGCTTCCTACTGCTGGGGTTGTGGAGGCTGCTTTTCTAGCAGCCGTTTTCAAATCTAGAACAGGGAGGGGACAGAGTACCAGTTTAGTTCCTCCTGACTGTAGCTCTCCTGCGGAAGCTCAAGCTGATTAAATGCACATGGTGCACCTTGGGGTTATCGTGCCTGACTTTGGGAGGAAACTTCATTGTGCCCATTGGCACCTATTTCAAAGAAAATGTGAAGCGAACTGTGATGCACAACTGATACGCTATGCACGCTTGCTTGCTTAGTCCATCTGAAATAAGTGGGATTACTTCCGCGAAAACGTAGATAAGAACGGGATCTAATCGTATCTTTAAGAAAAGAAAATATGTGAATCCACCATATTACTCCTGCAGTCACGTTTAGGATTTGAATCAACATTTATTTATCTTTAGATTTGTATCCTGTTTTTGACTAAAATCCCCAATGTAGCTCATAATATAAATTTATATTTAAAACCTTACATTGATATAGTGCCTGAGTAAAGATATGTGTATTTAAGTATATGGATGGGTTTGTGGATGCAGAGCAATGTACATTTGTGCAATGTATGCTGTTAAATGTGTTTGATCTATTGGTACATGTGCTTTTATTTCAGATATCAAAATGATCCAATTCTTAATATCTGTGCCTTTGGCAGATTCTGCAGTATGGATGGATGCAGAAAAGATTCCCAGTAGAACTGTGGAAGAGGTGCTGCGATCTAGTGACTGTCTTTGTAAATATTTATTATCTACACAATAAAACCTATGAAATATTTGCAGTGAAACTTTGTTCCATTCAGACTGCAACTCCATGCCTACTTTTCTGGGAATGAATCGCTTTGAACTATGTATCTTTGAATACATATGTATAAGACTGTGCTGTCAGAGACAATTTTCCTTTCCATTTATGGTGTATTATGTTTTACAGAGAACAACAGAAATACACTTCTCATTGTTGGAATAATGTGTTTTGTTTCCATTGAGATCCTCTAAATTTATAGAACTGTAATTAAAAGTTAAGTATTACTGCCTAACTGTTGACTGATTAAGGTCACATTGACAAAGTTTTCTTTGACGTGTAGTTCCTCCTCCCACTCCAAAGGGCAAAATACACATGCACATCAAGATAAGTACACAGTAAACTAAACTGAAGTTTGAAACTAAACAACTCCAGATATAGGCGGTTATGTTGAATGACAACACTCAAGTCTGTAAATGGAACTCTGCCTAGAATCTAGACAGACAGTAGATAGTAACTAATATATAATTAGCTTTTTATTCCACAGTTCCCAAGATAGTAATTAGGTTATCACATCTTCAGAGACCGAGGAGTATTGTAATTGAACAGAAGTTAACAATCATGATATAGAGCAGTGTTTTCCAACCTTTATGAGCATGGGACCCCCTAAGCTGGAAAAAAAATTGTGACCCCCTCCCCCCAGGGTGGTAGGCTGGCTGCCAAGAAGGAAGGGGGAAAGCAGCTTTTCTTTGCAGGCTTGCTTCTTTTTGCTTCACAAAAAGCCCTCTCCTCTCATTCTAAGCAAGGGCGTTGCCAGTAACGGCAGTGCAAGGAGACGGGAATCAGTGATAGTAATCCCCTCTTCTTTCTGGTAGCTCCACCCTCAGCCTCCTTTGGCATCTGCCATGTATTTTATAGGCAGATGCCTGCCCTTAGTGCACCTGAAAGATGCTCTGGTGCTTCAGCAAAAGGCCTCCCCTCTTGTTTGGAGCAAGGGGGAGGTGTCATCTGCAGCGGCAGCGGAAAGCAGACAGTGTACAAGGAGTGAAGACTTTTTTAAAAAAATTAATAAATAATTCATTTATTTACCGTTCCCAGCCCCCTCTGGATTACTTTGGGGGGACCCTGGGGGTCCCGGCCCCCAGGTTGGGAACCACTGATATAGAGTCCTGTATATGCTTGGGGTGAGAAACAGTGACAGCTTGTGCTTGCATGGGGATCATTTTCCAACCCTAGTTTGCAATGAGGAAGCCTGTTGGCTCATGGCCAAATTGTGCATATGCTGTTAAAGGCATTTAAACTGAATAATTAAGAGAAAAGTTGAGTTAGTAACTCTTAATTTCAAATATTGTTATGCTGCTGGGTCCACATAACAAGACACACCAGCCTAGCTCAAACATGAAAAACGATGCTTTGTCATTTCAAGATAGTTGTGTTTGCACACTCCTTTTGCCCTTTGCACATGCAAGGGGAAGATCAGAAAGCCTTTGCTTTTGAACTATCCACTATCCCATTACATCCAAACTTTGAGAACTGATTTGTTATAATTATGGTTAGTTAACAAGCCAGGGTATCAAATCATGGATTTTTGTCCATGAGAAGGATGATATTTATTGCATAAACTTTGATGGACTGGAAATGCTAGCCTTTCTCCCAGACAGGATTCATACAACAGCTTCAAACTTCATAATATTCTGAAGTTAATTATGTATTGTATGCTGTCCAATTTGTGATATAAATTAAACTAAAAACTGGCAGGCCTCATATTAAATTTCATGCAAACTTTGTGCACTGAATTCTGGAAAAGTTGCCTATAAAAATGTAAATGTTTACTTGCATCAGGCAAATCCTCTGTCTATGGTTATACTTATTGTATTACCCCCCATAATTCTGGTTATGAGCAACAGACAAAGTTTATACCAAATGTATTTCTTTTTATTGCAAAGCAGAGATTAATATGTACTATGGGTTTGTTCTGATTTCCCATACTATTCTTAAGGAGTACCCATATATTAAATATTTGCTGAATGTATATGAAAAACAGAGTACACAGGAGTCCTTTCTTTTGAGGGTGAGCTTCCTTATTCCCTACCCCAGCAGGCAGTAGCTATGGAAATCCTTAGCAGACAGGCTCTCGCAAACACTGTATTCCTGAAATGTAGAATGAATTTGCCTTTTGTAAGAAGAGGAGGAGGAGGTGCCTTCTGACACATACTGCCTATATCATTAGCCGTGAGCAGACTGTTGCAGTTGTTAAACCCCTCTTCAGGCTAGGCCAGTTGTTGGAGGAGCAATTGTACCAGTTGCTACCCAAGCTGAAGATGTATATGTGCCAAAGAAGTCCCAGTAATAGGTTGCCCAACACTGCTAGGATATGGAGATTCTGAATTTCTGCAGCTCCTTTGGAAAATATGGAAGGGCAACAAGTTTGGGGTGAAAGGGAATATAGGAGTGACAAAAGGAATAGTAGTTAAAAAAATAGGTAATTTGAAAAAAGTACCTGAAGTTGTCATTGGTTTCCTTATATGTTGCACTGAAGAAACCACTGCAGTTCTAACAGAAGAAGCAAACTGTATCCAGCAAAAACAGCTCCTGGACTGTTTGCAACTTTATTAACTACTAAAGCACAGGAAAGAGGTGAGATTTCCCTCCATGCAGCTGGACTATGGTAAATATTAGGCTTTTCGCAGATATTGTCATGCATACTGTGGATTTAATATTCTCTTCCCTGATCTTTTCTGCCTGTAAGTTTCCGTTTGCAAACTGTAAGCTTTATGTAGTTGTGACAAGGCATTGCTTTCATACTTGTGGTGATGGGGTGTGTGTTTGTGTTCATCTCTGTATGTTGGGCATAATGCCTTATGGAGGATCATTTACTGTTTTACCACAGTTTTCTTGAAGCAACTACACCCACTAGCATAACACTGCCAGTCTTCAAACAGAGAAAATTTGTGGTTCAGTTGAAATCAGTGGAAATTTGCGATTGAGCACAAGGGAGCCAACAACTTGATCATGCAGGCCTAATCAGGACATACTAGATATCCATAACTTAAAAACACTTTGGAACATTTTCAAGACCAAATTATGTCTTTGCAAAATGTTGTTATATAACATCTGACAGAATAAAAACTTTAGTGTTAAAGTTAAATCAGGTTTGGAGTATGGAAGCAAATTACCTGCTTCTAGTGTGATGGTGTGTAAAGTATTCATCCAGAGATATATTTCCTTTTATCATGCAAAACCATATGTTCTCATTTGATGTTTATTTTTGTTATGTAGTTCTTGGGTCACTAATTTTCAGAATTGGGGAGATATTTTCATTTTTATCAGAACTATGGAGACATGAAAAAGTCTGTTTCATTGTGGCTACCAGAATGAGCTGCGAATGAGGAATTCAGTACTCAAATCTTCCTCTGCAATGAACTCACCAAGTGGTCTTAGGCAAGCCACTCTCTCTCCTCAGTCCCCCCATCTGTTGTATGGGTGATAATGTTACTGACTTAGTTTACAGAGCTGTTGTAAGGATTAAAATTAGATTTTATTATTTATCTGAAACATTTTTGCCCCGATCTTCAGTGAAAAAGGCTCTCAGAGTGGCTTATAGAAATTGGTAATATCACAGTCCCTGCCTTCAGGCTCAAAATCTAAACAATACAAAAGGAAAAGGAACTGCGAGGGAGAAGGAACAAAGCAAGCTTGGGCACTATTTCTTAGCTACAAAGTTCTGATAATGACCAACTGGAATGGGAACAGTTCAAGGAGAATAGGAGCCAAATGCTGCTTGCTCAGCAGATCCAGTGGAGTGCCCCTGCTTCCCTTCTCTCTGTTGTAGTCTAATGCATTGGCTGCTGCCAGGTGACAGCTGAGGGAAGGAAGGAGCAGCAGGTCTTTCAGCAGAGCTATACTGATCTAGCTTTCCTTCTGCTCATCTACAGCCTGACAGAACATCTACTGCCAGGTGAAAGTCAAGGGAAGGAGGAGTCTGGTGAAGCTGGTTCGACAGAGGTAGATAATGCAGCTGTAGGGATATGAAGGCCTATGGAAAAATGTGAAGAAAACAATGTGTTTTTTCTGGGCCTTCAAACCTCTGTGTGAAGTGATATGACCACTTGCTAGCACTACACATATGTTACATAGTATTATGACTAATTCATAAATGGCAGCAAAGTGAGAACATTTGGCAAGTAATCTGCACTGGACACAAATTCAGTTCAAACTAGCACATAGGTACAGTTAGAGCAGGGGTAGCTAATATGGTGCCTTCTGGATGTCGCTGGGCTCCATCTCCCATCAGCTTCAGCCAGCATGGCCAATGGACTGTTGGGGTTTATGGGATAAAACAGATATGTGGTTCTACAGAGAGCAACCCAATCCTATACCACCCCTTAGTTTGGCCTCAGTTGGAAAGCACGGAGCATATGGCTGGCAAAGCTTGCTTTCTTTCCTCCTCGTCAGCTGATGGGGTAGAGAAAAAGAAACCTGCTTTTTTTCTTTTGTGTACATTGCCTCTTGCCTCTGATGCCTGCAAAATAAATAAATATGGAGCTGCTGGGTTTGGCTGCATGCACCGTGTTCCCTGTTGACATGCTCAGCCAAGGCAGGATAGAACTCTTGCCTTCCTATCTATCAGCTGATATTAGCTGATTGACAGGTGGCCAGGGTTTGGGGGAAATGGCCTTAGGGGCAATTTGAACCTCTTGGCAGGGCAAAATTGGCCTGCACACCAGAGGTCCTCCACCCCTACCTTAGAAAGTAGATGATATTCCCAGAAATTTGCCTGAGCTACTTCTCATCTGGCTAGACCTTGATCATGAGCGCAGACAATAGGTACTTCAAATGCAAGGTGGTGTGATTATTTTTAAGTATGTTTACTCACTGGTAATTAAATCTTAGTTATTCCATCTTTTATAAGAAGGTCAAAATGAAAAAAAATATTGGTACATGTTCCATCATGCACTAATTTCTGTATTTTGTTATCTGCTGGATTGATATGAAGAGTTGTAAATTTCTGGTCTTATTTAATGTTTTATAGATGGATATATTTATTGTTTTCATTATTGTATTGTAAACCATCCTGTGATCCTAATCAGATGAAAAGCAGTCTATAAGAGAATCTAAATAAATAAATACACATTGGATATCTAAAAGTGATGTAGAAGGGGGGAATATAGGGGAGCATAGCTCCAGGACTTTTTTTGGAGTGGGAATGATATCATCTGCTGAAGTTCCAAGTTAGCTAATGGACCCTTTTTGCTCTGTCAAGTGAATGAAGTGTCAGTGAGGCTCTCAAATTTGTTTGTGACAGAATAGCATAGTGAATAGCAAAGTCTGTGGAAAATAATCAAGCAGAGTAGGGTTGCCAGGTTCTTGGCCTGAGACTGATCCTGTATCTTTAGGAGAAGAGAAGGTCAGCTAAGTACAGGTGTTCTTGCAACTCTGTAATGAGAAAAACCACAAGGTGGAATTCTCCCTTCCCCCTGCCCAACTTTTAAAGATACAGAAGACCTCTTGGTTGCCAGGCCTGGCCTCCAAGAATTCCACCTTGTGGTTTTTCCCATTACAGAGTTGCAACAACACCTGCGCTTGGCTGACCTCTTCTCCTAAAGATACAGGATCAGTCTCAGGCCATGGACCTGGCAACCCTAGTGGGTATGACTACAGCTTTCACAAATTTATAGCTAATTGCCAGTCAGTTAGTTAGTTTATTACGGTCATAGACCCAAAATAGAAATAACACAATACAACAACTCATTGCATCTTACAGATCATTAAAAGTCTTTTAAACATTAAGAATGAATTACTGTTACTGCTACAAACCAGAGTTCGACCTAAACTTAAGCAGCATAACAAAACATACAATCGATTGAATTAGAATATAAGCGAATTATAAAACCCATAAAACAGAATTTAATTTAAATAGGTCCTAAACTTTAATTCATCATCATAACAATTATTGAACCTGCCTTTTACAGATGGCCTGAGCTATATAAAAGAATTTGGCTACATGCAAAGTAACATAATTGTATTTATCAGCTAAAAGGTAGTGCGTTTTCCAGGTTAAAGATCTACCTGGAAGACCAGTAAATAAAGGTAAAATGAATTTTTTTCTTGCATCAGAGTATAAATCACAAAAGAAGAGAACATGACAAATTGTTTCGGGTAAGTTCATCTTACAGATACACAGTCGGTTTTCTGCGGGAATGCCATGAAAGCGACCCTCTAGGATAGCAGAGGGAAAGCAATTGAATCTGGCTCGGGTAAACAGAAATCTATATTGCGCAAAGGTTAAATCTTCTAGATATGAAGCTTGATTTGGGAAGCAAAAACTCAGGCCAAAATGCGATGGGGAACAAGAAGTTTTTGCTTTTGATATTAAAAACTGACGGTCTAGATCGTTTATCCGTTGGCCAATTATATGCATTGCAGCCTTAAGATCCCAAGAAGCCAGTAACTCTTTAGATAAACCTAAACAGTTTAACTTTTCATTTAGAATTTTGGACCAGGAACTGACAAACGGATCCCCCCATAGTAGGTGAAGGTAACCCAGGGAAGGACCCGTATATGCCATTTTAGTCCAAAAATTAAAGGCTTGCAACCAAGCTGAGCACTCTACAGAATTGATTCCAGCTTCTAAACGAAGACCAGCAGAAGAGGCGCATTTTGGTAACCCAAATATAGCCCTCAAGAAATCCGAGAGAACTTGTTCCACTTTGGGATTAAAGTTTGTAACCCAAACAGGTATACCATAGAGAAGGTGTGGTAATATTTTGACTCTAAAAATGTTTAGGGCTGCAGGAATGTATCTGCCTCCTCTGGAATAGAAAAATCTAATAATAATTTTGGAAATATTTTGTGCAGATGCAGTGACCGCACAAATCTGGGAAGACCAAGATAGTGAGGAACTAAAAATTATTCCGAGGTACTTAAATTTATTAACTTGGCTAAAAAGTTGGCCTTTAATTTTCCAATGATATTTCCGTTGGTTTCTCGAGAAAACCATTAGCTAATTGCTATTCCAGATTACACTCTTTGTAGAGATTATACCTGGTACATCCCAGTAGTAGATACCTTACTGTATTATTCTGCTCTATGCAAGTGGCTGTCTTTTCTGCCAGAGAGAATAGCAGCTACACTGAACCTTGGGAGAGTTTTGTGGAAAAAGAGTTTTGCTTGCAAGAATTCATGTAGAGAATTTCTACTCTGGGGTATTACCTCCACTGTAACTTTAGGCCCTGTCTATGCCACACATTAAATCACTGATCTGGTGAGATCGTGAATTACCTCATTTATTTCACTTGTATATCTAGCTGGCACAGTTCTCAATCTCGCCTTCAGTCCTGTTGCTTCTATCTGTAATTCAGCTGAGTAGTATTATATTCTTATTTTTATGTACAGAATTAAGATTTGTTTCCTGTTCTGCTTTTTTTAAGGAAACCATTAAATCTCACAATATACAGTATTTAACAGCTCTATGATATATTTTAACAATCATCAATGACAAATTCATTTTTCCACTGCCGTTAACAAATAGTTATTGTTGCCTGCTTCATAAGCTGCTATTTTCTCCTGGAAATACAGAATCTGTAGCTGGCAACACATAGCCTTTGTTCACTGACACTGCTGTCATTATAGCAAACCACAGGGAAAGGTGGTCTTTAATCTCACTGAACATCGACTTCCCTCCTCATTCTGCTTTATTTATTTTTTGCAAATATTTAACCAGCCAGGCTACTTTATGGAAGCTATCAAATTGCTTCCCATCTACAAAAAGCTCAAGGAGCATGTCTTTCTTTTTGCCAAAAAGAGGATATTTTAACATCTACCCAGGCAAATTTTGGCCACATCAATTACTGTTCTCTAGTTCCCTTATTCATTGTTTGTATTGGGTTTACCACGTGAATCAGCACAATCATATGAAACATCTACATGCTAGTGGTGTGTCTCCCCAGGCGTGGCTGGTGTGAAGGTGTCACATATGCTTTGGCTCACATAATCAGTAAGCACCATGCAAGTATGATGCCCTTGCCATGTGGAGCAGATGATTTTTCAGCAGCATCCCTCTGGGATGGGTAAACATTTGAACCAGACTTCATTTTTAGAGGAAGCAAGATATGCCTTCACCAGCAGCTTGACAGGCAGAAATTTAGAAGCTGATGCTTTTTCTCCATGGAGATAAGCTGTTTGTTAGGCTATCAAAAGTACAGTAGCAGGGCTGATTGGGAAAAAAAAATGGCAACTCCGTGGTTCAGTAATGAAGTGATTAAGACATAAATCCTCCTGGCCAGCTGTGTGAATGTAACATACTCAATGTGCTACTGAGGAGACCTTTAGATATGGCTTGTTTTGAAGTAAGGTAAGTGACATGCACTATGTCCAATGACAGTGTGCGCTGAAATGATATTCTCATAAAATGTCAAAACGTAAGCTGTATGTAGCACGCCAGCTGTATACTGAGGTTGCAAAAATAGAAAACACCTGGCAGGGTTCAAGTCATGGCTGGCATGTTGACAGAAAATAAGGAATATTGAAAACTTGTGTATCTCCACATTTCCTTGGTTTGAGGTTGGGCTCATAGCACATTGAATTCCTGACACCCCTTGAGTCTAATATTCTGTTGGAATTCAACAAACGGATAAAAAAATTATGGCATGGCAGTTGTTTTTGACTTTATAAAAACCCTACCTCAGTCCCATCAATATAATATCAGTTTTAAAGGCATGTAGCTTGTGTTGACTTAGATCTGTCTCTGCATATTATGTGCCAAAAAGGCTTGGCCTTCCCTTCTCCCTCACACAAAAAGTGCCTTGAGTTACTTCCTAAAGCTTTTGCTTCTCATGTGCAGGTCCACAAAAAGTACAGCTATATTTAGGGATGGGGTTTGCTGCCTAGTTCTGATCCACTTGTATTCCAATAGTCCATCGTTCAATCCCGATCTGCCCTTTTTTTGTTCCCGCTTGCTTTTGCACTTGCTGATTAGATCTGCTGTTGCTTTTTGGCGGTGAAAAAAATTATGTGATTTTTAACATAAATGCTTATGTGAATCCACAGGAGTTAATGGATAACAGTTTGTAATTATGAAGATAATTATGTAAAATCGGGGGGGAGGAAATGGGGGGGAAGCCATGCTGGTTACAGCTGTGGCCCACCGCAAGAAATCAGTGCCTGTCTGAAAAGACAGTGAATTTTCGGATTCAGTCAAAATCCAGTACTAAATTTGATTTAGAGGATATTCTCTCCTATTCCTAGCTGTATTACAGTGTAATCCTGTACAGGTCTACTCAGAAGTAAGCCCAATTAATTAAAGTGGGACTTACTTGCAGGCAGCAGGTAAGTGTGCATGCTAGAACTTCAGCATGAGTTAAACTTTCACCATGCTTCTTGCTAGCCCTCTTCAGCTGTTAGGTTAGTGTGTTAACATACAAGGGGGTGGGGGGTGGGGATGAATGCTTCAGCTCCACCTGTTGCCTTTCTGATCACCTTCACACTTGTGGAGGATGACTAAGTGAAGTGAGGAGCCTCCTGTACTCATTTTATAACTGGTTTTTCAGGGGTTAAAATGTGTGAGGAGCCTCCACAAATACAAGAGGCCCCCTGCTTCACAGGTTATCCTCCCGAGTTTAGAAGACTACCAGAACAGCAGCTCTGTGTATGTAGTGACAGTGTGCTTTTCTCAATGCCCCTTCACATGTTGATGTAACACATTACTGTCAGACCTGAAGATAACTTTAGTGTTGGGAGATTGCTGGGGCATGATGTGGACCAGGGTCTGCAAGAAAGATTTTGGTAAGTTTAAGAACTCTCAGTGCAATCCCACACATATTTATGTGGAAGTCCCATTGTTTATAATAAGCTTTTCTTGCAGGTAAATGTATGAGTGCTACCTCGGAGAATTACAGCAAGTCTAGTCAAGTGAATTGGATTTCATGGTGTGCAGTGGCTTCCTCACCAGAAGCTGGTGAGGAGTTTGTAGAAATGGACTCTCATCCTATAGCACTCTTATATTTACAATAAGGCTGCAATAATTAGTTAATGAATCAGTTGGATGAACCAATTAAAAGCCTTTCAGACTGCAATGCTATGTCCACTTCCCTGGGAGGAAGGCTCACTGAAATCAGTCAGACCTTCTTCTTAGTAGACATGCAGCTGATTGGGCCGTTAATAAAACTAAATTGCCTGCATATCAGGCAATGTATATATCAGTGCTCCTGATTACACAAGCAGGTTTTTTTATAATTAAGTTTTTAAGGCAAGAATTTACATTATCCATGGATGTCAGGTGCAAATGCCATTCCTCCTTCTTTGTTTCTTTTTAGTCTGCACTGGCCACTTTGTTGTGGCTTGTTAACAATGGATTTGTGTATGTTGCCTTCTACTGTCATTCTACATTATGATAATAACTTGGATGAAGGTAATAGAAATTGAGGGGAGGGGAAAGAGGCCTTCCTCTTGTTTTGTCATTAGAGGAGAGAGATTTGGCTTGGTTAGGATTTTAATGTCTCTGTGTTATGTGCCTTCAAGCCAATTACCCTATGAATTAGCAACCTCCAGTAGCATCTGTTATAAACCACCCTGTTCAAATCTTGTAAGTTCAGGTCTGTGGCTTCCTTTATAGAGTCAATCCAGCTCTTGGTTGGTCTTCCTCTTTTTCTATTCCCTTCTGCGTTCCCCAGCATTATTGTCTTTTCTAGTGAATCATGTCTTCTCATTATAGGTCCAAAGTATGATAACCTCAGTTTCATCATTTTAGCTTCTAGTGATAGTTGTGGTTTAATTTGTTATAACACCCAATCATTTGTCTTTTTTGTGGTACATGGTATCTGCAAAACTCTCCTCCAACACCACATTTCAAATGAGTTGATTCTTCTGTTATCCACTCTTTTCACTGTCCAGTTTTCACATCCATACATAGACGTCGGGAGTATAATGGTCTGAATGATTCTGACTTTAGCATTCAGTGATGCATCTTTGCATGTGAGGACCTGTTCTAGTTCTCTCATAGCTGCCCTCCCCAGTCCTAGCCTTCTTCTGATTTCTTGACTATTGTCTCCATTTTGGTTAATGACTGTGCCAAGGTATTGGTAATCCTTGACAAATTCAATGTCCTCATTGTCAATTTTAAAGTCACATAAATCTTCTGTTATTACTTTAGTCTTCTTGACATTCAGCTGTAGTCCTGCTTTTGTACTTTCCTCTTTAATTTTCATCAGCATTCATTTCAGATCATTACTAGTTTCTGATAGTAGTATGGTATTGTCTGCATATCTTAAATTATTGATATTTCTCCCTCCAGTTTTCACAACTCCTTAATCTTGATCCAAACCTGCTTTCCATATGATAAGTTCTGCATATAGATTAAACAAATAGGGTGATAAAATACACCCCTGTCTCCCATTGATAGGCTAGGTTTCCTATCTAATTTGCACTTTCCAAAACAATATGTGAACTGAAACCCAGCTATTCTTTGAAATGCACACATCTCCAAATTTTATCATGCAGCTCTCTAACCAAATAATGCATACGGAAATGTCTATATTAGGGGAAAGTAAGCATAAAAATGCATATGCTAGTGAAAAAAATAAAATACATTGTTTGGAAAACTGCGTGCAAAAATGTGAACATCAGGCAAAATTGTGTACAAAAATGTGAGTATTAGAAGAAATTAGCACTAAAATGCTGACAAATTAATTTTCCTGAGGATCTTTTTAAAAATAAAACAAAAATAAAACATTGTAATGTATGATACAGAAATGTGGGGAACTGAACTGAACATGGAAAAATGAGAAACTGAAATTGACAGATTTGCCTATCCCTGTTTGCTGTATGAGGCCTGAAGTGACATGTGTGATTAAAGATTTCTTTAGCTTGGGATATCCCTCATTTACATATATCAAACAGTATAGTACTCCATGACCGGCTCTCCTGTGAGTACAATAACTCAAAGGCTCTCTCTCTGACACTTCCACTTTGATTCACCAGATCCACAACTGCTGCTTTACACCAGGGATGGAGAACCTCCAGATGTTGCTGGACTACAACTCCCATCATCTCTGGCTGTTGGCTGGCTAAGTCTGATGAGAACTGGAGTCAAGCAATATCTGGAGAGCCACAAGTTCTCCGCCCCTGGCTTACACATGCCTTCTCTTCTCCCTGACTAGATAGAAAAGGAATGTAATACATCTCCCTTGTGAGCCCTTTCTGCTTTCACAGGTTTCTTTCAAACCCTCCTCCCCTTTTATTTTTTGCCTGGTTGACTTGTAGAACTACACCTCCTCAAGGTCCTAACAATGCCTATAATATTCCACCAGATTTTAAGTGACTTAATATTTCCTGTGAGGAACTATGAGCCCCTCTAGATGACCTTTTTATTCATGGAGATTTGCTGTCAGGGGATGGTCATAATGATCCCACTTTCAATACTATTTGCACCTGCAAAAGTTTGGGGAGTGGTCATACTGCTTCATTTCCAATTGTCCTGTAACTTCCTGCTGAAATAATGTTTCATACCACAAATGTTCTGGTTTTTTTGTCCCATTTTTGTTGCACTATAGCTCCTCCAGATAACCAATGTAGTAGTATTGGGGCAGCATTGCAGAACAAGTAATAAAGCAGAAGAAATCCACCAATAATGCACTATTATTGTGTAAAGAACATGTGCAAGTTCCCCTTTTGGATACTTCCCAGAAAGCAAAATCCAGATGCATGTTACTTATGTACAGTAGGTCCCCACTTACCGGCTCTTTGCTTCCTGGCATTCCGCTAACGCGGCGGCTTTCATTCCCCGTTTTAAAGCCGATTTAGCGCTTCTGCGGCATTCTGCGGCATTTTCGCAGCATTTTCGTGCAGCGCGTCCCATTATACTCAATGGGGTTCTGCTTTACGGCGATTTCTGCTTTACGGTGGGGCCCCGGAATGGAACCTGCCATATAAGCGGGGGCCGCCTGTATCCTAAATAAAGATGCAAAATTTCCAGAAATTTTGAAGACATGGAAAAAAACGTTTTTCCAGAAAAATATGGAAATTTTCAGAAAAATTGAAAAAATGCAATATTAGCACTTTTTACACAATGAAAGTCACTTTGTTACTTCAGGAACATAAAATGTACTTATGTACAAGTTGGTTTGGCATAAAATTATCACATTTGGTATATTAAAAGTACATTTTATTCAAACAATTATTACAAATTGAATTTACTTTTAACTTTTTACTTTTTCCAGTATTTTTCTGGGCCTTCACATCTCTAATCTTAAAGAATAATAATATGAACAAAAGAGCCAAACTGATTTGAACTAATACAGACCATCCTTCCACTTTCTGTTTCATATTAATCACACACATTGAATATTAAATTAATACTCTTATTTTAGTTTTCAACAATGTGATATTTATTTTATATATTCATTCAAAGATATTTGTATACTGCAATAAAAAAAATTCCCAAGGGAGTTTACATAGGAAGCATAGAAACAATACAAAACTTGGGTTTTCAGAATAGAAATATTTTAGTGTCTGTTTAGAAATGGGTGCACAGCTTTATATAACACCATTTTTTTGCTTTTGCTTTTGCTAATCTAGGGAGTAACTATATTTCACCCAGGAGCTTTAGAAGCCAAGGAAAATGTACATTTTAATAGCAATTTAAATGGCCTAGCATATTTGCAAAGTGTTCAGAGTTACAGAAAGACACAAGTGTGAAACTAAAGAACATTCAGACCACTTACTGCTGTTCTCATTTCAAGGCATGGAAAAGTAAACAGTAAAGTTAATTTTGTATCTAGAACAATAATAAACAAAATCTGATAACAAATCTAAAATTGATTATAACAGACATTTTTGCTTACTTAGATCCTTTTTAAACGTACCTACATAGATAACCTAAACCACTGGCAGTAATGGAATACCACTGGTGGTATTTTAAAAAGAATTTTTGGTCTTGTAAAACAAAGAGTGCAAATGGCAGTGATACACAACAAGGAAAGCAGTGAATTGGTCATTTATGGCTCCATTTCCCTTCTAATTGACAGTATCTTTGCAACTCTTTCTAGATAATGGAGTTTTCCCACTGCCATCCTGGGCTGTTTTGCTCGCATGGAATGAAGATGCAGAAAGGGAAGGGGATCCTATAATTCAGCAAGACAATACATCTGCTACCATTTGTTCACGAAAACATACTTGGACCTCATAGGTGCAAACATATTTGATGACAATTGCAATACTTTTCATAAATCCTGTCAGAGATATTTGAATGACTACACACTGCAGCAATTAGCAACACCAATACCCGCCAGAGTGTGGGGAGATTTGGGGAAAATGTATTTATAATTACAAACCCCCACTATGGCTATGGATAGCTATCTGTTCATCTCATGGATTATCTCTAAAACATGTTTCCATCCCCCAAAATGAAGATAATTTGCTAATTTATTGTTACTTAGTTTAGAAAAGACAATAATGCTGAGAAAAACAGAAGGGAGTAGAAATAGAGGAAGACCAAACAAGAGATGGATTGATTCCATAAAGGAAGCCACAGACCTGAACTTACAAGATCTGGTTTATAACAGATGCTATTGAAGATTGCTGATTCATAGCATAGCCATAAGTCGAAATCGATTTAAAGGCACATCACAACAACAAAATTATACATAAGCCATTCAGAGTAGCTTTCCACAGCATATTTCATGTTAAATTCTAGGATGGATTAGGTTTGGTTATAACAAGACAAAATGTCTGTCTTAATCATCTTCTTTCATAGGATATTGGTGGTCTGGGTATGAAGTCAGGAATGGACCTGAGTGTTGTTTACAATTGTGGAGTCCGCATATGAACACTTGAGGAGCTTGTTGTATTATAATACAGCAATAGTGACACTTAAATGCTTAGGCCTGGCCTAGAACAACTTCTGAGGCTGCAATTCTATGCATAAGCCTCATTGAGCTCAATAGAATTTATGACAGAGGAAGCATTTGTAGGATTGAAATGGGCCCTTTTGCAAAACATACAGAGTTAGTAAATAACTCAGTGAAGACAGAATTCAATTCATTGTTTGTGTTGAAATATCTATCTAATCTAATTATATAATATTTTTGTAAGTCATCATGCTGTCACACATAGGGACGGTGTGGTGGCAGAACATCAGGCAAGCATGGCAAGGGAGTGAGGGAAGCATGGATGGCAGGCAGGGGGCAATGATAGGTGGGTGAGCAGGAAGTGGACAGGAGCGAGTGGGCAGGGGGCAAGTGGCAGTGACAATGCAGGAGACAGATAAGTGGTTGAGGTGGGGTGGAAGCAACAGCAGCAGCCTGGAAAGGTAGGAGGTCGGTAAGCTGCCTAAATGGGGTAGCAGCGAGTACCTGGGGGCCCTTTTGGGAGTTGCCTGGGGAGGCTTTTGGGGGTTCCCTCTGTGTGTGTGTGTGTGTGTGTGTGTCCCCAGTTGGTGTATGGAGTGAGTGGAGGGGGGTTGGTGAGCAAAGTAAGTAGGGGGCAGAGCCCCCCTCGTAATACATATTTCCTCTGTAACAGCAATCCAAACTAAAAAAAATCAAGAGCAAGATGGATTGTGTTGCTCTTTAAACACATTCATTTGGGTAGAAGATAAACTTATTGCTAGGGATTTATTTATTTATTTAATATCCCGCCCTTCCTCCCAGAAGGAGCTGAGGGTGGCAGACAAAAACACTAAAAGCACCCTAAAACATCTTAAAAACAAAAGACTTTAAATCATATTAAGACAAAACATCTTTACAAACATATTAAAACAAAACATCTTAAAAACAGCTTTAAAAATATCTTAAAATGCAATTCCTTCACAGTCGCAGATAAGGTCTCTACTTAAAAGGCTTGTTGAAAGAAGGTCTTCAGCAGGTGCCAAAAAGACAAGAGATGGCGCCTAATAGCAAGGGCAGGGAATTCCAAAGTGGTGGTGCTACAGTTCTAAAGGTCCGCTTCCTATGTTGTGCAAAATGGACCTCCTGAGAAGATGGTATCTGCAGGAGGCCCTCACCTGTAACAGAGCTTGGAAAAGTTACTTTTTTGAACTACAACTCCCATCAGCCCCAGATAGCATGGCCACTGGATTGGGCTGATGGGAGTTGTAGTTCAAAAAAGTAACTTTTCCAAGCTCTGCCTGTAAAGCATAGTAATCAACTGGGTATGTAAGGCGTAAAACAATCTTTCAGATATCCTGGTCTTAAGCTGCATAGGGTTTTGTACACCAAAACCAGAACCCTGAACTTTGCCTGGTAGCTAACGGGCAGCCAGTGCAATTCTTTCAGCAGCAGGTAACATGTTTGCAATACCCTCCCCCAGTGAGCAGTCACGCAACCACATTCTATTCTGGGCTAATCCAGCATTTCATGTCATTTCCTGATCGTTGTTGGTTCAAGTTTTCTTCACATCTCAGTTTCCAGCAGCCTTAGGCAGTATGCTTTTTATTTTTCAAAATGTTCACACGTGCTTTTTCTTCCAGAATTTTTCTTCTTCCTGCAGTAGTCCTATTTTCCCCCTTCCCTATATGACTCTTATGACATTTCACTTTCCTTTTTCTGAGGGCCAAACCATTGGGAGTAAAGCACCAACACATGTTATAAGTGACCTGATCCAGTGGGGGAAGGAATAGTGAGAAAGGCAATCCATTCTTCCCTCTGCTGATTCCTCCTCCACAAAGTGTTTTGTTTTTGCAGGCTTTGTGCCGCTGCTTCCTCCCTTTTCTTCCTGTTTTGCTTTTTGTTCAAACACAAATTGTCAGGATGGGAGTCCTGATCATGACTGGGACCCTAGCACAGGAGGGGCAGATGGCTTTAACCTTTTACCCATACACATACACATGGTGGACCTGATCCAGATTGTGCCGCTCACTGGCCCAGCTCTACACCTTTCTCTACTGCTTTTGCATGGCTGAATGCAGGGCTGGCTCCAGGCATGTGGGGATCCTTGGTGTGTGTGTGTGTGTGCGCACGCACGCATGCGCATATGTGCATGTGCGGCCCCCAACCCCATGGCACCCCTACCTGTCTGGGCATTGGCATTGCCCTTAATGAAGGTCTGCTTTAGCATTGCCCTTAATGAAGATGGCAGCCGCAGTTTCCCTAAGGAGAATGAAGCCTCCGCCGCCATCTTTGTTGATGGCACATCTGCGTGCTATGCGCGCACATCTCTGCCATCAACTAAGATGGCGGCAGCGGCTTCAGTACCTTAGGGAAGCTGCGGCCGCCATCTTCATTAAGGGCAATGCTAAAAAGCCGGCTGACAGGTAGGTGGGGGGCGTGGGGAGTGCAGATCGCAGAAGGGGGGCAGAGGGCCCCTCAGGGGCTCTTGTAGCTCCGGGGGCCTCAGGCCAGTGCCCAACCTGGCTGCCCTTTAGAACCGGCCCTGGCTGAATGTGTCCTTGAACTGTGATTAAGCCTCCAGTAGGCTTTTGCATGGCTGGAATGTAGCCTACTGTACAAGCGTTGTTGACCCATAGGCATGACTGGCACTAGAGTTTCCATCAAGCCTGAAAGCAAGGAAAAGCGAAGCAGGAGTTAAGCTGCTTGCAGCTTCTTGCAGAGAACCTTGGCACGGCGGGCTCAAGGCCAGCACCTGGTGTTGTCAAGGCGACAGAGAGAGATATAGGCTGGACAGCCTTGCCAACCTTGTGTGGGGGTTTGGACTTCTGTGAGTGATTTGTGTTCTGTGAAAAAAAGCTGCTCTGTAGAGGGAAAGTGAAACCGCTTGTATGCTTGTATGCCCTAATGTCCGAAGTAAAGGACTCTTAAACCAAGTTCTTTGTCTGTGGATCTCTACGCGTCTTGCTCTTCATTGTAAAGTCGCTGGACACGCGGTATATCCGCACAGACACACCAACAGGGTTATGGGCCCAGATCCAGCGCACTTTACAAAAGAGTAAAGACTCCGGGAGGCTGCTTGATCGTGCCTGGAAGAGGTGAGCGGAGATGGCAGTTAATATGTCTGCAGGCATGCCGATGGAAAGGCTTACAGGGACTAATTATGCCAGCTGGAAGCTGAGGATGCAAGCTTTCCTAATCAAAGAAGATTTGTTTGCGGTAATTGACACCACCCCACTGGCGGCTCCTCAGGCAGCTTGGACACGCAAGGATGAGAAGGTGCAGGCGTTTATTACTTTGGCACTCTCTGACTCTCAGCTGCTTTATGTCAGAGACGAAACCACAGCGAAAGGTATGTGGGACGTGCTACAAAATGTTCATGTTCAAACGACAGCGGGGTCCAAATTGTGTTTGGCAAGAAAACTGTACCAGATGCGTTTAACGGAGGAAAGCACCATGGCTGAGCATCTCACGGAGTTCAGGCGTTTATTTGCTGAATTGGAAGATACAGAGATGGAGCATAGTAATCTTCAGAAGGTCTACTTAGTGTTGGCTTCCCTCGATGAGACCTGGAATAATCTGGTGATGTCCATGGAGGCAATGCCCGACGGAGGCTTAAACTTGGACTTTGTTGAGGAAAAACTGAACCAGGAATGGCAGAGACGTCAAGAGAAGAAAAGGACTGAGCTGAGAGAAGCTGTCAAAAGCAAGCAGGCGAGCTTTAAGGAGCAGCAGGGTCATAACACCTGTTATTTTTGTGGAGCGCGTGGGCATATCCAAAGAAACTGTGCAGCCAGGCTGAAAAACAGAGTCGGAAGCTGGAGGCAGGCAAGCGTGAACTTTGTCAGCGAAGGGAAGCCTCCAACTACAGAGACAGATTGGGTGTGTGACAGTGGAGCGTCCCATTGTCTAATAAAAGATCCCAGTTTATTTCACACGTCAAAAGCAGTGCAGGACTCTGTTCTGTTAGCGGATGGATCCAGGAAAGACGTGCTGGCACGAGGGACGATGAAATTATGTAAGATTGGAATTCTCACTGATGTTCTGTATGTACCTGGACTAGCCAGTAATATTCTGTCAGTCAAGAAATTAGTAAGTATTGGATTTACTGTGGTGTTTAAAAAAGACAGATGTATTGTGCTAAAAGGGGGTGAAGTCTGCATGCAAGGGAACCTTATAGATTTGCAGTTCATCATCCAGAGCGATCATGCAGAGTGTGCTATATTGAGTACTGAGAGACAAGCACACAAAGATTGCGTGCATGATTGGCACAGAAGGCTGGGGAATGCAAACTATGAAACCATTAAGAAAACCCCCATCTATAGCGAAAACTTGAAACTGACGGATTGTGGGCAGTTGATAGATTGTGATGCCTGTTGTAAAGCTAAGGCTACAATTGCACCCATAAACAAGGAGGCGGAAAGCACCACAACCGCTCCCTACCAGCTCATTCATGTAGATCTGTCAGGACCAATACAGAGTTCACGAGGAGGTGCGAGGTACTTTATGGTCGTGGTGGATGACTTTTCAAGGTTCTGTCATGTTTATTTGTTAAAGAGAAAGGATGAGGCAGAACAGAAGCTGCGTCTGTTCATCAAAAGAATTGAAACGCAGCATAACGTTACTGTGAAAGCCATACGATCAGACCAAGGGGGGGAATTCACGAGCAAAACATTACATGAGTTCCTTGAAAGTAAAGGAATACAACAGAATTTCACAGCCCCATTTTCCCCGTTCAGTAACGGAATTGCGGAGAGGAAAAACAGGTCCCTTCAGGAAGCACTGAGAGCCATGCTGGGAGATTCTAGCTTAGCAGGTTCTTTCTGGGGAGAAGGCATTTTGCACACTGTTGCACAGTGCACTTGGAATGTCTCCTTATGAAAAACTCACTGGAAGAAAGCCTAGGGTGCAACACATTGAGCGGTTCGGGGCTTGATGCTGGGTTCACATTCCACAGGGAAAAAGATGTGGCAAACTGACACCCAGAGCACAGGAAGGGTTTGTGCTAGGTTTCCAGAATGCCTATTACAGGGTGTGGGTTCCTAAGACACAGCAGGTTGTGCTGAGCAGAAGCATAAAAGTCTCAGACAAGCTTTGGGACCAAGACCAAACAGTGATTCTAAATGGGTCTAACAATGCACCAACACAAAGGGTGAAAGCAGAGGAAACACAAATTCCATTAAAGGATGCTTTGAATGAACTGATATGGGGCAAGCGTAAAACGAAGAAGAGAAAAGCTGACGATCTGATTCAACCTGAGCAAGCAATGCCAGGTACAAGTGCAGATAGTGGTGGTTCAGTTCCCTTAAGGTGTTCTGAAAGGGCTAACATTGGGAAGCCGCCTGACAGATTTACAGTGGGTTTAGTCAGCGGCCCGGGTGTATGCAATTTCAGGTTACACAATTATAGTGGATATGGAGATCTTGCATAACAAATCCATTTCTCAAAAGATCAGACATTTTGCAGTAAGGAAAGTGATTGGGAAATGCACTGGAAAGTGTGGGATAACACTTGATTTGATGCAGTGTTGTCTAGCCTTCCCACAAACGAATCAAGAGTGAAGGCTTATTAAATAGCCAACATTGTCTAATCTCCCTGCAAACAGATCTGGTTTGAGATGAATGCTCAGTAAAGAGGTTGTCTGGAAGCGCCCTTGGAAGCAAGTCCCACTGTATTCAGTGGGCTTATTTTCAGACAAGTACTAAATAGGTGTGCAGCCAAAATCCCTTTATCATCCTTGTTGAGCTTCTCTCCATGCTTTTTTAATTCTGTCTGAACTGTAGTACAGTAGGGCCCCACTTATACGGCGGGTTCCGTTCTGGACCCCTGCCATAAAGCGGAACCCCATAAACTATAATGGTCTGCGTCGTGCGAAAATGTTGCAAAATGGCAAAATCGGCTTTAAAACGGGGAATTTCCCGATTGAAAGGCGCCGCATCAGCGGAACGCCGTAAAGCGGGGCCCTATTGTATCTGAAAACTGTTGCTAGCAGTTGAAACAAGTTGTTGGGATAGTTTTGTCTTTTGTGCAGAGCTTCTGCTGCAGACAGAGGCCTAAATTGCCTAATGGATGGGCGGCTACAATTGTTAGAGCATCTCCAGGACCTTGGGACCCTGTAATTACATTCTGTTGATGGTTCCATGTTAAATTAATGAACTTGCTGTGCACAAATTATTTATCATGCATTAGTTAATGAGCTGTCTCCCTATATATGGAAAAAGAGACATTGTTGCCACTCCTCCTCTTTCTGGGGTCTCACAGGAGGGTAAATGGAGATGAGCTGATCCTGCTCCAGCTTCAGGGTCCATTACTCTCATACACAATGACAAGCTTGCTTTCCTTCCACTCATGCCAGAACCTGTAAACTGGGTGCGTAGGAGTACAATGCACTCACTAATCTTATAATCTCATAAAATGAAACATGAGAAGGATAGTAAGAAGGTACAGAGATCGCAACACAATATTTTTAGCTGGAGCTGTAATCTTGAGTGTATATAATATATCCTGACTCTCATGGATTTGCTTTGCTTCCATCCTCTTCAACCGCATTGGTGGATAAAGCTGTATGATTTAAGGCTGCAATCCTAATCCCATTTACCTGGAAGTAAATTCCATTGAATTCAGTAGGATTACTTTTCTGAGTTGACATGGTTAAGATTGCACTGTAACACAGCAGCCATTCACAGTAAAGCATCTGGAGCATCTGAGCCCCAGCAATGGAACAATGTGTTCAGGTGGAATCCTCCTGACAGGTTACCAAGAATGCTTGAAAATTTTGTCAAAAAGATATCTCCACTTCTAATACTTGCTAAGATTGCTTATATGTCTGTGCAAGGATTAAAGAGTTTTGTTCTGTCCAGCAAGTTTCCTATAGTAGAGATGGCCAGTGCCTCCAAAAAGTGGTTGGGTGTTAGGCCGTACAGCTCAGCCTCCTCATATATTATCAGGCTCTTGCATTATTTGGGTAGCTATAATTGTCAAGGCATTGCATCCAACATCCGACCAGAGAAATAACATTAAAATGTGAAATGTCTCCCTCAAAACTTTTGAAAACAATGTCCTTCCCCATCCTTAAGTGACACAATACTGAGATCAACACTTTTTTAAACTGCAGCTTGATTTAACATTTAATAGGGCTGGAGGGGAAGCCTATGATATTAGCTCTCATAGCTAATAACTGTTGGTAGACTAATGTTTCATTAATTTGTCTGTTATTCGGTAAAAGCTATCTAAGCTAGAAGCCAACTCCATTTCTTTTGGTAATGGCTGCAAGACTAGGGTTACCAGGTCTCCCATTTTTGGCCAGAGTCTCCAGTTTTTGGGGGTCCCCTCTGGTTCTCCGGCTAGCACCCCTTAATCTCTGGACTCTCCGCTTCAGTTTTAAAAAAATTAAGTTTCTAGGTGGTCTGGTTCCCAAGATATACACCAAAACACCCCCCGCATGACTGTTAAATCTGTTTTACAGATCTTTATAACAGCTCCTAGCTCTAACTACAACTCCCATCAGCCCAATCCAGTGGCCATGCTGGCTGGGGCTGATGGGAGTTGTAGTTTAAAAAAAGTAACTTTTCCAAGCTCTGGTTCTAACCCTGCCCTTTCAGGATTGTAGCCAATAAATGAAGCCAGGGTTGTGACTTGTTGATCCAGCCATGCTTAGGCTTAATTGCAACGTCAGGAAATGGTGGCTTTGAGATTTTGCAGTTTGCGTAAGTAATATGGCTTAAAGTTTTTTTTCTCTTGTGTGCAAGAGTCAAACCCTGGGCTATGAAATATGAAAGTATTTAATCCAATATTTGCTTTTCTGGGAGTAAAGCAATCCCATGTACCTGGAGTAAACCCCATTGAACTCCATTAGGACTTACTTTTGAGTAGACATGGCTAGGATTGTGCTGTAAATTAATGGGACTTTTGAGTAAACATAGCACAGACTTGTGTTTGTGTTATAAATCTTTCTCTCCCTCTCCAATCCTATTTTTAAAGTAATTAGGCAGGGTTTACCTAGGTATCACCGTTTTTATTATGTAGGAAACTAATACTGATTTTTTAAAAAAATGTTCCTGAATTACCAACTGATTTGACAATAAGCTATTATATGGGGTGTATTTTTACACCTGCAAGTGTGTGTGTGTGTGTGTGTGTGTGTGTGGAGCCTTTCCAACAACCCTGTGAGATAGAGTTGGTGACTGGAAACCAAGGCGCTCACAATAAGAAATAAATCCCTTTAAAAATCAATAACCATAAAACAAGTATAAACAGTTGCAAAACAGCTTAAAGTGGCATGATTCCAAATTTTGGGTTGGGTGAATGAAGTTTATTTATTTATTTTTATTTATTTATTATTTGATTTATATCCCGCCCTTCCTCCCAATAGGAGCCCAGGGCGGCAAACAAAAGCACTAAAAACACTTTAAAAATAATAAAAACAGACTTTAAAATATATTAAAACAAACCAGCTTTAAAAACATTTTTAAAAGCTTTAAAAACATTTTTTTAAAGAAAAGTTTTAAAAACATATTAAACAGCAATTCCAACACAAACACAGACTGGGATAAGGTCTCAACTTAAAAGGCTTGTTAAAAGAACAAGTTCCTTATCACTTGTGGGTACAATTTTCCCTGGTTGAGTAAGCCCCATAGAATACATTGGGACTTGCTTCTGAGTAAACAAACATAGGATTGCACTATAAATATCTTTACAGGTTGTGTAAATAATAAACATATTTGATAGTCATGCTTATATAAATATTTTGTCATACTGTGTTCCACAGAGCTTGGAAGTTACTAGTTACAAGTAACAAATTACTTGTAATTCATTACTTTTTTTGAGTAACGAGTGGGTAATTCCTTTACATTTTGATTGCAATAGAACTAGGAGTAATTTTACTACTTTTGTGGAGTAATTGTAACATTTCCAGAATTATTTTTGGGCATTACTTTGGGTGGGGAGCACGGGAAGTTTTCTGCTCCTCTGATTTGTGGATGAAAATCAGGTGCCTCAAACTGGGCTTCTGTGCAGTGTCGCTCATTCCTCATGCTCTGTGGATGGGTAGGAGGTGACGAGGGAGGAGACAGAGAGTGAGACGGGGTGGAGTGGAGAAAACAATTATTTTTAAAAAACAGATAGTGGTGGTGAAGAATGGAGCGGAGGGAAAAAGGATCCGGAGGTCAAGAACATGGATAAAGGAGGAGAAGGAGGCAGCAGCATAGTGAAGATAAAGAACTGTGGAGGTGAAAGATGACTCTGTGTGTGTGTGTGTGTGTGTGTGTGTGTGAGTGAGTGAGTGTGAGAGAGAGAGAGAGAGAGAGAGAGAGAGAGAGAGAGAGAGAGAGAGAGAGAGAGAGAATACTGTGTTTGCACTTGGCACACAAAGTGGCCTCCACTACCCTCTCTGGCTACTGTGCTGCATTTGCAGTATTTTAACTTTTTTGCATCTCAGGGGGAAATGTTTGCTTGAGTGAGTGTCCCTTAGTTGGTGGCAGGGCAGGGTCTGGGAGGTGGTTAAGTGAGAGAGATTATGCTGGCTGGCTGAGTGGGGAGGTGTTGCACTTGGTTTGACGTGCAAAGATCTGAGTAGTGGCCTCAGCCTCCCTCCCCACCACCCTTACCAGCGGAGAGACCACCATTGCTATCTTATGAATAAAAATAATTATTCTACTACCTCTGTATGTGTTTGTTCATTTTTAATGTTGTTTCAGGCTACTTAGATGTGCAGCAGCCAAGGCCAGCGCCTTGTAGGCATTTTTTTAAGTAACTGAAATGTAATTGTAGTGATTACTTTGGAGGAAAAGTAAAGTAATCAGTTACTTTCAGAGCAATTGTAATTGTAATGGTAATTACTACTTTTTTGGGTCATGTAATTGTAACTGTAATTTATTACTTTTTTAAAAGTAATATTCCAAGCTCTGGTGTTCCAATAAGTATCCGATTTCACACTATGGTTGTACAATACTTTCTCCACATTTTATGTATGCCTTGGTGTGGTCATGATTCTCCATTGTTTTCATCCTGAGGGACAGATAGGCTGAGAGATGGTGAGTAGCCCATGGTCACCCACTACAGTTTATAGCTCATTTCCATTTTGAAAAATTAATTAAAACAATTTACATGCAGGCAAAATTTATTAAGTGGATTCACACAATAAGTTTAAAGCACATCCAACTCGCATTTAAAGCGCACGACTTCCCCTAAAGAATCCTGGGAAGTGTCGTTTCCTCCTCACAGTTATAGTTCTCACCTCTCTTAACAAACTGCAGTTCCCATGATTCTGTGGTGGGATTCATGTACTTCAAATGGGTGTTGAATGTGCTTTAAATGAATGGTGTGGATCTGCCCTAGGTATGATGTGGATTCAAGAGTGAATTGAAAAGAACGATTTTAAAAGATACTTCTTACTCTTACTCATTTCTCAGACCTCTTTCTGAAGTGAAGGGTCAAATCTGTAAAGATGTTTGGAGCAGCCACGTTAAAAGATAAGGGCAGGGTATTCCAGGCAGGGGGTTGCCAACCCTGCTTGGATATGGATGTCTTTGCAGAGCATCCTTAGTCAAGGTTTACCAACAGCACAATCCAAACTATATCTACTCAGAAGTCAGTCCTGTTGAGTTCTATGGGGCTTAATCCCTTAGTAAGTGTGTTTAGAATTGCAGCCTTCAGGAGCAACCATCTTTACTCCCCAATGCTCCCATCTAACATCTCCACAACACTAGGCTCCTTTGTCCCTACAGTGGCCTTCTGGTGACTGGCCTGGCCTGAAGGCACTTAAACCCTTCTTGCTGAAAGCAAGTAGGGTAGATTAAGTGTTCCCTACCCAGACTCCATCTTTTAGCTAAGATTTCTATTTTAATTTCCAATCAGATTTTTTTTAATTGTATGCTCCAAGCAACTGTGATTGATGCTTAATGTATCATGCTTAATGACATCACTCAGGCCCGCCCCGTGACATCACTTGGACCTGCCCCGTGACACCACTCGGGCCCACCTCCATGACATCACTAGGGCTCGCCCCTCAAATCTCAGGTTTTGGGATGCTTCTGACCTGGCAACCCTATGCAAGACATGATGGCTAAATGCTACCTTCAGAATCATACCATAACTTTGAATACAGGTTACTGGGGAATAACAACAGGAGAGGGCTATTGCACTCATAACCTGTTTATGGGCTTCCTATAGGCATCCAGTAGGGCTGTTATTTTCTGTAGTGAATTCCATAACTAAATTATGCATTGTGCAAAGAAGTAAAATTTCTTGTTCTGTTCTGAATTGTCTTCTAGGAAATTTCATGGAGTGATCTCAACTTTATTTCTGCACCATTCATAATTTTGTAAGATTCTACCATTTTTTTAAAGATAACTGGACTTTGTTCTGCCTTGCAGAAGGCAATATATGACTATTTAAATACAGTACTACCTCAGTTAATGAAGTAGATGCACTTCTGGACATTGCTTCTTTAACAGAAACTTTGGTACCAGAGGTAGGAATAACATGGAAATAATAGGGATGGGTTCCTATCCCACAAAAAAGAAAGGCAGTTAAACATATTTCTGCAAACTTTTTATTCAAAACTAACAATACGCACGTCTGAAATGAAATAGCCAGGTCAACTATGCATTGCATACAGAGCACTTGAGGACTTCTTCCTGAATGCATCCAGAGATGCCTGCCTTGCCTTTTTTTCTTTTATTATATAGCATCTTGCTATAGCAGTCTAAAGCGTTGAGCACAGTTCTCCTCTCTGTACACTCGACCAGGCAGGCAAGGGGCAGCCACCACTACTACCTTGTACTTGGTCTCGGTCTGTGTGTGTGTGTGTGCGTACACGTGCGCGCCATCCTCCCTTACACTCAAGCAGATACATCTGCAGGAAACAGTGCTTCCATGGCACCTGAACCACTGTTTATTGCAGAGGCTTCTATGCCATCTGACAAGGAGTGACATTCCAGCCACATGTAAGTGAGCTGCCTGCAGCAGCCGAAATCCAGTAAGACAAGGAGCTACATTCTGACTGTGTCAGAATGTGTGCCCCATCACCACCCTCACACCCACAAAAGACTTTGTTAAAAGGAGCTTCTTTTCTGGAGGATTTGTTAACTGAGTTATTACTATAAAATAAAAATGAATTCAGTAATAGGCAAAAAACCCTTGCAGTTTAAGTACATACCTATAGCCCACAGATATTTCTATCAAACTTTAAAAAGCAGGGAAATTGGGCAGCTATAGCGAATGCACCAGGGGAGCAAAAGACCTGACCTCCTCTCTGAGATATTGTACTACCCTACAAATTTGTCAAAATGCAAACACAGTTTGGGTTGGTCTTTCACAGTCCAATCCACTTCCTGTGTAACTTGGAAGAATTTGGTAACATGTGCCTCTGAGCATATGGTAAGTGGTGGTAACACCTGCCATCTCCCAAGATGTAGAATTACATTTTTGTATGTTTGTTGGTGTTGGTATCTCAGAGAGGTCAAGTCTCCTGCTCCCCTGGGGCATTCACTATAGCTGCCCAATTTCCCTGCTTTTTAAAGTTTGATTAAAATATCTGTTGGCTATAGGTACGTTCTTAAACCGCAAGGGTTTTTTTGCCTATTAGTGAATTTCTCTACTTTTTAATCCGGGAGGTAAGAAATGGGGTCCTGTGCAAGTTTGCTGAGAATGGTTTGATCATTTGCATGCTTATTGAGTTCAATGGGATTTAGAGTGTTGGACTACGACCTGGGAGACCAGGGTTCAAATCCCACACAGCCATGAAGCTCACTGGGTGACTTTGGGCAGTCACTGCTTCTCAACCTCAGAGGAAGGCAATGGTAAACCACCTCTGAATACCGCTTACCATGAAAACCCTATTCATAAGGTCGCCATAAATTGGGATTGACTTGAAGGCAGTCCATTTCATTTCAATCATGATTAGGATAGGTGAAACTGACCATGGAAGAGGGAGGGAGGGAGGGAGGAAGAAGGAAGAGGGGACTGGAAGAGGAAGGGAGAGGGGAAGGAGGGTTGGGGAAGGAGAGAGGGGAGGTGAAAGGCAGGTCTGATCATTTGCATACTTATTGAGTTCAATGGGATTTACTCCCATGCAATCATGCTTAGAATAGATAAAACTGATCATGGAAGAGGAGGATGGGGGAAGGGACAGGAGAGGGAAGGGGGAAGGGTGGGGAAGGAGGGGGAGGGAGAGGCAAAGGAAGCGGGAGGGGAGGGGCAAAAGGGGGGCAATAGGAAGGAGGAGGAGGAGGGGAGGGCAGGTTTGATCATTTGCATGCTTTTTGAGTTCAATTAGATTTACTCCTATACAATCATGCTTAGGATAGGTGAAACTGACCTGAGGAAGGGGCAGGGAGGGGAGAGGAAGGGGAAGGGGAGGAAAGGGGAGAGGGAGGGAAGGGGAGGAGATTGGGTGGGTGGGCACTGGGCAGAGGGAAAGCCCCTTTCCTTTCCAGAAGGAAAACACTGTGAACAGTATCCTTGTTTTCCAGGGTTTCCTCCACCTTTGTATTCTACAGCAGGCATATGTAGTCTCCCACCCAAATTTAAACCAAAGCTGTCCCTGTCCACATCCACACCAGATCTTTATTTCACTTCAGACAGTCATGGCTTCCCCCAAAGAATCCTGGGAAGTGTAGTTTTTGAAGGATGCTGAAAGTTGCTATTCCCTTCATAGAGCTACAGTCCCCAGAAGATTAAACCACTCTGGCCACTTGTGCTCTGTCAGGAGAATAGGAGTCTCCTAACAACTTTTAACCCACCTCATAAACTACACTTCCAAGGATTCTTTGGGAGAAGCCATGACTGTCTAAAGTGAAATAAATGTCTGGTCTGGGTGTGGCCACCTGATTAGCGAAGCCAAACTTCTGTGACTCTGGCTTTTAGAACATTGACAATTGGTTCTTACTAAGTATACCCGACATTATAATATACTACAATGCTAAATTTCTTAAATTAAAAATTAGCCATGCATTTTTAAAATTTTTAAACTGCAGAAGATGAAGGTCAGAGTATGGAGCAAGGGCAGTAACAGGATTACAGGTGCTCTGTGAACATGGCTGATTTTTAATTAATTTCAAGAAATTATGAGAACGCTGATGGGTCTGGATTTTTTTCTTGTTTTACACTTTCAACTCTCGATTCTCTCTGAGTGTGTTGTGTATCGCCATGAAAACTTAGAGGGACTATAGGTTTTGTAAGATTTTGTTTTGAAATGTGCTTATAGGAAGCAACAGAATGGCATGGGGGTATTTTCAATTTAACATTGCAGAATACAAAAAATCCATGCTGGCTATAATATACAGCCACTCTCGTGGCTGTATAATAAGCATTCATTCAACAGGCCCCTATTGACTCCTAATATGAGGATATACAGGTTCAGTTAATTGCTCCCACACAAACCAGAAATTTATTTTTTTCACTAAATTTATATTCCTCCTTGAACTCAAAGCAGCATACATAGTGCCTCCCCCATAATTTTATTTTCAGAACAACCCTGTGAGATAGGTAAGGCTGAGAGGTAGCAATGACTGGTCCAAGATCACTCAGTGAGCTTCATGACAGAGCAAGGGTTTGAACTCAGGTCTTCCATGCCATAGATATAGCCGCTATAATCACACTGGCTCTCAGTTAACATAACGTTACATAACATTATCTGGAAATTGTTATTCTGTAAATGTAACCATAACACCTAAGCAGTAATAATGGACACCAAGCAAAATGCAATGGTATTTGCCATATAAAGAACTGCAACGTTTATTCCAGTCTACAGCAGATGCAAGAATCTACTTCAAATGCAATATTCACCTGTGCTCGTTTCAAATATTTGTTTAGGAATCCTTGTAGCAGATATAAATGTGTCTGAACTTGTTCTTGTGTGGCAGGCTACTTTGCAAAACCTGTTTGAATAAGCCTCCCCCCTTCAACTATTTGTTATCTATTTATTAAAATAAATCCAGCTTTTCAAATTACAAGGAACTTCCGTTTAGAATCCTACACTAGAATTATAAACATTCTGTGAGACTACACAAAAATTAAGATTGGAACAGATGACGTAAATCAGGAAAAAAATACTTAAAATACATTTACTTTGTACACCTAATTCTAAATGAAAAAATGCCTTTGTTATGTTTTATATTTTAACAGATTGGAAGAGACTTGGGTCCCTGAAATACTATATATTGTTGTTGTTTATTTTATTCCACATTAGTCTCAAGGTTCCATCTGAGAGAAAGGGCAGGATATAAATCAAATAATTAATTAATAAATAAAGGTGTAGGTAAGGCAATATGTTTATGAAATATTTGGGAGTATGCTGACTCACCGTGTTCCAGTTCCTGTATACTGGAAACACTACATTGTTCCCTCATAGTTCCTTAACATGCAGTGCAAATTGTCTGTGCATTTTTGTGCTCTTTTCTATAACCCTGAAAATGTGCATTTTAAAAAATGTAAATTGAGAATTTTAGGATTAAGTTTACTTGTTATTCTCACAAATTCTGGAACTCTGGGTCAAATGCCTCTGAGCAAGTGCAATTGTTTCTCAGCTAAGGATAGCAACCTTTTTATTGGGACAAAAGGACCCCAAATGTTAGTCCCTGATGTGTTCAGACAGGTGAGTCTATGGACTACATCTCCCACGGGGCCCTGCTGTGCCTTTGAAAAGAGAGTTGCCGTTCCTGAGGCAGAAGATGCTGGAAAAGGAAGAGAAAGACGTTCAGGATGGCCCCCAGAGGGAGCTTTGATAGTGGAAATGCAATGTCCTTAATAGTCGACTGGAAAGAAAGGTAGTTCTAGGATTGTTTGTATACAAACTGAAAACTTTCTGCAAGTGAAGGGCCTAATTCATTACTGAACCTCTGCAGGCCTGCTGTGGAACTAGCAACTACAGAAATCTGGTTAAGAATTTTACCCATTACGTATTGAATGCATCTAGTTCGTTTCAGCCTCTACCCTCACCTGCAGGTGGCTGCAAGCTTTTGTGTTAGTTTCCTTTAAAACTGTGGCGCAGCTAGGAAATTTTAGACCGTTAATGATCTCACAAGATTTTTATCCCACCCTGTCTCGATGGCCATGTGTGTTATCTCAGTTGTGATGTCAGTTATTAACCATTTTCTTCCTCCATTCCATGCTGAACAGCTTCTATATTCTGGATGTGTTAGAGGAAAAAAAGAAGAACAAAAAACAGTATACCAACCCTCATTTTTTAAGCAAGAGAAATACTTTGAGCATGTGCAGTTTTGAATTTTAAATTCACTTAAGTCATAGCACCATCACAACTACAGGAATAAACTGGAGTTTTCTGCTTTAAAGATAAAGTGAGGATCTGTGTTTGGCCATGTATCCGACTGGTCGCACACACCCCAGCCCTGTAACCATACTTCCTTGTTAGGTGGGGTAGCCACATTTCTAGGTGAGGCATTGGGGAGGAGGGAGATGCATATTGCAGCCAGTCCCCCTTTCCCCTCAATGGTGGAGAGGATGTGAGAGCCAGGCCAGGGGAAGGGAAAGGCAGTGACCTTCCTGTCACTACTCCTCTATCCACAGAGTGTTAACTTACATGAATGAAGTTTAATCTGTTGAATTATCTCACCCTTTTTAAAGAGACCCCCAGGATACCAGATTCTTTGCCTATAGCTACAGTTCTCTTTCACCTGTGGTCTGTCCCTGTCTTCTGATTCTTCATGAACTGAACTACTTTGGTAAAGACAGCGAGCTCCTGAGCTTGTCTTTGATGCTGCATTAGGTATCTCAGTTTTAGATTCCACCTGAAAAACAAACTTATCTATACTACAAGTCTAGGGAAGGGCAAAGAGGAAATGAATAAATAGGGTGTGTTTGTTAACTCTTCCTGGAGAGTCCCTCCTTCTCATCTTGTTCCTGGCCTTTAGATTTTCCTTCCTGTTGAACAATCAAGGAAAAAACTCTTAATTGGCTGCTATATAAAGCACAAACTGAACAATAGGAAACTAATTGTGGAAAACAATTGGATTTTTTTCACAGGCTGCTGGGTTGATTTTTCTGTCCAGAAACACTGAAGGGGCCTCATGCTGAGCTGTGCATATTGGGAAAATTAGAAATTAGGCATGAGTTACAGCTTAGGTGTCCAGCCAGCCAGCTAGCTAACTAATGTATACAGCAATATTTTTATTCCTCTAGGCTATTTTCATCCTTTGCCATCAAGTAATCTAGAAAAATAAGAAAAAATAGCCACTATGATTGTGAATATGAGTGCTTTAAAAGAGTAAAGGACAGCCATTTTTCAGATCACTTTATGTTACCTCTTTATTCCACCTTTTAGCAATAAGCATCAAATCCTGCTCTATTCATTATAATAACTTCAGAATAAGCAAACTCTTTCTTATTGCAGGCAAACAAGCATTCTTACTTATTTCTGTCTTGGTAGATAGCACAACTGAAACTGAAAAGCAGAGCAAAGGAAAGTTCAAGGAGTGGAGTCTAATTCTAGCTCACAATACAAAGTTCTAATATTTAACTCTTCAAAGGTTATGTTACTATACAGCTGTTTTTTCCAGGATCACTTAAAATAATTATAGAGTGATTGTGATCATGCAAAATCCACCCTCAATCAAGGAAAGTCTTGAGTGAGCGGATTTTTGCAGACTTTTCCAGATGAAGCTTTTGTTGTGCACTCGCTCGGACTTATTAACTGAATTTTTCAAAGGGCCCCATTCTTAAATTTCTCCTGTTCTTAAAAAAAGATATCATTGTTTAAATGAAGGTTGTCATTTTCTGTCATGTCACAAATTAAAAAGACATTTTCCCTGAAAAAAAATCCTAGGGAGGGTGAAGCATAGCTCCAGGGGGGATGGTGTCCCCATTCCCCCCCCCCGCTGCAGGCCTGCCTCCCTGACTATTAAATGCTTTAAAAAAATAATAAAGAGAAAGCTGCAATGACCAGCATTAGCCAAAGTGGGCCCAGTGCCTGTTTGCCATTGCCTCCATAATCTGCCCCTCTCAGGTTGGTCATTTTTGGGGAAGGGCTGAGCTGTGTGTGGGAGCCCAGACTTTGACCCCGAGGTCCAGCCTTAGCTGCACCACTGCTGTTAAATCACCTGTTGCTGTAATCCACATGTGTTAGTGTGTGATTGCTCATTACCACTCCCCTCAGATTAGTATAGAGGCTGCAGATCCTGGTGTTCTTTCAGCACTTGCTTGCAATGCTGGTTGTGCTGGTACTGATTTATCGTCCTATTACAGCACTAGTCATGTCCATATACCTCTTGTTAGATCTCCACTTGACTACACACTGGGGGCAAGCATATTCACAAAGCATCTTCACATGCCTGCTCAGTATGTTCATACAGTGGAAAAAAATGGGTGCTACACAGGGCTGGCCCCAGGCATGCCGGGGCCCTTGGACACCAGCCTGCCCTGGGCCCCTCCGCTCCCCTTCCGCAATCTGCGGAAGCAGCTGCGGCTCGCCAGACAGGAGCTTCCGAGCCGCCCGCCATCCCCGCTTCACCTACCTTTCTCTCATCTGTTTCTTGCGGCTGCGCTCAGTGCGCGTGCAGGTTTGCCATCAGATCAAGATGGCGGCCAAGGTTTCCCTAAGGGGCTGAAGCTCTGCCACCATCTTGGTTGATGGCAGCAATTCGCGCATGTAGCACTCTTGCGTGCCATCAACCAAGATGGCGGCAGAGGCTTCAGCCCCTTAGGGAAACCTCGGCCGCCATCTTGATTGATGGCAAACCGCAAAAAAAGCCAAGAGAAAGGTAGGTGAACCGGGGTGGTGGTGGGCGGCTCGGAAGCTCCTGTCTGGTGAGCAGAGGGGCCTCTGTAGCTCCAAGGGCCCTCCGGCCAGTGCCCCACCTGGCCGTCCTTTAGAACCGGCCCTGGTGCTACATATTTTGTATGCTTCTTTCTACCAGAAGTTATTTTCTATGTAGGAAAAAGTATATTGTTCTGAAGTACCTTTGTATCTCAGTTAGAAAACTCTAACTCTGAAATAGAAAATGCTGACTTGTTGCAACTACTATTGACTGCCAAGAAGTTGCTCACCACCAATAAGATTTTGGGATTGTGGGCTGCAGTTCCTTCCTGGACTTTGAAATGCAAGGGGTGGTAGTTGCGTAAATGGCATTCAAAGGAACTCGTTTATTTCTAAAGAAAAACTACTCGAAGAAATCAAGTTATCTTTTTCTTAATGTGACCAAATACAAATACGTAATATAACAGCTCTAAGTTCCTAAGAAGTTAGATATTTTCTCAGTGCCCCTTTACACAACTAAAATTGTATAGCTGGGACAATGGAACTGTAGCTGGTGAAACCCACCCCTGCTTCAGGCAAGTGCAGATTGTACAGGAGGGCCTGGCCTAATCTCACATAGATTCCCTGACCTAGACCCCAGTGGGCTGGGCATTGCAAGTGCAAACTCTCTGAATTGTGAACTCTGCATACACCCTCTAGGTGCAGTATTGCGTTACTGTAGGGGAGGAGGCATGTGGATTGTTTGCATCTGGCGTCAAAGTGTTTTGGACCATCTCTGCCTGAAACAATACAATACGCTACTCTTATGGTGAACATGTTGCTCAAGCTAATTTTATCTGGTATAAGAGGTGGGTGTCTTAACCATGTTAGAATTTTAGTAGATACATATTGCAGCGGAATGCAGAAATAACTGGTCTGTTAAACTTAAGGTTCATTAATACAAAGAGGTAAAGTGATACATGCTGAAGCAGCCATGCAACCTGTGCTCAGGGAGTCATTATTAACTAACTGAGAACAAAGTCAGGAAGACAAGAGAGGAAGGCGAGGACCAAAGCCTGCAAAAACAACAACACTTTAGAAGAGGAATCAGCAGAGAGAAGAATAGATAGGCAGAAAGGCAATCTCCCCCCCCCCGCTGCCGCCGCTCCAGGTCACTTATAACATATGTTGGTGCTTTACTCCCAACAAACCAATGGCCTTAACCATTACTGGTGTTTAATCCAGTATAGCAGATGCCAAGAGTAAGCATGCAACCTAAAAAGAAAGTGCACAGGGTTTTGTAAAAGAGAGGCTGTGTACATGAAGTACAGTGGAATCTGTTTAAAGATGAAACTATGGCATCCCAAGTAGATTGAAAGGCCTGTATTTTAGTAAAAGTGAAAATATCTGTGCTCCACCCTCCCTTCTTGTTTTAAATCTGCTGAGCTAATTTCAGGAATGCCACACTTAGGTAGTGGGTGTGAGGTACAACATTCCTAAGGGATTATTCTTATTACCCTTCATCCTTTGCTCTGAACTGACACATGCTTGGCACTAAACATTAGGGGAACCAGGCACTGAGCAACATGTATGTTCTGTACTTAATTTCCATGCAGAACAGAAACTGAAGATTTTCTAAACAGAAAGCAAAATATGCATAATATGAATGATGTTATAATTTAGTGTTATGTAGGCGAGCTCCTGAGAGCCAGTGTGGTGTAGTGGTTAAGGTGTTGGACTGCAACCTGGGAGACCAGGATTCGAATCCCTACACAGCCATGAAACTCACTGGGTGACCTTGGGCCAGTCACTGCCTCTCAGCCTCAGAGGGAGGCAATGGTAAACCCCCTCTGAATACCGCTTACCATGAAAACCCTATCCATAGGGTCGCCATAAGTCAGGATCTACTTGAAGGCAGTACATCATCAGGCGAGCTCCTGTGTTATGCCCGGTGCAAGTATATAGTCCAATCTTATCACTTTCTCCCAAATGGTGAAATGAGTACTAAGAAGAACATTTGAGAGGTATTAAGGCAAAATATAAAAATGGAGGCATGTTTAGACCTGGGCCCATGGAGGGTCCTGAATCTTGGATATATGAGATGTCAGGTGGGGATTCAGCCTGTGCATCATTGCCACCCAGATCTTCTCCAGCAATTGGGTAATGGGCTGTAACTCAGTGGTAAAACAACACATGCTTTGGATACAAAAGTTCCCAGGTTAATTCCTTGGCTTCTCCAGATTGGACAGGAAAAGACTCCTGCCTGAAACCTTGAAGAGCTCCAGTCAGTCAGTGTAAACTATAGAGGCTGACCAGTGGCCTGATACATTATACATTATAAGGTACTGCCAAACAGCAAGGAAGCTTGCCACATTGTTGTAAACTGGCCAGAGAGCTTCAGCTATGGGGTGGTATACAAATGCAATAAAATAAATAAATAAATAAATAAATATGGTACTCCCATGATGACTTAAGAGCTTCCATATCAATTTTTCAATGACTTCCAGAAAATTCCATGGGACAAATTAAACAGGTTACAATCTGGAATCCATTTAAGATGGGGACAAAACCTGCCTCTCTCCCCAGACTCTGAGGTGATCAGGGTCAGATCCATCTAGCCCATACGTGAGTGGTGTCTCCCAGAGCACTGCTTTACGTTCTTCATTAAGTTGACAGCTGATATTTACTCAATGGGAAAAAATAAAGGGCTATACTCTGAGACAATGCTATACTTGAAATAAAGTCTGCCTGCTACCTTTGATGGTGAGTTAACTTCCTTTCATTAACAGGTACTCTCTGAAGTGCTCTGCGGTCACTTTGAATCACCTTATTCAGACAGCTCTCTCTAAATCCTGTCCTAATTATGGGTATTTTGCTACTTGGATGCGTTACTGAAATATGGTCAACAATATGTATAATGTTATATTGTGTAATCATGAAAAGGTGTAGATCTGTACTGCTTAAATGTGACATATGGATTGAAGAACAAGTGGGAACTCTATTGCACTTTAATTTGAAATTGTTTTGCATCCTAGTATTGAAATGAAGGAACACATGCTTAATCCATTTAATTTGAGTGCTATATTAAAGGGACAGTAAAACAAAGAAACAAACATCTGAAGGCATTGTTCCCAAGAAGCCCAAGTCTGTGATCTGAGAGTATTTTCCCTCTCCTGATTTTAGGGCTTTGTGTTTGTTCGTTATTACACTGAAAATGATCTGTTTGCCCAACACTGTGTTCTCGATCTTCCAGTTTTTAGTGCAATGGAACGTGATTACCTAGAATAGTTGCAATGTTAGGTAGGTCATTAAGGCATGTAATTAACTGTAAAAAGATAGTATCACTTTTGGCATACAGTCACAGCCAGAAAGATATAGGCATATAATCTCAGGACCATGCAAATATGGCTAATAACCTGTTACAGTTGAAACTGCCCAACCTTGGTACTGATCTTGTGTTTATTTAGAAGTATAACTGTATTCATTGACCCTTGTTTGTAGCCTAATTGTCCTGCTGTTTGAACAACTAACAGCCCTAAATTTGAAACAAAACAAAATGTTAAATGCTTCTTTATTGCACTTACTGATATCGAGATACTTTGGAATGAAATACAGTGGTGTCTAGGCAAAGGTTATAGGTCATTTTCACAGGTAAAACTGACCATGTGGAAAGTTGCCTTTCTGCACAAAATCTATGAATCTTACCACTCTGTCTTTGTGTTTGGAAGTCCTGTAAAAACAAGTAGGTTCTGTGTTGACAGTCAATTGAACACACAGAGAAAGCAGAATCAGAATCACTTATCTCTCTTTATAAGTCTCTTTTTTAAAAGCATTTATAAATCACTTAATATTTTAAAAATCTCTAAGCAGTGTACACTATGTGCAATATAAAAACATCCAGTTGGGTATGACGTGGGACTCATTGTAGAATAATAAATATAGATATGATGGCAGGTGTTTCTTTGGGCATTACAATAAGAATTAAGTACTGTAAACACATGGGGGGAGAAGAGATGTGTGCGCATTGTTAGCTTGCTGTTTTTGTTGCACGCTAGCTTGCTGAAGGTGATTATTGATAGCAGTCCCCTGTGTGTTTTAGAATAAATAGAGAAGCTGTCCTGCTGCAGAAGATCAGTCTGATGAATGGCTACCAGAGGTATGAAGGGGGGTGGGTTGGGTGGAGCTAGTGTACTGGTCCCCACAAGCCCTTCTTGTGTCCTTATTTAGCTCTTAATTGAAACACTTGAAGACAGCTATATATATAACCCAGTGAGGGTGCTTTTGTTTACTGTACATTGCCTTGTTAAGTATAACTTGCCTTATATGTCAGGATCTCAAAAAAGCAACTGTACTGAGGTTTTAGTAATATACAGGGTTTGCTTACATTTTAATTAATAAATCAGTTGTTAGGCATATGATTAGCTAAACTTATTTATCTGGTTGATAACAAAATACCTTTTGATAATAGTGTTTTACATTCAGGTCATTAACCTGTTATTAAGTTATGAAAGCATTCCCTCTCCAGTTTAAAATCTTATTCCACATATTGTGCTATTTGTGGCTTGTATTTTGAGAATTCCTATGGGAGATATTCTATATAAAATAACAGATATACTTTTAAACTTCCTAGTATTTGAAAGGAACCCCACTATTCTGGTATCAGGTACTTTGTCATTTTTTCTTTAAAGAAATCATGCATGCGGTTTTTAATCCTTTGCTGATGGATGTTAATCCCCTTCTCATTGGTCAGCTTTCACTTGATGGCATGAAATGTTCCAAAATCATCACATGTTCCTGCCCTGCATATGTCTGGCAGATATTCACTTGCATTTAATGTTAGAATAAATGCTATTTTTAAAGTTTAAGTAATTTGTATGTAGTAACTGTCTAGTAATATTTATAGTTTACAACTGTGTGACTAAATTACACAACATCCAATAGAAGACTTCTCTTTAAGTTTTTCTTAGGCTGCAAGCCTACTATATATGCTCACTTACCCTTGGAGAATGCCCCATTGAACTCAATGGGGTTTATTTCTGAATTGACATTCATAGGATTGCACAGTTAGTTGGTTGGATTATTTATATATCTAAAGCCAAACTGGAGGAAGGTTTGTTCAATATGAGGCTTCTCCCAGGCTGTTTTTGTGCTTTCTTTTTTATATATGTCATGTGGCAAACACATCTGAATAACCCAGTCGACTTTTCTTAAATTAATGCCATATCACTTTCATTTACAAGGTGATGAAAAGGTCTTAGATACCTGTGTAACAAATGTGTGAAATGGATTAGGAAGGCCCGTCAATTGTGTGGCTAACCTAATGTCTGAATCCAGCTCTTCTGAATCCAGAAGCCCACTTGCTGAACCTTGTGTGGCTTTTCTTTACACGTTGTTCATGCCTCTCACCTATCAGATCTCAATTTTAAAACATGTAGTCAGTGGTGGTATTTGCCACATAATACACATATGTTTGAGAGCTATGTTGAACCAGTTCAGGGCTAATTGGGCTGTTTACATTCAGAAATTCATTTCTTTCATTCATTGTGTCTCCTTTAGCAATGTTGGATTGTTTATTTTACCTATATTAACTATATAAGATGGATCAAATACTTGGAAAGAAAAATTCCAGTAACTTTGAATTGTTTTGGAATGAGAGAAAGCAGAATAATCATAGTTACCCGGTTTGTCACTTGCATTCCCTCCCATACTGAAGAGCCCATGTTATTGCTGAAGTTTCTAAATAGATAAATTTTATTAAATGATTTTGTTTGATAGGCTATACTTCAAAGATAAACACCTTATATAAGAAAGTTTAATTATCGTTTAGCTCAAGGGGATAATTAAAATTTCAGGTCCGTAGAACAACAATGATACTTTAATAAAAGTAGACTGTGATTTTGATTTGAAATGAATCTGAAATGAACTGAAATGAATCTTGTATGTTGGGGAGGTATCAAAGATAGTAAGCAAGTATACCAAAAAGCTGCATACAAAAACCTGCTTACTGTTGAGTCATAAAAAGCATGTGTTTGGCTACTAGAATTAATACACTTATAACGGAATACGTTTCATCAGATCAAACAGGTTTTATGCTAAGTAGGCAAATCTTAGACCCCATATGTACGTTGTTAAATGCCATGTTTTCCAGTAAGCATACTGCAACACCTTTGGCTATGTTCGGTATTATAAAAATACACACAGAAATAGGACCACCAAATTAGTTCCTATTTCTTAGCAGAGTTGTAAAAATACAAGCAGCAGAATGAGAATATAAACCAGCCCCACCTTTCTCTATATAAATAACAACAGACACAATCCTTTAGGTAAAAGAAAAAGAATGTTTACTTACGACCTCATATGTTAGGAACATAGGCTCTATAGCTTAGATGAAAGAAAAATAGTCTCAGTCCATCTTGATCTTTAGTAACGGATGCTCTCAGAGAGAGCATCTGTGCCATGCGGCCTCTCTCAAAGGTAGAAGATCAGCAATGGAGGATATTCAAAAATCCCCCAGGACAAAGGAGGAAGAAGTCAGGTAACACTCTCCCTGGATGCTTGCAAAGCATTTGATAGGCTTAACTGGGACTACCCTATGTGCGCTTCTAAGAAAGCTGAATATGGGAACACCATTTATCAATATGATAATGAGATACATCACCCTTCTGTTGCTAAAGTTTGCTTAAATGGGACTGAATCTGGAGAACCTGAGATCTGATTGGGGGGGTATAAACCAAGGCTGCCCGTTATCCCCACTTCTTTTTACAATATCATTAGAGCCATTAGCAATTAAATTGCACACCCACCGGGACATATTGGAACCACTGATAAATGGAACTTGCCATACTGTCAGCCTGTTTGCTGACAACATTGCCCTCATGTTGATGAATCCATGGGAGGCAGTACCTGAAATCTTATCAATACTAAAGTGCTATGGGCAAGTTACAGGATTTAAAATAAACATGACTACATCTGAAATCATGTATATGGGGTTCCGCCTGATGTTTGGGGGCATATTAGGCAACTTTCTTGTTTGAAGGAATGTCCAAAAATTATAAAATATTTTGGTGTTTCTCTGCCTAAGAATCTTGCGTACCTGAAAAAGGCAAAATATGCCCCTCTGCCAAGCCAAATTCGGCAAGACATCAAACACTGGTTGCCACTTAATTTATCCTGGCTTGGCCTCATAGCTGCCATTAAGATGCCTTTATTTGAGATATGGCCATCCATGCTTAACAAGTTCATACATGGCAGTAAAAGATCCAGGGTCAACAATAAGGTTCAATATGGGAAAGGTTTATTGGGAGGTCTGAATATACCACATTTGTATTGTCACTCTGAGGCTTTTCAACGTAAGACATCTTTGTTCTTTATTCATAATGATGTACACAAACCTTGGATGGGAATGGAATTGCTCTGCCCTTTTCATAGAGCTCTTCTTTCCTCTCCAAGAATATGGGTTCAGCTGAAAAATCAAATCCATATTTAAATGTAACTTTCAAAAATATGGAAATCCTGGTTTAAGAAACTGGCACCTCCTGTATCTCCTTTCTTGCCCTTTGCCTATCACCTGGACTTTTCTTTGGTTGGACAGTTCTTTAGATCTCAGATATGGGAAACTGAAAATTTATATCACCTCCAGGACTTTTATACAAATAATAGGCCACTCCCCCTTGGGGATACACTGGGAGAATGTATTACTGATGCCAACTTTAACTGGCTCCAATGCAATCAGTTAATTTCTGCTAAATCCAACTATTATTACCTAAGTGACAAGAACGCTCACTGCTTTTGAGAGAATTGTTGATGCTCAATATTGTTCCGCTAAGTTGGTCTGTCTAATATATCAACCTTTGATCAAGGAATCCATAGGCACAATAACAGGGATCCAGATTTGGTGGGATCATGAATTTGGTCTGGAAACATATCCAAAACAGTGGGCTGTTATGTGGACTAAGAGAGCTTTACAGTCTATGTCTGCTCAAATCAGAGAAGGTGTTACACAAGTAGTATCTAATGCCTCTAAAATTGTCTAGGATTATGAAAACATCATCTCCCCTCTTTTGTTGATTGTGTGGTCATCTTGGGACATATAAGCATATGTAGTGGGACTGTCCAGTGGTTCCAGCTATTTGGACAGTTGTATTCTCAGAAATTGCATTGATCAATGGACAATCTCTTGCCAGCTTTAGCTCTGTTAAATATTGAGGTGGCTAATCAGGATGTTCTCTTTAAAAAATTGATCCTCAGTTTTATGGTGGCAGCATGCCTTGAAATTGTACATAAATGGCATGCTTTAGAAGGCTGGTCATTGGATTCATGGTATGGAAGAGTCTGGACTGTGGCTTTAGCAGAAAACTGATTACCTGGATAAAGAAAGTACAAGGATAAAGAAAGTACCTTTTATTCATTATGAAACAGATCAAAGTCCACCAATTACACATGCTGATTTATGGAGAGATACCCTTGGAGGTTGATTTGACAGTTTTTGGAAATCTCAAATGCTCACACGCCTCTCAAGAATGTTCTTACCTGCTGCAGTGTTTGTATTCCTTATGTTATATATGTTTGGTTGTTTCAGTAATAGAAAATAAATAAAAGTATTTTGGGGGGGAAATGTGTTTGTGTGTGCATGCATGTATCCAAGGGTGCATACACACACTTGTAATCATCTTCATTCCTTACAAAAAGCACTCTCTTGACTCCCTGCTCCAGTAGCCCCACACAGCACATACTTTCCCTTCAGCTTATATTCATATTCCTTCCTCGCCAGTTCTCAGGCAGCCTCTTCTCCTTTCTTTCTTCTCCTAACCCAACCTACATATCTCAGGGATTCCCCTCTATGTACATCTTGTAATCTCTTTCTAGTTCCTGATGTACTTTGATAGAACGTGCAGCTTGCGGTGGTGGCAGAGAAGCCTCTGAGGCAGGTGCCATACAGGACACAAAAAGATTCCCTCAATCTTCTCTTGTGATATTGTGCCACTTGAAATTGTTGTTGATCTAGGAGATGATGATGATGATGATAAATCTACTGTACACTCTAGACATTTCTGCAGCAATCTACTGTACATTCTCATCAGAAAGGAATTTGAGCACAAACCAATTTAAATACCATGTGTGAAAGCTCACTGTTTCCTCCGGTACCCATAAGCATTTAGTATCTGCCTATTTATGGACATTTTGGATGCAGTGTCTTAGGCTGTGTATACACATCACACCTTTAAAGCACATTCCCCCAAAGAGTTCTGGGAACAGTAGTTTGTTAAGGGTGCTTGGAATTGTAGCTCTGTGAGGGGTAAACTACCGTTCCCAGGATTCTTTGGAGGAGGCAACATGCTTTAAATGTGTTTAAAATGTTTGGTGTGTACACAGTCTTATACAGGGATGTCAGTACAAAGTGGCTTTTGTGCTTTGCCTCTGAATTACTTCTTGCTATAATGGTTTACTGGCTAGGAAGCCATCTGTACAAAATCTTCATGCAAGTCTCATATCCGTGTGTACAAAAAATGCTCCTGTGCTGTTCAAGAAATGGCTTAGATGTTAAGCCTATGAGAAGTCCTCAGGGCATGAGGACACTATCCCTCTCCCGCTGTTGATCTCCAGCAATTAGTATTCAGAGGCACGGTGCCTCTGCTTCTGGAGCAGCCATATTATAGCAATTGATAGCTTTATCCTCCATGAAATTGCTTAATTCATTTTCAGAGTCATCTAAGTAGGTGGCCATCACAACATCTTGTGATAGTGAATTCCATAGTTGAACTATGTGCTGTGTGAAGAATTTCCTTTTGTCTGCCCTGAATCTTCTACTAGCTTCATTTGAATGATTCCAGGCTCTACTTTCTCTGCACCAGTTGTCTTCAGTCTTTTCTGACCCAGGACCACCTTTAGCCCAAACATGTATTTGTGTGACACATTAATGTTTTAACATGTATTTCTGTGGTGGTAATGCTGCTGCTATGACCCACCTTAGGTCAGGCTGAGACCCAGTAATGGGTCCACTCCCAGCCCACTTGTTGAAGTTCCTTGTTGAATCTTCTTTTCATTGTGAACTCACTAGGTAGTCTTAATCAAGTCATTCTCTCTTAATCTCAGTTCTTAATATGGTGATATATTCACTATATTATAAATGCAAGTATTATAGTTAGCTCTCTCCCCCATTATCATGTCACATTATGTCACCAGATTTGCCCTCCAGTGCCATATTTGTAGGGTATGTTGTAATTTTCCCATTATACAATGTATAGCTTTTATACTGTGCCTAAATTTTGAGGCACTTTGTAAAACAAAGTTATTACTACTGTATCCTATATCTGAAGTGTACAATCTATAATTTTCTCTCTGTCTCTGGATAGGGTTGCCACCTTTTTCTGGCTGGGCTCCTGTGCGTTTAACAGATATGTGTGGCAAGCAGAAATTCAACAGGTGCAGATGTGTAAGACACTCCCTGTTATATTTCTGCTTATCATGCAGCTGTTAAAGGCACAGGAGCCTAAAAATGAAAGCAGAGTCTGTGAGGCTTTTGGCCATACAAAGAATTTTTGATGTATCTGTATATTTAGCAACACCTAGAACTGTGGTGTTATGATAGTTCTCCTGGTTCAGAAAGAAGTTGTTCATTTTAACAACAAAGCAGACTGTGGTGTGTAGCAGCTAGGCTTGGGGAGGGTTAAAAATAATCACCTGCAGTTGATACGAGACTTGGAAGTAGGAAGTGCTGTAGTTTGAGCTGCTTCCTGTATAAGTAAGTGTAGCTTTCTCACAGCTACCGCATATATGAGCTGACATGCATTTTAAGAGACAATGGTAACATGCTGGTAATAGCAGGGTGGAGATTATTTCTCAGAGTGGCGAGAGGGTTGGAAGCCGAGCCCTGCTTCAGACCTATAATGTGTAAAGCTTTCAGATGCTGGGAGAAGGAAGGAAAGAGAGAGAAATGAAATGCGTTTCTTTAGACTCTGAGCTTTTGCTGGCTGTGACATGTCTTGGAGGCACTGAAGTGTGAGTAAAGCTACTGAAAAAAGTCATACATCTGGGAGTGAATCCTGCTGTCTTTTGGCAAGGTATGCTGAAATGACCTGCGTTTCTTTACAGCAGGAGCTGTTAAAGAAGGACATGTCATTGTTCATTTCCAGTGCTTAAAGGGAAAAGGGAGGAAATAGTAATCATTTTGGGTGCATCATTTTTTAACAAATGTAGCCAGTACTGTAGTTCTTTGAAAATCATCTGAGGCAGAAATGGGTTTCTTAAAAAAGAAATGCCACTGTTAGAGCAGTAACTTATGCACTGTTTCTTGAGGGACAATAGAAAGGGGGAACTATGTTGGGTTTTATCAGTACAGCATTACAAAAACACTCAGATAAATAAAACGAGCATTTTCATTATGTGAAAGCAGAAATTGAAATGTCTTTAAGTTTATTGCAAACTAAGTGATTATAAATTTATTTATGCTTAATAGAGACTTAAATTCTGTTTTTTAAATAAAAGGATGTTCTAAAATGTGCAAAGAAGGGGATATATTTGAAAATATATAAATTTGTTGTGTTTGTGTCATGTAAGTGGTAGCACAGCTCTATTTTATACCTTGTGTGGGAGATCTATGCCAGACTATAGAGATACGGTTATTTGTTTTCTCTCTTTAAAAGTATAGGAACAACATACACAATATATATATATATATATATATATTTCATTCCTAATGTAGATTATTTTACTATCCTAGGCAGAAAATGAAAACCATATGCTTGTGTGTCTGCATATTTATAGTCATTTTGGATACAGTGTCTTGTACCGTCATCCCCGTATAAAGTGGCTTTTGTACTTTGCCTGTGAATGATTTTTGCTTAAAGGTTTGCATAGTAAAGTGCTAGTCAGTCAATAAGACCCTGAGCACCAGTTATATATTCTGGATGGTCCAAAGAAATAGTGTTGCATGCTTTCTCTACCTTAATCAGTGCCAGAGTTTCCTGAAGATGTGGTTTAAATGTCTGTCCTTGTGGAGGTCTACAACTGTGGAATTTCTGTTCTGCTTTATGTCACGTACCCTTTAGTTGACTGTCTATCTGGATAGAAATGTATATATGGGAAGATGGAAATGGGTCTCATGCCTGTTGGTTCCACACCTGCGGGGGCTAAGAGGTTAAATGCATGATTTGTCCTGTCCCTTTCCTGCAGGGTACACACCATGTTATGTGTTCATAACCTGTGTGCACTGAAAGTATGCTTGTGTGGACTCCTGCACAGAAATTGGTGTCGTTGTTTGAGGGTCATAAGCAGGGTCTGAAGGTGCAATTTCCATCCTCCCATGTGTGCAGCTTGGAGACTCACTAACTAGCTGTGAATGAATGCAGTCATGTTGCTTGTTTAATGGTCCTTGGTTTAAGCTGAATGTTGTGGGTTTGAAGCAGTGGTGAAGAAAGCCAGTTCTTACTGGGTGGCTTGAGGGAGATGTTGTGACAAAGTTTTTGCCAGTTACACTGACTTTACATTATATCCAAGAGCTTTCCTAATAGTAGGCTCTTTATTTTGTAGCTTCCACTGCATTTTATTCTGCAGCCATTCAAAAGAAAGCTAGGCGTGACTTCTGTGACCACACTTCATGAATAAGAACTTTTGGGAGGTGAAGACCTTGGGGCTCTGAGCTGGTTTACCCTTTATGGTTCTATGAATGGAGTGTTTTTATTTATTTATTTATTGAATTTCTTAGTTGCTCATCTGGCTGGGTCTCCAGCCACTCTAGGCGACATACAAAATAGGCATACAAATATAATGGACTCTTGAACTTGCTGTATGTTTCTATTCTTCTAATGAGCTGTACTTTGCTGATAACTGGAGTAAGAGGAGTTGTCATCCTCTCTTTCTAGTCAAATTAACAGTGTTGTGTTCTGTTCTTTAAGTTTCTAAGGCAAACTGAGTCCATGGGGATGCATAAGTGGATTTTCCCATTAACTACTTTGGGCAGTGTGTGTCTTGACTCCTCACCTCTGTATGAACTCGTACTTTCCTTGAGCCTTGTTTTTGGTGGAAGTATGCCAGAGTTAGTCAGTAAGTTCAACACCACATGGTGACCAGAGGTAAAACCACAAGGTGAAATTTGCCTGTAGTGTAAATGCATTAAGGGGTTTGGCATTTCCAGACTGGAAGTTTTACCCTTTCTTGGCAAGCTACATGCCCATGTATGGGGTGCAAAAGGTGCAACCAGTAGGTTTGATCAAGCTTATTTTGGTTCCCAGTCAAGTTATCTTACCTGGAACTGAGAAAGGGATCAGGTTTGCCAATTGCATTGATCAGCGAAAGGGGTGGAGGTGGGAAGAGTTCAATTCCCCCCCCCCAAACTGAGATACAGGAGGAGGTAAGGGTAAATGGGGACATGATAGAAAGCCATTGTGAGGAATAGGAAGGAAGTGCTGCAGGGAACCATAGTGTAACTGTGCTAAGTGGAAGAAATGTCTGGATGCCCATGAAGTTGAAATGATCTGCAATTACCCCCACCTCACCCTCAGTGTGCTTTTTGCAACCATGAGGGTTAGAAACTCGCTGTGTTGATAGCCTGGTTATTTTTCTTAAAGTTACCCTTTTATTTGGTTTGCTATATTGCTTGTTCCTATATGCTGCATACACACCATTCATGTAAAGCCCCTCGCCCCCAAGAATCCTGGGAGCTTTAGGTTGTTAAGAGTGCTAGGAATTGCAGCTCTGTGAGGGTTAAACTACAGCTCCTAGGATTCTTGGGGCAGTGCTTTAAATACATGGTGTGTACACAGCCATTGTTTCTAAGTTTGTTATATTGGTTCTGTTTGTCTGCCTCCGAGTGTTGGACTTTGATGTGTTTGGAAGAACACTGTCTTTTTGAAAACAAACTGCGGTAGGCAAATAAAGAGAAGCCTGCTGCCTTGATACGTGATAAAAAGGTAGCAATTCTCAAAAAGCAATAAATCCAGAGGCAACAGTATATTGGTGTATACTGTACTGGCTTTGTTGAGTATAACACTAGAATTCCTGGCTTGAGTCTGACTTGTACTAAAAATGCAGTTTGACTCATACTGAATCACTGGGTAAGGTAGATTGCAGTGTTCACAGATGTTTACTTGGCTGACTGTGCCAAATAACTTTGTGCTGAGTGTTCATTGCCTTTGACTTCCGCATTCAAGATACTGGTTCAGAGGGGACTACCTGGGCCTTATGGTACACAGAAGAATAATGCTACATTGATTCTGCTGGACATAATCCCAAACCTGGGCACATTTACTTGTTTTAGAAGCCAAAACATTCAATTTCTTTGGCTTCATAGAAATCACGTGGTGTGTGTCACATTGCTTCCAGGCTTTACATGATTAGGACCCTATGCTAAAGTTCCAGTGACCACAATAAAAGCAAATGCAAGCCTACAGCTGGAAAATGCAGGAAGGGGCCACATGAGCAGAGGAACTTCTAAAGTTTAGGTAAATGAAATTATTTTATTCCTGATTCCATAAACCCTTGAACTAACTGTAATACCATTGTTATTCTAGAACACAGGTGCATGCAGCTGCTGACCTAAATGTATGTCTTCCCCATGCTTTCTGAAGCTACCCCATTCACCCATCCCATCCCTTCCTTCATTGCTGAGTTCCTCATTTTTCCTTGCATTTAAAAATATTTCCCCCTCTCTTTTTTATACAGTGTTAGAACAATTAGAAGGGGTAGTTGTCTTCCGATAAAAATAAATTTGACTTTTTAAAACACTTTTTCCTGGTTGTATAGCTTGGGTGGGTGGAGAAGATCTTCCTCCCAGCTATCTGCAAACAAATTGGTAGGCTTCTGCAGTGTGTGTGGCACACTAAAATCAGAAAAGAATTATTTTCACTTGCTTTCCAGAACAGTAGTTGTATTGGTCTACTGTGCTTGAAAACAAAACACCAAACACCTTGAGAGACCAACCCTACTAAATCAAGAAGGGTTTATTTCTAGGAAAATCTGCAAAGGACTGTAAAATCAAATTTGAGGTAGCCATGGTCAAAAATTGAATGGTCTTTATTCTGGATTAGTTAATTCAGAATACTTTTGTCTCTAGTGCTTCACATCATTGGCTTTGCCTCTGCCCACCAATGGCATGCAGCCCTCCACAGATTACTCCCTAAGAAAATGTGGCCCTCAACAGAAAAAAGGTTGCCCACCCCTGCTCTACACTTTTTTGTCTGGATATATTGGCATTCTGATATCTATGAGGCTTACTACTGTCATGGGTGACCTTGTAAATATTTGTGTCCTTGCTTTCACAAAACTTGTTCCACACCAAATACATTTTTTGTTAATATCCCTTGACTTAGCTCCACTTCTCATCTGACTGAAGTTGCACCTGAGTTCTGTGTTTCACTGAGACAAGTTTTCTGATAATTGCAAATATGTTTCTTTTGATATTATATTGTTAGGTAGGATCCTTTGTACCTTTTTGAGGAAGGAGAAGATGGTGATCAGAGTGAGGCATGGTCACAATGCTTTTTTACAAGCTAAAAAAGAAAGTGCTGAGCTTTTGTGCCTTCGCCTCCACTTCCACTTAACAGTATTGACTTTTCAGTATTAGGAAGCTGAAGACTGGTTTAATGCTTTGTCTCTTTCCTCTGTTGTAGTCATGGGAATAATGAAGAAGCATTTAGAAGTGTATGATGAGTCATTCATAAAGGAAATGGCAGCCTCTATGTAAGAGGCAGAACCACATCCCTGGGGTAGGTTTTCAACCTCATCAGGATGGGGTTGTAGCTCCTCTTAAGAATCAGATAAGTGGTCTTGGAATGCTCCTGGACCCAGATCTGCTCTTGGATGCCCAGATGGCAGTGGTGCCTGGTGGAACTGTGCATCCGTCTGGCCCCCAGGATAGGCTCTAGGTTAATACAGTGGTGTATTCTAAGGAGTCACCATTGCCAAACATGTGGACAAGCAACATCATAGAATGCATCTCTCCAGGTCTTTCCCCTCAAGATCTATTCCTTTGGACTTCTCCTGTGCCCATCCTTCTTCTCACCCACATTTACTTATTTTTATGTATTGCTTATTGTAAATTGTATTGTTTTTATTGATGTATTTTTATATTTGTGTTTTTTGTAAGTCACCTTGAGGGCCTTTTGGCCAAAAGGCGGGGTAGAAATAAACAATAATAATCATAATAGAACAGCGGCTGTCACTTTTTCTGTCTTCAAGAAATGCTTTCCACATTGCTTTGTTTGCTACAGAACCTCTACCAGTGAATGCCTAAACACTGAAAGAGATTCTGAGGCATGCTCTGGGATGAACATTTTCCAGGCCACCTAGCCCTCTTTTTGACCCTACAAACTGAATTTGTGTCCCACAGTGCCCCTCTTACACATAAAACATGGCTGGTGAGCTTTTTCAAAGTGATCCTACTGAGGAACCCCTAACAAGATTCTGAGGAACTTTGGGGCTTCTTGGTACACAGTTTGACAACCACTTCCTTGGGATAAAACTGCTTACTTTGACAAAGAACAGCTGTACCTACTTTGTGAAGTGTTACTGTTCTGTTCTGTTAACCAGAAGCTGAACTGGTTGAGAACTGTGTTCAATCTTTTGTTTCTAACGTTCTGTGGATGTATCACAACTGTGAATGAGTAATTTTTGCAAGAACTCATTATAGTCAAATGTTAACAAACACCTACTCAGTTTGCCAAAAAGAAGTTTAGTCTTTCTTGTTAAATGTTAATCTTGTTGCTATAGTCTGTCTTGCATTGAAAACATCTCGTTGCATCTTGTTCAAAACACTGGGAAATGTTAGGAGTCTTGAAGCTCAAACTGAGCAGTTTCCTTTGTCTTGCTTGTTAGTTTCACTTTCCTGATGGCATTGTTTCTGTCATGTTAAAACTTGTTGTTGTTGTTGTTAGAATTTACATCCCACCCTTCCTCCTGAAGGAGCCCAGGGTGGCAAATGGAAATGAAACAATTTAATAAGAAACAAGAAAAACATACTAGAAACACTTAAAGCCATGCCCCTTCTATGATGAGTTTCCGCCGAGCCTTGAAGACCTGGCTCTTTAGGCAGGCTTTTGGGGTGGGCTAGGTTTTACTATTATTGCTTCAGATTTTTAATGATTAATGTATTTGTACGTTTTATTCTGTACATTGCCCAGAGTGGCTGGATAACCAGCCAGATGGGCGACTAATAAATTTAATAAATGGATAACCTGGCTTCAGTTGTCCATGCTCTGGTAACCTCTAAATTAGATGACTGCAGTGCACTCTGCGTGGGGCTGCCTTTGAAGATGGTTCGGAAACTGCAGCTTGTGCAAAATGCAGCGGCCAGATTGGTAACAGGGACCAGACGGTCCGAACATATAAAACCGATTCTGGCCCGCTTGCACTGGCTTTTCGGTGCCAGGTCAAGACTTTCCTCTTCTCCCAGGTATTTTAGCATGTGTTCTATATTGTTTTAAATTTTTGGATTGTGTTTGGAATTGTTTTTTGAAAGATGTATTTTAAATTGTATTTGTTTTTGGTTATTGTGAACCGCCCAGAGAGCTTCGGCTGTGGGGCGGTATACAAGTTTAATAAATAAATAATAATTAAAAACATTCCAAAACACAGCTTAAAAACATTATTTCATCAGTAATTTCAGTTTGCCAGTGATACAGGCCTGAAAATTACTATGCAATGTTCTTTTTCAATTATTTTTATTGTCTATTTACATGTATTGCTTTAGTCTGAAAGGTCCCCCAAATTATGAACAGAATACACTAATACAGCCAAAGCTGCAGAAACATTACAATAAACTAATCAAAACAATATAAGATGGCAAAATTGGAACATAGGGGGATGAGAATAAAAGAGAACCTTCCCAAGCTAAAGTCTGCTGTCACCAGTCCTGCAACCTACATACTTGGGGGGGCTAGGAATGAAACAGACAAGAGATATACTAGCTAGCTTTTTTTTTTACATAAGTAATTAAGTAGTACTCTTACCTGGGGCTTAGAATCCACTAGTTCACTCAAAGTTCACTGAACTACTTCAAAGATCTTTGAACTACACCTGACAATAGTTCTCTTAATTGCCAGGTGAAGTAAAGATGAATTAAGTTCATTTTGGGATAGATTTTTGAATTATTTGTAGTTCATATTCATTCCCACCGTCACCCCCCCCCCCCTAGCACAAGGCCTGGACTCTTAGCTTTCATTAAAAACAAGTAAGGCAATTGGACATAGTTAGAAAGCAAAGCATGGAGACAATGTTCTAAGGCTTTTTAGGCCAGTATGGAGGTGCTGCTGTTGCTAAGGATGCTTAGTCACGTAGTCATTGTTGCTAAAGCAATCAGAAAGAAGGAATGCGAGGCATATCTCATATTGCCCTTGCTGAAAATATTTGCTCTTTTTGAACAGGAGCAGCTTGCAGGATGAAGTAGAAAACGAATGATGTCTTGTGTTTTTCACAACTGTATGGCTGGCACAAATTAAACAAGGTCAGCCCTTTCTAGTATGGATACAATTTATGGCTTCACCTGCTGACATTCCATCTGTCAGATATCTTAATACTTGTGTGTGCCCCCTGATTTACTTTTGGACCCTATACTTCAGCACAGCAGCTTGTAACATTCTGAATGTTTATTTATTTATTTATTTTGCCATGGATGAGCTTAAATGAAACTAGTTTGTTTTGTAAAATGATGAACTTGAACTGGAACTAGTTTCCTTTTTGGACAGGGTGAACTTGAAGTAGAACTAGTTCCTTTTTAAAATGAATGTTCCAAGCACTGCTCTCACCTCCCGCCCCATTCTAACTATTCTATTGAGCTTATGAGTCCAGTGCACATGAGCATTCTCTCCCCTTCCCTCAGTGCTGCTGCTGCCTACTTGCTCATGAGGCGCACAATGCATGTCCCAATCAGCAGTACTTCTGCCACTTTTGATCCCTCTTCCCAGGATTTTTCAGCTACTTTTATAAAACCTTTTTGCATTATTCTCTTGCTCTGGATTTCCATGTGAAATAGGCTGCGTGCTATATTATTATTATCATTGAAAGGAGTTACTTCAGTCCTGAAGAACCAGCTCAGTGCCCTTCTTCCCCATCTTTCCTCCCCTGCTGCATCTTTAACTTAAGGCAGATGGGATTGAATCTGTAGGTAGGGTGTTTAATCCATTTTACTCTCAATGACTGAATGGTCATCATCATTTTTTGCTGTTCTGTATGGTTCTTCTCAATGGACCTGCACACTGTTCTGTGTAATTTGAAAGCCCCTTTCCCCAAATGGGGTGAGGGTGGGGAACATTTGTCATTCTGGGAGGAGTGTAACTGTGGGGTGATAGCTATGTACATGTCTTCTGAAGCTGTTTCTGCAGAGAGTGCCATACCTCCATTACCGCATGGATTTAAAAGAAAAGACTGGATCCACAGAAACGGGGGGGGGAAGACGAATGTTGCACCCCCAGCCACAAGGACTCTTGGGGCAATGGGTCCTTGCTGTGGGGTGACATCCCCCCAGTTGTTTCTGAAAATCCAGCCTTTTCATTCCACCTATGCCAATTAATTGAGAGCAATTCCTCCATTATTTTTCATTAACTGTCTGCAGAGGTGTTAATGCATATACCTGGGTAAAAAACAAACAAACCTTTAAGGCTCCACCCACTTCCTATGTTGCATGATAAAAAAGATGATATACTATAAGTGACTTAAGAACTTTCCACTTTTTATTGTATTTTGCGTGTAGCACAGAATGCCATTTATAAAAAGGGAGGCACAGTGTTGTATTCCGTGCAGTATGTCCTGTTAGTGGAAACTGCATTTGCGAAAAATACACAGTATAGTGATGCCTCACCATGGAAAAGGGCACCAGTGTGGATTGCACTCTGCTATTCTCAGTTAAAGTGCATTTTGCTTAACTTCAATAGCAGCAGTGAGCGTTGTGTTTGTCCTGCCTTTGCTGCACTTCGTTGGATCTCCTAAGAGTGTCTGCATCTGTTACTGTAAGAAATTGTCCTCCACACTAAGCACCCAACTAGATGCTATTTTTAAAAGTGTGTTTACTTGCATTTTTAGGGTTTTTTCTGCATGTTTCTATTGATTTCTGTTGAAGATGCTTGTTTTTGTCTGCCTTGCTTTGTTCTGGCCTGTCTTAGAGATGAGTGATATGAGGTTGGGAGTTGATGATTTGACCCATGATGAACACCATTATGTAAAGGGGCAGTACTCATAAGTCAAAATCTCCATGGAATTGTGGTAGACCAGTTTAGATTGGTTCCATCACAGACTTAGGAATTGAATTGGTTTCTAGAAATATTTTAATTTAATTTTAATTCATATTCATATCCTGCCTTTCTTATTTCCATCAAGGAACTGAAGGCAGCTATTGAAGAACATGGGGTTCCCAGGTGGTCCGCCATCCATGCACAGACATGCTTAGCTTCAGCAAATGGATTCATTCATTGATTTTATAGGTGGTGTGGTAGATCTCACAAATAAACTTTGGTCTTTGGCATAGATATGGTATGCTTCCAAGGCCTCCCTTCACTTCATTGGACCATCCCTTCCTCATCTTCGTGCCTTTCAGATTTGTTGGACTTCAACTGTCATCAGCCCCAGTGACCAACAATGTGACCAACAGACAAAGCATTTGGAGGGGACCAAATTGGGGAAGGCTGGTTGATGTGCTTGAACAAAAATGGCAAAAAAACTTTCAACACCTTGTATCATCGCTTTCCTCTCGTTCTTTTTTCGAGTCACTTGTGTTTGTTTTTATATTGCTGGCAACCAACTAATCTGTACATTTGGTTCTTTTAAACAGATGAAGCATTTGTTTATCTTCTCCATATGTTCTATGTTCTTTTGGGCAGATTAGTTTTTAAACATATTTTCTTATGATCATACAAGATGATCATAAAAGATTAGAAGCCTGTTTGTGGTGTAGTGCTGTAGACAGGAGAACTTTTAAAAGCAAACAAAGTAAAGGTTCCTAAATATGTATGTTCGAATGCTCTCTAAAGGTTTCCAGACTAATAGATTTTAAAGGGTAAGTAAATGTAATTCCTGTAGTTCAGCTCTAGTTTAAACATTAGTCTGATATGTCTTTCCCTTGTGAGGTCTACTTTTAACATAACATTTGCAGTACTTGGAATCACACCCAGATTATACTCTGTAGGTGCTTGATGTAGTTCTGTCTCTGATTTCAAGCCAAGCAGGGTTGAGCCTAATTAGCCCTGATGGGACATCATCAAATAACTCCATGTGTGCTTGGAGAAAGGGTTGGATATAAATGCTAACATTTATTTATTTATTTATTTTATTAAGCTTATATACCGCCCAACTAGCAACAGCTCTCTGGGCGGTGAACATTAAAAATACAATAAAAATAACACAATACAGTATATCACAATACAAAACTGTACAAAAAACTGTACAGTCTAAAATCAAAATATAATAATTTAGAATTAACAGGAATTAAAATGCCTCAGAGAAGAGACAGGTTTTAACCTGGCGCCGAAAAGATGATAGTGTCGGCGCCAGGTGCACCTCCTCGGGGAGACCATTCCATAGTTCGGGGGCCACCACTGAGAAGGCCCTGGATCTTGTCACCACTCTCTGGGCTTCCCTATGAGTCGGAACCCGGAGGAGGGCCTTCGTAGTAGACCGTAGTGTACGGGCCGGTTCATATCGGGAGAGGCGTTCCGACAGATATCGTGGTCCCGCGCCGTATAAGGCTTTATAGGTAAGTACCAACACTTTGAATCTGGCCCGGAAGCATATTGGAAGCCAGTGCAAACGGGCTAGCACAGGTGTTATATGCTCAGACCGCTTAGTTCTTGTTAGCAGTCTGGCCGCCGCATTTTGCACTAGCTGTAGCTTCCGAATCGTCTTCAAAGGTAGCCCTACATAAAGCGCATTGCAGTAGTCCAGACGCGAGGTTACCATAGCATGTACCACTGATGTGAGGTCCTCCTTACTCAGATAGGGACGTAGCTGGGCTACCAACCGAAGTTGGTAGAACGCATTCCGGGCCACCGAGGCTACATGAGCCTCAAGTGTGAGGGAAGAGTCTAAGATGACTCCCAGACTACGCACCTGTTCCTTTAGGGGGAGTGTAACCCCATCCAGGACAGGGTATATATCCACCATCCGATCAGAGAAACCATCCACCAACAGCATCTCATTCTTGTCAGGATTGAGTCTCAGTTTGCTAGTTCTCATCCAGTCCATTGTCGCAGCCAGGCAGCGGTTCAGCACGTCGACTGCCTCACCTGAAGAAGATGTAAAGGAGAAGTAGAGCACTGTAACATAAAAAGTTACAGTGAGCAATTCTAATCTAATACTTTTTTCTGAGGAAGTTGTCAATCACTACTGATTAGGCCACAAAAATTAGTAACAACCAACTAATATCTCAAATTAATCCTGGTTGTAAATTCCATTGTGTGTGGATAACAAGGAGTACTTAAACCTCTTTATTCTGTTAGGTTCCCGAAGAAGGGCTTTTTAGATTAAACATGTTTTTCCACTGGGTAGGGAAGTGTGGGGAAGACTGTGAATTTGCACTGATGTATAGTGTTAAGTGCACCATAAGTTAATTTTTAATTACTATTTTTAGTACCTGGGCTGGAACCCTAATTCAGGGGTTCTTTAAATATGTTGTAGTGCATTTCTTCTATAATACAACAATCAAGTTTGAGCCTCTTCAGTTTATAATTATGATCCTTTTCATGTTATATCTAGAACAGGCAAAGATCAACAACTTGGCTTGGCTGGCAGATGACTCAGCAATAAATCCTTGTTTGTTTGAAGAGCCTACTCCCAGTACTTTATTGTGAAACCTGAATTTACACGTGTGTGTGTGTGTGTGTGTGAGTGAGTGAGTGAGTGTGAGTGAGAGGGCTGGGATGAGACTGTTCATGATTTGTTCTTTCTTGCCTTTTTTATAAGGTTGTACCATGAAGTTCAAGGCCACCTCCCACATAATGCTTTAAAGATATGTTGGGTGAGAACTGATTCTTTGAGGGAGTGGTCTTGGCTTGTTTTAGTATAAATTGTTTGTGGCTGATGCCCTCTTTCCAGTGAGCTACCTGCTGTTCTTTTAAACTGGGTGTATTTCACTTCAAATACACACAAGAAATTCAAATAATATAGAAACTTGGCCCAGGATCCAAAGGAACTGTGCAACTAGTTTTCCAAGACCAAAGGGGCTTTGAAGTTGTTTTCTATAACAGCAACTCCCCCACCCCTGCACATAGTAAGCCATATTTGAAACTGAGGGTACTTTAAAACCAGCTTGATATGGCACCAGAGCCTACTGATCTATGGGAGGGGTGGGGTGGGAGTTAAAACCTTCAGGTTTGCAGCAGCCCTTGGCTATGCCCTGAATAGTTCTTCTAATTAACGTCTACTTTCTGGTGTGTCAAAGCAATAGCTTGCAAAGGCAAATGCTGGGCATCTTAAAACCCAATATATGTCACTTCTGACATTATTACTATTTGGTGATGCATTCATCTTCTGCTGCTGTAAGGGTACCTCTACATTTTGCTCTTGTGAGATGTGTTAAGACACTTTACCAGTGTTGGGGAAAGCAGCAGAGCTTTCCACTGAGTTGAATAGACAGAAATGCTGATGATAATGTGGACAGCGGTGAGGATCCACAAACTGAACTTGCAGCAACTCTGCTGTTTACTTCACCCAAGGCAGATTCTATCTTCTCTTGAAATCTGTTTAGATTGATTAAAATCTTCTGGACATACTACTGTGTTACATTGTCCCAGTTCTGCTGCTGTCAAAATCCTGTAGTAATAATGGAAATAAGAGAGAGTTTCCCTCTTTTGCAGTTAGTACACTGTACATTGCACGTCAAAAGAAATATGGGTCAGAGGAGCAAACATCACTTCTGAACTTTGTATTTTTCCAGAGAAAATGAACATTGCGGAATTCGTGTTGTGTTATGTAGATAAATTAACACCTCATTTTAAGTACTACTAACTTCTCTCCCCACCCCCTACTTTTCAACAGTGAGGAATAGCTGAATATGGCAGTTTTGGTTTCTCTCAGTATCTCATTTTTCCTATCTTAGGTTTTCCACATTTCTATATCAGTTTGAAAAGTCCTCATGAACATTCATCAGCATTTTCTCCTAATGTACACATTTTTGCAAAACAACTCATAATATATGTTACAATATAATGCATTATGTTATTTTAACTAATACATACATTTATGTTGATTATATGCACACTTTGGACTAGTATGTGCATTTATGTTTGCATTAGTTAGCTGGAGAACTGCATAACAAAATTTAGAGAAGTGTATAGATTTCAAAAGGATGGATGTGTTTCAATTTGCATCTTGTTTTATAAAGTGTGAATTAGGTTAGTTCAGCTTTAAATGCAATCTGAAGCAAGTTTCTCCCCTTAGTAGGGATCACCCTCTGTGTTGACTGGTGTAATTCTCAAAAGTGTTAGGTGGAGTTTTCTTAAGGAAATGTATTTATTTGGGTCCTTTGGGAGGAAGAGTGGAATATAAATTTAATAAATAAAACAAATAAATAAAATTAAGTCCACTTGATTGTATTTGGGCTAGCTGTAAACTGTTGAAGATGTCACCTGTGGACAACATGGTACCTTCAGACTTTCCTCTTGGTACCTTCCTATCCAAATTTATATATATATATATATATATATTTATTAAAAATTATAAAAAAGAGAACAGTACATTTTTTATCCTGTAAAACCCCTCCCTCCACTGCCTCTGGTCTATTCAAACTTGTTACATACAGGAAAGGATTATTTATTTATTGAATTTATATACCGCCTCATAGCCGAAGCTCTCTGGGTGGTTTACAACAATTAAAAACATTAAAAACAAGCATACAAATCCAAACCATACCAATTAAAACCCCTAAAAACCGATAGGAAAGTTAAAAATATGCTATTTAACTGCTGTTAAAAATGCCTGGGAGAAGAGGAAAGTCTTGTCCTGGCGCCAAAAAGATAACAGTGTGGCGCCAGGCACACCTAGTCAAGGAGATAATTCCATAATTTGGGGTCCGCCACTGAGAAGGCCCTCTCCTTTGTTGCCAGCCTCCCAGCTTCCTTTGGAGTAGGCACCCGGAGGAGGACCTTTGATGCTGAGCATAGTGTAAGGATGGGTTCATATTGGGAGAGGTGTTCCATCAGGTATTGTGGTCCCAAGCCTTGTAAGGCTTTATAGGTTTAAACCAGCACCTTGACTCGAGCTTGGAAACATACAGGCAGCCAATGCAGGCAGGCCAGAATCAGTTTTATGTTTGAACCATCTGGTCCCTGTTACAAATCTGGCTGCTGCAGTTTCCGAACCATCTTCAAAGGCAGCCCCGCATAGAGCGCTTTGCAGTAATCTAATTTGGAGGTTACCAACTGAAGCCAGGTTATCCATGTCCAGATAGGGGCATAGCTGGCCACCAACTGGAGTTGGTGGAAAGTACTCCGTGCCACCGAGGCTACCTGAGCCTCAAGTGACTGAGATGGTTCTAGGAGAACCCCCAAACTATGAACCTGCTCCTTCAGGGGGAGTGCAACCCCATCCAGGACAGGTTGAACATCCACCATCTGGTCAGATGAACCATCCACTAGCAGCATCTCAGTCTTGTCTGGATTGAGCCTCAGTTTATTAGCCCTTATCCAGTATAATCATCCTTTACTAATGTTCAAATTCCAAGAATACAAATACAAACTTTCAATATCTTCAAGAAACTATAAAGGAATTAATGCCTGTGGGGGAGATCTATCATGTTCAGCTAAGCTTACAAACTCAATAAATTTCCACCAAGTTAACTGAAAAAGTATCCTTTTTTCCCCTGTCCATGAGCCAAATTAGATTTTAGGCTTTTTTGTTTTTGGCTGTTTGGTTGGGGAGCAGGATTCTTGGGTTTTGGGGGCTGTGGCCTGATATTTTTGTTAAATTATCTCACTTTTCCACTCTGGATACAGAGTGCTCAAGGGTGTGAACATCAGAGAAATTGAAACCACTCTTGCACACAGACACCAAAAAAACAACAGGTGGAAGAAGAGAAGGAACCAGAGGAGGCAAATATCAAACGGAGGTTAGGCCAGGACTTTCTTGAGCAAAATTTTTGTTGTTGTTATGTGCCTTCAAGTTGATTACAACTTATGGTGACCCTATGAATCGGTGACCTCTAAGAGCATCTGTCATGAACCGCCCTGTTCAGGTCTATGGCTTCCTTTATGGAATCAATCCATCTCTTGTTTGGCTCTCCTCTTTTTCTACTCCCTTCTGTTTTTCCCAGTATTATTGTCTTTTCTAGTGAATCATGTCCTTCTTCCCAGAAGGAGTCCAGGGTAGCAAACAAAAACACAGAAAGCACTTCAAAACTTCTTAAAAACAGGACTTTAAAACATTAAAACAAAACATCTTAAAAACACTGATGGAAGATCCAGCACAGAGGGAGCCAAGTTGCTCTTGGATCTTCTGAGGCTGCTTTGGGAACTATCTTACCAACTACACTTCTGAAAATAGTGGAACCAGATATGCAAAAGGGCCTCTCCTGGTGTCCTCAGTGGATGCGCAGCAGCGTATTGGAAGAGACGGTCTCTTTAAGGATCCTGGTCCTACCTAAGCCATATACTACCTTACATGAGTGTGTGGTGCCTTTAGATTGTTTATTTGTCATCAGGTGATGGCTACTGCTTAGAGATTTTTAAATTAGTAAGCCATTTATAAATGATTTTAAATAAATATTTTCCCCTGTCTTCCAGGCAACTTAGGCAGCAGAAAGACATTCTCAAAGCCAGTCTATAATGATCACTTCTGTTCTTATGTTGAAAGTTCCTGGATGAGAAGCTACCATTTGTTGACCTTTGGTGGTATAATGTAGTCAAGTGACACTGTCTGAAGTATAGGGCAGTCCTTTCCTTTTCTACTTTGTAAGCCCCGAGTGAGCAGAGCATTTCTTGAGGGGGAAGAGCTAGCATTGTTAGGAGAGGGAAGAGTCTGTCCCATGTAGGCAAACTTTACTCTTTTTCCACCTAGAGCTCTAGCAGCTCAGTCAACAGATTTCTGGGTTTAATGCCTGAGGGCCAAACTGGATGCACAGCGTCGACCACATTTGTTTGCTCAGGTGCTCCCCCCAATTTTCACCACAGAAGTAGAGGATAGGGTTAATTAGGGGCTTGCAAGGGAGATCACCTGAGCCTTTTCCCTCCCCTGCTTTAAATTCTTGAGAGCTGTTGCCAGAGATCACTTACATCTGAGTGGGGCTGGGGTGTTAGGCCCAGGATGTGACTCAGGAACCAGACCAACGATTGTAGTTAATTCGTGTTTTATTAGGGTAATGTCCAAACAAAGACTGCGTTTTCTCATGAATCAATACAGGGATACAGGTCCTGCGGCATTGGGAGAAAGTTGACAGAGCAAGGGACTTCTTCCTGCCTGTTCTTTAAGAAGGGGCCAAACGGGCGCGCAATCTTTCGCTCCTCCTTAACTGCCCCTCAGGTACTGCCCGCCTTCCCCCCTTCTCTCCTGTCTTTTCAGCTGTCTGCGTGTGTGCGGTGAGGGGGGAAGCATCACCCCCTCCTCTTCTGAAGTTTCCGATTCCAGGATGGGGGATAGGGGAGGGGCTGATGGTAAACTGCCTCCCCGCTTTTCGGCTGTGAGCAGCCCTCCCTCTTCCCCCTCTTGCTCTGAGCCTGAAAGAGGGGGAGGCGTGAGAATGTCCAGGGAGGGCTCAGGCTCCCCGTTGCTAAGCGACCTTATCACTGGCAGTTCCTCTGTTTCGTCTTCGCTCCAAAGGGGGGAAGTTCCTCCCCCTTCCCTCTGCCATCCATCCGAATACTCTTCTCCCAACTCTCCGGGATCCAGCTCCCCAGGATTGGGACCCCAGCTCTGCCTTCCGACATGGGGGAACAAGGCACAGCGATGATGGGCTTCAAGGAGGTAAAGCAGATAGGGAAGGAAGTGTTCGGCTCCCTCTGGCTGTGCATTCCTTTGATAAAATTAAACCTCCACCTTTCCCACTGTATGAAAGCATGTGATTGCTGCTGCACTGTCTAGCTGTGCCCCTAAGCCCCACTAGATTTATTGGAGCTTACTCACTCCTAAGTGCTCATAGGGCTACAGCCCATCGGTAGCGTGGTGTGATGGAGATGTGTCCGAATGCTTCCTTTTTCATATTTGAAATAAATTCCTATCTATTTGATACAGGCTGAAAATCTTGTTTTATAAATACTGGAGTAAATTATTCTACTTCCAAGTGGTAAAATGTTAAACTTGTTTGTTGTTGGGACAAAATACAGAGCTACACAGAGGGATTAATCGTGTGTCAAAAGGACTTTATAGCAGTGCTATTGTAAAGAATGTACATATTCTTAAGGTACCAGATTGAGATGAAAGGTGTAGACGTAAGTAAAGGTAGTCCTTGGTGCGTCATTGCATTGTTTGTGATTACTGATATCTATAATTGTTGCAGCAATTATGGAATAGTGCATTGTGGATTCTGACTTAGCTAAAAGGTATTGTTCCCAAAGCTTTTGGTAATAGCTGCAAATTCCAGTTCTTATCCGTAAGGAATTATTTGTTGCAATGGTAAACCACCTCTGAATACTGCTTATTATGAAAACCCTATTCATAAGGTCGCCATAAGTCGGAATCGACCTGAAGACAGTCTCTTTAATGGCATGTAAAAGGGTGCAAGGGTTGTTTTCAGAAGTATTCAGAGGCAGATGGTTACCTTCACAGGAACACTCTACAACTCAATAACCTTTTGTTGTGTAATTTATTTTACAGTATGTACAATTGCAAGTTGAAGTGCATGCCTCTTGTAGTAGATGCTTTTATGCAGCTGTCTTAAACCTTACATCTATCAGACAATTCTGGAAAGGACACTTCACTCATTCCATTTTGTCTTCATGAAAATAGTTCACTGGTGCAAAAGTGATATGTGTGTTGTCTCCCAACCATCTTCATGTAGGAAGTTAAACTATGGGATTTGCTCCCATGGGAGGCAACGATGGCCTCAAACTTGTATGGCTTTAAAAGAGGATTAGACAAATATATGGAGGATAAAGCTATCAGTAGTTATTAGCCGTGATGGCTATGCTGTGCCTCCACAGTTGGAGGCAGTATGCTTTTGAATACCAGTTGCTGGAAACCACAGGAGGGGAGAGTGCTCTTTTGCTCAGGTCCTGCTTATGGGCTTCCCATAGGTGTCTGGTTGGCCACCATGAGAACAGGATGCTGGACTAGATGGGCCATTGGCCTAATCTGGCAGGCTCTTATGTTCTTGTGTGTGAACTGTGAAGCACTCCTCTAACATAACAGATTAAGCAAGTTGAACAAAATGTGTCTACTCTTAATACATAGGAGCTGACATGTAGGTGGCTCTGCTCTGGAGTAGATTTTATTGTCTTGGCATGTTCTTTGACTCCCACTCTACTAGCATCAGAAGAAACTCCCCCCCCCAATGTAGGCAATGCATTCTGTCCAAGGCACATGGTTCTCCCTTGCTGTCAGGTGTGAACTCCAAAACTGGTTTGGAGGTTGATAAATCTGCCAAGTCCAGACTTGTATATTGCCTATTCATATTAGGCTTGCAAATTATTATGAAATTTGTATACCACAGAAGCTAACAATATTCTGAAAGAAGAACAGCAGCAACCATACACCATAATATAATGTGAAGGCTTCATGCACTTCTGGTCCCGCCAACAGTGTTGTGTGATTTCCCTACCCCGATCTGCAGCAAGGAGCTCGATGTGTGGCCAATGGGGATGCTGGGCAGTGTGGCTCTCCTGCCACTTTAACTGTGTGCCCTCCTCCTTCTACATAAGGGAGGAAATATGCATGCAGGGAGTAGAAGTAAGCCCAGTGTCTACAAACATCAAATTTCTATACTTTCCTGAGTTTCTAGCCTCATCAACTTCTAGATTAAAGTGCCCTTTCAGTGTTTTCTTCATAGAGTTGTTTTTTCTTCTGGTATAATCCTCTGATCCATTGGCTCAGCTGTATAGGAGTCCTTCTCAAATGGACCAAAGTGGCCCAACTTGCTTTTCACCAGTGAGATGATCCAAAATGCAAATGGCACTGCTGACACCATTCTGATAAGGTCATACCTGTACTAGGCAACTTGCTGAAGCCTATTATGATCATGCCTATGATCAGTGATGCACAATCATAGTAGCGAGTATGTGCTAATGCTGAGGTTTGTATCATGCTGCTGCTTGTTTTGAGATAAAGTACCCTGCAATCCTTTACAACCCCTCTGCTTTTTTGTAGTGACCTATTCCTACAGTTAGGAAAACTTTCTTTATCTAAATTTGCCTTCCTGTAGCTGAAAACTCACTGCTTGTCAGTGGATAAGATAATGGGGTTTGCCGTTTTGAATATCTTGTTGATAACTAGAATTTTGCCAACATTCTCTAATATTCTGCTTTCCCCCTCTCCTATTTGGAGGTGGCAGGAATGTATCACGCCTTGGGGCGGAGGTAGAGAGAGAAAAAGAGGTCACCTCTCTGTGTGTGTTTGTGTGTTAAGATGTGAAGGGGAGGTGGGTCTTGCAATTAATCTCCCTGGAGATTTGGAGTCAATTAGAAGCAGAAGTTCTAATGGTTCCAAGTGCTTCTGAACCTTGGTGAAAAATTAATTTATTTTATTTATTTTAATAATTTATACCCCGCCCTAGTTCAGAGCGACGAACAAAAACAATATCCAATACAATCTAATATAAAAATGATAAGAGTACAGTAAAATCATTAAAAAAAAAATCAATTAACTATTAAATGTTTAAAAGCTAGACGAAACAAAAAAGTTTTTAACTGACGGCGAAAGTCCATGAGTGAAGAAGAACGTCGGATCTCTGGTGGAAGATTATTCCATAGGATGGGCGCTATGGTTGTGAAGGCTTTATTTCTAGTATTGGCACGGCGGATTATAAAGGTGGATGGGATGATGAGAGTGTGTTCGAAAGGTATTCTTGTCGGTCGCTGAGGTTTAAATTCCAGAATACGATTTGCTAAATATATTGGTGCTAAACCATTTAGAGCTTTAAAAGTTAATACTAAAATTTTAAACTGATGACGGAATGAGATCGGAAGCCAATGAAGTTGATAAAGAAGAGGTGTGGTGTGTGTTTGTGGACCTGCTTTGGTCAGCATTCTTGCCGTCGCTCTCTGTATCAGCTTAAGCGGGCGAAGTGATCTTGCAGATAGTCCAATATAAAGAGAGTTGCAATAGTCCAGTCTTGAGGTCACAGGAGCCTGTGTCACTTGCTTCAAGTCTGACATTCCTAAAAAAGGACGGAGTTGACGGACTAGTTTTAATTGAGTGAAAGCACTTCTGGATACTGTTGCAATTTGAGGTTCAAGGGACAGAGCGGAATCTAAGATAATACCCAAACTCCGAACTTGGGATTTCAAAGGGAGTGGGACCCCGTCTAAGGTAAGTAGGTTTTTGATTTCATGAGGCGGTTTTTGTCCAATTAACAGAACCTCCGTCTTTTCTGGATTAAGTTTTAATTTATTCCTATTAGTCCAGTTTTGTATAGCAACCAGGCATTGGTTTAGGGGACGAACCGCCTCTATGGCATCTGGAGGGAAAGAGTAGTAGAGTTGGGTATCATCTGCGTATTGACGGTAGTGTATTCTGAATTCACGGATAATCCTTCCTAGGGGCTCCATATAAATATTGAATAGCATTGGGGATAATATGGAGCCTTGGGGGACACCGTATCGTAATGGGCAAACCTTGGATGAGAAGTTTTCAAGGACAACTCTTTGTAGTCTGCCCTCCAAAAAGGAGCAGAGCCATTGTAGTACCGTTCCTCGGCATCCTATACTAAAGAGGCGGTCTAGGAGAATGGTATGATCGATAGTGTCAAATGCGGCTGACAGGTCTAGCAAAATTAAATAATTAGATTTCCTCTATCCAATTCAAGTCGTAGATCATCTACCATTGCTGTTAGCAATGTTTCGGTCCCATGTTTTGGCCGAAAACCTGATTGGAAGGAGTCATAACAATCATTAGTATCTATAAATGTTTGAAGTTGTGTGGCTACAGCTCGTTCAATAACTTTACTGATAAAAGATAAGTTAGATACTGAACGGAAATTGGTAAGAAGTGTGGGGTCAAGGGAAGGCTTCTTCAATAAAGGAACTACAATTGCTTCTTTCAATGTCTGAGGAACATGGCCTTGTTGAAGTGAGGCATTGATTATCACACAGAGCCAGTTCGCAAGTTCAGCTTTTGATGTTTTTATAAGCCATGAAGGACAGACATCAAGTGAGCAATTTGTCGGTTTCATTCTGGTGAGAAGTTGGGGAATATCAACCGGTGAGATAGGTTGAAAGTTCGTAAATTGGGATGGAAGAACAGTTTCAGATGGAGTGTCATTGGATTCTGCCAATTTAGCTACATCAGTTTCTGATGGAATGTCATTCTGCTATTTTAATAAAGTCCAAGGTGGAGAAAATCTGATCTACCTTAGTTTCAAAGAATGTAGCAAACTCCTGGCAACGGGATTGAGAGTGAACTATATCAGAAGCCGGCTGTTTAGGACGGAGGAGGCTGTTAACTATCTGAAAAAGTTGTTTTGGCTGATTTCCGGCTGAATTGATTGCAGCTGAATAGTGTGCTTTTTGGGCAGCGTGTCTGGCCAAAGTATAGATTTTTACAAATTCCTTGGTTTGAGCTCGGTTGGATGGACTCCTAGTTTTTTGCCATCAGCGTTCTAGCTTTCGATAAGTACGCTTCATTTCTAGCAATTCTTTGGAGAACCAGGGGACTGGTTTAGATCTTGTAATTTTTAACGGGCGAAGGGGAGCCATTGAATCCATAATTTCAGTCATGATGTTGTTCCAAGAGGAGATCAAAGTGTCGATTGGAGTTCCAGTAGGGGGGCATGAATATTCCTTAAACTTTGATGCGAATAGGTCGGGATCTAACAATCTCTTAGGGCGATATAATTTAGTTGAAGTTCTAGTTTTGAGGGGTACAGATGACACAAGAAGGTTAAAGCTAATTAAGTAATGGTCAGACCATGATAGTGGGGTAGATGTTATATTCTCTATTCGGAAATCAGAAGTACCTGTTTCTGGTAGGAAGACAAGATCTAAGATATGGCCTGCAATATGTGTTGGGGTTGAAATTAACTGTTGCAACCCCAATGTAGACATTGAGGATAGAAAGTCAAGAGCGTTACTTGAAGCAGAAGATTCTATGTGAATATTGAAGTCTCCCAAAATTAAGAGTTTAGGAGAATCCAATAGTAAACCTGCAATTAGATTGGATAGATCAAGCAAGAAGCGGCTTGGTGAATTGGGAGGACGATAAATCACAAGAATCACAATGTGATTATGATGACCAAGTTTCAGACAGAGATTCAAAACCAGGGGAAGGCTGGAGGAAAATTCTAGATAAGGGAATAGATTTACGGAATATAAGCGCTACTCCACCACCACGGTGATCCAACCTAGGTTGGTGGTAGACAGCGTAATCAGGCGGGCATATACCAACTAAGTTGGCTCCACCTAAGTTGTTAAGCCAAGTTTCTGTTATACAGACAATATCAGCCTGTTCATCTAGGATAAGATCATAGATTATTGAAGTCTTATTATTGACTGATCTTGCATTAAAGAGTAATATTGAGTAATCAATGTGTAACTTTTTTTCTGGAGTAAGTTGTCCCTTTTGTTGATTGACTCGAGTAGGGGTTACTAGGCAACGTGAAACAATGATATCTTTAGAAGATTTGGCGATGTTTAGTCTTTTGTATTTCCCTTTGCCTAGCAGTGTTGGGATAGGCCTAACGTCAGGACTCCTTTGACGGTATGTATAGGGCGAGGTGGGTACTAACGTTATGAAAGGGTCGGAATTTATTGTACTAAAATTGGCAGTCTCTTTTGTGAGTAGGCCTGGGTAATTTGTTATATGGGAATGATGGTTGACCCTTCTCTCAGATGACTTAGTAGTTAAAAAGGAGTTCGTAAGTATTGATGAAGATTGTCAAACTAGTTCTGGTGCCTCATGTACTATTGCATCACAGAGCATACTGGGTCTGCAGACATTTGAGTAGTAAGGTGGATGTTCATTTAGGGTGGTATTAGAAGGGAGTACTTGAATTATAGGTGATGAGCCCAGTTCTGAGCCTTCCAAGAATCTGGAGCTTGTCCTTTTTGCTCTGAGGTTGGTTAATAGGTTTTGCATTTTATTAATAACTTCACTCTGTTCAGCATCTGTGAAAGTATGGAAGCTATTTATTAATTCTTCCTCCCCTTCGCATGTTGTGACCCCTCCCTGAGGGGTGCCAGAGGACTTCCGGGGGGGGGAGCCATACCACAAATAATGGATGGTTACTAAGGCTAGCAAAAGGAATGTAGACCCTGGCCTATTTCTTACCCTTATAGTTCTGTTTGATTCCTTCCCTGTTCATCGGCATTGAGTTTGGGTGTTCAGAACTGTACACAGGGCTCCAGACTAAGTGATATGTGGGCTGACCAGAGCAGTAATACTACATCTTGACTTCCTGCTAATACATTAAAAAATATTGTGGAGATTTTTTTGCTGAGGAAAGATTTAGTTTTCCACTGTGCCCCCTAAAATGTAGGGTTCACGATATTAGAAATAGCATTGCATATCTATTTTTTCCCCTCAGCTAACCTCTATTAGGTATGTTGTGCATGGTTCATTATGTTCATGTTGGTCCTTGTTGTAGTGCATCTTAATGGTTCTTTCTGTTCAGTCTGATATCTAGAATGTTGAGCTTATCCTCTATAGATGTTTGCAAGTCCTTCCTAGCTTAATATTGCCGATTAATTTGATAAGCAAACTGCCCAAGCTCTTATCCAAGTAATTAAATATACTCAGTAGGGCTGTACTTCTGTCCAGAATATTTCTGGATAGAAAGTACTCCTTCTTGGCCAGCTCATAATTGCTTGTTCCTCTAGCACAAGTGTGGGGAACGTTTGGCCCTCCAGATGTTGCTAAACTACAACTCCCATTAGCCTCAGAGACCAAGGCCAATGACCAGGGCTGATGGGCCTTGTAGTTCAGCAACATCTGGAGGGCCAAAGGTTCTCCACATCTGCTCTAGCATAAGGAGGACATACAGTTATATTAATGGTCACAGAACATACCTAGATTGTTTGGCCATTGTAGTTGGCAGGGTATGTTAACAAGTAAATATGAATATAAATTAGAAACTGGAGCTGTACTGAAAGATGGTGACATTAAATTGCTTAAAATTCTGTTGTGTTGAATGTTAGCCAGGAGAAGTAGTTTTACTCTTATTTATATATTTTGTAGAATTGGTGGATCTGGTTAAGTTGATGGCCTCTGCTGCTGTGATCTGCTATCACACCATGATGACTGGAATATCAAAAGTTGGGGAATTGTCCTTGGAGCCTTTGGTCACTTGCAAACTGTGCCTGTCTGAATATTCACTGGATAAGATGACTACCCTCCGGGATTGCAGTTGTATATTTTGTACATCGGTAAGTGGTGACAGTAACTTAACTAATGTTAAAGAAACAGTGTTGAGAGTAGGGATGTCAGAGAAATCCACTGAAAACAAAATACCAAATGGATTTCTTTACTCCTTCTGTTCAACCCCCATCACATGATTCACAAATCATGGTACAGGTTCTTGCTATAAATGCTTTTCTCTTTAGTTCTCTACAATTACAGTTTTTAAAACATGTATACATACGTAAATAGGTATGTAAATTGACTTGCAATGTCTATTTTATATATATTCTCTGAATAATTGCTGCTGTCCCAACAGAGGCTTCATGGCTTTTCTTTTTTTCTGAAGTGTTGGTTGTTGACTTAGAGAGTATGTAAATTGTTTGTTGCTAGAGGTAGCCCAAAGGCACTAAGGCTGCAACTCTAACCATATCTGTGTAGTGGTAAGTCCCGTTGAATTCAGTGAGGCATACCTCCAGATAAGTATGGCAGCAGCCTCAATCTGGTTCCTGGTGTGAATTTTAAAAACCAGTAGATGTTTGGCTTCTGACACATCAATTCCCATCCTACTCCATGATCTCTATCTTGCTCAAACATGGTAACAAATGCTGCAGTTTTTAATTGTATGTAGAGACATAAGCAAAATGGCAAGATACAAATATATATAGCCCTTTAAAGCTGCAAATGCTGGGAAGACTTCTGTTCCGTTTTATTTACCTTTCTTTAAAGGCTCTCTCTTCCACTTCGCAGTGCTAGAGTGAATATCTTTCCTCCATGTTTTTAAAAAAGAGTTCTGGGAACAGGCTTTCTGTCCTACTTCCATATTAAACAAAGGGATGGAATATTATGTTAATGACGTTGGATTGGAGTTCAAGAGGGTTGGTGGTTGGCATTAATGTCCCTAGTTTGACTCATTGCTTGGAAAGACCCTAGGCTATAGTAAATCTCTGTCACCAAGCTCATAAGCTCACTATGCAAGAGTAATTGGGTAAATCATATTGTGGAGACTTTATTGTGTCAAGTGTGAAGATCAGGTCACTGTAGTTTCCTAGATTGATACAGGTTTGTAGTCTAAAGTATACAAGATACTGTTTTACTCAGTAAACATTAGAGTGCTAACCGCTAACCTTTGTGAGTGGGAAATGATGTAAGAATAGTTTGTCGGCATCTGAGCGTTAAGAAAACAATTTAATATCCATAGTTTTCAATATCACTTGCCTTTGATACTGATAATGTAGCATGGTGCAGTGCCAGAGTCAAGTCTACATATTCTAGCCCTGTGTGCTGTCCATGGTGCACATTATACTTCTTCCTAGGTGACTGGCATCTGGAAGGTATCTGCTTGAAAGTTTGGTCTAACTGCATGACGTGAACATAGGAAGCTGCCATATACTGAGTCAGATAATTGGTCCATCTACCTCAATACTGTCTACACTGACTGGCAGCGGCTCTCCAGGGTCTCAGGCAGGAGTCACTCCCAGCCTTACCTGGAGATGCCGGAGATTGAATTTGGGACCTTCTGCATGCAAGGCAGATGCCTTACCACTAAGTCCAATCCATTGATAACAACACTTACTTCCTTGAGCTAAGAGGGTATCTCACAAGAGTGATTATATTTATGCTTCTCTTAAGTATTGTTGTGCATTTGTGTACTTGTATGTGTTCAGTTTGGTCTATGACCATAAATAAAAAATCAGTCAATCAATCCTTGAGCTAAGAAAGGTGCTGTCTTTAGAAAATTTAAACCTTAAGATATCTCTTTTCCCTCCCTGCTAGACATTCCTAGTGCATTTGCAGATGACAAGTTCTAGTGCAAACCCTCTGTGTTAAAATTGCATCTGTGAATCAGTTTTGATAAAGATGAGTAACATTTGGCACTTTCTCCTCCTTGGTTTGGTCACTGTCTCTAGCAAGCTGAGGATTTTTCCATTAAGAGAGAAAAGAAAATGAGCCCTGCCCGCAGCAAGTTAAAGCACAGCATTAACTTACATATTGTGTTCAGTGTAGTTCTTCCATCTCCTTTGGTTCAGTTTTGTGGGTGCATTTTGAGGATTGTTTTAGGAAATCCTATTTACCGCTTCCCCTCTGAGGTATGCTTTACTTAACTGGAATGCATTTGCAGAAGCAAAAATGCTGCAAAAACATGTGGTTTGGCGTGTTGAGAACACCCCCCCCGATTGCCACATCCTGGAGAGCTATGCAACAATGAAGACTATGTGAAACAAAGGGCTGTTGCGATTTGTATCTGTATGTATTAAATAGTACTGGCCCCAAGAAAGAACCCTGCAGACCTCCACTTTAAAGCACTACAGAACTGGTTAGGACATTGAGATAAAGGTTTATTAAGCTTTGACCTTCCCATTCCTCATGTATGAAACATCTGTGTGCATGTGTGAAATGTATTTCTGGTTTCAGCATGTACATCTCATAATGACAGGACAGTTGGCATAGGTAACTCTTTCCTGTGGACAGATTTGCCATGTACATCATTTGGTGGTTACTTGTCAGCAAAGATATTGATGTTCAACTTTACCTTCCCTACCATCCCTAGCAATAAGAACACTAAGGAATGGTAGCAGCAATGGCATGTAGGAAGCAGAGAGGGAACCGCCTACTGTGATAGACCATATATATATGATCAGAGCAGGGGTGGGAAATCTGTGGCCCTTCAGATGTTGTGGAAATCCATCTCCCTTCTGTCCCTTCCAGTGTGGCCAATGGTCAAGGAAGATGGGAGTTATAGTCCAGTAATATCTGGAGGGCCAAAGGTTCCTCATCCCTGCCTTTACAGGCATCTATATGCCTAGCCAACATTTTGATTCCTACACTCAATGGCGGTTACTAATAATTAAACAGGGCTTTGTACTAGCTAGGCTAGGATTCAAAGAGCTATTTTAGGTGTTCCCAAAGACTACCCAAGAGATATTCAATGGAATTTTTTACTTTCTTGCTTGTCATGCTATATTGCAAATTGTTTATGAATCTGCTCTCAGTTTCAAAAGAGGTTTGTCATGCAGCATGGGATGTACTGTTAGTAAAACACAAGTCCAAATCTGCCTTTGGCTTATGGAACTAGTGGTGTGGATACTGGCCATGCGTGCCAAAGGCACAAATTCCTTTGCTTCAGAAAGGAGTGCTTTTAAAAGTGAGGATAAGTTTGGTATAGTTGGTTATTATGATGTATACAGAGCAAATGAGTGTAGAAAATGATCAAAACGAAATACATTGCTTTTCACAATTGCCCTCCTCTCCTTCCTTATATTTTTAAATCTTTCAACTTGATTTGGACTGGACCACCCTTCACTCAGAGGACACTTCAAACAGAGGACTGTTCTCTAACCAGCTTATAGAGCTTGGGTGGGTAACCTGTGGTCCTTTAGATATTTGTTGGACTCCAACTCCCATAAGCCCCAGGCAGCATGACCACTGGTCAGAGTTAATGGGAGCTGAGAGTCCAGCAACATCTGGAGGACCACAGGTTAGCCACTCTGAAATAGGACTATCCTCTGTAAAGTATGGCAAATGACTACCCTACTTGCACATCTAAGTAATTTTCCCCTCTGTCTATTTATAACATATAATATTTCCTGGAGTTACAAATTAAACATTACTTTTGTGCTCATATCTTGTGTCACTGAGACCTTTAGGTGATAGATCTGTCTTTGTCTCCTCACAATCACAGATGGGGCAGATCTTGGGGAGTAGTGACATTGATACAACAAGCGTACTTGGCACATGTTCAAGTGTAACAATGATTTTCTGTGGTTATATTCAGCAGATAGTCTGGATCTGTAGCTTGCAACTCCCCATTTGATCTCCCCACTTATCTATTGGAAGAGAATTAATGGGAACATAAATCATTTAGGCATCAAGGCTTATGCCTTCATTTGTGGTCTGCAAAACAAAAGAAATTCAATGAATTATTACTGCTTGTCTAAGACATTGCTAGAATGTTCTTCCATAAAATTGGTATTGCATCCAAAGTAAATTGCACTTGAGGATGTGTGTGTATTTTCTGTTGTCTTTCAGAGCTACAGATCTCGTCTGGATGTAAACCTTTAACTGTTTCTGTTGTTCCAAGAAAATTGAAAGGGGTCAGTTCAGCTTCACTAATAGCCAGATGAGGTTTGTCACTGGCTTCAGTGAAATATGCACATGACCTAGAACTTCCAGTGGCTTCCTAAAATAGCTGATTCAAGTAGGAGTAGCATAAGTGGAGAAGAAATCTACATACCCTAAGATTTTATGCACTAGATAATTTCTCACAATGTTCCAGTTAAGTATCCAACTGGTGATTTTAGTTTGTGCTTTGAATGAATGAGATTGGATTGATACAGGTGTTGCAAGCTGAAGAGTGCAAATGGGTCATGAGCCACATACTTCCTTTCCAGCTTGTTGACAATCTTCACGCAAAATGAAACAAAAGACTATAGCACTGGTACAGTATCATTTAAGCAGGAAAGTATTAGTACTGTTCACTAAAACAGTGTGATACGCTGCATTGGCCTGTTGTCACAAATATGGACTGCTGATGGTTTAGCCCCCCCCCATATCTTTCTCAAAATGTGTTGCATTTAGCAAATATATTGTACATGCTATTCTTAGTTACTTTTTCTGTATCTGTTAATCTTTGTTTCCCCCCACCCCCAATAGTTCATTTTGACGTGATTTAAGGCTAAACCTTCCCGTTTATCACAAAACAAAATGTTGTCTACTTGTTCATAGACATTTTTTAATAGACATTGGACAACACATAGTTCAGATAGCACGTTTCAGATAACACTGGTTCCACACATCATTTCTGGATGCTTCTTGCCAACCTAATTGTGCCTTGGTTGTTTTCACCTTTTTGTATTTGATCTGCCTACTAGTCTGTTCTAAACAAGTTCTTCTTGCAATCTATAAAAAATAACTCATCCTGCAAACTCTTAGCACATCAGCACTGCACAACTCCTGTCTCAGAACCTCAATTTATGCCAGTCTTTAGGGCCTTTTAAATATTTAGCTGTGTAGGAGAGATTCTTTTCTGTAGTCACATTCTTGGAAACAAGTAAGAAGGGGGCCTTGGGCTTGTATGCACCCCCTTCCCTCTCTTGCACAAAAGAGATTTGCTTCCACTTTTAGTTAACTACAGTTTTTTTGTGTTGTCTGGAGTGATAAACTGTGGCTAACATTAACTTTGGTTAGTTTAAGACAAGCAAACTTCAAACTGTGGCTTCTGAAGCTGATTCATTTAAACTAACCACAGTTGATGTTAACAATTCTGGATCTGGATGACATGGGACGCTGTAGTGTGTACAAACAGAAGTAAAAGCTTCCATACTCCTCTTCTTCCTTCTCAGCCACATGTGTGAGCCCAAAGCTTTCTGCAGCTCATTCCTGCTTGTATGCATCATGCTTTTATGTTATGTGCAAATATGAGCTATGAGTGATTCTTGTGAAGCTTTATTCTGCAATTCTACGTCCTCTTAACAGGCTTCATTAAACCCACTGAAACTTACTTCTGAATAGACATGTATATGATAGTGCTGTAAATGACTCAATCACATGTGTGTGTGGCGGATTACATGGGTTTCTCTAGTGAAGCTGACATCTTCCCTCATCAGGGTACGATGGCTGAACCCCTGTGATCAACACTCTCCCCTTGAGGTTGGGTCATTTAACTGTTAAGTCAGCAATGGGGGAGCCACGCAGAAAAAGTGCCCCCCTCCCAACTAATGTAACATTTTTTTCAAGTCATCTTTTATTCTGTTTGAATGTAGAGCTATAGCCAATTAATTCCATAAGCTGAAGCTTAGAAGTACCATTGGAAAGGATTAACATCATTCAGGTAATGAATGCTGCTGCCTCTGGAAAACAAACATGTTACAGCTATTAACTACCAAAGCCTTATGTGTCTAGTATACAGGGGTGTTGTCGCCCAGGGTCTCAGGGGATCTTAGACCCCTTACTTTTTTGGGAGCAGAGTCCCTATGTCTCCAGCATCCTGTGAGCAAATCAGCTTGAAAAGGGAGTGTGTTGGCCGCTGAAAAGTCTAACATGCTTCCTTGTCTTTTCCTGCTGATTGGAACCAATCAGCATGAAAGGAGGTGAGTCAGTCACTGAGAAGACTATTCTCAGTAGCAAACACATTCCCCTTTCATGCTGATTACTCACAGGGACATCTGTTGTGGAAGAAGGTATTAACAAGGACAGAGAAATAGAAAGTAGTATTCAAACCTGGCCAGATTATTCTATAATCTGAGAAGGTTGTATAACTTTAGAAGGGGCATGCCTGTGAAGGGATATGACTGTGACTGTCATTTAGAGACAGTGCACTTCTGAATTTGCCGTTACACTGCTGCTAGTATAGGGATTGAATCCATTGGCCAGTGCTGGTTTGAAAGTATTCTGTCAGCCTAACAGGCTGGTATCGATTTGAGTTTTTTCTTTGTCTGCAAGCTGCTGCTTTTACCAATCCATTTTTCCCCTTGGAAAAATATTGATATTAATATTGATGTTTTAAAAGGAAATGTGATGTTTTAATATCATTAAATTGAAGGAGATTTCAATATAAATATTAATGATAGCAGCAGAAAATCAACACATAAAAATCCAATCTGCAATGACTGCAAATAAACAAATTAATGGAAAATTTGGTACCAAATCTAAACTGGGCAGAATTCTAGCACAGCCCTAGTCTAGTATTTAAAATATTATCCCACCTTTCCACTTTAACAAGTCTTCAAGGTGACTTACAAACTATCATTTAAGATAAGAACACTAAACAATGAAAGTAACAATAGAAATCCTAATAACAGCAATTATACATTAGTATTTTACTATTTCTATAAAAAATTAATTGCTGTTAAAAAGCTTAGGCAAATAGGGTGGGTTTGGCCAGGTGTCCAAATGATAGAAATTATGGTACCAGGTGAATCATACCAATGAAGGAATTCAGGAACCAGGGTGTTGCCCCTGCCACAGGGGAAGGCCCGCTGCTAGTAGACACGCAGTCATATTGGTACTGGTACCCTTTCTAACCCATGACTTGGGCAAATGGTGGTCAGGTAAGTATCTGCAAGCTCTACTGTAAAAGCTAAGAAATCTCTCTCAACCATATGCAGTTTAGTGTCATTTGTGCATTCCAGTTAAAACATGGCCCAGTTTACACGTTATTATAAGACAAACAATGGTTTTGTGCAAACAAGCAAATGCATGAGTTCCAGAGAGAAGATTGCTGCTGCTTTGCTCCTCTTCTGGTTTTGCTGCTGTGAGCTAATCCATGGTTTGGTTTAGCATTGCGCTTGAACTTGAGCACAATGTTTGTCTTGCTCCAGACAAACAACAAGCTGAACCAAAGGTTTGTTCATTTACCACTCATTTCTCTGGAGAGACAAACAACCTGGGTTCAGATGTAATGCTAAGCCAAACCATGGATTAGCTCACAGAAGCAGACAGGAAAAGAAAGAGCAAAACAGCCACAAACTTCTCTCTGGGAACCTGCATATTTGATTGTTCACAGTAAGGCATGGTTTGTCTTAAAATCATGTGTGAACTGGGCCATGCCTCCTTTTGTGCATAAAATGATAGGCCAGTCTTTGTTTATCTTTTAACAGATAGGCAGCTGGTTTATATCTTCATGGCAGTGGAGTGACTCATTCTTCTTGGAATGATCTGGGTCCAGTAGGATTTTAGAAGGATGCAAAGGAATTGCAATGGGAAGTGTGGCAAAGGGACAGTTATGGTCAAATTGGTGGGATGCATGTCTGTAAAAAGCCAAAGGGTTTTTCTGTTTTAAAAACTTGGACAAATTAATCCCACAATACCTGGGTAAAAAAATGCGTTCAGAGGGGTTTATGCATACTTACTCTGACAACTGCACTGATAGACTATGTGGGGCAAACTGGATAATTAGAACCATATACAATCTAGGTATTGGGTTAATCATGTATATAAAAATGTGGAGCCTATTTTAAATATTGTGGGCCACAGTGCTGCAGTTAACTAATGTAGCAAATATCAAACTATAGCTTTTTTATGTTAAGGTAAGAGAACATACCTTATAAATAGCCATTTCTAGTTGCATAAGCTCTGCAACTGGCCGACATTTTGATGTGATCACTGGTGTTCATTCAAAAGCTTATGGCAGTAATACCAGTGGTACATTGGAGGGGGAATGGAGCACAGCTCTGGGGATTTTTTCAGACCGGGAGTGATGACTGGCAAGTGAGCAGTGATGAAGCTTTCATGTTTTGCTGTTATGACAGATTAGCATAGCAGTTTAAATGGTAACACTACTTTGTAAGATTGTTTTGCATTTCTAATTAAAAGCTAGAAGTTGTATTTGAGTTGGCTAAAGTTCTTTTGTTAAAGATCAGCTTATTTGCAAATTATTTACAAATATCTGTTTATATGCCTCTTTCCCACAAAATAGTGCCCAACATGGCTCATAACAAATACGTTTTTGAATTGTTATCAAATGAACAATATTGGAAACAATTAGAAATCATATCAATAAGTAAATTTTGGAAACCAAATCCATACAACTTTGTATAAAACAATACAAATAATCACTCCAACTAACTTCAGCTGTTTTAAAAATGGTTTCTGCTTTCAGGTTTTTAATTTCAAATGAATACTTTAAGTCAGCCCTTGATAAATCTTTGATAGGCATAGAAAATGTCAGAGTTGTAAGTCATAATGAAGGTTGAGTTTCTTTTGACTTGCTTCCTAGATCAAGAACTTGCTCCCTAGATCAAGAACTAGATCAAAAAGTGTTTGTCACTGAATATTCTATGGGTACTGAAAACCTATAAAGTTATGATTTCTTAGACATCAAAGAAGTGCCTTGAGTGCTATAGGCAGACTGCAAGCCAAATGTTTGCCCATCTCAAACCTGAAGAGGCAGTTGTTTTCCTTATTTGTGAAGGTGAAACCAAGAGGTGCTAGGTACTTGTTTCTTCTGGAATAAGTGTGTGATCCAGTGTAGACCCTGTATGTTTTGGAGATGAATAACCTGATTCTTTTTTTTTTCTTTAGGGTCATGGGGGTTGAAAGTTGCATTGATTAAGAATGTGCTGTTACCTTGGGCAGGCATCTCTTTTCTTACCTGCTCATGCAAGGTCTGGATCCTTAGCTCTGCATGAGACAAACCTAAGGGAGAAGAACAGGGACAAGCAAGAGCTATGCTGCATGTTCTGGCTATTCTCTGTTCAAAGAGCTTGGAGGTTAGCCTAGAGGACTGGACTGATTGTTTGTGTCCTTAGAAACTACTTTCTTGCTTTGAAGATAGCAACAAAAATAAAGTGTCTGTGTGTGGAGAAACTAATTTGCAGAAAGATCAATATTTGCAAGGACTTGCTTTGTTTCTACCCATGCTTATATTCTTCATTTTTGTTTAAAAGCCTGGTTCACAGTGATAACTATAAAAGTGTATATGTATACTCATGACACAATATATGCTTGCATTATTGTGTTGTGCACAAGTATACCAGGATGCATAACATTTCCCTGTGTAGGAAAAATGTGTGCAGCTCAAAGCAATCATAGTGGCACAAACTCAGTGTTGCCAAGCTTCAGTGACTTTAAATAAAGTTTGTCCCTCACCCCCCCTTTTTTTTACAGGTATTTGACTACCACATTCTGGTAACTGCTACCTGATTTGATGTGTTTGGACTTTTTAAAAAAAATAGAACTTCTCATCTGTAATATGATCTTAACTTGTAAGAATGCAGTAGTAACAATTTATAAGGAGCATCTTCATTTTATGGTAATTCAAGGGTGTGCTAGTGTGGGTCCTATTGTGGAGATTAAGTGCATTTTGATAACTTTTAAGTAAGTTTTTGGCTTTCTTATAGAAGGGTGGGTTTTCAAGATTATTTTTCACTTTGGGGGTATTTTGACCTATTTACTTTCTGGAAGTTAATTTAATATTTATTTATTTTGATAGCTATGTTTATCTTTGATTAACGTATGCAAAAAAAAAAGAAAAGCAAATTCTGCTCAGTCTTTCATCCCATCATTCCAGGCTTAGGGATATTAGGCTAAAAGTTTGAAGTTAGCTTCCTTAGCAACTAACCATTGCTTGTTGTAAGCCAGGATTCCTAGTGCGCACATAACCCTAAGCCAAGAGTCTTTGAAATGAAAAGTAAACTGAGCGGAAGTCCTCCTGGTTGCAAGGGAGGAGGGGAGTGGCCAAGCCTGATGCATTGCTTGTGCTTGTGCTTGTTCATCCTCATTCATATAGTGCTTAGTCATGGCTTAGCACTGCATGCAAATCAGACCAGTGTCTCCTAGCGATGGGCACCATCTACCCAAAGTTAAGGACTTTTCAGTTTCATTGATTTCAGTCAGAGACTTTAAAAGGTGCTTAACTCCTCCACTGAAATCAATGGGAGTTGAAAGAACTTAAATTTGACTGGAGCATGCCTAGCAATTCCCTGTGCCTAGCACCTAGCAAATTCCTGTGCTTACCCCTATGGCTTGAGAACGATCATTTTACAGTATTATGTATACCATCATGAATGCAGTGGTATATCTAGAGTGTTTCTGAGTAGGCAATTAGGTGTAGTTTACAGTATGGACCAAAATTCTAGCTGCGCACTTTGGTTTGTAGAAAAAGTCTAATAAAAAGCCAAAGCCATGAATACCACTTTTGTCAAATGTGCAAAGAACAATTTGATTATTTTTTATTAAAATTAATGTACTTTTGAAGCATATAAACGCTAAGCATCCTAGGATTTCTATTTATAGCTGGTATTGATGTACTGTTCCTGACCAGTATTTTTCCTATGTTCGCTTTACCTGGGAATACTGCAGTTGTATTTTTCCTTTTGTCATTTGCTTTCCTAAAGTAAGGATTTTAGTTTGTCAGCTGGAAACCTTTTTAAAGTATTGAAGCACAGAAAGTTAATGGAATGTTGAATAAAGAGGAGCGGATGTTGTTGGGGAAAAGCCATGTGGTATACTGGCATCAGCCCTCTTTGCTTGTGGATGTGGGGGAAGATGATCAATAAGTGGTCTCCAGTAATCACATGGACTTGTAGTGAGAGGAGTACAATTGCCTCATTGAGCCATTACCTAGCAACATGAGATCCAAATACACTTCTTGGCTGGCAAAGTACCATACAGTTACATATAAATGAATTCCAAACACTTGTAATGAAAACTTCGAGCAGAAGAGTGGTTACATGTGTGCTTAACTCATTCCTTGCCTGTTATTCTTTGCACTCAAAATAGCCACCCAGTTGCTTCCTCCTGCCACCATTGTAGAGGGCTGGGCGCATAGTTACCCTTGTAAACCTGGAACCCCATGCAGCTCTGGGGGAATTCTGGGTAGAAAAACAGCTGACAAGGAAAGGGGTAAGCACTCCCTCTTCCATTCGAATTTGATGTTAGAAGTTCATACACATCTGCATTTGTGTTTCTGTTTTAGCTGCAAAACCACTGCTTCCCATCCATACTTATGGGTGTTCCCTTATGGTGGGTCAATCCATGCGGTGGTGTTGACCCCACCTCCAATTTCTTATTGCCACTCTCTCTCCATCTGAGCACAAAGTAAACAGGCATGAAGGTAGCATTACTAGTGTGCACATTTTTTTAAAAAAAGCATGGAAAAATGGCAGAACAATTTTATGATCATTTATTTTCTGTGAGTTCTTGTTACTTATTTTGCTATTTTATTATTTCCCCTGGAGTCCATTATAGTGTGGAAATATGAAGGTCTGGAAGAACACACATGTAGGCAGAAGTTAATAAAAGGCAATAAAGACAAAAAGGGGGCTACATTTCCCAGCCCCCAAAGCTGGCAATTTCAAAGACATTAACTTTTTTTTTTACAGATCAGTACAAATACATTTTAAAGGCTATTGTGTGGTTTTCCTTATTTGTATGAATCTCAGTGTTTAAAAATACCTGGGCAGCACTCATGCCTGGTGGACCCCGCCTGGAAATAAGCACAAGTGCCACTGGAAGAGAAGGTAAGGAGGAACAAGGAGGTAGCTGAGGCGATTTAATAATCCACTCCCACAAAAAAGACTTGTGCATTGCCTCTGCTGCTCTGGGTCGAGCAGTTAGGTGTCAGATTGTAAATTATTTATTGGATTAGGGGATACTCATTTGGCGGGGAAAATGAGGGAGATTGCTGATGGCTGAAGTGGCTGTCATGTGGATGACCCTAATTTAATGAGAAGACAGGCAGATTCTAATCCACACTTAAAGTGAAATGTAGATGAGCCCCAGGATCCCACATGCATATATTTCTAAAAATTATACCCTCTGCCATCAATGCCAGCATTCCCGAGGTGGCATACAGCATGAATAAAAAATACTACAAAAACCAACACTATGAGCAGCAATCTAAAATAGCAATAAAACAGTAACCCAACACAGGAGATAAAAATTTCCAGTCAATATAAAAACCCACAGCCGCTTAAAAAGACTGGTTTTTGTAAGTCTTTGCTTATCACTGGAATGACAACAAAGTAGTTGCCAGGTGAGCCTCCGTGGGAAGACATTTCACAGGTTGGGCATCTCCCAGTGAGAAGGTTTTCTGCTTGGCTATCACCCAGTAGGGCATAGAAAAGGGTCTCAGATGAAATCTTGGTACACAGGAGGATTAGTATGGGAGAAGGCCCAACCAGTATTTGGATCCCAAACCATGTTGGGCTTTAAAGATGAGCATCTACATTTTGAAATCTTCCGAGAAGCGAACAAGGAGCCAACAAAGTTGTTTCTAAACAGGTGCAATATGATCCTCCACCTAGTCCTGCTACTAATCCAGTAGCCAAACTCTGAACTGGTAGCAGTTTCTGGACTGTCTTGTCACACATAATAATCCAACATGGAAGCTGCGGTCGGTGTATCAGTATAGCGGCCTTAGTCAACCCAAAGCTGAAACATATTAAGGTTTTCTCTGTTGTGAAAAGCAGCCAGGGGTGAGACTGAGTGCCCCTCTCACAGAAGGGGCATCTTACACTGTTAGGATCCTGCTCCTAGGACATTCTGAGATTTGTGTATGGCTACTGGAGCAATTATCCATGAGTATAAGCTGTGCCTGAACAACAGTGAACTAATTTCAACTTTGGAACTACTCTGCTGAAAGACCTTTCCATTTCTTGGTTTAAGATGAAATGTGGAAGCTAATGCAGGGGCTTGGTGAAGTACGTGTCTGTGATATATATTGCTGACATGCAAGGCAGAGGAGACCTTGCATCATTTTGGAATACACCACTTATGTCTGGGACGTTGGTCTGAGTTTGTGCTTTGGACAATCTGGTGTTATCGGTTTCATGACTGTCTTACTGCATCATAACCCCATTCATTTTAAGGGACTTGCAGAGGCAGAGTGAGGAACAGAGTAGTGGGCCCCTTAAATCTATGGTGAAAATCAACATTCACAATTTACTTTACCTGATGGAATGTCCCTTTCTTAAATATTACTATATGTTTATGACTCTTGGTAATTAAATGATGTGGAAATGGGCAAGTAATCATAAATCTTTGAATGTTTACACCAACCCTTGATGCAAAGTCATGAAACAGCATGTTCTTTTTTTGGGGTGGGGAAATGTTATAACCTCAGCACAAGGACTTTTCTGTTAAACCATGTAACTGCTTACACTGGCTGCAGCCTACAGCTTGTTGAGAAAAGTGGTCCTTTGCAGCAAACAAAGACTATATGCTCTCAGTCATTAGCTGAGAAGTCTGACTTAGGAGTACACAAAGGGAGACAAGAAAAAGCAAAATCCCATTTTGATTAGAGGACAGTGTAATCTGATGCTTTTCAAGAGAAAATATTAGCACAGAAGATTTGACTTTCTGGCTTGAACAAGCTAAGCACATGGAGGATAACTTTCTCCATCAGACTTGCTGCTATTATACCCCTTTGTGCTGGTGACATAGAGGTCACCTGGGAGCAGCTCTGGCCCCCAGTTGGTTGACACTGCTACAGCCGGGAAAACGATCAGAACTAGTGAGCCAATCAGAGCACCCAAAAGGGCTTGGTGGGTGGGCCCTGGGTGTGTACCAGAACAGGAATGTCCCTTCCTTGGTCCACAGCTGGGCTATTTAAAACTGTCTAGGTGTCAGCACTCCATTTCCATTGATCACTTGTTAACAGTGCTGGAAAGGATTTTTATTCACACCATAGTTGACCTTTGGTGAGGTTTTTGCCTTCCTCACACCAAGGATACATGACTTTATTGCATTTGTTAACTTTTGTCAGAGCTTTGGCAAGGGAGGACACTGGCCAGGGTCCATAGATAGTGGAGGGATTCCTATATGGGGTATTTTGGGGGCACCTGAATCCATTGGCCTTAGCTTGGGGGGCTGGGGCAGGCTGTGTCGGGAGGATGAGCTGGGCTCCTGGGGGATTGTCAGAAGAGGATTCAAATGGCTGGCAGAGGGAGGAGGGAGGAACTTACCCTCTGTGGAGCGAAGCCGAAACAGAGGACATGCCAGAGATAGGGTCGCCTAGCAACGGGGAGCCTGAGAGCCTTGAAGTTTTAGAATCCCCCCAGACATTCGCAGGCCCTCCCTTCTCCGCAGCTCAGAGCAAGAGGGAGGGCTGATCACAGCAGAAAGGCGGAGAGATGGTTTACCCTCAGCTCCTCCTTTATCACCCATAGGGGAATCGGACACTTCAGAAGAGGAGGAGGTGATGCCTCCCCCCTCACCACGCACACGCAGACGGTTGAAAAGACAGGAGAGAAGGGGGGGAAGGCGGGCAGTACCTGAGGGGGAGTTAAGGAGGAGCGAAAGGTTGCGCGCCCGTTTAGCCCCTTCTTAAAGAACAGGCGGGAAGCAGCCCCTTGCTCTGTCAACTTTCTCCCAATGTTGCAGGACCTGTATCCCTGTATTGCTTCATGAGAAAGCGCAGTCTTTGTTGGACATTACTCTAATAAAACACGAATTAACTACAACCTCTGGTCTGGTTCCTGAGTCGCATCCTGGGCCTGACAGGCTGCCACATACCCAGGTTGATGATGGTATGCCCATGAGGAATGCCCTGCACCACAGAGGGACCTTCATCATCAGCTTATTGCAGGCAACCAAATACAGGTTTTAGCCAGATAAAACACTAATACACAGAGGCAGTATTTAAAACCTTTAACAGTGGTATCTAAAACTGTAACAAACGTTATAACACATATAACATTTAAAACTAAAACTCAGATCTCGAGGCAAGCTTGTCTAATCTGAGCAGCTCTCACTGCAGATTTTGCTGTGCTGACCATTACAGATCCATCTGGGCTGGTCAACAAATATTTGATCTTCTCTATATCACTAGAGGAGGAGGAAATTGCCACTAGAAATTTCTCTAAAAATTTGTTCCTTAATGTCTCATACAGTTTACAATGTAACATAAAGTGGATGGTGACCTCTACCTTATGGCCACCACAAATACAGATGTGCTGATCTCTAGGAATTCTCTTGTATCTTCCTTCAAGGAAGTTAGTTTTCATTGTCTGACAGCGCAAGGCGGTAAATGCCTTTTCGGAGAAAAGGTGGATTTAATTCAGACATATTTCTCTTCCTCATGATGCTCTTTAATAAGGGGAAAGGTAATGGAGAATCTAGATGAACTAATAGCATCCATATCCTTCTTTGCAAAGAAATCTTGAAGATGCCTTTTGATATTACATCGGCTGGACAGAATTCCCGCAGCAATAAGTGACTCTAGATCAAGGTCATATTTCCATAGCAATAATTTGCCGTTAGCTAGCCAAGTATTTTGAATAGGTAAATGTAGCTGCTCTGTTATACACAATTTGACCAGTTCATTTGAAGAGTAATTCAGTTTTAAAAGGTAATAAAAATGGCCCTAAGAATAAAAAATAAAATTGGCATTGCGCCCACTTCTGCTCAAAGATAGGCTGCGGGCGTTCCTGGTGGAAGACCCAATAAAATATGTATAAAACTGTTTTGGACAGATTCCAGTTGATCTGGCTTGGGAATACCCCCGAGTTCTGCCCCGTATACCATCTGTGGGATAACCTTGGCAATAAAAACTCTTAAGGCTGGTATAGCAAGGCTCCCACCCATGACTTTTGCAAATTTCAACACAGACTGCATTGAGCTTTGAGCTTTTAACTTATTGGCCTGCCAGTGATTATTCCATGAACCATTATATGCAAAGTAGATCCCCAGATAATTAAATATGTAGGCCTGTTCTAATAGATGACCGTCAAGAAACCATTTGTGTGTAGCTGGACGTTTGCCAAAAACCATAACTTTGGTCTTGGCATAGTGCACACTTAGCTGTTCTTTCTCACATATGTCCCCAAACATTTTCAGTAGTGTCTTCATACCAATCTGGGTCTGGGACAAAAGGACCATGTCATCCGCATATAACAAAATATTTAATTTCCATGAACCAAGAGCAACTGGAAAGTTAGATTTATCAACTAATTGATCTATAATGTCATTCACATATATATTAAACCACAAGGGCGCTAATAAGCAACCTTGTCTCATTCCTTTAGTTGAGGCAATTACCCCTGACAGCTGACCTTCCCTACCTACCCTAACTTGATGCTTGGTATCTGTATAAAGATTCCTTATCAGAATCAGAAGACGTTCATCCATTCCAAGTCTCCATAATTTTCTCCAGATAATCTCTCTATTTATCCTGTCAAAAGCGGACGTCAGATCAACAAAAGCTGCAAAGAGATATTTCCTAGGGGCTGCTGTGTATTTTTCTCTCAGATGGTTTAGAATAAAGCATTGATCTATAGTTGACTTCCCATGACGGAAGCCAGTTTTTTCGTCCCCAATAATATTGTTATTGTCTACCCAGATTTCAACCTTATCCAATAAGTAATGTGTGTATAGTTTAGAGGATGTCCAAAAGACTAATTGGACGATAGTTGGCTGGGAGAGATTTATCTCTTTTTTAAAAAATTGGGACCACAATACTTTGGTCCCATCCCTGAGGCAGTCTGCCAGAGGAATTTACATAAGTAAAGAGTTTTCCTAATACTGGAGCCTACCAATTTGGATTATCCAAAAACATCTCAGGGGGTATCATATCTTCCCTAGGGGCTTTCTGTCTGCGTAGGCGAGATATTAAACTTTTCACCTCAGAAGTAGTTACTGGGGGCCAAGCAGCAGTATCCTTAATATCAGGAATTTGAATGGGTGGAAGTGTTTTCATCAAAGTTAAATCAGAGTTAAATTTTAAAAGTTGGTTAAAATGGTTCTCCCAGGATTTAGGGAGGATTAAATCATCCAGGCCGTATTTCCTGCCCTTAAGCTTGCAAGCCACCAAGTTCCAGAACTTTTAAAAATCTTTGGAAGTTGCAGCCTCTTCAATTTCTGACCACATTGAAGCGTAAAAGGCAGCTTGTTTATGTTTCAACAGCTTCCTATAGTAACGTCACTTCTCAATCCATGCTTTCCTCATTGGGGAGGTAGCATTAAGACTAGCATGCCTGTGTGACACATGGAGATCTCTTGCATGTCTACAATCTGCACCAAACCACTTCATAGATCGGGGGTTTGGCTTATAGGGCAAATTATTTGAGCAGAGAGTACCCACTTGTTGCACAATATCTGAGTAAACTGATAGTGGATCATCAATCTCTGTTCCCATAAATCTATTTCTGAGGGACAAAATCTATTTCTGTTAAAGAGAACCTCCTCTACTTTTAGTTGGATCTCAGGAATCCACCTCAGACTTCGCCTCCCTTGCTGAATATAGGGAGGTTCACAACTCAGACCTTTTGAGGAGGCTTCTTGGAAATCCGCCAGTTCCATGCACAGCAGCTGGTGATCGCTCACCGATTGAATTCCCACAACAAAATTCTTTATGTAGAGGGCACATTCATAATTACATAAAAATAATCTATAACAATCCCTTCCTTAAGGGAGGAGTATGTAAAATTCCCTGCTGCCTTATTATGCCCGGTACCATTGCAGATGAACAGTCTACATTTGTAAATTAACTTAAACAAGGTGGTACCTGTGGAATTGATTCGTTTGTCCATGGATTTCCTGTAAGGGAGGTAGGCTATATCCTCTCAATTCAAACCAAACCTTTCATTGGCAATTAAATACTCATCACTTATTCTGGCATTGAAATCTCCCATCATTATCTAAAGATGTAGGGAACTGTTGATTAATTAGTTCCAGATGGGATTACAAAATATTTCATATATCTGGGTTAAAATCTCTAGATCCTCTTGGTGGAATGTACACATTTATACAGATTAGTGCCAACCCATTTTGGCTTTTCAGATATATGGTTTGGATAGAAGGGGAAGTAGAATCAATTACCTGGGTTTCTACATTTAAACTAGTAGCCACCCCCAAAACAAGTCCTCCTCTGCTTCTTCTTTTCTTTTGATCCTTTCTTGGTGGAATTGAAAACAGGCTAAACCCCTGTATCTCAATTTTAGGCACCCAAGTCTCTTGTAGGCCAAACAGCTGGAACTGTGTGAGAAATTAAAAAAAAAATCCCTCGTCTTGGTATTCCACCCTGAAATATTCCAGGATAGAAGTTTTAGGGGTATTTGTTGGGGCTTGGGATTTACAATCCCTGCCACTTAGGGGAACGGGGGTTTAATTTTTACGTTCTCACAGTACTCCCTCTGTCATTTGGGGGGAGGGGTTATTACATCTTTGGGTTGAGCAATGGATACTATATGGGGTATTGGAGTGGGCACCTGAATGCCTTGGCCTTAGCTTGGGGGGCTGGGGCAGGCTGCCACATACCCAGGTTGGTGATGGTACGCCCATGAGGTATGCCCTGCACCACAGAGGGACCAAGAGACTGGCAACTGCCTCTTGGGGACAGGATGCCCAAGGGCCTGCATCGAACAGCAGACAGGCTGCCAGATAGATCTTTGCTCTATACTTTTCCAAACTCTGATATATCTGTAACCAATAAAGTTGTGGCCAGATCTTACCCATGCACTGGTCTTGTGTGTATTTATTGCTCCTGCATGGCTAGCCTATGTGTGCCTCAATACAATGAATGTATTTGTATTCAGTTGTTTAAAAGTAATCTTTGCTTTGCAATCATAACTAAAGTTCTTGGAACACTGAAGGTCTAAGATAGCCAATACAAGCAAGTGAAGATACACTGTAACTGTGTCGGTTAGTTAAATTATGATTTGTAAGATTTCTGTCTTATTCCCCCCCCCTTCCTTCCTCTTTAGTGCCTAAAACAGTATATGCAGCTGGCCATCCGTGAGGGTTGTGGTTCTCCCATCACTTGTCCAGCCATGGTGTGCTTAAACCACGGGACTCTGCAAGAAACTGAGGTATCTACACTTGTTGCCTCTTTTCTTTTTTTAATGTTCTTTGTTCATTTACATAATGAATACATTAGACTGTTTCCTCACCTTAATTACTCTAATGACTGCTTGGCAGGAGGCCCACTTGACAGGAGACACTAGAAGCAAGCAGATGGTTTTCTTCTTGTTTTTCCTTTCCTGGGGAAATGTTTACTTGGCATTCAGGCGGTCTCAAAATTGTCTGCTTAAAAGTCAGAACATCCCCAGCCTGAATGTCACCAGACCTCCTTTAGAAAATGGAATATGTATGGCATTCTGGGTTGTAAAACACAAATTGTAGCAAGTCTGACCTGTCACCGCTTAAATTGTAAACTGGAGGCAACAGAACTTGAAAGGCTTTCTGGAGAAAGGTGATGGTATTTATGAGTACACAGAAGGGTGTGTATTGGTTGGGGCACAAAGACCTGAACTTGCAATGATGATTCTGAAGAAAGCTTGGAGGTGAAATTGAGGGTGAGAACCTGAGTGATGTAACACCTGTTTAAGGGCTAACAATTTTTTTATAACACTAGGGCCATTGCACATCAACCCCCCTCCCTACACACAGGCAGGGACTCTCAAACACACACACACCTTAAAAACACAGGTGTGCACACACAGGGACTCCTAACCCTCATGGACTCCCAAACACACACACACACACACACAGGGACTTCCACAGAAATGCGTGCACACATACAGACTCCTGCCCCCCCTTGGGACTCCCAAACACCCAGGGATTTCCAAACACACACGCCCCCCAGGGACTCCCAAACATGTTGCTCTACCCCCCCAATGGGTTGCCAAGCTTCCTCTTCTCTTCCCCCTGCCGAGTCACCAAATATCCCCCTTTCCCCCCCATTAGACCTTTTCCTGTGAGGATCAGGGAGGCGACATGACACAGTAACAGCAGAGAGTGGCTGGGGCAGCACCTCAGCAAACACCTTGCTCTCCCACCACTTCCCTCTTCCCTGCCTTCCGCCGCTGAGGCTGTTGGGGCGGCAGCAACAACAGACCAGGATGGTCAATGAGCTACCCCAGCCTGTCCTGACTGTTCTTCCATGACTTGCCCAATCTGCCCCGCTTTCCCACCTTGCTTGCTCACTCGCTTCATGCCCGCCTCACTTGCCCCTTCTCCACTGTTCTCATTTGCCTCACACCTGCTGTACCTTATGCCTGCTGTGGAATATTGCCGTCACACTGTATGATGGTGTGATGGCTTACAAAAATTAGGAAGGGAGGCGCGGTGGGAGGGCCTTTGTGGACTATTGTAGATTACACTTCAGATACCCTGGGGTGTGGGTGTTGATGGTGCTGCTGCTGCAAGTTCTTGTTAGCCTGGTTAGATTACTATTCTGTATTGTTTGTGTTTTGATAATTGCCTAGAGGTTTATTGAATGAGTTGCCTGATAAATATAAAAAATAATGACTGAAGACAATAGTAGTGGTTTACAGTTAAAATGCTTGAGGGGAACCGATCTAGCTAGGCTTTGGTGTCTGCAGGATATGAGGTAAGAGGTCGTAAGGTTTTCCCTAATCGCATTGCCTTCTTGCAACATACAAGTGATGCAGTACATAGAAGTGGTGCTCTGCTATATACGCAGCATATGAAAGCACTTAATTCACCAGAATGTATGCCATGCAAGTGAAAGACTTGTGAATTCCCACAAGATTTATATGATTTTTAAGACTGCATTTGCAAGTGGTGCGAGTCAAGTATTCAACTTGGATTTCACATTTGGCAAATATTGCAAAGGGTAGCACCACTACCCTGATCTTTTGCTCTGCTAACATGGGCCTGAAGCCTTCACTTCTTTATTATTTTACCAGTTTTGAAAGTGGGGAGTGTGCACTTTCAAAGCTTGCATGAAAAACACAAAACAATGTTGGAATATAATTGTGTTTGTAAAGCTCCTGAAATCTAAAGATCTGTTTCAATTAGCTAAGCAAGAGGGCACTGGAGGGTATGCATTAATGGGCCATTAATGTTTTCCTTTGTACTCTAAGGGGCAAAGGATTGAATGAATAAACAATGAAGAATGTATTTAATGGTCCATGAATGATGGAATGCGCTGAATTCTGTTCAGGGTGATTATTCATTGTGTATTTATGATCTTCACTGAGCATGTAACAAACAATAACTCCTGAGCAGACTAGGAGCAATAACAAGTACTGAACTTGGTGGCATTAAACTTTTAACAGCCTGATTTTGCTTAACACATAGGGCAGCTTCACAGCTCTCCCTGCTGCCACCTGTTGTTGTTCTGCCTACTGGGTTCTGATCAGATCTCCATGTTGATCTTTCACTATATTTTTTTTATAAAAAAAGATGTCCTAAGTTCTGGTCAGTCTTCCACCTCCTCCCAAGAGCTGGCCAGTGATTTTTGGCATGCATTATTTATTTTATTTTTATTTATTTAGTTAGTTATTCAATTTGTATCCCGCCCTTCCTCCCAGCAGGAGCCCAGGGTGGCAAACAAAGCACTAAAACACTCTAAAACATCATAAAAACAGGTCTTAAAATATATTAAAACAAAACAGCATTAAAAATGTTTTAAAAAAAACTTTAAAAAAGGGTTAAAACGTTATTAAAAAACAAATTAAACAATTCTGACACAGATGCAGACTGAGGCCTGGTATTAACCTAAAAGTGAGGCATGTATGCCTTATAAGCTGTTTCCATTGTTGGGTTATACTGTGAAATGGAAATGGACTGCCTTCAGGTCGATCCCGACTTATGGCGACCCTATGAACGGGGTTTTCATGGTAAGTGGTATTCAGAGGGGGTTTACCATTGCCTTCCTCTGAGGCTGAGAGGCAGTGACTGTAAGTGCACTGAAAATCAGTGGGATTTCCGCGCTCATCATCTGTTTTCCCACCACTAATCTGTCTGTTACCAGAGATAATAATCCATTGCTTGTGCCAGAACAGTGGGGGGATAAAAAATGGGAGGCCCCTTCAAAGCCAAAATTTTTGTTGCATATAGGACGTAATGATGTTACTGATATAGCCCACCTTCCAACAGAAGGTCAACTCAGTCCACGTTTTGGGTAACCTAGAGAGGAAGAGTAGCCCAAAGCAAGTGATGAACAGGGAGGAGGAATGGAATTCAAACTGCCTATAGCCAGCAACTTAGGTGTGTTTCTATTGGCCATTTCCCGTTGGGGACTGGTCAGTGTGCTCAAAACCTTGAGGCCCCTTAATGGTCTGTTTTGGGGGAGCACACGTATCCTCCTAAACCAGGGGGATGGAATACGTGGCCTTTAACTCCCATCAGCCCCAGCTAGCCTGGTTACGGGTAGTGGTAGTCAAGCAACATTTGGAGGGCCAAATGAATTTTGTTGAAACCTGAAATAATATTAATTTATGACACAGGTTCCTTGGGATTTATTTTTTCAAAAACAACAAATATAATACTTCAAGATGAGATTATAGCATTTCCATGGCAACTAAAAGTAGCAATCCTTGAATAGTATCCACTGACAAAATAATAACTGTAGGTTGCTGTTCTTTTAAACTGCCTAATGCCACTAGGTTTTGTGAGTGAAAATTCTGCCCTAATTTCTTTGGAACAAGATTTTGCTTGTAATGAGAGTGTGTGAGGTGGCACTCCAGATCAGATACGGTATTGTGTGATGGCTATGATTGGTGTGAAATTATTTGACCAAATTTTGCCATAACGTCTTTGGAACAAGATTCTGTGTGTGTGTGTGTGTGTGTGTGTGTGTGTGTGTGTGTGTGTGTGTGTGTGTGTGTGTGTGTGTGTGTGTGTGTGTGTGTGTGTGTGTGTGTGTGTGTGTGTGTGTAGGCATGTATGATGGCATTCAATTCAGTTATTATGGCACTCAACATCAGATAGTGTATTACATTACGGAATGACTGGTATAAAAGAAATCATTTATTGAGAAATTGCGATATCAGCCCTCAAATTATGATAATTTACAAGTTTTTAGATGTCTCCTTAACTGATTTTGACATTGTCAGAGTCATTATGAAGTATTTGATAAAGTATTCTAGACTGACAGTTACAACTCTTCAAAGGTCCCTCATGTATGTAGTCATACAAGCAGTTGCAGATTATCTACAGAACTAGTTCTAATCCAGCAGGATCATGATGACATCATATGATGGAGCCATGATGTGAGCTGAAGGCTGAGAACCTGACAAAAAACTCCCTGCTATTGTCTGCCAATATGATTTCCAGGTATTTGCTCTGTCTGAAGATATACCATTATGGGGCATATTGATTTCTAGCCTGTGAGAAATCTGCAATAGAAAAAAAACTAATCTTATTCATGGAAGACACGGTACTTTAGGCAAGAATGGAAAAGAATTACAGAATGCAGGAAATGTTCTGTAAACTATGTGTATGGAGGAGATACTTGAGGAATCACTTTAAGTTATCTGGGTTTTTTTAAGTGTCTAATGTATATATACAGCATTGCCCTGTGTACTGGGGATTTGCTGAGTTTGGTGTAAGTATTTAAACATAACTGCATGTCAGTAGAGGAAACAATAGTCCATCCTGTAAAAAAACCTGGGGGAGGTAACTGAAGCAAGACAAACAACTACCTCTGTCCTCACAGAATAAAAGTGTAATTAAATCTATTTGTCTTTCCCCATCTTCCTATCCTGACTTAACCCTGAGCCCTATAAGCCAGCCCAAGAAGGTGACTTCATTTACCTTATTTCAAAAAGATGTTCAGGCTTGGCCACAATGTGCTGTAGGAATGAGCTGCATAGTGGAAGGGAGCTACTTGTTCTCTTGTTATCAATGCTGATGCACAGATGGCATCAGAGAGCCATCAAGGGCGCCTCTTAAAAGAAATAGTCATGGGACCTATGGGAGGAAGTGGGACCTAATGGTTTGCATCTCAGAGTGCTGCATTTATTTCAAGTCACAAATAAAATCTGAAATGACAAAGTTTTGGCGCATACTTTCTCAAACTGTTTTTGACAACACAATAGTCTCTTGTGTGGTGGTCCCCCTAAATTCCATTATATGTTCTGGATTTGTTTTGTTTTGGGGATCTGTAGCAGAGCAGAGAAACCTTGTCCAAAGATTTTTGCTTTTGAATATCTAATTATTTCATTTCTATCTGTATACATTGCTGTTTCTAATAAATCCATAAAGACTTATTCTAAATGGCAAGGGAGTTTTCTAATGGAACAAATGAATATTTTATGATGGATGTAATATGCAGGCTTTTGTTAGAGTAGGGATAGTAATAATCTTACATGCTATGGAAACCAAATGTAGTGATGATATTGGAGGGAAAATAAATTAAATCTTCGCTCTTGATTTATAGAAATGTGTTCCCTGAAACATCTTCCATTATGTGGCATGCAGTACTGGCACTTAAATATTTGCAGTGTGGACTAGGTGAATTATTCGTAGATCTAATATATATATAATATAATATATCTAATATATAATAGATCTAAATAGACCTGAGAAATTATTATTTTGGACTTGCAGCAATCAAAAGTGTATGGTACTATTTTTGTCCTGGAGGGTTTAATAGCTAGCACACTTTTGTAAGGCAGTTCTATTTATCATAAAATATACACCATTAGAGTTTGTGTTATGTTCAGAAAACAAGTATCCATAAGTGAGCTACTTGTGTGAGCAGCTGAAGAGGTTATCGGAGTGGAGATCCTAAGCTGATGCCATTACCTTCTCACATGTGAGAGGGCTTTCTTTGAGGCAGTCTCTCAAACTCAAACTGAGGCCAACCTGTTAAGTCAATGGAATCCTTTTGAACTGGCGCCTGGCAATGGATCCTATCCCTGACATCAGCTGTACTGCAGTTGTTATTGCAACATGGGTTTGTATCAAATAAGCAATCCAAACACCTGCTTTTTCAAATAATCTTGGAACAAACTAAGTCGTATCTTTTTTTCCCCAAGGGCATATTCTTTTGTACGAATGAAACTGAAACTGCTTGTGCCTCTCCCCCACTCCCGACTTGGATAAAAACATCTATACTTGAAGAGGATTACTTGGAACAGCTTTTCCTCTCTTAGTTGCAACCCAGGAAAAAACCCCGTGCTATATTTATTTATTTTATTTATAAATGTATCGCTATACCACTATTTTATTTAAAAACATCAAAGCAGCTTAAAACAAGTTTTTTTAAAAAAACACACGATAAAAACACTAAAATCACAATAAAAACAGAGGTCAACTATTGCAAAAGACATCTTCTTAATTGGCTGCATAAGCCTGGTGGAACAAAGGTTTTCAGCAAGCAAAACTTAAAACAGAAGGTGCCTGCTTTATCTCTGCTGGCAGAGTATTCCAGAGAACTGGGCCGATGACACTGAAGGCTCAATTTTGTGTTGATGTTAAATGAGTCTCGCCAACTCGGGGAATGACCAAAGCTGTTCCTGCAGATAATCTCAGTGACTGAGCTGGGATATAATGGTTCAGGCAGTTTCTGAACCAAGGTCAGGCAGGACCCTGGACCTAAGTTGTTCAGAGCTTTGTAAATTAATACAAGGCCTTGAACCTAGCTGAGTAGTGGATGGGCAGCCAGTGCAGATGTTAATACGCTATATGCTCGTGTTTCCAGGATCAAAGTCCAAATTATTAATATTGAAGGAAGATGCTAAAGGCACTCACTCTGATTCAAGTTAATTCTTTTATGTCTGTGGATGTGTTTGTGATGGAATGATTAACATCTTGCATCAGATGATATTCCAAGTGCATTCATGAATTGATATTTACATACATATGACCATTATCACATAGCCTGGTCATCTGAACCTTCCAGCACATTGTCCTCATTGTCAGTCTTAATTTTATAGCAGTAAACAGGAAAGAAATCGTACATGTTAGGATGCTCTGAAAATGGATCAACAGGTTGTCTGAATCTGCCTTTAGAGGGCTCCCCATCAGCTGTTCCACATGGCCAGCCCTAAAGTACCTGAAACGAGTTCTGTTGTGCACTGTATCATCGTTATTCCATACTAGGGATGGGGGATAAATTAAGTTCAGTTTATATATAAAGGGGACCTTCCAAATTTGTACTTTCTGAAACAGTATGCAAAGTAAAACAGAGTCATCCTTTGCAATTTGCACTTCTCTGAATTTTGCAATGCAATTCTCCAGCCAAGTAATGCATACAAAATGCATATCCGGGGGGGGGGGAAGCTGACATAAAAATTCATGTATTGTGTGCATTTTTCTGAAGGTGTGCATAAAAATTGCCACCCTGGACTCCTTTGGCAGGAGGGTGGGATATAAATGTAATAAAATTAATATATTACTGGAAATAACATACAAAAATGCATTTTATTACAGAAAATTGCTTTGTAAAATTGTGTATATTAGGCAAATTGCATACAAATATGTATATATTAGGAGTAATTAGCAAGAAAATGCTATTGAATTTTCATGAAGAGAGGCCTTTTTTTTTTAATTGCAACCTGATATTGAAATGTGCAGAACTGAACTTTAAGACTGGAAGACTGAGAACCTGAATTGATAGATTCGCCCTTCTCTACTGCTGTTACACAAGGGATTGCTTGTGACCCCTCTTGCATTTTTGAGTCACTAAACTCATTTTAATATTATGGCCTCTAATATGTTATATTTTTAGTTGTACTGATATGCATCAGCATCTGAACTTTAATGTAGAAAGCTGCCCCTTTCATTGCTTCTCTCCTCCCCATTTCACATATGGCAGTTATCCTGCTTTATAAATTAGTGAAAGGTAGAATGACCTGAGAAAGAATGTCTACCTGCTATACCACACTGACAGATGGGTGGTAAGTTGAGTCAAGAATTAGAAGGGAGCATGACGGATTAGATGATCTAGTACTTTTCAGTGGCTGCTCTTGGTCTGTTACTATCACCAGGAGCTAGGGGAGGCATTATTGGCATAGGTAACTGGGTGGCTGTGTTTCTGGCTCATAGGGCCATTCTGGCTCAGCTGTGAGCAGCACACTTTGACTGTATCAAAGAGTTGTATATCCTGCTATTATCTTACAGCCCTCCGCACCCTCCATTGCATTGATTTATGATGTACCAAGTTTCTCTGCTTAATCCAGTGTATCTAGCAGTTATGCGCTAACCAGTTTTCTCAAAAGAATAACACAGATTCATCCTAGGACAAACAGTGAAAAATGATGCATCTTCAGTGTGTGCTGTTCTTCTATAGCTACTCATCCATAAGCATCTTAGATCTGGGAGAGATCCCACAGAGTATTTAGTTTAGCATTCCACAATGACTCCTAAAGAATGCCTATTATATGCCCCCTTTCTTTTTTACATCCTCTTTTAAATACTTGAAAAATGGGGAATTTCCTTGTTGCCTAACCTTGAACATAAAGACACATATCAAGAATTGCTTGCTAGAACTCTTATCATCTTGGTAGATCTTTCCAAAATTTCTTATTGCCAACCTTTTGTGAATTGACTATTGAAATGTCATTTGGCATTTAAGGCATTAAATGCATTGGTACAGATACTTTCCAAATCATAGCCTTGGCTATAGTAACGAAAGCACATTAAGTGATTTGGGAGTTTACTTTTTCTGCTACAACATCATATTGTTATCTTCAATTAATTATCCCATGCTTTTTTCATATTGCCTAATTTGTTTTCATTTGGTTTTGTTTCCTGTTCTCTCTGTAGTACAGTATATTTTATTGATAACAGTCCGGTATTATGAGGCTTGTGAATTCAAAGACTGGCCAGCTGAGGGAAGTACATTGCAAACCTGAGAGTGTCCTTCGTGTACTGAATTGTCGTCAGCAGTGTGAATCAGTATAGTGCTGGCAAGAGTATCGATTTTGCAGTAAAATTTGAAGAAAGTGCCTTTTATTATGAGATACTTAATTCTTATTTACTCCCAATTAAAAGTGGGCATTTGAAATGAGTGGAAGTTGCTTATCTTGCAAGTTGTGTCAAAATGGGTTGAAAAGTGCTTTCAGTCATGATACCATTGCAAACAAGGCAGTCCATGGAAAGGTGGATAATTGTTGTTTGTGTTTTGTTTTTTGAATGTCTCATTGAAATGAGTAAGTTGGGCTGGTGCAGGTAATGCAGGTCTGATGAACTGCACCCCAAATTTCTAGTCTTACCCATGTTTGTGTTAGCAGAACTGAAAATAGTTTACAGTTGAGTTTTTGTAAATTTCTTTTTGTCACTTTACCATTCAACATTTGGGTTCCTCTTCTATCTGCAAATTGATAGTGATTTTAAATTTTAAGTTTTCTGATCTCTCTCTCTTTCCTCCTCTCTCTGAGTATATGGAGCAAGGGAAGAATAATGGAAGACAACTTCATCAGACATTGTTATTAGGCTCAATTTTAGGATTAGATAATTTCTTATCTTCCATCCTAACATTTTGTCTCGTTCCTTGTTTCAGATCTCCAGTTTGGTACCTCCTGATCAATTTCAGTTATACCAGCGATTGAAATTTGAAAGAGGTGTGACTTGTACATTAATTTAGTGGGGTTAATGCTAAATATACTTGTATAATTAAATTCACAAAGTAATTATTACAACAAGCAAAAAATGGGAAGGCTTATTAAACAAATGCCTTTTTAAAGAGGTGAAATGCAGGAATATGAACAAAGCTAATGCTTGAACATTAAAAAAGAAAGCTATAGAGAGCCAGTGTGGTGTAGTGGTTAAGGTGTTGGACTATGACCTGGGAGACCAGGGTTCGAATCCAGACACAGCCATGAAGCTCACTGGGTGACCTTGGGCCAGTCACTGCCTCTCAGCCTCAGAGGAAGGCAATGGTAAGCCACTTCTGAATACCGTTTACCATGAAAAACCCTATTCATAGAGTCTCCATAAGTCAGGATCGACTTGAAGGCAGTCCCATCCATATAAATAAAATACGTGGTGGATGTTATTGATTTAATGTTTTTAACTGATTGCTTCCAACTCTGCTATTCTATGATTCTGTGAATGACTTCCCCCAAAGAATCATGGGAACTGTAGTTTGGTAAGGGTGCTGGGAAGTTGTAGCTCTGTGAGGGGGAAACTGCAGTTCCCAGGATTCTTTAGGGGAAGTCATGTACTTTAAATATGTGTTGGATGTGCATTAAATGTATGGTGTGGATCTGCCCTAAAACCTTTTTGTGCATATGAACCCATCTGTCAAGGGACAGTTAAAGAAAAAGCTTTGCCATGTATAAGCCCTCCAGAGTCCTAAGCCACCATTAGACTAAAGCCTAAGGCATCCATGATTTAGGGTGTGAACACACTAGTCGCCTGAGCAAAGTGTTTCCATTAGCCTCACTTGAAGGGGGAATGGGTTAATCCGCCGATCAGTTGTGAAATCTCTTTTTAAAAAATGCACTCAAGCTGCTCCCACCAGGTTTTACAGTAAAACGAGGTGGGGTCTGATTAGCTTTACGTGTCCCCGTTTTCAGAAAGGAGAGGTGGAGATGCACTGGAACTGGCAGAACAGCCAGTGTGTTTCTACTCTTATTCTCTGAAGCCGGTGGAGACTGAGGTTGAATATGAATCGATAAATGGCAAATGAAGTCCACAAATTAAAACGTTGTGTTTTGGATTTTTAATAAACATTTTCAGAAGTGCATTTGGATCCACTAAGAACCTGGTGCCCTTCTGCTGACTGTCAGACTGTGTGCCAAATTGAAAGTGAATCTGGATTACCAGTGCCTATAAAGTGCCAGGCTTGCTACTTGACGTTTTGTTCATCATGCAAAGAACCTTGGCATCTGGAGAGATTATGCCTGGAAAGCCATCTTATAATGGCACCAAATGAGCAAGGGTAAGACAAGGATTTGCTGAGGGGGAGCAAATTTTCCATATTTTTATAATTGGAATAAATTTTACTTAAGTCATAATTTTGGGGGTGGGGAAATCAGTAGGTGGATTTAGCTTGGGAGTTTGATATGTTACTGCACTCTTGATCCCTGAAGTCTAGTTCCATGGGTGCCTGAGCCCGTAATGCTCATAATGGCAGACTTGTAAGTAATTCAAATGGTCAGCATCTTGTGGTGGTGAGTGTGTTTCAGTTATGTTCTGTAGCACCTATTGACTGTGGGAAGCTGCTATCTGGACAGAACTTAGGCAGCATAATAAGGAACTTCACTAAGAGCTGCTTTGTCTCTGTTTTGCTTCCGCTGTTGCATAACAGTCTAAGGTGGTAAGAGACAATTTATCTTCATAACTTTCATGTGTTGTGGAAAGTTATCTAAGTGGTAAAATGATCTCATGAACTATATTTGTGTATTTTACTTGGATATCCTGTGGCACTAGTGACTTCTTGTTTGGGTAGTGTGGAAAAAAAGTTCCTTGCAGGATTTGAGAATTAAGATTTAGTAGTGATTAGAGCACATTTGACACCTGATAAGCAGTCGACATATCAGAGAATAATATGCAACCTACGTGCAAATACTCATGACTTCACACATGATACATTGATTGTGTGCATATACTATGTAGTACATGTCTGTCAATTCCTATACTAATTATCTTAAAGGATCGTTGAAGTCCTTTACTAGACTGGCTCTGACACTGAATACATGACAGGAACATTTGAATGATAATTTACACTTTTATAAAGGAGCAAGGGACTTACAAATATAATTTGGCCTTCTAAACTTGTGGGGAAAAATTAGTGTACGAAGCACATCTGTTATGTTTCTGAGTGTACATGGCTTTATGTGTCTTGTACATTTAGGTCCACTTTTGATGAGAGTTTTTATGCGTAGGTTGCCAAAAAGCACCTCCTGGGGAGGGGTTGCATTTAAAAGCCTCTCTCTTCCCCATGCCTAAGATGTACATGATGGCTCTGTGGCAGTGCTACCTGTCACCACAGTATGCTGCTGGTATGGAGATGTTGCATATGTTTAGGTAATTTGCATGGACTAAGGATGTTTTAAACATGTTTGCTGCATAGAGTGCTGGCACGGGCAGTGCTTTTCTAAAGCCTTGTGTGAGGGCTAGGAAACTTAAATTGGCCCAAATTCATCTGAGAAACTGCACACTGCATGCCGAGACAGATTGCATTCTTGAAAGACTATGAAATAATCATGGAACTTCTAATACCCTTCGTTGAACTACCATCTTTCACAGGTTTTTCCCCTCCACTTTTCTAGAGCACTAATCAAGACTGACACAGAAGCTCCAATTAAACAGTGCCCGATTTGCAGGATCCATATTGAACGGAATGAAGGCTGCGCTCAAATGATGTGTAAGAATTGCAAGCACACATTTTGCTGGTACTGTCTACAAAATCTGGATGTAAGTGACCTGTGGCAAAGGCTATGGGGCAGGGCTTGTCCAGAATTTTGCCCTCTAGTTCCTTAAAACTGTTTAGAACCAGAAAAAACTTGTGGGCAGCTAAGAACACAAGAACACTGCTAGATCAGACCAAAGATTCATCCAGGTCTCTTTGCCAGGTCATCCAAACAGATGTCTCTGGGAATCCCACAGATAGGGCTTGAAGGCAGTAGTCCTCCCTTGCTGTTGCTCCTCCAACAACTTGGCTTTTACCCCTGACCTCCAAATAGAAGAGCTCCATCTTTACTAGAGTAAATAACACTCTGACTCTACTATGCCACTGCGTTAAGTGCAGTTACCACCAGCAATGTTACCCTTTTAAGTCATCAGGTGATAAGCCATCTTTGCCCATTAAGCAGCCGGCAATTCTATCACATGGTAACTATCACTTAAACAGAATGTGGCACTCATGCCTGAATGGCTGCTGTTGATAGTATCAAATATACTAATACAGTTGTCTTGGCTATAGTGGCAGTAAATAGATGTTACATTATATATTTTGGAAGAAGAACTTTGGCTTTCAGAGTTGAATTTCTTTTTCTGTAACACGGTCCAAATTGTCTTTCTGAAATTGGGCAAATAGTCATATTGCTTAAGAGTATGCAGAATATCTTGTTATATCATTGCTAACTATAAACCACTGTAGGCAGTTGTATGAGCAAACTGCCAATGGAAATAGATGTTCTGGGTCCACGTTCATTCCATGATCTGTCACTAATTGTTCCTGTTTAGGTATTCCCTCCTGCAAAAGTTGGGTTCAGATATTCTGGACAAATCTTGCAATTCTCTTTCCAAACACCTCCTTCTGAAAAAAGTCGATTTTGCACCCATTCACCATTAACAGCTTGCTAATTTCTTTCCATTTTTTTTCCTTTTGGAGAGTAATGTTTCATCTATATCTCTCATGTTTCATGATTGCATCTCAAGTTTTCCCCTTCCCTCTTTTTGGCACACTGCATCAAAGTTATGGATGCAAATCTCTTGTACTGTACCTGTGATCATATTAAGTGGGGTTTTGCAAATTATGCATCTTCCTTTTTGTTCAGTTTCATTAGCTGACTTTCCAGTTTTGCAAGTGTGTCTTTACTCCCATCATATGTTCCTGGTAACCTACATTTATAAAGGACATTGTGAATTATCACTCTGTAGAAATGCAAGAGGTGTCACATTTCTGTGGCAATCACACATTTGTAGCTGCGGGTGCTGGAGGAAAAGCTTTGGCAGGCCAGAAATGCCCCATGGGCCTTATTTTGCTGCATTGTCAGATTAGCCCAGTGCTGGGATAATATTTTAAGGCCAGCCCAGCCCATTCATGGAAACTACTGAACATGCTTTCTTCTCCCTTTCAGAATGATATCTTCCTAAGACATTATGACAAAGGTCCCTGCCGAAACAAACTGGGCCATTCCCGTGCCTCAGTTATGTGGAACAGAACACAGGTAAGCTGATGATCCCAAGCTTGTGTTTCATATCAGGAATTGAACTGTGTATCTGTTTTGCATCTCTTTGCAAACAGTTTTCCTGTTCCTTATCATGTTTTTCCTTTTAAAATTTTCAGGTTGTTGGGATCCTTGTGGGCCTGGGTATCATTGCCCTGGTAACATCTCCGTTACTGCTCCTAGCCTCCCCGTGCATTATCTGTTGTGTCTGCAAATCCTGCCGAGGCAAGAAAAAGAAACACGACCCACCAGCAACCTAAAGCTTTCAGCTTGTTGGCTGTGAATGCCTACATCACATATGTAATGGTGGAGACATGAAGGCTGACCTCTGGTGCCAATGCATTCCCAATCAACTCTCCTTTTCTTTGCCAACTTTTTGCAAAAAGTGCCTACATTTTCACAGGACACCCTGTTGTTTGCAAGTTGCAGTTTAGCAGTGGGATAGGTGTCTGTTATTGTTCTGGCTTAAAAAAAAACAGGGCTTCTAACCTACTTTTTAAGTTCCTTAAAAAGACCTATCTCTGCTTGATACCACAGTTTTTCCTAGAGTCTGGATGTGTGTTCATTTTAAAACACTTCAATTGTGCATCTCTGGAAGCAGTCTACAGTTAAATGATGGAATACAGGTGAACAATCCCCACCCCCATTTTAAGAAATCTTTGGATATTGTTTAGCTTCCCGGGGACAAACTGAGGGTACAAATTTTATTGTCAATAAGCTATCAATTTTTTAAAAAACAGTCTATACCTGAAAAGGGGAATATAGTAGAAAGTACAATGGGAACGCAATATTGCAAATTGCTCAAAGCCCAATCAAAACCAGACTGACAAAGTGCTTGGAAGTTGTATCTGCCTTAGTGCATCATCAGAAACAATGACCTGAATCTCCTGATGTAGGAATGCAGCATAACATGCCAAGCAAATCTTGCTACCTGAGCCAAGGATTAGCACTGGATGTAAATTATTGTCATGCATTTTGTAAACTGTTTGTGGCACTGGCACTAGAAGTGGCAAGTTTAGTGGAGATTTGTAGCATGCGGTGGGATCCTATTGGCCTGGCTATGGTACAATCAGGCCTGTAATTCTGTCTGTCTCTTTTTCTCTGTCATTCTATTGCTGTTTCCTGTCACATGCTCAGTAAATGAGTCAAGACAATCACCTTAAGGCCCAAGTGGCTCCATATGTATTGCAGTGGCACTAGAGTGCCACATATCTTTTGGCTTCACTTGTGGCAACTTGTGGTGCTTTTGCCAAAAAGGTTGGCCATCACCAGTGTAAACTATACTTTTGCTGAAAATCACATACTTACATGCACACTTAAAAAAAATGCACACACACCCAACACTAGCAATTAGTTTAGGTGTGCTACACCATCACCAGATATTGCCACATAGCCACACTACATTATTTCACTGAGTGTGTCAGGAACTGTGAAAACAACATATTGACCTCAAAGCAAGTCCTATGTAGAAACTTAATTAATGACAGCAAAATGAATCAATTCATTCCCTCTGATAGCAAAGTCCACTCTCCCATAAGACAAGCCCAAAGCTAGATTGTGATTGTAGGAGCTGCATGATCTAGAAAATATTGGAACAGGTCAAAATAGTGGGATGGTGGGAAGAGAGAGAGCAATTGTAGTAAAGTATGTTGTTGTATAACAAAGATATAGCAACTCTTTCTTGGTTAGGCTTATGCACAATACTCCCTGAAGTATCTGACTATCTGGTTGTGGCCTCATTTTGTTCTGTATTGAACAATTTAGAGGTAGGGTATTGATGTAAATCTAATACTTCAAGGAAAGATATGCATGTCTCATAGTATACACTGTGTGTGTGCAGTCACACACAAAACAAATATGCATTTGAATGTGTACTGTTGTACATAGTAGGCATATCTCCTGGATTTGAGCAGAGCAAGTTCACTCAACAATCTGAAATTATAGGACTATCTAGTTTAGAATGGTGATCATCATCTCGTCCAAGAACCTTTTAGGACATTTCCAAAGGATCTCTCTGACAATCTCACATAGCCCGCATTAAACAGCAATATCTGGTCCAAAGCAGAACTAACTGACTAGATTTTTCCCTTGCCATTTTTAAAAACCAGAAAAAGCCTCAGGAGGCCTCTATCCCATTGATTTCAGCTAACTTAGTATGGATGCAACCCTATGAGCTTGAGCAGAGAAACAGAAGGAGGAAGGGAACTTGCCTTTCACCCCTGTGGCTGTTTTTATGCTCACAGTTGGTCCCCAGCTGCTTTTCTCTCCACTGGGGAAAATATATGGGTGATTTTCTCTTTAGTTACTGAAGCAGAAATGCTCAATAGATTTAATTTAAATAAGCATAGTACACTTGAAAAACTATTGGAAGTTAAGCTTGTAAATTCTGCCTTTTCATTCATATGACAAAACCTTCTACTTTAGAGTTTGTAAGCAACTTGAAAAAATGGCCAGGGCATCTGAATTAGACTGTACAAAATGGACAGCAGTGATGTGCATTTCCTTTTTAGACCTGTACTGATAAGTTGTATTAAGGCCATATCTATCCTATTGGGTGGACCTAATGATCTCTAGTGACTTCCTCTGAGAAACCATGGGAATTGTAGTTTGAAAATTGTCTTGTTGATTAGAGTCAGTGATCAGTGTTGGCGGAGCCAGTTTAGGTTTGCAACGTAAGTGTACCCTAATACAGCCTGGTATGCTGGCTGGGAGTTATTCAGAGTATCTGGAGGGCACTACGTTGGTGAAGGCTGCTCTAATACTATGGCTGTCACCCAATTAAAAAAATCTGAATTGTATTGTTTTCAGTTGACTAAATCTGCAAATAAATAAAACAATAATTCTGAAGGAAAAGTCGTATTTTGGGGGCCTGGGTGAGGAAGAAACAATAACCACCATTCATTATTTAGTTGTTGGTATGCAACTAAGTCCTACTCAGAGTAGACCCATTTAAATTAATTAACCTAAGTGAGTCATGGCTGTTAACTTCAGTGGGTCTACTCTGAGTAGGACTAGCCTTGAATGCCACCTCAGGATTCTAAACAAACTAGTTTCTCGCAAGAGTTTGCAAGAGTGTGGATTTTCATTTCTTGTATTCTGCTTGCCTTCTGTTGTTTCCCTTTCTGGTTGGTTCAGTTCTTGACATACCTTTACTCCTTGCTGCTCCCTTAACTTCTGGATGTGAGCTCCTCAGAAGGAACGGCAGGCAGGATGGATAAATGCTTGTCTACTACCCTAATTGCTCAGGGGCACCTACTTAATCAAACGGATTAGTCAGCTAAACATTGTAGCTCTGTTTGGCCTAACTACTCTCCTCAAATTCACTAGCAAATGGAAGGAAATTGCACGAGTCAATGAGCTCCTTTTTATCAATTCTCACTTTCAAGGTGAAAGTGATCAAGGCCTGTAGCATCTCTTAGTAAACCACACAGAATATTAATATTGTATTACATATCCTTGCCAATAAGAATTTCATATTGTATGTTGTATCAAAGCCATTTTTTTCCATTTCTGCCAAAGCTGTGTTATTGAAGGACTGTTTTGTTGTCCGCATAGGTACGAGCTTTCCTGTATCAAGCTAGAAACCAAATCCATAGTAGCCCTATTTAAACAATCGATGCATAGATTAAGGGACAGGAAAGGCATAGATTTACCCACAGTTTCTCTCTTATTGTGATTTATGGACATAATGTCTAATCTGAAGAAACAACTCTCTTGCCTGTAAGGGGCTATCCCCAGGTTTCTCCCCCAATGCTTTTCAGGTGCCCCTTGTACTTAAGTTGATAAGGAAGCCAGCATGCACAGAAGTGTCATATGTGCACTGCATATCAGGCCTCTTGCAATTGGGGTGTTGATTTCAGTCCTGAAACCAGATCTGCATGTCCAGCCATGCTTTCCAACTGTATGCTACAAGATCAGTAACAACCCAATAGCACCACCTGGATGCTTCCTTCTTTCCTGGTAATAGTAGGCTTATGCTTTTGTGGTCTTCATCAGTAGCACCACTGATGGCCAAATTTACCCCTTTGGATTAGCTACCTACAGGCGAAGGGATTTTGATTTTTAATTGCTTTCATTATTTTCCATGGAGATTTTAATTTAGAGTAAGACCATGAAGCATCACATGGAAGAGAACAGAAAATAGTGCACTAAATTATTGTATGATTGAAAATGTGTACTACAGAAGTGCTTTTATTTTGGAGGAAAATCTTGAAAATCTAAGCCCTATTTGCATGCTGTTATGCGTGCAATTAGAATTGCACTGGGGCTGGGCTCACTGGCTTCATCCCATCTGTTACATCTCTGCCAACTTAGCTCCTCTAGCTTCTGTGCATTGGGGTGAAGGTCTGAAGTAGGCAGCCTGCTGTATGCATGTAGGCTCCTGGCATCATTTAGAACCTAATTGCATAACTAGTAATAGTTTTTCTGGCTGCGTTTTGAAGCAACTCTGCCCTCAGCTGGACATACCTCCTTTCCCCACTGCTGACTTCAGACCTTTCAGGACCGCCCACAGCAAAGTGTTGGGCCAACCACTGTCTCTGCCTGAGCCTACAGCAAAGTGTTTTCATTGCCCACACTTGGAAAACAAATGGGTTAATCTACCAATCAGCTGCGAAATCTGTCTGAAGCTGAATGGTTTTTTAAAAACAACACTCAAACTGATCCGACAAGGTTTTAGAGTAAAAAGGGGCAGAGTTTGACTAGCATTGTGTGCCCCCATTTTCAGAAAAAAGGAGACGCACTTGGAGCCAGCAGAACAGTAAGTGTGTCTCTACCCTAAGAATGCCCAGATAGGGCTCTAGTACATCCTACATGCACTACATGCGATTTTAAAGTACATCATCTTCACAATTATGCTGTTGTAGGGCTTAAAATATCCCCTACTCAGGCATAAAACAGATGACATTACTTAGTTCTTCAGGTTTAATTCGTTTTCATTGATTTTTTTCTTCACCACTCTTAATGTGGTGAAGGGTCAAGGCTGTGATCTTTGTAAGATTGATTAAAAACTATTTTCTGTATGTGTTCCAAAGACAGCAGATGTGTATGAAGAAATTGCAAGTGCTCTTGTAAGTTTGATTTAATGCATTAACATTTGGAAGTTTTAAAAATGGAAATGTACTTCACTCTGTGTATATACTCATGCAATATATATTTCCAGCTTCTGAGATTTCCTTCTCTTCCCCCTGCTTTTCCTTCTAACGTTGTAATATGCAACATGTGCAAAATTAAAAATTTAGCAAAAGCAGTTTGTCTCTGTTTGACTTCAACAAGCTGCTTTTAAAACAGATTGAACATTTAGTAAAGTTTTGTTGATAGCAGAGGACAATTCAAAGCCATCTGTCACATTTTATCACTGGAGGGATGGTGCTGAAGAAGCAGCAGAAAGTCTGCCTTACATTCTTGAATCTTAGTGGATTTAAGTAAAATGATGATGTTACCACATTTTTGTACACTACCTTTCTTTCAAGTTGCTCATGGTAGCAGAAATGAGTCTATCACATTTGATCTTAATAAAATCCCTGTACTATCAGTTAAGCTGTCAGTGAGACAGTGACTTGCCTAGAGCCACCAGTGAGCTTTATGGATGAGCAGAAAAAGGAAAGAAAGAGGAAATGCATCACCACAAAAAGGGGACATAGAGTTGCATAAAATTTGCACATCCTAATTTATATGTATAAAGATGCAAACTTAGAAATAATTATTATAATTTAAACCAAAATACATCTCCATATGAACGGGGAAAGGTTGCTGGAAATTGGTAGCTCTATGAGGGGTAAACCACAGTTCCCAGGATTCTTTGGGGGAAGTAATGGGATTATGTGTGTTGGATGTACTTTAAATGTATGGTATGGATCTGCTGTTGTTAGTGCCTGTTCAGTGTGCTGCCCAGCTACTAGATGTTAATGGGTAACTTCAGGAGACTCTTTGTCTCCCTCTTTAATGCTTCTTTATCTTTAAACCAGACTTGGACTGGACAGCTCTTCCATTGGACCACCCTAGACTGAGACACTAAGGAAGTGTCCTATAGGGAAGAAACAGGAGATAATGGGGAGATGGCTAGGCTGGGCTAAAGCTAATACATAGAAGGTGCAGTCCAAAACATCTGGAGGGCGCTAAGAATCCAAAAGTTCTTAGGCAAGCTCACTCAGTTTACTGCTAGGGTGGAATGAATGCCAGGAATACATTGTGTGGCTGTCTGATTACTGTGAATGGGCCTCTCACTGGATTTTGAGGTGATACTTGAGGGGAATTCTGGATTTGATTAAAAGAAAACAAACCTTGCACACATGCCTTTAATGGTTGCGAACGCTTCATGAATGGGTCATTCATCCATAGGGGTGAGGTCTGGTCTAAGACCAGAGTTATGGTGTGTTCGTGGGGAGAGGGAGCAACAGTAGCAGTTTGTGTACCATGTGCAGCCAGATATTTAATCGGAGCAATGAATGAGCACAATGGGATGAATGGTGGTTGAACAAGGCCACAACTTTTATTGCTTACAGTATATGACATTTTGTCATGGCACAGGGCAAGGATCCATCTATTAGACAGACTGTCTGCTGGACCATGTCCAGCCCACCTGTTGGGCCACCAGGGGGAGCTGCCGGACTCTTAGGCCTTACCATAGCGTTGGCTGCTTTGGTGGTTTTCGCCAGCTAGGGCTGAGGCCTTGAAGTGTTACCCCAAGACCCCTTATGGGGGTTTCCTCAGAGGTTATGAATCTTGCAAGAGTTGTGACAACTTAGATCTATCTAGACTTGCATCCACAAACATGTTGGAAGTGTGGCAAGAGCATCTCCTATTTGGTTCTCTGCATGTGTAAAGGACCATCCAGCTGGCTAGGCTGCCTAACCTTACTTATGTTTATCTTGTCTTCCTTCCATTGTAAACTGATAGACCCAGGCAGCTGATCTTGTTTCCATTCTCCCTTCTTTTTTCTTGGACCAGCTGAGGGAGAGCAGACTTCTTCCTTTGGTCTCTGTCCTCTAGCATGGGGGCAATGACCAAGCCTGGTCTTTGCACTTCCAACCTAGTTAGTTACAACTAGAGCCTTTCCTATCAAGTATGTATTTCTTTTAATAAAGTAGGTTTTTCTTATTTTACTAAGTCTAAAGTCTCAGTCATTCAGAGCAAGGTAAAAACTTGCTTTCTCTCTGGTAAATTGCAGAAACTCATGCTGAACAGAAATGCTGAGGTGAGCTACACTCAGCTAAACTCTGCTAATTTTACCAAGACTCCAACAAAACACATGTCCATGCTATGGGGAACCTGAAATCCTCATGGCCCTAGCTCAGTTGTGACTGTGAGTAAAATTCCTTCTCAGCTCTGTCAACCAGAGGTCAACTTCCATCCACAGAAAGGACTGCACCTGAGAGAGGGTGAGTGGGGAAGTCAGAGATGGTGGGAATAAGCAAGTTTGCATGTTATCAACAGGGAGATGTCACCTCTAGCTAGTGTCAGGACAGCTCTGTACTTGTTTACTGTGTTGTAGCTTCCTGTTTTTTCTCCCTTCCTATTCCTTTATTAAGCTGTTGTGTTGTCGTGCATATCCTCCATTAGCTACAAGACAGAACAGCCATGAAGGCTGTTCTAACAAAACACTTTATAATCATGGCCTAAACTTTTCCCAACCTTTGGGTCCCCAGATGTTGTTGGACTACAACTCCCATCAACCCCAGCCAGTATGGCCAGTGGTCAAGAATTATGGGAACTGTAGTCCAGCAACATCTGGGGACCCAAAGGTTGGGAAAGGCTAGACTAAACTTACTATCTACTTTTACCTTTTCTCTCCAAGCTAAAGCCTGTTTCCTGATCATATGAAAAGTCATGAGTAAACTGGTTTATGTGTATTTTTACTTAAGGAAGACCCTGTTTTTTTTATTCAGCTAGTCTGTGTGAGGGGGAGATGCTAAATTCCATTTTGTCGATTTTATTCTGCTAGAGATACGTTTTATCTCATAAAACCCAACAGCAGGCTGAAGCTGCAGCCTAGACTCTAATTCATAGTCTAGACATAGACCAGAGGGAGCAAATCTTTCCTTTAGTCTGCCCCTTCCCCCCCCCCAATTCACTGATTGGTTACTGGGATGAGGCTGGCCTGGGATACAGTGTGGTGACACCAACCAATCAGTGATCCAGCTTGCTCCCTCCTGCCTGACACACTGGTTGCGCAACCTGGCCTGTGTAAATGGTGGTGAGCCAAGATTTAGGGGGGGGAAATGAGAACTGAAGTTTGTACCTGGAGATAACTCAAACTGAGAATGCAGTGGGGTTGGAGGTGGATGGGGGCTAATTGGGCTGCCACCACAGTGAAGGTCCTGTCTTGTTTCATCACATAATATATCTCCTCCAATGGTGGGATGACAAGAAGGACCTCATCCCCATATCTAAGGACCCTGGCAACCTAATACAAGGAAGGGCATTTATTCAGATCCTTGGGTCCCAAGTTGTTTAGGGCTTTACATAGATCAACCCCGGCACCTTAAATTCAGCCTGCAAATGTATAGGCAGCCAATTAAAATGTTTCAGGATCAGTGTTACATGATCCCTGCCAATTGCCCCCAAACAATACACTGGCAGCTGCATTCTATACTAATTGTAGCTCCCGGATTGATTTTAAGGGCAGCACCATGGAAAATGCATTGCAGTAATCCACATGGACATTCTCTGAGCACAGGTCACTGCGGCCAGGTGATCTCTATTGAGGAACCGCCATAGCTGGCAAACCAACTGTAGCTGGAAAATGGCAGTCTGAGTCGCTGGCGTAACCTATGACTCTAGTAACAATAGCACCGGACCAAGGAGTACAGCCAGGCTACACACCTGTTCTTTCAAGTGGAGAGCAACCCATTCCAGAATAGGCAGCATACCCAGTTATCAGACCTGAGAACCACCTACCGAAAAGGCTTCTGTCTTGTATGCAAATAAAGCACATATTACAAAGACATCCAAAGTCCTCAGTGGTCTCTCAATCAAAAGAAGCTAAACATGGTACAGCAGGGAACTTACTACAGGATATTCCTTTTCTACTCTTGATGACAAAACAAAGCAGATATTAGCAACCCTGCCTGAGATCTGCTGAAGATAGTAAGGGTGGGGTGGTGATAGTTATGGGTGTTTCTGCATTCATATGGGAAGCACAATCGGGTGCAAAATGTCATCCTATATAAAAATGCAGTGTCAGTCTCCTCAGGCCACCATGTATGGAGCACACATTTCAAACCCTATTAGCAGTACAGCGTCCATTTACAGTATATTCTGAGGCAGCTAAAAGCCTGTAATTAATTTTAATGGGTGCCACTTATATTTCATACTGTATTTTAAACAATGGTGACAATTTGGTTCTTGCTTGCTCCCAGGAGAGGTTCTGCTTTTCATAATGGCAGAATCAGAGTCCAGACTAACAGCAGGGGCAGAAAGTTGAGGACAAAAAAATAAATAAAAATAAAACAAAATGATGCGATGTTGATCATGTGTCTCAATTCTCAGCTGCTAGCCCTTTTAGAACATTTCCCAACTCACGGCCTGCTTTTTGATTCCAAGGACACTGATGTTTTTACTGATGACATGCAGATTTCCAAGCATTTTGGATTGGCTCTTAATTGATTCTGTGTGTAAGGTAAGGGAGGCCATCATAATTGTAAACCTCCCAGAGAGCTTCAGCTATGGGGCGGTATATAAATAAATAATCAGCCTTTTACTGGAGGGAATCCCAACTGATGGTTGGCCTGGCAACTTTGTTTTTCACCTAGCATGAGCTTATGTGTTCCTCTATTTAAACTCAAGTTATATTGCATATTTTTAAAACAAAATATGGTGAATAACTGGTGTGGTCAAGAAATGAGTTATGAACTGGAAGTTTCAAGCATTGGATTAATGGGGGGTAAATGGAACCATAGTAAGTGACTGTTTTGATTGTCTTTAATGTTTCATGCACAGCCCTTTGCACATTACAGAGGTCATAAGGGCTGATTGTGCACTGTAGTGGAAATCATTCCTCCTCAGGGAATCCTGGGAAATGTAGTTTTGTGAAATGGATGGTAGATCTGTCCCAGATAATTCTCAGCACTGTCACCAAATTATGATTCCCAGGATTCTTTATGGTAAGCACAACAGTTAAAATATGACCAGTATTATAAAACCAATATAGATTTTGAGTCTAGAATGATATACCCAAAGAAATGTGTTTATTACTTGTACACACATCTTTTTAGAACAAGCTAAACTTTAACACATGGAGTGGATTGAAGCTATTTTATGATGAAGATAGAACCGATATTGTCTGGAAGGTAGCCTGACAATAACCAGCATTCTAGTTATGTCTCTCCTGGTTTCCCCCCTCATTTGTGGTACATGTGGTTTTGGTAACAAAAATAAATTCATGGAGCTCAATCATGTACAGAAAGCTAATACACGAGTATAATGTGTAGCTTTCTTAGCTATAGGAGGAGTCATTGAATGAGCCGGTTCAAAGCATCCTTCCCAGCCTACTTTGCGACTTTCCTGCTTCAGAAGTACTTATACTTAATGCTGAATTTAATAAAATTGAAACCACAGGAAGTGGACATAATTGTTGGAAGGAGAGGTCAAACACATCCTCCTAATACCATAAGCAAGGATATATAGTGTCAGCTCAAGGAGTAAGCATGTTGGGCACTGTCTGAGGCCTATACCCTGGCCAGGGACTCACTGCTTATCCCTAGAGCCCTCCACCTGCATGGCCCTAATCCCTTTTTGATTTCACTGCCTGATCACCTATCCTCTTTGAGCATGCAAGCAATGGGCAAATGAGGCACTGTCCCACCTGTCAAGAATGCCTGGTTTCTAAAATGGTTCTGAGGCAAGGAATTGGGGGAAACATCTTGCCTGAAATGGGGCCTCTGAGAAGGCCATGAGTTTGCAGTTCTCACAGCTGAAGCTAGTTAATTAGGCTACAAGCAAAAACATCTGCTTATCAGTAGACTGGTACTTCAAGGCCAACTGGCCTGGGAAGGTTGGTGAGTGCATGACCATTAGGCATGAAAGCTCTAGAAGATTTAATAATCAGAAAGCCCCTTGATTGGCTAATTAATTCCTGGCAGTTGCTGTGCATTTCCCCATAAGAATAGGATTCAGACGTTAGCCTTTGTTCCCCAGTGTTCTTCTGTGGTTGCTGATGCTACCTATGTGGGGTTCCATCTGCTATTCGCTGGATCGTCACCTTGTAGTGGTGAGTGGGCTTGCATGTTCCAATGAACCCTGTGAGCGATGCTATCAGGAGTCGTGCTCCCAGCAGGGTCACCCATGGCGGTAAGGTCAAGGGAGAGGAACCAGACAAAGAACGATCCAAGAATGTCCTCAACGGCAGAACAGGCGGAGGATAACAATGTGTATGTTACAACGGCTGTGAAGGCGGATGAAGGCTGCAGCAGATAAAAGACTTCCAATTGTCATCGTATCAATGCCATTGGATCAAAGTCTTTTTCTGTCAAGATTGTGTGTTGATCGTCATGCGCCGATCTCCCCACATAAAACAAATTCACACACAGGCGTCTTCCAACCAAATTATCTTGGAAGACAATCTTACTCGGCCATGAGTGATCGCCAGCCACCATCTGCTATACCTCTCTGGGAAGATGTGGAACCATGACATGGTTTGCTGTTTACCTCTATTGTAAGTATAGATTAGGCAAGACAGTTTTGTTATTTTTGTCTGTGACTGTAACTCTCTGTGTTTTACCTGGCCCTCAGGAGTGTGGGTTTTAAGGAACTATTTTGCTGCTACTTGTGCACTTAGATTTTATTTATTAAAGCTACTTCTTATTTACCAGTGTGTGTTCATTGCAGGGGAGATTTGGCTCTGAATCCAGTACCTTGGCCAATTAGCCACAGGCTACCGTATATTTGGATATTTTGCCTAAAGACTCCAGGACAAGGAGTGTACCTTTGGCTCTTGTCTTTGGAATCCTGCGCAAGTCTATTTCTGGCACTTTGGGTTTCCCCTTGGCCCAGAGTGGGTGACCGGGATTAAGGGGTGGTGGCAGTCTACCTACCTTGTAGGGTTGTAGTTGGTTTACTCAGCCCTGATAAGGGAGGCACAGGTTGTGCTTTGCCAGGATCAATTGCCCTGGGTTTGGGAATTGAGTCCTGGGACTGAACTGGTGGCAGCAGTTCATGACACCACCAACCTTAATCTGCCTACAGCCACTTCCCACCTACCTGCCTTCTTACTTACTCAGGGGATGGTTTTGCCTGGCATTAACTCTGGCACCATCTATTGTTGGTCTCCATGCCTTCTGCCCTATCAATCCCATTGGGCCTCAGCCACTATTGAGTGCCCATGCTCCAAGTAGTTATACAGACTGGGCAAGTGAAGGGTTGCAACAGCAGCAGATTGGTCAATTCAGGGAGAGGTCCTGGGAACTGCACCTTGACCAGGGGTCCCCCAAACCTGGAGCTGGTACTGGGGATAGGAATTGATTCATCCATCCCATTAGCTTTGGGGGGAACTCATAGTTGTCAAAAAGCCATTAGCAGGGCTGGCGGGTGGAGTGACGTTGGTCTGACCAACTCTGCTGATTTAACATATCAAATGCTTAGTTTTAGAACAAAAATTTGTTTGATAATGTAAGTATTTATGGATGCTTCTGTGGAGTATCTCTCAGTTTGGGGAGGGGCAGGGCCAGAGCTTTGGCCCATGCTTTGGTCTTCAAAATCAGTGGATGAGTTTCTGTGGGTCAGGAAAACCCCAACATTTAGCCAAAGGTACACAACAGTACAAAAGTATGAGCTAGTTGAAAATGTGGCTTGGGCTATTCTACTACAAATGACAGTTAAACGTATTTCATAGCACATACAACTCTTTGCCTACTTGCAGTTGCATGCATCCTGATGCCTCACAACAGAATCTGTGGATCAAAGTGAATCAGGCCCATTTTCCACAGTTGGCATAATAGAGTATCTGCCAATCTCCAGTAGAGATCCTACCACATAGACCAGAGCCTCCTATTGCCACTCCCCCATCTCCTCTTAGATTTAGTGGGTCCAGACTCCAGAGGGGAGAGATTGGATGACTGTCACCTAGAGGATGAGTGTATGTGAACAAATGGGCAGCTCCTCCTTGCTGCCTGTGCAGGACCAGTGGCTGGGGGAGCAGAATGGGAAGGGTAGGTGGAATGCTGGAGCCACTTGCTGAAGTTGAGCAAGTCTGCCTCTGGTTGGTGTCTAAGTAGGAACCCACTTGGGAAATCCATGCCTGCCACCTTGAGTTTCATCATGGTGAGATATATATGTAATCGATAAATGAGAAGGAAGCAGAGGTTCCCTGATGTGACAGAGATGGGAACATCACCCGCATTGCCTGGTGATGGGGCAAGAAGTTCCTCACAGTCTCAAGGCAGGACAAAGTGACAGAGCAGGCACCAGTCCCACTGATAAGGTGATGGGGATGCAGACCAGATCATTGTCAGGAAGGAGAAGCAGCTCCTCTTTGTCCACCATCAGTTGGTGGCATTGGAGGGATGGGCAAACTAGAGGCATCTTTCTAAGAACCCACTCCCTCAATACCTGAAGCCACCAAAATTGGGAATATTATTTTAGTAGAAGTGCTACCACCTTGCTCTCAACTATGTCTTTCTCTTGATTTGGCAAGGAGTCTCAGTTGGCTGCTCTGGGCACATTGATCCAAAGCAGGAATGGGGAAATCTGTGGCCCTCCATATGCTGTTGGAATACAACTCCCATCATCCCTGGCCATTGATTATGCTGACTAGGATTGTTGGGAGTTGTAGTCCAACAACATCTGGTGGCCTGCAGGTTCTCCAGCCCTGATCCAAAGGATGGGAGCTGAAAACATCCTTCCTCCAGATTCTGCATGTTGAATTTCTGGTAAGGGTTAGAGAAAGGTGATAGTAGTAATTTCCAGCCACTGTTTACCACCAGGAGTGGTCTCTCCCCAGAAGTAGCCACCCTTCTTCAAGAGTCTCATGAACTTCAGGGATCCAAAACCATTCATTGAGACCTGAAGGATTAAGGTTCCCACCTTTTGCCTGGCTTTCCTGCATCTCACAACTGTGAGACAAGAGGCTCAACTGCTTCAGCATTTCCCACAACTGTATAGTGGGGAAATTTGCACCAGTTGGATTTCTACCTATTGCGCAGCACAGAGCCTCTGTTGGGTGGAAAGCTACTGTTGCCTGGAATGGTGGGGTCAGATCTATCCCCCATTTTCATGCTTTTAAAAAACAGCATCATTCCTTGTTTCTATTTTTGGCCTCGGATGGGATGTGCAGAATACACCGCTTGAGAAATGGCACATGCAGGGCTGTCAGCCACAGTGATGTAACCTTAATTTATCTCAGCAAACAGATTTGTACTAACTGTATATACACCATTTGGAAACAGTCCTGGCAGCCACTGTGCCTCCCAAGCCACAACATTCAGGAGAAAGTAAGCTCACTAATTGGTTCCCTCTCCCTTTGGGTGTCCAAGTCATACTTTTGCTGTGCATGACTCAGAAAGGCTGACTACTCTTGTTTTATTTAGTCCATGAGAAAATCATGTGTTCTTGCTGGTTGTGTGTCTGAACAACTTTGCTGGTACAGTTTCTGAAAATTATAGCATTTGATGATATGTGAATAGCATCTCCAAAATTATTGCAAAATTATCTGAAACCTCTGGCTGTGGTGTTGTCCACAATGGTGGTTTCACTCATGCAAGCTGTCCCTTGATAGCCGCATCATGAAGTGCTGACCATGCGTTTGGAAACTTGCCCTGAGAGGGCATTTAAAATGAGGAATTCAAGAGAATGTGGATCCCTCTGTAAGAAGGAGTGATGCCTTACCTTACTCCTGCATTGTTTACTTGTGTTGCCTGTAGAAGCAGATTCCTGTTCCTGAAAGTCCAGCCTTACCATTAGGCAGGGTGAGGCAGTCAAATCCTGATGGAAGTTGAGAGGGCAGCAAATTTCCCACTGATTTGGTTCATAGTATATTTACCATCAGAAGGAGATGCCATGTGGATTTTCCGCTTCTGGCCCCAAGGTGGCTTGGGCTGTTCCTGCTTCCATGCTGCCTCTGCCCACCACAGCGAGCATAGCTACATGCACAGAAACAAAAACAGAGCATCTCTGAGGTTCAAGCTAGACGTGAGATTAAATACATCTTTGCATTTGATGTGCAAGTTTTTTTAAAAAGTGCCAAGCAGGGGTGTAGTTGTCCAGGGACCCTGGGGGTCTTAGACCCCTTACTTTTTGGGAAGCAGGGTCCCAGCAGGCTCCCTGTGTCTCCACCATCCAAATAAGCCAATCATCATGAAAGGGGAGTTTGTTAGCCACTGAGAAGTATCTTCTAACATACGTCCTTGTCCTTTCCTGCTTATTGGAGCCAATCAGAGTGAACGGAAGTGAGTCAGCCACTGAGAAGACTCTTCTTAGTAGCTAACACTTCTCTTTCATGCTGATTGGCTCCTAGAGATGTCTGTTGTTTTGGGAAAAGAATTAATAAGGATCTAATTCTCAAGCCAGCAGCAAAAAAGGGGGGTGATGGAAGGGGGGTGATGGAAGGGGGAATGGCTATAACTATCATGAAGGGACCCTGCACTTCTGAATTTGCCACTATGCTACTGATGCCAAGACACATCAGCTGGGGGTGGTGTGTGGCTGGCTACTAATGGCTGGGATCACAGCAAGTGTGGACAGAGTGATTAACCCTTCCCTTCCCTGCTGCGGTCCTAAAGAAACTCCCTTTTCTGAAGCTGGCATTTGCTTTGGGGGAAAATCTAAATGGGAAGCAGTCCTGGAAATTGCAGTCTTTTGCCCTCTTCAGAGCAGAGTGAGATCATTGGTTTCTTTCCACCTTTGGCTCATGGGATAGATTCTTAGAGAATAAATATCCTTGCAACTAGTTGATCTGATGTTTTAATGTGGGGCCCTGAGTTTTTCTGCTAGGAAAATACTATTTATGTTTTACGAGAGAGCAGTATTAGGCATTCCTCTGTGCAGTACATTAGTTGGGTGAACTGAATTGGCAGAATCTTGTACCAGCTGAAGCACCGGTTTGGATGATAGGTATAAAAGCAAGTGCTGATAAAGCATACCTGACCCCAGGACCGGTTTTAAAGGGCGGCCAGGTTTTGCACTGGCCCGAGTGCCCCGGAGCTACAGGAGCCCCCGAGGGGCCCTCCGCGATCCGCGCCCCTTCCGCGCCCCCCCACCTGTCTACAGTAGTCTTTACCATTTCCCTTAGTTAAGATGGCGGCCGCAGTTTCCCTAAGGTACTGAAGCCGCTGCCGCCATCTTAGTTGATGGCAAAGATATGCGAGTAGCACGCACGTGTGCCATCAACAAGGATGGCGGCGGAGGCTTCATTCCCCTTAGGGAAACTGCGGCCGCCATCTTAATTAAGGGCAATGGTGAAGACTACTGTAGAGACTAGGTAGGGGGGCCGCGCGGGGGTGCGGGGGGGCACGTGTGCGTACACGCGCGCACACACCCACCCACCCACGCACCGGGGGCCCAGGGCAAGCTGATGCCCAAAGGCCCCCGCATGCCTGGAGCCGGCCCTGCCTGACCCTTAAGATTAGAGATGATTTGAAGTATCTTTTATGCATCACCTAGTATCAACTGCATTATCAAAGTCTATGGCTTTTATCAGAAATATTAACAGCTAAAATCTTTCTTCCATTTGAAGTCTGTTGATGCCTTGCAGTTTAATTTAAACACAGAATTCCAATTATGACATTTGAACATGCTCAATGTACATGACTACTAGATTAGATAATTCACCAGTGCATCCACCAGATACTGAAGCATAGTGTGTTTGTGCCACCTAGTGGCAACACTATGTAAATCCAGACAACTGTTTGTTCCCTATTTCAATGTACAGTACACGGAGTAGTAAGAATCTAGCAGAAGTAGGTCCTCGAAAGGACACCACTATGCTAATATTCAGAGTAAGCCCGTCAAACAATGAACTGTTTCAGATGATCTTGTTCAGTAGGATTCCCATTGTTTAAGTCTGTAAAAGTAACAGTGTATATTATACAATCATACACAACTTGGGATGATCTTTTATTATACAGCAAACATCAGGCTGGATTGATTGACCCAAAACATTTGTATACCACCCTTCAGTTCAACAAACTCATACAATTGCAAAACGATTGTTCAAATTTTAACCAATATCATTAACACTACAGGGGATTATGATAAAAAGAAACAAGAAAAAGTTCACAAGATCAGTATGAGCTAGGTAATATGCTGGAAAGCCTGGGCAAATTAAAAGGTCTTCACCTTGATGATGAAGAGGCATGAAGTCTGACACCAGAAGAGCCTCCCTGTGAAGCTCATTCCACAGACGGAGGTGCCATAATGGAGAAAACCCTTGCCCTAGTCACCACCAGCCTAACTGCAGAAGCCAAGGAGACACCGAGGTGGCAAGGAAATGCAACATAAGATTATTCGTCATGATGGCTGTATGCTGCATCAAGGATCAGATGCAGGACATGGCTATAGTTCTCAAGCATGATAATAAAAAAATACGAGGTGTGGACATTCGTAGATATTAAGAAAAAAAGAGGGGAAACCCCAGAATGTCAAAAAAGGGAAATTCCAAATTTATATATATTTTTTTCTTTATTGATTTTGTGAATGGCATGATGCCATTCACAGCAAAAGTGAGATAGAAAACTATTGAATAAAGCACTTTAACAACTTAAATCCCCTGATGAAAGCCCTTGTGTAGGGCTGAAACGCGTTGGGTATTTGAAAGAAATTTATTCTGTTTTATAGAAATCAATAAAGAAAATATATATATAAATTTGGAATTTCCCTTTTTTGACATTCTGGGGTTTCCCCTCTTTTTTTCTTAATATAGTTCTCAAGGCCTGCTCATGGGCTTCTCAAGAGGCAACTGGTTGGCCACTGTGGGTATCGGGATGCTTAGATAGGATTTTGGTCTAATTCAGCAGGGCATACATTCTCATATTCCGGCAGGCTCATGCAGGAGGCGCCAGTCCTTCCGATAACCAGATCCCAAGCTGTTTAGGGCTTTAAAGATAAGACTTTAGTAATTTGGAAGCTGGTCTTGCTATTGGTTTGAAAAATGAAAAACCATGTCCAGCCTTGAAATTTGCCAAAAACTCATCTGATGGTATTTGATGAAACATGCACACATCTGCCATTGTTATTTTTATTACAACAAAACAACCTGCCCACCCCAAAAGCTATTCATCCAAACATAATGATAACTGTTCTCATGAGACTGATTTGCTGAGATGTGACTCTCAACAAATGTGCAATTCTTTCTCTTAGAGAAAAATGCTTTTCAGTGATGGTCACTGCTTCCATTTTTGGTTCTTCCCAACATAATTCACTGTTGCAGCTATCATTAATTCCTCTTGAGTGGGTACAGCAAAGTACACTGCAGCACAATCCTTCATTTTGCTATCGTGTTGCCAGGAGAGCTTTAAAACAAGGTTAAGGAACAAATGTGTACTTGTACAATTTTTTTCCTTAAAGAAAAGGTTATTACTTACAAAATCAATGCTTGTCCCTTTAGAGAACTGGGCACTGGAGACTATATTTTCACATATGCTAGAGACATGCATGTTTCGTGGGGGAATTTATAAGGCACTTCAGTGGAATTGGGAGCGATGTATCAGGGATGTTCTTGGAGCGGATAGCCTCATAATAAGGCAGTAAAGCAATATTGAGTGTCTCCAAAGGTGTATCCGTCTTCTCTGTGATAGGCTTCTGGTAGCTTTTAGATGCTGGAAGTATGCAGCTTGGATAGACTCTCAAAGTCAAGAAGTCCCTGTACATTTTTCCAACCACACTCAGGAGGTTAAAGTCAGTGAGTTAGCTACAGAGCATAGTCTCTAACGAAAGGCTAATAGTCTTCCCTTACAGTTAATACCTTTGGAATTGTTTTCTTCAAGAATCCTTTTGCATTTATAACTTCTGGTTAAATTTTGCTATTAATGGTCAGACTGTCCTTGTCACCTCCAGGAGGTACCCAATCAATTAACAGACAAAGCTATTCTTGCTTGATGAATTCCTTCCTGCTTTGGCCTGGTTTGCCTCCCGTAAGCACTCCACCCCTTATGCTCCATCAATAAGGTCTAATAATACCAATAATCGGTTAGGAAAGAAAATCTGCAGATAAGCTTGTATTTCAGTGGTGGGAAACCTTTTTTCAGGCTGAGGGCCACATTCCCTTATAGGCAACCTTCTGGGGGCCACATACTAGTGGTGGGCATGGCCAAAGTGGCTGGGGCCAGACATGCACCACTCACCATCCTCCATTCATCCAGGCAAGCAAGAAGTATTATCACAGTTCAAGGACACATTTCCAGCTTGGTAAAATCACTAGAGGAGGATGCAGAGCAGGACCAGTGAGGAGTATGGCCTGGGAAAGTCCCAAAGGCTTGACCTGGAGGGCTGCGTTTGGCCCCTGGACCTTAGGTTCCTCACCTCTGAAGTATTTGGACCTCTCTTGCATCGCATTCCGGGCCTTTCCCTGTAAAGTAATGATGATGACATTCTTAGGCATAGGTTTATAAATACCAGACTTACTAGGTCTGAAGAGTGTAATCCTATAATGTCTACTCAGCAGTAAGTCCTGTTGTTTACAGTGGGGCTTACTCCCAAGTATGCGCAGATAGGATTGCAGCCCAAGTTTCTAATATCCAGCAACAGCCTGCATTGGATGGAGTGGGCACCTATCTCCTTCTCCTTGCCAACTTCTAGTTTGAATCATTAAGCAAAAGGTTAAATAGATGTAGATTAGACCTTTATGCTCTGTGTGCACTCGCACAAAAAGCCTTTGCATAGATTTATTTCGCATTCAGCTCCTTCTTCTTTTCCCCCTGCCCTGGGCTCCCATAACAGCAAGGTCTCCATTTTATACTGAAATATATTTTAAAAGAGAAAAGATCCTTCAGACAATTTAATGAGATAGCCATCTGGAATAAATAGTCCTTGTTTGGCTGCTTACTTATGCAGTTGAATAGCTTTGAAAGTCTAAGAAAGTTTTAGATGTTAATGGCAAAACCCCAGGAATTCTAACTGGCACAAAGCCTCGTGACTTTCAGTCCAAGGACTTAACAGCTGTAGCAACATTAATACACATCACAGTAATGAAGGTGACTTATTTGGAAAAGACATCGCTCAACCCGGAATGGGTATGCCTGATGAGAGTATACAGAGTTGAGGTGCTGAAGTGTGAGGAATGACTTTGGGAAGGCTCTGTACACTCATAAGTTCTCTGAATTCCCTATCACACAATTCAGGATGAAAACTGCAATATTAGGCTTGCAGGGCCCCCACCCCCACTCATCGAGAGCAGCTCCCTCTCTCTCTCTCTCTGATTCACTGTTTTCCTTAGGTAGCTCATGTCTCTACAACTAAGCCAAACAATGGCTTAGCTCTGCTCAGTGCAGCAGCCAAATGACTGGAAAAGCAGGAGGAGCAAAGCAGCAACAACCTCTCTGGAAGCCTGCACATTTGCTCATTTTCATTAAGCAATGGTTTGGCTTAGTGTTATGTGGAAATTGGGCCTGTGTGTATGCATGGTCAATGTTCATCACACTTGGTATCTAACACCAGTTGCTTTGTGGGCACATTCACAGAGGTTTGGACTAGAATTGAGGAGACTTGGGTTTGAATCCCCATTTAGCCATGAAGCTCTTTGGGTGATCTTGGGCCTGTCACTATCTATTTTCCTTCCTACCTCACAGAGTTATTGTAAGGAGAAAACGGGGTGGGGAAGAACCAAATAATTTTCCTTCAGCTCTTTGGAGGAAAAGCGGATATAAATGAATTAATAAAATAAACGTTAATCCTTACTCTCTGTGAAACTTGTGTTGACTGCCACCAAGTACATGACCAGATGAACTGCCCAAGCAGTTTTTCTTGTTGTGGGGAGTGGGGGTCTTCTCTTTTTGGATAAATTCTCTTTACTCTTTCTTGTAGATGTTTTATGTAGTAGCTTTCTCCCATCCAGAGCTAAAGGTCTCTCTTGTTTCCAAGTGTTTTTGTTGGGGGTTGGGGAGAAACCTATTTAGTTTAGGTGGGTTTAGGTGGGAATTCTATACTCACTTATCTATAGGGTTGCCAGGTTGGAACCATCCAAAAACCTGAGAAAATGGGGGCGGGCCCTAGTGACGTCATGGGGCGGCCCTAGTGACATCACGGGGTGGCCCTAGTGACGTCACGGGGCGGCCCTAGTGACGTCACGGGGCGGCCCTAGTGACGTCACGGGGCGGGCCCTAGTGACGTCACGGGGCGGGCCCTAGTGACGTCATTAAGCCTGATACATTAAGTATCAACCACATTTGCTTGGAGCATACCATTAAAAAAAAAATTCTCTGATTGGAGATTAAAATAGAAATCTTACCTAAAATAGGGTGCTCCTAGGTCCATCTGAAGTGACAAGGTCATTCTTTCTCACAAGCTTAGGGTGATGCAAAATGGAAATGGACTGCCTTCAAGTTGATCCCAGATAGGGTCTTCATGGTAAGCAGTATTCAGACAGAGGTGGTTTACTATTGCCTTCCTCTGAATCTGAGAGGCAGTGACTGGCCCAAGGTCACCCAGGGAGCTTCATGGCTGTGTGGGGATTCGAACCCTGGTCTGCCAGGTCACAGTTCAACGCCTTTAGGGAACATTTAATCTAGCTTACTTGCTTCTGGCAAGAAGGGTTTACGTGCCCTCAGGCCAGGTCATTATTGGAAGAAAGGAGCTTAGTGTTGCAGAGATGTTAGATGGGAGCACAGATAGATGCCCCTGAAGGCAGCAACTGTAAACATGCTTATTAAGGAACTAAGCCCCACAGAACTCAATAGGAGTTACTTCTGAGTAGATATGGTTGCAGCCGTGTTAAGCACAAGGGAGGGCATTCTAGGCAAAACAGATAAATAATTGGGTGTCAGAACAAATTAAACCAGAACTATCACTAGAAGCTAAAATGATGAAACTGAGATTATTATACTTTGGACACATCATGAGAAGACATGATTCACTAGAAAAGACAATAATGCTGCGAAAAACAGAAGGGAATAGAAAAAGAGGAAGGCCAAACAAGAGATGGATTAATTCCATAAAGGAAGCCACACACGTGAACTTGAAAGATCTGAACAGGGTGGCTCATGACAGATGCTCTTGGAGGTCGCTGATTCATAGGGTTGCCATAAATTGAAATCGACTTGAACATAACAACAACTGAGTGACTCACAGAATAAAGAATAAAATGCAAAAGTTAAAAATATGGCAACACAATAGTTAAAAGTACAACAAACAATAAAATGCACCATAAATTTTCCTTCCTAATAGAGGAAAACAAAAACTACTTGCAGCACAGATGACAGAATATTATACAAACACATAACAAACACTGAGAGTTATTTAAAAAGCCTGGGTGGGCCTCTCTGGGGAGGCTATTCCAAAATAGGGGTGCCACCACTAAGAAGGACACTCCCTGCCTCACGTCACTTGGCAGGGGCTCAAGGAGCAGAGACTCTGATGGAAAGGCAAACCTGTGGGAGCCCTCCAGATGTCACTGAACTACAACTGGAGCTGATGGGAGTTAATTTTGGGTAAGTATATGGTGTGGTGTACAGAGCCAGTGTGGTGTAGTGGTTAAGGTGTTGGGCTAGAACCTGGGAGACCAGGGTTCAAATTCTCACACAGCCACAAAGCTCTCTGGGTGACCTTGGGCCAGTCACTGCCTCTCAGACTCGGAGGAAGGCAGTGGTAAACCCCTCTGAATGCCGCTTACCATGAACACCCCATTCATAGGGTCGCCATAAGTCAGGAGCAACTTGAAGGTAGTCCATGTCCATTTCCATATGGTGTGGCAGCTGGCCCATGAGGCCAAAGGGGGCCCTCCCTCAGCCTCCCTGCCTGCCCCCTTACTTACAACCAATCAGGAGACACCTCTGCCTGCCGGGGCTCTGGGTCCATCTACTGTTGATCTTCCTGCCTTCTCCCCTGACAAATCCAATGGGGGACAGCACTTTATTTTGATTGATATTATATCCCACCCTTCCTCCAAAAGGAGCCACCTTTAAACTGGGACACACACACACGTCTTCCTTCTGTGCTGGCATGTGCCTCTGGTGCGGGGTGAGCTATCCAGGAAGATTTTGCAATGAAATGGAAGTGAATGAAGAAAACAGGAGAACTATTATGTGTTACCTTTACAGTTGGGGGTGCAAAGAAGCTCTTGGTCACCCACCAGAAAGGGGTACAGGGTTGCTGCCCCCTTCTTTAAACTAAAAGCCCTTAATGTTGTAATGCTCCTCATAGGGAGTTGCTGCATCTCTTTGATCATTTTGGTTGCCCTTTTGTGAATGTTTTCCAGCTCGACAATGTGCTTTTTGAGATGCAATGACCAAAACTTTACACAGTATTCCAAGTGTGGTTGCACCATAGCTTTATATAAATGCATCATGGAACTGGCAGTTTTATTTTCAATCCCTTTCCTAATGAATTGGATAAATTTTCACTTTTCATAGCTGCTACATACTGGGTCAGCATCTTCATCTAGCTTCTCCAGCATGACCCCAAGGTCTTGTTCCTGGTCAGGCGCCGCTAATTCAGATTCCCTGAGCATCTATGAGAAATTAAGATTTTTTTGCCCCACTGTGCATCACTTTACAGTTGCTTACATTGAATTGCAGTTGTCATTTTACTCTCCGTTCATCGATTTTGAAGATATCCTTTTGGAGTTATTTGCAATCCCTTCTTGATTTAGCCTCCCTGAACAATTTGGTACTTATTAGCAAACTTGGCTACCTCACTTCTCACTCCTAACTCTACATAATTTATGAACAAGGTGAACAGCACAAGTCCTAATACTGATCCTTGGAAGACTCCACTTTCTACAGCCCTCTGTAGAACTGTCCATTTATTCCAACACTCTGCTTCCTGGTTCTTAATCAATTACTGATCCACAAAAGGACATCTCTTCTTATTCCATGACTGCTAAGCTTACTCAGGAGTCATTGGTGAGGTACTTTGTAAATAGTTTTTTGAAAGTAAGTATACAATGTCAACTGGATTGCCCCATCTATATTCTTATTAACACTCAAACAAGCCTAATAGGTTAGTGAGACATGATTTACCTTTGCAGAAGCTATGCTGGTTCTACTTCAGAAAGACTTGTTCAGCTATGATTGGCAGTTCTGTCTTTAATCTTGCTTTACACCAGTTGTCCAGGAACAGATGTTAAGCAAATCAGCTAAAAAAATTCAGGATCCCCCTTGGATTCTGCCCTTTCCAACCTATCAAAATATTTGAACCCCATCAAACCCAAGGATATACACACTGAAGCTGGGGCTGCATGAGTGTAGCCCTGTCAAATTATCTACATTCACACTGGAGAGAGAGGTCACTAAAATGAACTTCCTCCCCTTGAACACCAGACAGAGGAGCTGTAGTTTATTTGCTTACATGCTCATAAACCCCTTTCCATGCAAGCATGGCCCCTAACTAAAGCATAATAGAGCCGTCTCCATAAAACACAGCACTTTTCAGCAGCAAGAACAGAGATGGAACTGTAAGCAGGAATGTTTCTCAAAACTTATTAAATTCCTAGGAAGGAGGAGCATACATAGTAATTCCAAAGCAACAGGAAATGAGATCTTCTGCTTTTATTGCTGAAGCAATTAATTTCAGGGTGATTCATTTCCCCCCTACTGTAGTAAAAATTATGGAAATATGACTTGATGATATATAGGTCGATATCAGTTTTCTTACTGGTTTCTGTATTGGAAAGAAGATATTGTGGCTGTTTTCCTTTTGGGTTTGGCCCTTCCCCCTTGCCCCTTTTCCTTCTGTGCTTCAATCAATCAATCAATCTCTCTTTCCCCACTCTCTCTCTCTCTCTCTCTCTTTCCCCTCTCTCTCTCTCTCTCTTCCCCCCTCTCTCTCTTCCCCCCCTCTCTTTCCCCCCTCTCTCTCTTCCCCCCCTCTCTCTTTCCCCCCTCTCTCTCTTTCCCCCCCCTCTCTCTCTTCCCCCCCTCTCTCTCTCCCCCTCTCTTTCTCTATCTCGCATGCGCATGCGCACGTGCGCATGCTGCGTGAGGCCCTGCTCACCCCAGCAATGCATCCCCTATGCGCGACAACTCCAGTCCTGAGCGAGGGCCTGCCTACCAACGCGCCGAGCCTCCAACTGGCTCCTGTGACCAACAACAGGCCTTCTTACCCCGGAGCCGATTCCTCAGTCCCATCATGCCCGCTCCCGCCCATCAGTGCCCACACCATGACGGGTCAAGCAGACGCCTGGCGCTGCTGCTTGGGGGGCTGCAGGGGGGCTGACTCAACCAAGGCGCCCATGTCATGGCAGACGCGGCCGAGGAGACGTGGGCCAGGAGGCGGGAACGCGGCCAGCCACAGCCTTCACGCATGCATGTGTCAATCACGCATGCATGTGTCAATCACGCATGCGTGGCTGACGGGGACGCTAAAAAGCCGGAGATCAACCTCTTTAAAGACATTATAGCCGGAGGCCGGAGACGGCCCCCTTTTGCCGGAGACTCCGGCAGAAAACCGGAGACCTGGCAACCCTACTTATCTAGTAGTAAGTTCCACTGAATTCAAGGAGAACTACTGCCGAGTACACGTGAGTAGGAGGATTATACTGTTAGTGAGCTAGTTAGCCAGTAATTGAAAACTGGAAAGTTAGTCTTCAATACAACAAGAGCAAAGGGCAGGAGCGCATGAAAACATCCCAAAGTAGGGATGGGTGAGAATTTTGATTCAATTTGTATTTCAAGCCGAATCGACCAAATTCACAATTTCCAAAACAGAATGAGAACTGAAACACAGCCGTCCTTCAAAATTCACACTTATTCCAGTTTTGTGATGCAGTTTGTCAACCAACCAATGTTTACCAAAAAATGCATATATTAGGGGAAAGTGTGCATAAAATGAATAGCTGAGTGAAAAGAACATACAAAAATACATTATATGATGAGGAATGGCTTGCAAAAATGTTTACATTAATCAAAACTGCCTACATAGATGTTTTTATTAGGTGAAATTTGCATTAAAATGTAGGAGAATTTTCCTGAGGATTTTTTTTTTAAGTCAGCAAATTGTTGCAGAAATGAGGAGAGCTGAATTTAAGATTGGAAAAATGAGAAACCAAGAGAACCGAAACTAACATACAAAGTTCCCCTGAGTTTCATTTGGATAACTTCTACTAAAGATCTACTATCATGGAGGATAAGGCTATCAATGGCTACAAGCCATGATGGCTGTGCTCTGCTACCATAGTCTGATGCAGTATGCTTCTGAAAATTAGTTCTCAGTAGCCACAAGAGGGGAGAGTGCTTTTGGGCTCAGGTCCTGCTTCTGGGCAACTGGTTTGCCATGTGAGAACAGGATGCTGGATTAGATGGGCCCCTGGCTTGATCCAGCAGGCTCTTCTTAATAAGTTCTTCTGTTCTTACGAAATTAAAATACCTCCTCATTTTGAATCCATGTAACAAATAGACATGTCTTTTAGATTTTCAAAACCTGAGCTATCTTCCCCATGTCTTCTTCAAAACCTTCTTTTGTATTGGTCTCTTTCAAGTGAGGCTACTTTAAAAGTGAATAATGCTGTTATAGGTTTACCTTTGGATGCCTGTGAATAGGCTTATCACTGTGGGCTTGCCGTAAGGTGATACCTAGCCAGAGCCTTTGATTTGGCAAAGGAATGCTGAGCCCAGGATATCCTGGCAATGCCTTTTAATGGGAGCCCACAGCCAGGTCTGGCTCTATTTTCCTTTCATTAGGAAGATTGGCTAAATGACTCTCTCAATAGCTGGGGTAGCCCAGATGTCCTAGACCGTTCTGTGCATACTTTTCTGTTCTCTACCCCAGCTAAGGATTATGTCTTCTAGGTCTTTGCATAGTTTTGAATGGGGCAGTGAGATGGATTTTGCTTTCAGTCAGACAACCTGTTTATTGAGAATTCATCCTGATTTGCTTACACAAAGCTTGCCCAGAGGTTATGCGATGTCCACTGTTTGAGCATTCATCCTGATTTGTTTGTCTGGAGGCTATATCAACCTCTTGATAATTAAAAACATGAAAAGAACCTACTGGGTCAGGCTAATCGCCCATCTAATGCTGCCCTGGGCTCCTACTGGGAGGAAGGGCAGGATATAAATCTAATAATAAATCAATAAATCTAGTTCAGCATCCTGTTCTCACAGTGGCCAACTGGATGCCTATGGGAAGCCTGAAAGCTGGACCTGAGAACAACTAGTGATTCTCAGCAACTGGCATCCCAAGGTATACTGCCTCCAACAGATAAAACATACACATCGAGACTAGTAGCCATTGATAGCCTTATCCTCCATGAATTGGTCTAATCCTCTTTTAAGTCCATCCAAGTTGGTGGCCATCACTGCCTCACGTGAGAGTGAATTCCATAGTTTAACTATGCGCTGTGTGAAGGACTTTATTTTGTTTGTCCAGAATCTTCCAACATTCAGCTTCGTTGGATGTCCACGAGTTCTAGTATTATGAGAAAGAGAGAAAAGCTGTTCTGTATCCACTTTTTCCATGGTAAGTGGCGGTAACGCAGCCGAAAGCTCTGCTCACGGCCGGAGTTCGATTCCAACGGAAGGAGGAAGTCAAATCTCTGGTAAAAGGGGTTGAGGTCCACTCAGACTTCCATCCATCCATGGTCGGTAAAATGAGTACCCAGCATATGCTGGGGGGTAAAGAAAGGCCGGGGAAGGAACTGGCACTTCCACCCCATATACACGGTCTGCCTAGTAAATGTCGCAAGACGTCACCCTAAGAGTCGGAAACGACTCGCACTACAAGTGTGGGGACACCTTTACCTTTTTTACCATCTTACTTCTTACTCACCTTTTCTCTAAACTAAAAAGCTTGAAGTGCCATAACGTTTCCTCATAGGGGAGAAGTTGTTATTTACATTTATTACCTATCCTTCATCGAGAGGTCTCAGGGCAGGTTACAACAGTTTTAAAATATGTCATTAAAAACAATTAAAACAACCTGAAATCATAACATCACACAAAATAGGGTGGATCGTAAAAATATACCTACCCTCCAGTGTTATAGGCCAGGGTAGAGGTGCATTTTCAGCCTTCACCTCAAGCTGTACAGTGAGGCTGCCAGATTCACCAGTGTGGGGAGAGAGTTCCACAATTTAGGGGCAGCCACAGAGAATGCCCCTCCCAGGGCCACCCCCCTTCTGAGCTTCTGAGCTCTCTCAAGGCTGATGATACCTCCCCTCCTTCAGTGAAGCATTAATTACTCCCTGGACCCACCCAGTCAACCCCCTATGGCTGGCTCTAAGAAACCAAGATGGGCAAGGGTCAAGGGGACAGGTGGTTGGCTGCACCCCTTCAAGCAGCTTGTCCACATCTTCAGGCTGCAATAATTCAAACAGATCCACTACAGATGGAACAGACAATGCTCTGGATGCCTCCACTGGCCTTGCTGTAACTGTGGCATCCAATTCTGTCCAAATCTGAGCAATCTTGTCCCTGTTGGCCAGGTGAAAACAGCCCATTCAGGAAAAGCTCTACTAGATGGCTACTTGTGGACACAATAGTGGCAGAGAAGTAAGCTTTCTTCACTGCTACAACTGCCATGTAGTAGGCATGATGGTGCAACCTTACCCATGTTCAGTCAGGTTGAGACCGAGGTTTATCTAACCTGCACTACAGCCACCAACCTTCCTGTTTCATCGCATGCAGGTCACAGGAGTACCAAGGTGACCTATGTGCCCCAAAGTGACAGCAAGGGCACTCAGGAGCCACCATGTTGATGGCTCCACACACCTCACTGTCCCACAGTGAGTCAAGAGCCTTGACAGCAGCACCAGCCATGTCACCCAGAAACCCCCCCAGAGCATTCAGAAATCCATCGGATTCCATAAGTCTCTGAGGCCAGAGCATCTCAATGGGTCCCCCACCCTTGCAGAGTAGAGTAGCTATATTCAGCCCAAAACTTACCTCAGAACAGTCTGTCTATGACGATGAACTCAATGGGGTATTACTAATCGACTCTGTGGCAAATACCAGGTTGAAGATATGCCCAGTCACAGGTGTTGGGCCATTGATGTATTGAGACAGCCCCATGGTTGTCGTGGAGGCCATGAAATCCCGAGCTGGTCCCTTTAAGGCAGTCTCAGCATGGATACTGAAGTCCCCCAACACTACTGTGAAATGGTTTTCCAACGCCACTTCTGAGATAACTTCCACCAGCTCAGTTAGGGAAGTTGTAGCTCACCAGAGTGGATGGTACACTAACAACACCCCTGTTCTGTCTCTCTGGCCCAACACCACAAATAATCCTTTGAACCCAGAGGCAGAGTGGATTGGTCTTTTTGTGAAGGAGATGGCATTTTTATGGATGATTGCAATTCCTCCTCCCTGTCCCTCTGACCTGGAATGGTGCTGCAGTGAGTACACAGGCAGACACAGCTGTGTTAGCAGTGGGCCACTGAGCTCATCCATCCAGGTCTCGGTTATACATGTCAAGTCTGGCCCCCTCATCCATGATAAAATAATGGGTGATCGATGTTTTCATTTGGGTAGACCTGGCATTTAACACCACCACCACCACAAGGCCAGGGGTTCAGCTGACTGGCATCCCCAAAATCTGAAATACAGCAGGTGAAGCAAAGAGGGCAAGGGCTTTGATATAACTAGCCCTCCTCCCCCTCCCCCCTGTATACCTTCACCCACCACCATATCTCCCCCTATCTACCATCATACGGATGGCAGTCCCACTCTCCCCCCCCGGCCAAGACACATACTTCCCTGATACAGTAGGGCCCCGCTTATACGGCGGGTTAGAGACCAGGCCCCCGCTGTAAAGTAGAAATCGCCATAAAGTGGAACCCATTGACTAAAATGGGTCGCGCCACACGAAAATGACGTGAAAATGATGCAAAATGCCACAAAAGGGCAAAATCGTCTTTAAAATGGGGAATTTCCCCTAATTGAAAGCCACCGCATCAGCGGAATGCTGGAAAACGGAACGCCATAAAGCGGAGCCCTACTGTATACTTCTAGTAAACAAAGGAATCCAGCCAAAGTGCTCCATCCTTTGGATCATTTTGATTGCTCTTTACTGAACCTTTTCCAGTCTACAATATCCTTTTTGAAGTGAAGTGACCGGAACTGTACACTGTGTTCCAAGTGTGATTTCACTATAGATTTGTATAATAGCATTGTTGTTGTTATGTGCCTTCAAGTCGATTATGACTTATGGCGACCCTATGAATCAGTGACCTCCAAGAGCATTGGTCATGAACCACCCTGTTCAGATCTTGTAAGTTCTGGTCTGTGGTTTCCTTCATGGAATCAATCCATCTCTTGTTTGGCCTTCCTCTTTTTCTACTCCCTTCTGTTTTCCCCAGTATTATTGTCTTTTCTAGTGAATCATGTCTTCTCATTATGTGTCCATAGTATGATAACCTCAGTTTCATCATTTTAGCTTCTAGTGACAGTTCTGGTTTAATTGGTTCTAACCTAATTATTTGTCTTTTTCGCAGTCCTTGGTATGCACAAAGCTCTCCTCCAACACCACATTTCAAATGAGTTGATTTTTCTCTTATCCGCTTTTTTCACTGTCCAACTTTCACATCCATACATAGAGATCAGGAATACCATGGTCTGAATGATCCTGACTTTGGTGTTCAGTGTTACGTCTTTGCATTTGAGGACCTTTTCTAGTTCTCTCATAGCTGCCCTCCCTAGTCCTAGCCTAGCGATATGTAATGAATTATGAAGTACTGCAGAAATGTCACAAGTCTCCAATGACCCCTCCTACCAGAGAAAATCAAATCTGGGTAATCAAATCTGTGTCCCTGGAACATCTCACTACTAGCCAACCTGAGCATGCAACATCAGGATCCAAGACTGAACCAGGGGCCTCATATATTTAAATGAGGGATGGTGACCCTGTGGCCCTCCAAATGTTGTTGGACCACAACTGCTATCATCCCTGACCATTGTCCATGCTGGTTAGGGAACTGGACAGGTTCGTCATCCCTGGTGTAAACTCATATTTTTCCAACAGATCACAGCCTTTTATTTACCCCATTGTCCACTGCCTTTTATCTACCCCCTTGTGATCTCTTGCATGTCATCTATAGGTATGCTGTAACATGCTATTTTCATGGATGGCGCTTCAAATTCCAAGTGGTAGCAGTAATGGTAGTGTACTTTTAAAAAAACCAAACAATCCTGCTAATTAGGTAGAGGTAGTTGGCAAATGTCACCCATCATGCATTCTGCATATCCTTATGGAAGTTCTGCAGTGGCCTGTGCAGAAGAGACATGTCTCTTCCACCTTGCACAGGAAGCAGCTCATTACTCCTTATTAATTAGGCTTTCAGTTCCTAATCTGTCTGTGTGTGTCTCCAACAACTGTTTACGGATAAGTGTTGTAGGCTCTAATTGATGGGAGATAATTAGCTCCTCCCTAATTAGAGTGAAGTATGTTCCCTTCACTCTGTGGATTATCACTTATGGATGAAGGGCCACAGAGGGAAAGCCAAGGATGCACAATATGGCTGTTCTTAATTTGTTTAACCTATTTTCAAAGGCATATTAAATCACTAGTGAAATAGCAAGCTTGGACATGGCTCGAACATGCGCTTTGAATCTGATCAAGCACATTTTCCCCAATGACTTGCGTAATGGACTCTTCTATAACAATCTTGCATTGAACGTTGCCATGAAGTTATCCCTTCAAATCATTTTGAAATGTATAGCATTAGACTTCAGGCTAGCCAGATCAAAAATGTCAGCAAAACGAGAGGGAGCAGAATGGAGATATTTGTGTTACAGAGGAGGCTATGTGCATGGCTTAGGTTAGGCCTGAGTTGGACTATCCATGTTCCCATCTCACTATTGCTCCTGCCCCACCCAGGAGTCCTGGACATTTCTGTGTTGCTGCTATTATTCTGAAATGTAATGTGCTTAAAATGGCTGCTGTACAACTAATATGGGTCTAGGTAAAATGGGCAGCATTTAAAATACCTGCCACAGAGAAGCTTACGCATGGGCATCCTTTAAAGCAGGGACCAGCTGTGACCCTCTAGATGTTGTTGGATTCCAGCAATATTCAGGGATGATGGTAGTCTGAAGGGCCACAGGTTCCCCATGCCTGATTTCATGACAGAGATCATGCGAAAGAGTGCTGATGGTTGGCTCTGACTGGCCTTAACCAGAAGTCAGGCATTTAATATAACTGGTCTCGGGGCTAGTGCCAGGGTGCCGTGGGCCTTTGGACACCAGACTGTTGCACCCTCTCCACACATGCGCATGTACTCTTTAATACATGCAGTCAAGCTACCTCTTGCTTTGTCACAATACGCCACTGATGCCATCTTGAGTGATGGCAGGCATGTGCACTGATGCGTTGCTGCCCCTGCCACCCTCTGGGGTGCTGGCAGGCATGTGACAAAGCAAAAGGTGGTGTGACCAGGCATATTTAAGTGTGTGTTGGCTGTGCACACATACTGGGATAGTGTCGCCTGGGAGAGTAGAGCTCCTGCTCCATGATCTGTGCCGTCCAGTCATGCCCCGCAACCTGATGCGGCCAGGGCCACATTATGACTTTCGTGGGCCCTAGGCACTTTTGCCTTCGTGGGCCCCTTCCTCCATAATAATATCAATATTAAAAATTATTTTTGATATAACTTTAAATACTTCAATATTTTTTTTTCTGTTTTAGGCAAAATTTAATAGATTTTCATGGGCCCTAAAAACTTCATTTTTTTCTGATGTGAGAAAAAAATTAAAATATTTTCTTCAACCCTAAAATTTCATTTTTTCCCTTCTGATTTTAAAAGAAATTAAAACATTTTCGTGGGCCCCTAAAAATATAGTGGGCCCTAGGCACTGTGCCTACTGTGCCTAATGGATAAGTTGGCCCTGGATGCAGTGGGGATCATGGAGTGGGAGCTCCACCCTCCCAGCTGCAGGGCTGCCTGCTGGTGCGAATCTCATCTTGCAAAAATTCAGCAGGCATCCTCACTTTTGACTTTCAGGCATCTCTTGAAGACCATTTGTGCCAACAGGCCTATGCAGGTGTTTAAAATTTTCTTGATTAGCCAGACATTTTAATGACCGGTATGGCTTTTATTTTTTTAATGCTTTTATACACTGCCCTGATATTTTATGAGAGTCTGGTATATAAATATTTTTATGAATAAAATAAATAAAATTAATACGACTTTAACAGAATTTACTTCTAGGTAAATGTGTATAGGATTGCAGCCTATACAGAACAAGCATACTAGTTTCCTCAGCTTTAAGAATATCTGGACTCATAAGTGAACACTGGACCATAAAGGCAAACGTTGAATTATTCCTTGAAAATGACTTGGGTTTCTTTATATTGATAGCTGATGTGGATTAAATATTCCTCTTAAAAAGCCAGTCACCTGAGCAATATACTCTTTCTGGGCATTTCCTTCTTCAACAGTTAGAGTAGGGGCAAACATTTCAGTTGCATCCTGGAGAAAACACAACAACCGTCTAATTTTTTATTCCTGACCCAAAGTTTTCCCTTGCTCATTTCACACACACCCTGCCTTGTGATGTACAGTTCAGCCATTAGTAAGTCATAGCATGCAGGTTTCCAGAAACAACATACGTCAATAGGGATGATACCATAAATTTCCCCATCTCTCTCATGCCATTAAAAAGAGAAACCGCTTTCCCTCATAGGTTCCTCTTAGCTCAAAAGCACAAATCATGACATAAACGAGAAAAGCCCAAGTGGCTATTCCTTTTTGTTGTTGTTGTTAAATAACTTTTGACTTCTTCAGAGAACCTTTGGGTGTCTCTGCAGTGAAAGGCAACACCTTCCTGTGCTTTATTTGTCCCCTGCCACGCTGGAGGAAGCTGTTTTCTTAGCCTCCTGACTTCTTGTTGTCATTGAAACCGTACTAATTGGAAAAGGTTGTGAACTTGGTCACTGTAGTCAAAACACTTCCCTCCTCCCCGTCTGCCATAGTTAAAGAACTTCATTTGCAGGATAAAATAATCTGGATAATACTGCAGTACAGATCGAAAATGAATGCTTAAAACAAAGCAAAGAAGCTAAAAGACATACTATTTGTGTTTACTTTTAGATTCAGGAAAGGTTGCAACATTTGAGGCTTTTTAATTTAGAGAAGAGGTGAGGAAGACATGACATGATGAAAAATGGCAATGGACTGCCTTCAAGTCAATCCCGACTTATGGCGACCCTATGAATAGGATTTTCATGGTAAGCAGTATTTAGAGGGGGTTTATCCTTGCCTTCCTCTGAGGCTGAGAGGCAGTGAGTGGCCCAAGGTCACCCAGTGAGCTTCATGGCTGTGTGGGGTTCCAACCCTGGTCTCCCAGGTTATAGTCCAGGTGTATAAAATTATGCATGGCATGGAGAAAGAGGATAGAGAAACTTTTTTCCCCTGTCTCACAACACTAGAACTTGTGGACATTCAGTGAAGCTGAATACTGGAAGATTCAGGACAGACAAAAGAAATAACTTTTTCAGACAGCGCATAGTCAAGCTATGGAATTTGCTCCAGCAAGAGACAGTGATGGCCACCAACTTGGATGGCTTTAAATGCATGGAGGATAAGGCTATCAGTGGTTACTAACCATGATGATGAGGCTCTGCCTCCACAGTCAGAGGCAGCATGCTTCTGAATACGAATTGCTGGAAACTGCAGGGGGGGCAATGAGTACTCTTAGCACTCAGTTCCTGTTTCTGGGTTTCTCATGGGCAACTGGTTGGCCTCTGTGAGAACAGGATGCTGGACTAGGTGGGCCATTGGCCTGATTCAGCAGGCTCTTATGTTCTTCTTATGTCACTTCCAGACTTGTCAGTCATGGGCACGAGGAATTCAGGTGCACACTGGAAGTTTGTGCAAGTAAAGTGGATTAAAGTGCTCTGTTGCCCTTGCACAACAAACCCACTTTTTAAAAAAATGACTTTTTGTGGTTAGGAAAGTGATGGGGAAATGAATGAATGATTAACAGGGAGATGTATAAAAACTGCACAAGAAAAGCAGGATAAATGCTCGTTGTCATATAACCGCCCCACAAACAAATCAGAACAAATGCTCAATAAGAACAGGACATAGTCTAACTTCACATAAGCTTTGTTCAAGCAGATCAGGATGAATGCTCAATCAACAGATCATCTAAAAGAGCCCTGGAGCAGTTCAAAACTTCAAAGATTTGTGACTTACTCAATACGCAATAAGGTTTAAAAAAAACATCTGATGAGATTTTAGTACTGCTGTTTATATCTATTTTATGCTACTATTATGCTGCTGCTGCTGCTGCTGCTGCAGTTGCTGCTCTTGTTAAGTTTTCATGATTATGTATATTATCTATGACAAACCAGCCTGAATTTTTTTTATTGCACTAGTGGTATACAAATTTATTACATCAATAAAATATCACAGTATTTGAATATATTTGCATGTGCGGATAACTTTCCAGATAGCTCCACAAGAAAATATGAAGAGCTATCTTATGCTGTCAGATAAAATACCTGTCAAGCCCAGTCTTGTCCATCCAGATGAACACCATATTTCAGTGCCAAACTAGACAACATTACACATGTCACTTGCTGTTAAAGCTTTTGTGTTCTAAATTCCATTGACACCAATGGAGCTTTCTTCTCGGACGTAATAGCAATGATGAAGGGGGAGGAGAATATTCTTGTTGGGACTGTAGCAGAGAAAGAAAGGGTTAAAACTCATGTCCTCAAGCACCATGGTCCAGGTAAAAAGCAAGGGCCCCAGCCTCCTTCACCAGCCATTAGCAAGCATCAGAAAGTGAAGCATTTTCTGTCGTGTCTAATTTGGTCCATACTACAAGTTTAGAGAAGGGCAGAGAGAAAATAAATACTGTTTATTAACTCCTTCTTGAGACTTGTTCCTGACTTTTAGATCCATTGGACAATTAAGGAAAAACTTTTTAACTGGCTGCTATATAATGGACTAACTAAGCAATTGGAAACTAGTTGTGGAAAGCAATCGGATTTTGTGTTTTTAGTGGTTGCTGGGTTGATTTTTCTTGTCCAGAAACCCTGAAGAGGCCTCATGCTGAGCTTCACATATTGGGAAAATCAGAAATTAGGCCTGAGTTGCAGCCTAGGTGGCCAGCCAGCCAGCTAACTGTAGTGTACACAGCAATATTTCTATTCCTCTAGGGCTGTTTTCATCTTTTGCCATCAAGTACTTAAGAAAAAGAAGATAAAAATAGCCATTATGATTGTGAGTATAGTGAGTGCTTTAAGTTATCTCTATTTCACTGCCACTCTGTTCATTATAATAACAGCAGAATGATAATAACTGCAGAATAAACAAACTCTTACTTCTTACTGCAGGCAAATAAAATGCTTCTTTATTGCTGGCTGAGTAGAAAACACAACTGAAACTGAAATGGAAAAGCAGAGTGAAGGAAAGTCCAAGAGCTGGAGTCTAACTTTAGTCCTTAATACAAAGTTCTAATATTTAACTCTTCTGGGGTCATGTTACTATACAGGCTGTTTTTCCCCCCATGATCACTTAAAATTACCCTTTAAAATATAGGGTGATTGTGATAATGTAAAACCACCCACAATCAGGGAAAGTCTTGAGTGAGCTTACTTGGGGGGGCTCTTCATATGAAGCTTTTGATGTGCACTTGCCCTGTCTTATTCACTTAATTTTTCAGAGGATCCTATTCCTAAATAGGATCTTGTTCCTAAAACAAGCCGTCATTCTTTAAATGGAGGTTGTCATTGCCTTCATGTCACAAATTAAAAAGAAGACAATTTCCCCCTCCCAAATACATGGGAAGTGAAACACATCTCAGGGGGGTACCCTTCCCCCCTGGCTATAAGGCTATTCAGAACCACTGCTCTATGTGATCAGGAACCCCGAATTCCTGAATAGACCATATCTGAGATTCATAACAGGGAGCGATCTACCAACGTGCAACAGCAGAAGGGTGAGCTGAATGGCAGTGCATACACCTATAAAATGAAGGAGAGAAATAATATAAGCTAGGTCATCCAAGTTGCCAAAGTAGTCACTGAGAGGAAAGCCCTCACATTGAATTAAGCTATGGCATTTATGGTATGAGCAAGAGCGGAAGGAGATTCTCTCCCAAGTAAAGTATTATTATTGTTGTTGTTGTTGTTGTTGATGATAATAATAATAATAATAAATTTCTTAAATTTATATCCCACCCTTTGTCCCAGTAGGAGCCCAGGGTGGCAAACAAAAACACTAAATACATTATGAAACATCATAAAACATCATAAAAACAGACATTAAAATATATTAAAACAAATATCTTTAAAACACGTTAAAACAAAATATCTTGAAAAACATATTTTTAAAAAAAGTTTTAAAAACATCTTAAAAAGCAATTCCAACACAGATGCAGACTAGGATAAGGTCTCTACTTAAAAGGCTTGTTGAAAGAGGAAGGTCTTCAGTAGGGACCAGAAAGATAACAGACACCTGTCTAATATTTAAGGGGAGGGAATTCCAAAGGGTAGGTGCCACTACACTAAAGGTCTGCTTCCTATGTTGTGCAGAACAGACCTCCCGATAAGATGGTATGTGCAGGAGGCCCTCACCTCCAGAGCGTAGTGATCGACTGGGTATATAAGCGGTAAGATTATCTTTCAGGTATCCTGGTCCCAAGCTGTACATGTTGAAAGAATCAGTCTGCACAACACAAGTTGCCGGGAAAGCATAACAATTCCACATGTCCTCACATCTCCAAAAAATAATGATCTTTATTTGCATATCATTTGGGGGTCTGAAAGAGAAGAAAGGAATTGGGAATGAACAGTATTTTATAACCATTTTATTTTAATAATAGCTAAGATTATTAGCAGTTTAAACCTGCAATCTTAAATTGAAAGCAAATCTAGGGTTGCCATATTGCCCGGATAGCCGGGTTTTACCCGGATTCTATGCATGCCACCCGGTGCCCGGCTAGTCTGTTACGTGGCCCGGATTCCCAGCTTTAATTAAAAAAAAAATAAGTTTCTAGGTGGTCCGGTTCTCGAGATATACATAAAAACGTCAGCCACCCCCCTCGACTGTTAAATCTTTCTTTAAACAGTACTGTACTATAGCACTTTGTAGCTGTAACCCCGCCCGTTCAGCATTGCAGCCAATCAGGGATTGTGTTTCAGTTTCATTGACATCAGGCAGTGTCTAGAAAACAAAATGGTGGTTTCACACACACCCCAGTTTATCTGAAAATCTCATAAATTGGGTAAGTATGTACATTTCAGTTTTTTTTCCTCTTGTGTGCAGGAGTCAGAGCTTGGGCAGTGTTTTGAAAACCTTCCCAATACTTGCTTTTTGTAAAAGCAATGCTAATCCCATATGCCCAAAGTAAATCGCATTTAATTCAATAGGACTTACTTTGAGTAGACATGTTATGAATGTGCTGAAAATCAATGGGACTGTGGAGTGAATGTAAAAAAGAATTATGTTTGTGTTCTAACTCTTTCTGTCTCCAGTCCAATTTTAAAGCAAGTAGGCAGGGCTTACTTAGGTATTAAAGTTTTTATTCTGTAGGAAAGTAATACTGATTTTTTAAAAACTAATACTGATTTTTCTGCAATGACCAACTGGTTTGACAATAAACTATTATATGGGCTGTATGTATTTATACATCTGCTGTGTGTGTGTGTGTGCATGTATGGAGTCTTTCCAACACCCCTGTGAGGTAGGGTTGGAAACCAATGCAGCTCACAACAAGAAATAAAGCCATTTAAAATCCAATGACCATAAAACAAGTATAAACAGTTGCAAAACAGCGTAAAGTGGCATGATTTGGAATTTTGGGTTGTGTGAATGAAGTTGCTTATCACTTGAGGTTGCAGTTCTGTCCCTGTTTGAGTAAGCCCCACTGAATACGCTGGGACTTGCTTCTGAATAAATAAACTTAGGATTGCACTATAAATATCTTTACAGTTTGTGTAAATAATAAATATATTTGATAGTCATGCTTATATACATATTTCTTCATTTATCATATTTTTGGTTTTTGGTTAGGAATCCTGGCTGGTTGTGAGATGCTTAGTTTTTTGCCTTACTCATAGGAATCTTGTTGTGGTTGGTATGGTATTACATTTAGGAAAGTGTTACTGCCTTCTGTGGTTTTTTTTCCTATTTGCATTTCACTTATCTTTAACCTTACTCCGTTACAGCCATAGAAGCAACAGCAGCATATGCAAGATAATTAACTCCCATTAGTGATAAGAACAAGAATTTATAATTATTTCAATTAAAACAAGAGGCTTATCAATACTTTGAAGAGGACCAGATATTTATTTTCTTTCTGAGCCCAGGACTGGGTCTTTCATGATGCCTGGGGAGCAGGAGAGTAGTCGATAAGACAGACATCCTGGCATTGGTAATCTAATTAGCAAGGTATGTGTGGGGTTGTTGCACACTTCCAGGCCCAGTTTCATTTTGAGTATGGAGGTGGAACCTGTGTAGATGTGGTTGAGAAATTTTGAGTTAAGCAAAGCTCTGCTTTTATAAAACCTAAGAAACATACAGATACTTTGAATGTCTGAGTGCCTGCACCAGTGGAATATTGGAGGAACTTGTAAAACTTGCTGCAACAGTATTTAGAACTGAGCATGTGGTGTGAAAGACTCCTTTTCCTAACATTTTGGCTTCTTGTTTTTCTCCACCCACCACATCTCTGAAACATATTGTATGTGTTATGGTTAACCGTGCTGCTGCCCTGACTTACTTTATGTTTGTTGCTATTTTGTGTTTTTATTATGTTTTTATATTGATTGTGTATTTTTATTGTTTTTATTATATTTGTAAGCTGTGCTGAGCTCTGTTTTTAACAGCAAAAGGGCAGGATATAAATTCTCTTAATCAATCAATAAATACTCCATAGTGTTGGAAACTAGAGTCTAGGCATTTAAGGCTGAAAATGTTGCTTAAAAAAAAAGATTTCTCACATCTTTCCCCAGTTTTTGGTGGTAATTCCTAGACACAAAAACAAAACAACTGGACAATCCAAATATTAATATGCAAATATTTGCATATATGCAAATAATATGCAAACAATATGCAAATAATTTGCATAATATGCAAATTAACCTGCCCGGATTTATGGAACTGGAATATGGCAACCCTAAGCAAATCCCACAGAAAGGAGGATTTACTGATGAATACAAGGCTAGTGCAAGGCATGACTGGGCCCCTGGGCATCAGCCTGCAGAGGCCTGCACCTCTGTTTGCCCCAACATCGCCTCTTAGGCAGCATGAGGCTTATATATACCCTCCTAACCCACCTATCTCTGCCATCAGTGTGCATGCTCCATGTGCTGTGCTTGCATGCCTGCCATTACCCAAGATGGCAGCAGGGGCATCAGCCCCTTAGGAATGCCCCTGCTGCCATCTTGGGTGATGGCAAGCATGCATGTGCATTGCGCCGGCCATGCACACTAATACACTAATGCCACAAGTAGGTGAGGCAGGCGGGTTTATTTAAGCCCACACAGCTTGTATTGGGGGTACCTGGGAGCTCCCGTTGTGCGATTCGTAGTAATGTCAGGTTGCATGGGTTTCACCCTCCCACCCTAAGGAGGGGCCCTCGGCCAGGGCCCAAACTGGCCACGTGCCAGCACCCGGCCTGAATGAATAGACCTGTGAAGGATTGCAGTTCAACAAAGTGGTTGTTCATTGCCATTAATTTTGGCAGTTATAAACATTTTAGTTTTGCTGGACCTTTGGGTGATGGGTGGGTACTACTGCTGTTTATTTTCAGAATTGATGCATTGGATGAAATATTGCTTTTAACAAGTTTTTATTACTGTTATATATGTGGGATCAAATATTGTATTATTTTGTGACCCACCCTGAGAACTTTGGTTGAAGGTGAGATATAAATGTCAAATACTGCTAAAAATGCTGCACAGTCTTCTATTCTGTATTATTTACACAGGTAAACCTAGCCAATCAAAGATCACACAGCAAATGAAATGACATCACAAAACTACATGATGATTACAGATAGTAAATGAGTTAAAAGAAAATAAGCAAATAGTTTTGCAACAAACACTAAAAAAAATCACAATGGTGGTTTTTTGGCATTGCCCAAAATATTCATGGAAAACTGTAAAACTGGGAATGTTATCTTTAGGTTTACAACATTTAAATATAGGTTGTCAACTTTTTTCCTATCATGGCTTTGGTGCCTTTGCAGCTGCTTGGCAAGCAGAAATTCAACAGGTAAAGGTTTTGGCTAGTCTACAGATTCAGTAATGGGATATGTTTCACCAGATGGATTTCCACCTGTCTCACAAGGGAAGTATTGCGGGGGGGGGGGAATTAGTAACCCAGCATTTATTTTCTATGAAATCAATGAAACTTGTGTTAGTTCCAGCTGCAGTGGCTGAGCCTGGGGTGAAGAAGGGCAGAAAACTTGCCTCCAAAGTGGTGGCAGAGGCAGCAAAGCCCAGAACAGCTGAGTGGAGGACCCTCTTCTGGGACACTGCTTTAAGAGAACTCTTAGTGGCCAGAGGCCACAATGAGGGCACACACTAAGGGTGCTGCTCGAAAGGTAGTGGCCTTCAAGTGAGACCCTCCAGAGAGGCTGGAGAGAGGCCTGAGACTAAGTCCTGATCCTTCAAGCAATATTAAACTAAGTGCCTATGTTATATTCTTTGGTATAAGATCTTATAGGTTGAAAAACAAAGAGGGGATAAATAAATAAGAGGAAATAGTAGAATATTATTATTGCTACAGCTGTTCCAATAGAGAAAAACAAGTATTGGTTGCTAAAGGCTTAATTCTTTTTTTATTTTTCTTATCTAGAATGAATTTATATCTTAGTGTGACTTATAGAAGATATAATAGTTATAACTTGACCTTCCTGAGCCCATTAATCAATGAAGTGTCTCTTAAACAATCCTATGAACGAAATCCCATTATTAAAAGAAATATCAAATAAATAATGGTGTCATGAACCTGTAATGGTCATGAGTTATTAAAAATCTGCTGACAATACTTTGGCTCCAGTAAGGGACTCTGGGAGATGGTTACAGTCAGAAAAGACAAGCCTTGCCAATTTGTAAAGTTAAGTTTCATTTTTCCAGCTGAAGACGGTTAGAAGAAGCCTTAACAAGCTGCACCTGTTTATCTTTGCTGATTAGCAAGTGCCTGGCACCCAAGGTCATCCTTGGCCTATGCAGTTGGAAAACACCGTTGGGAGGGGGGCCTGAAGGCGCGAAAATGTGAGAAACATCGAGAAGAAAGTTACATCAGTCAATTCCTGATTGGTCAATTAATCTTGGACCGTTAGGATCCTTTTCCCTTAAGTATAGGGCTAGGGACCCATAGCCTTTGTTCTCTGTTCTCTGCCTATGCTGACTGGCACCAGAGTTCCAAACCTTTTCTGCCTTATGGTTCCTGGGGTTGCTTATGGGAAGGCAACCTATGTCTGGTTCCATTGCTTTATGTTGAACATCCATCTCTCTTAGGAGAGGTGCCACGCAACCAACTACCTCGTATGTAAGTAGTTAGGTGAGCTAGTTTATTATTTTCTTGTTGTGTGTATGAATTCTCTTGTAAGAACCTAAACCCCTGTTGGGTGAATGGTCTTAAAGGATTACTTGCTGCTATATGATATGTGCACTTATATATTTTCTAATAAAGCTACTTCTATTTAACCTGGTGTGTTCATTTGAGAGAAGGGGTGGTTCTAAATTCAGTGTTTTGACCCAATCTCAGTCACTCACTACCAAAGAGGGTTAAGAAGTTAAAAGCTTGGATTTTAAGTGTTAAACCAGAGGTGCCTGGCAAGGAGTGTAACTGTGACTCTTGCCTTTTAGGACCTTGGTTTTATATACCTTCTGGGCTCAGAGATCCCCTGGCTCTGAGTGGACCAGTATACAGGGGTGGTGGCAGCCTACCTTCTACCTTGCAGGGTTGTTGTGAGCGTACACAGCCTTGGCAAGGGTGAAGTAATAGCTTTTTGGTTCCAGTCTCATTTCCCTAAGGGTGGGGGTCTGAGCCTGATGCATGTTCCCGGGACCCTGAGGGTCGGGCGGGCATGACATGGTGGCAGCGGTGGGATCGAAGCCATTCCTGCTCTTAAGTGAACACGCTGTGTGAGATAAGTGCATTGCAGCAAGTTGTAAATTTTAAAGAGACTTCTGACACAATTGTTTGTTACTTTGGGTAGTAAGGTTAGTGCAGAATGTCGCAAAAGATAAAAACCAGATCTCAAAAGAATGGAGCCGAGGATGTGCTCCTGGCAGACACTGCGTTGCCTAGTCAGCTTGCTCAGCTGGAAGAAGGCGCTGCTGCTCTGTCGTTTATGCCTCAGCCTTCTGTGGATGACCAGGAGTTCGTGTCTAAGCAAACTGAGGATAGCGAAGATGAGGAGGAATCAGATTTGGATGAGGAAGAGTTGCCTAGGAGCATGCAGCGCTACCTGGCTAAGCAAATGAAGCTGTTGTCCCTGCAGTTCAAGGCTATGGAGGAAGATCGCCGGAGTAGGGAAAGCTTTGCTCGTGAGATGCAACAACCGCGAGGAGGAAGACCAGACCTCCATAAAAAATCCTTTCCGACCTTTCGTGAGACAGATGACATCTTTACCTTCTTCCAAGTTTTTGCTCACTCTTGTAGAGATCAAGGTGTGCCTAAAAAGTACTGGATGAGTGCTTTACGCATTAATGCTGAAGGCGAGTTGAGAGAACTGTTGAACTCTTTGCCACTGGAGTATGCAGATGATTTTGACTACTTTTATGCTTTAGCCAAGTCTCACTTTGCGCTAACATCAGAGGATTGTTTTTGGCATTTAGAAGCAGACCAGAAGAAGTCTCGGGAAAGCTTCTCAGCCTTTGCTGCACGGATGGGCAGAAATGTGGAACGTTGGGCTGACACAGCCGAGGCTGTAACCCGAGAGGAGGTTTTAGATCTGTTTGCAAAAGAACTGTTTTACAGACGCCTCCCTCGAGATTTGATGGCTCTGGTCAGAGACCAGCAGCCCCGTTCTCTGACTGAAGCAGGCATGCTAGCAGATCGTATGTTTACAAACAGAGCTGGAGAAAAGTATACTTTGTTTCAGAGACCGGAGTACGTTCCTGTGAAACCGCCGAGGCGAGAGACCGCAGGTATGCAGAAACCAGGGCAACCGGCGAAGGAAGAGAAAGGGGGGCCTGCTGGCTACTTCAAAGTGTCTTCCGCCCGGCCCGAGGCTGCATTGCAAGAGAAGCCCCGTGGAGAAATAATTTGTTTTAAATGTGGGCAAATTGGTCATAAGGCTAATTCCTGTTCTAAAACCTTGTCTAAGCCCAATCCTGCTGGAAGGAAGAACCCAAAGGTTGCTCCAGTTGCACGCGTGAGAGACTTAACGTCCCCTGGAGCGGAACCTCCTGAACTTTCTTCATGGTCGTCAGCCGAGGAGAATGAAGGAGCAGAATCGGATTTTGTATTTTCTGCCCCAAATTCACAAGACCGTCCTGAGGCTCCTCGTGGACCAGTTGTTAAAGCCCTGCCGGTGAGTGTTGTACAGACTGTGTCAGGGGATCGAGAGGGAGGAGTAAAGAATAGTTTGTTTCCAGAGAAAGACTCTCCAGGACCCCTTTCATCGGAATGTAAAGAATGGGTTCAAACGCAGTTTTCCGAATCCATATATGTAAACTGTATTAAGGTCAAGGGAAGAATCGATTCAGGCTCAGAAATTACCAGTATTGCGGAACGGCTGGTTAAGCCGGAGCAATATGTTCCAGAGTTACAAGTGGCGGTCACAGCGTATGGCCAGCAGACAGTGCAAGTGCCTGTAGCTGATGTGGTGCTTTCATACCGAGGCTGGACTGGACGCCATAGAGTTATAGTTCATTCGGATGACCATTTATGGGATGTTTTAATAGGAGTTGATCTGTTGTTCCTAAGCCATCAAGAGACTGTACGTGAAGCGGAAATAAACGCTCTTACCAGGTCTCAAACTTTGTCACAACCTATGGAAGACTGTGGGGAGAAATGGCCTTTGGGTGGCGAGGAAGAGAGGGCTGCCGTTGGGAGGGCTGGGACCCTGCCCGAACAACAGGGAAAAAACTCCTTTCAACCCAGTGTGGGGGAGACGGAGGAATGTAAATTACCGGCAGCCAGCTCCCAAGCCTTTAAGGCAGCTTTACTGAAGGATGAGAGTTTGCAAAACTGCAGAGAAGAAGCCGAGAGAAGCCCTCCTGCCTTATCAGAGACTGTGAAAGTGAGATTTTATTGGGACAAAGGCTTGCTTTATCGAGAACATGTACCTGGGGGGAATTCTACGGACTGGCAACCAGTCAGACAATTAGTTGTGCCAAAACCTTTTCGCCTGGATGTATTGCGGTTGGCCCATGATGTTGTGACTGCGGGGCACCTGGGTGTGAAACGGACTTTGTTTTCTGTTACCCAGCATTTTTATTGGCCCTTAGTGGCTAAGACTGTTAAAGAATATGTAAAATCCTGTGATATTTGTCAACAACTTGGGTATGCGCGTGATCACCCCAAGGCACCCTTACAAGTATCCCAGATTGTGGCAGAACCTTTTGCTCAAGTGGCTGTGGACGTGATCGGCCCTTTTAATCCGACTAAGACTGGGAGAAGATTTATTTTGACTGTAATTGACTTTGCCACGAGATTTGCTGAAGCTATTCCTTTGAGTTCCATCACTGCCCCAGTCATTGCTAAAACCTTGTTAGAGTTATTTTCGCGTTGGGGGTTTCCCAAGACTATTTTGTCAGACCGAGGGCCGAGTTTTGTGGCCAAGTTAACTAAAAAACTTTGGGAACTTGCTGGCATGGAACATCACATTATGACTGCTGGTCACCATTCCTCGAATGGGCTATGTGAGAAAATGAACGCCACTATTAATAAAATGTTAAGGGCGTATGTGTTAGAACATCCTAGAGAGTGGGATGTAGCTTTACCTTTCCTGATGTTCGCCTATAGGGCTACTCCCTCTGCCAGCTTGGGCTATAGCCCCAACCAGCTAGTTTTTGGAAGGGATCTGGTGGGGCCTTTGTCATTACTCAAGAATGAGTGGGAAGGAAGGTTGGAAGCTATGCCTGTGTCGGTAGTAACTTACCTCCAGAAGTTACAGAATATTTTAAGAGATGTTTTGGCTGTCGCTCATGAGAATTTGGGGGAGGCTCAACAACAGCAGAAAGCCCATTATGATGCTCACGCTAAAGAAAGACACTTTGTTGAGGGGTCAGAAGTTTTGGTACTAAAGGCCCAAGTAGACAATAAGTTGTCGGTGGCCTGGGAAGGCCCTTTGATTGTCAAGGCCCAGTTGAGCGACACCAACTATCTGCTAATTGACCCTAAATCCCATAAGAAACCTAAAGTATACCATGTGAATATGATGAAGCAATATTTTTCTAGGAAACACCTGGTTTTGACTTGCACTCCTGCTGTGGAGGTTGCTGAAGATGTCCTATCTCGGTTACCTGTTCCAGTTGACTGACATTTGATTCATGCCTATTCCACGGACTGATTTTCCGGCTCTGATGACCTCTGGATTGTTTTTAGACCTTGTTTTACTCTTTTACGCTTTTAATATGTTTTATGGACTTTTATAAGATTTATGGCTTATGACCTTTTTTGAACCTGGACCAGTTTTTGGATCACCCCATTTTTTATTCTATCTCTTTATTTTTTAATAAAGTCTTCTTTTCTTGGGTGTTTTAGGGGTCCCTTAATTTTTTTTTCCCTTTTGTTGTTATTTTGTAATTTAGTATATATTAAGAAGGCATAAGTCAAGAAGTAGCTCACTTGCTTAAAAATGTATTAACTTGTTCTTTTTTTTTCTTTCTTTTTCTTTTCTTTTCTCTCTTTCTTTTTTTTTAAAATATATGTTGTATATAGTGTAATGTTGGTGGAATTTTTTTTTTATTATTATTTTTTTTATTGTTCCCTTATCCCTGGTTGCTGTGGCGATGACGCAGAACTATCCAGAGTTCTGACATCATCTTCCCAAAAAGGGGCGTGTCATGAACCTGTAATGGTCATGAGTTATTAAAAATCTGCTGACAATACTTTGGCTCCAGTAAGGGACTCTGGGAGATGGTTACAGTCAGAAAAGACAAGCCTTGCCAATTTGTAAAGTTAAGTTTCATTTTTCCAGCTGAAGACGGTTAGAAGAAGCCTTAACAAGCTGCACCTGTTTATCTTTGCTGATTAGCAAGTGCCTGGCACCCAAGGTCATCCTTGGCCTATGCAGTTGGAAAACACCGTTGGGAGGGGGGCCTGAAGGCGCGAAAATGTGAGAAACATCGAGAAGAAAGTTACATCAGTCAATTCCTGATTGGTCAATTAATCTTGGACCGTTAGGATCCTTTTCCCTTAAGTATAGGGCTAGGGACCCATAGCCTTTGTTCTCTGTTCTCTGCCTATGCTGACTGGCACCAGAGTTCCAAACCTTTTCTGCCTTATGGTTCCTGGGGTTGCTTATGGGAAGGCAACCTATGTCTGGTTCCATTGCTTTATGTTGAACATCCATCTCTCTTAGGAGAGGTGCCACGCAACCAACTACCTCGTATGTAAGTAGTTAGGTGAGCTAGTTTATTATTTTCTTGTTGTGTGTATGAATTCTCTTGTAAGAACCTAAACCCCTGTTGGGTGAATGGTCTTAAAGGATTACTTGCTGCTATATGATATGTGCACTTATATATTTTCTAATAAAGCTACTTCTATTTAACCTGGTGTGTTCATTTGAGAGAAGGGGTGGTTCTAAATTCAGTGTTTTGACCCAATCTCAGTCACTCACTACCAAAGAGGGTTAAGAAGTTAAAAGCTTGGATTTTAAGTGTTAAACCAGAGGTGCCTGGCAAGGAGTGTAACTGTGACTCTTGCCTTTTAGGACCTTGGTTTTATATACCTTCTGGGCTCAGAGATCCCCTGGCTCTGAGTGGACCAGTATACAGGGGTGGTGGCAGCCTACCTTCTACCTTGCAGGGTTGTTGTGAGCGTACACAGCCTTGGCAAGGGTGAAGTAATAGCTTTTTGGTTCCAGTCTCATTTCCCTAAGGGTGGGGGTCTGAGCCTGATGCATGTTCCCGGGACCCTGAGGGTCGGGCGGGCATGACAAATGGTAATATTCTAATTTATGTGGTTTAAGAAAATTATTCTCATGAGAGACATTTAGAAGAAATAGTCATGTTTAGTGTATTTAGAATCTGATTATAACCTGATTATCTTGAATTTGAAATTGTGATGAAATTGACATTTATTAAATTATTATTAACAGATTATATTGGGGGATGAAATAACATCTGTTTAAGTGTATTTGGAGATTTGGAAATATTATTTTGAACAAATTATGGAGTTTTATTACTGAGTATAGTTAAATAAATTAGAAATTTAGACTATTTAAATAGAGATCTGGTTAAATAAGATGGGGAAAAACACTAAAAAATCAAGATCAGGCAAAGTCTAATTACTAAGGATTAAAAGAAAACTTTAAATGAGTTTTAAAGGAGGCATTTATTTTTTAGTCAGAACAAAATAAAGGAATAGAAGATAACAGCAAAATAAAAGATCAGTAGAGGAGCAGAGTGCTTTAGAATTAAATAACTGTTGAAACAGAAGACGGTAAAGAAGAAAATACATTGGAAAATGTATCAGACACGTCTGTTGAAACTGAGGAAATAAATCAGAAAATTATAATTTGATAATATCAGTAAAGAAGTTCTTAAAGGAAGAGCAGAGAAACGCTGAAGGAAGAATAAACAAGATTCTATAACAAAAAGACAGGAAATTCCTAGAAATTTTAGTTAAAAAAAGCTCCACATGTAAAGAATATTGTGGAGAGAGAAAAAAACCAGAAGAGCAGTTGAGACAGATAACAAGTCAAATGCAGATACTAGAACAAAAATTAGAAAAGCAAGATAGATTAATAGAAGAACTGCAAAAATGAAATTGGCCCAAGCTACTGTATATAAGAAACTACTTCAAAAGAAATTAGACATGTAAGAGGTAAAGAAGTTCAATATAAAACAGACTTAAATAAGTTTGACAATAAACTGCAAGAGCTACAATTTGAAGTGAGAAAACATAATTTAAAATGTAGAGGCCTTCCAGAAAAAAAAAAAAAAGATCTAGTGGGCTTTTAAAAAATTTTTTCTGGTGGAATATCTGAAATTGTATAGTCCTGCAGGAATGGTCATTAAAACAGCAACTGGAATAGGAGCAAAAACAGCTAAAAAACTGAATAAATCTCAGGATGTACTAATTGCATTTATTGCTTTAAGGAGGCAATACTGCAAACACAGGGGCTAAAAATAGATTAATAGTGGGACGTACAGAAATTCAAGTGTTCAATAATATTGAGCCAGACATCTGGCTAAAAGAAGAGAATTTAATTTCTTGACAGAAAATCTCCGGTCAGTAGGTATTCAATATAACTGGAGTATTTGATTTAAATGCAATATTTTTGTAAAAAAAATGAATGGGTATGGATCAGAACAGTGAATGAATGAAAACAAATCATTCTGATAAAAAATACTGCCATCAACCTGGTAAGAAGCAATAATAAAGATAATGTTAAAATCAGGTAAAGAACCAATCGTACCACAGTAATCTAGGCAAATCTCATTATTAAACCAGGATGCAAAATTATGGACCACTAAAACTGCAAATAGACTAAATAATATAGTTTCCAAATATGTTCAACAAGATCAAACCCGATTTATTAGAAATAGAAAATTACAACAGCCTGTGAAAAAATTAACAGCATAGAATTAACTCAAAAACAACAAGCAATATTCCTCTTCTTATATGCTGAGAAGGCTTTTGACACAGTTGAATGGGCATTTCTATCAAAGGTCTCGCAGGAAATGAACCAGAGGGAACATTTAAATCCTGAATGGATTTACTATATTCGGATCCTACAGCTAAAATATTTGTGAATAATCATTTGTCTAAACTTATTAAACTAGAATGAGGGACATGCCAATGTTGCCCATTATCTCTGCTATTGTTCGCTCTATTTTAGGAACCTTTAGCTATTCTTGTAAGAAACAATGAAGTAAGAAGTACAGATTATCAATTGTTGGCAAACTTATTAACTGGTGCTAAACTTTGCATTGCCCAAAATAATTATAAAAAAATATAATAGAAGGGCTAAGCAAGATTTGAGAAACAACATTAATGACCAAATTAGCATACAAAAGAAAAGCACAAAATAGTGATCTCCAAGATAAGTTTATTAAGAAATTGGCTTTGTTCATTCAGTTCTGGAATGAAAGAGTAACAGACAATGCTTTTCATATAGTCCATTTCCCTTGTGTAACATAGAAATAAGAATTTTTCCTCTGTCCTGTCATTTTCAAGTCTCTCTCTCACACACAGACACACACACACACGGAGGCCTCTGCCCCCCTGGTCACTGCGCTGGCCGACCCCCTGTGTGACAATCCCCACCCTCGCTAACTCCCAACTCCCTCCACCACCATGCAAGCATCCACACTCCCCTCACCAACTCCTACCCCCTGATACCGGCTAGGCCGGCCCTCTTCTTGTGAATGCACAGGGTCAAAGGTTCTTGCTTTCTCTCTTCCTCAATATCTGCACAGAATCCTTGTATGTCGAATGTTAGCTCACCTAAGCTCACAGGTTATCAACAGCAGTCATCAAACACAGCTGGAGGACAGAGGAGACCTCACTCAAGATTTCTTGAATCTTAGCAGGTGCCAGAAATTTTCTGTTTGGGAGTCAGACTTCTGGCAGTAGAATGATATTTATATGCTATTTATTCATATCTTGCACACTACAACTAATGAAATGCACTCTATGTGGCTTTAGCCAACATTGCAGAAGCAGAAAAATAAGAATACATATCAGCAAGAAGGAAGTTGCTGGATATCCATTTAACATCAAAGTATAAGACTTCGAAGGCACATCTTAGTTATAAAAAGTTACAATAGATGGAAGACTGAGTTAAATTCTAAGTCATATTACGGAGCCAAAGTTACAAAGTACATGAAAATACATGTCGTGTTCTATCAGATGTCATGGATGGAACAGAGGAATGGTTCTTCTTGCTTTCTTCGACCCTCACTCGACTCGGAGTGGAGGGTAATGAATGCTATAAAACCTGACATTTTATACACTTTCTTATCTAAGGGAAGGTATGTTCCTATGGCCTTATCTGTTACTGCCTGTTGGATGTTGTATCTGGTGCAAGCAGATGCCCAGGATGCAGAACAGTATAGTGACAGGCTAGATGCCAGTTGAAGCAATGAGCCAGACAAGTAATAAGTTTTAAGAGTCACTTTACTGACAATAGAATATATCACAAGCTCTCTCTCTGTACAAACTCCTTGACCCCCACACCAACTGGCCAGATCTGCCAAGTCTTATAGATAAGGCCAGCTGGTTGCCTTGGATACTTGTCCTTGAGATCTGCACGGACTCTGAGCGTCTTGGCCTTGTAACTCTGCCATGGAAAAAATACTCTCAGGAACCCTTTACTTGCCAACATTCCCCCACCTATTTTTTCCATAGCCTTCTTGCTTAGCATTTCACACATTATATCACATTTCAACAATACATTTCAGATTATGTTACAGATTTACATTTTCACTTCTTTTCATGTCATTTACATTTACATTTCTTGCATTTACTTATATCGTTTTCTCCACATGATACATTTCTTTTTCTTCAGTTTACATCAGCATCATTTGTAATACAGTTACTACATTGCATTAGAATCTCAGCATCACTTTTATTACATTTCATTACTCTTCATGATTTCCATCATCCCACTTTTTCCAGTTACTGAAGTCTATATGTTTAATGGAATTTATTTTAAATCTAACAGGTGGAATACCTTTTGTTGTTCTCTCTGATCTGCGTGGTTGTATTTCTGCCTTAGTGTCTGTGTCTGTGTCAGGCAATTCCTCTGTTTCTCTCTCAGAGCTAGAACTTGATTCACTACTGCTGCCTGTTTCTTCTTGTTTTATAGGTACTGTGTCTGCCTGTTCTTGTTCATTACTACCTTCAGTGTTTCCCAACTCCACATATGTTTTCTCTTCCCAATCCTGCTCTATTGCTTGCACGCTTCTGCTTAACACCACAGACCTTTGTTTTGGCATCCAAATTCTGTAATACGTGTTTTCAAAACCCAGCATGTACCCTTTGTCTGCTCTCCTTTGCAGCTTCCCTGTCCTTTTATTTTTGGGAACATGTACCCAGCATTCTGCTCCAAACCTAATCAAATGGTTTAATCTGGGTTTTCTGTCATACAATTTCTGATAAGGAGACATTCCAGTGGCCTTATGGAATATTCTTTTTTGAATGTAAGCTGAATACAGAACACACTCTCCCCAGAAACCTTGCGTTAAAGAGGAGTCACATAGCATTGATCTTATTGAGTCCTGAAGCAACCTGTTCCAGCGTTCAGCTAACCCGTTCTAATGAGGACTATAAGGGGCTGTTAACTCCTGTTTTATTCCTCTTTTATCCAAGTATTCAGTAAAAGAGTGTCCTAAGAACTCTCCTCCTTGATCTGATCTTATTCTCTGTATTTTGACACCAAACTGCACTTCAATTTTTGTAATAAATCTTTTCAGTTTCTCTGCAGCTTCACTTTTAGCTTTTAGTAAATAAACAGTGCAGAATTTTGAAAAATCATCAACTATTGTCAGGAAATATCTTGCACCCCCCTGAGTAGGTTGAAATGGCCCCACTAAGTCCACGTGTATTAATTGATAAGGTGCATTTGTACTGGGCATGGCTTTTTTGTTCTTTGCAGCCACAACTGCCCTAGTTTGTTTACACACGTGGCAGTCTACATATTTTTCAGTTTCTCAATGTCACATCATTACTGTTCTCTGTTGTTTTCACCACATTTTCATATCCTATATGGCCTAGTTTTCTGTGCCATAAATGAACACAATTATTATGGGGTTTCTTATTAGCACACATGAGTACATGATTTGTTTGTTTCACGTGTAAGAAGAACAATGAGTCCTTCACTATTCCTTTCATGAATATTTTTTCTCCTCTCATAATATGCACTGAACCCCTTTTGAACATTACATTGAACCCCATTTCATTGAGTTTCGACATAGCCATAATGTTACATTTGATATCAGGAACAAACAGCACATCTGTCATAATGGTATTGAAACCTGCTAATTTCACTGTTCCTCTACTTTTGATAAGTTTCTTAGATCCATCAGCCATTATCACATGATCCTCTACGTCACAAAATGTATGAAACATGGATTTATCTTTGATTATACTATTTGTTGCCCCACTGTCAATTGCCCATAAATCTTTACAGTTATTTCCCTGCTCATTGTTAATACATTGCTTATTCTTACTAGCATAGATCACCTGTACACATGGTTTTCTTCCTCTTTCTCTCCTTCTTGCTTCACAATTCCTTTGAAGATGTTGCTTGGAACCACAAAAATAACATGCCTTTTGTCCATACAGTCTCTCTTGTGCAGCTTTGTTGTTCTGTTTTTCCACGTTGTGTTTAGACTCAGTCTTTTCCTGCTTTGCCATTTCTTGCCTTTTTTGAAATTCTTGTAAAAGTTTGCCTTCTATATAATCCATATTGAGATTGGCATCGTCCATTGCTTCCAAAGAGCTCACCAGACTATCATAACTTGAATCTAGTGAAGATAGTGTGATATACACTTTTTGCATTTGAGAATGTTCAATTTCACATTCTGACAACTCAGTAAACAGTCTGTTTATTTCCAACAAATGCTCTGACATGGTTGTATCTCCAGATAAGCGCATCTGATACAATCTTCTGGCAAGATATATTTTAGAACTGGCAGTCTTTTTCACATGAATATTTCTTAAAGTTTCCCAGGTTTCCTTAGCTGTTGTTGCATCACGCACGTGCAGTAATTGAGAATCATCAATAGCAAGAACAATTAACGCCTTTGCCCTCTCATCCAGCCTTCTCCAATCTGCTGGAATTGGCACCACGGCGGGTGGGTCTTCTGCGATAGCTTTCCACAGGTCTTCTTTCACTAGAAAAGCCTGCATTCTCTGTTTCCAAGTGCCATAATTTTTCCCTGTCAGCCTTTCTAAGGGAATCCCGGCCGATAACGTAACAGACATACTTTCACTTTTCACAGTTCACCGCCTTTGTAATTAGAGCTTCTCACCTCTGTCCTTCAGTTAGTTTTTTTTCTTTCCCACGGCTCTCTCACAGCTTTCAGCTCAGCTTTTGGTTTCTCCGTCTCTCTGCTGTTTTACTCGCTGGTCTGCAGTTCTGGCTTTTCTCTGCCGCTTTTCTGCAATCCTCAGCACCAGGTAACCATCAGCACCAGGTAACCATCCTCTGCTACCACTTGTTGGATGTTGTGTCTGGCGCAAGCAGATGCCCAGGATGCAGAACAGTATAGTGACAGGCTAGATGCCAGTTGAAGCAATGAGCCAGACAAGTAATAAGTTTTAAGAGTCACTTTACTGACAATAGAATATATCACAAGCTCTCTCTCTGTACAAACTCCTCGACCCCCACACCAACTGGCCAGATCTGCCAAGTCTTATAGATAAGGCCAGCTGGTTGCCTTGGATACTTGTCCTTGAGATCTGCACGGACTCTGAGCGTCTTGGCCTTGTAACTCTGCCATGGAAAAAATACTCTCAGGAACCCTTTACTTGCCAACACACTGCACCTCTTTATGCAACTTTTTAAGGCTCTTCAGGTTGTTAACCATATGCTCCTAGTGGGATGTCTATCCTCAACTAGTTTGCTCAACTTCACCAGATAAGGAACTTCCTTGTTTAAATAGTCAGAGTGTTGGCTGATTGCCTACACTTTCTTATCACGTTGTACTCTGCTTCATAGTAAAACATTGCTTTGTTCAGAAGGGAGGGCTGGAAGAGGCCCATTTTTAAAAGGAGAACATTTTTCTTCTATGCAACTTATGCGTTAAAAAGCTATAAGCTAAGCAATGTAAGCAAATGTAAATGATTTCAGCACATTTTATGCACATTTTAAGCTAATATCTTCATTGGCCTATTACACCTCTCAGGCACTCCCACTCCCCTCGCCAACCCGCTTGCCTCACCTGTTCTGCCACCTCCTCGGACAAACAGTGCAGCCATGCTGCAGATCAGCCTCCCAACCACTTGTCCAGCCTGCCACTACTGCCCTGCGCCACCTCCTGTCCTGGACAAATGTTGCTCCCATACAGCATGCCTGCTGGCCAGCCACCCCCTCAGCCAGGCTACTGCTGGTGCCTTGCCTGCTTGCTGAGGCAGGTGATGGTGAGTTATGCAACAGCTTGCAGGTGGGGGGCAGTGTTCATGCTACAGTTCACAGCGCCACCTCTCTGTGGTGTTGCAAAGTGCAGCTTGATGCTCATATATATATATATGTATATATGTTCTTTTTCATTGTTGCTGTTAGTAATATTTTTGTACAAAGCAGAACATAAATGTGTGATGATGAAACAAAACCATGTTACCTATATGTGTCATTTTGCAGAAAAACAGAGGTTGTTTCTGAGCTTTCAAAAAAGATTAAAAAAAAAAACAAGAAAGAAGTAAGTACCACTGAATTCAACAGGGCTTACTTCCATGTAAGCATAGCTACAATTCACAGCAAAATCTAAACTGAAGGTCTGCCGGGATGAGCAAGTTTGAAACATGTGGATCTTGGGTTGGCACTACACCAGCAAAACACCCGTATCCCAGCTCAGCCAGGGAAGATGATATTTATTTATTTATTTATTTATTTATATATATATATATATACCACCCTTCCTCCCAGCAGGAGCCCAGATATGCCGGCTAGGGATGGAAGGATCTGTCAATTTCTGTTCTCTCAGTTTCTCATTTTTCCATTCTTAAATTCAGTTCTCCATGTTGCTGCAGCAATTTGCAATTTTTTAAAAAATCTTTCTCATGAAAATTCTTCAGCATTTTTGTGCAAATTTCTTCTAATGAACACATTTTGGCAAGCAATTTCTCCTAATATAAAGCAATATGTATGTTATTTTCAACAATATATTCATTTTTATGCAAACTTTTCCTCAATATATGCACTATTGTACACATTATATTACTGGAGAACTGCATTGCAAAATTCAGATAAGTGCAAATTTTGCAGGATGGCTGTGTTTTAGTTCTCATATTGTTTTGGAAAGTGTGAAAGATTAGGCTTTAAATGCCAATGGAACTGAATTCCTCCCCCATCCCTAATGCCGCCGTATGTCCCTCAACCTAGCTGGCTCAGCCGGTGGAACTTACATGGGCGGAATTTAGGCTAGCATAAGTTGCAAAACAGGAGCATTCCAGGTGTGTGGTGGAGACAGGATAGGACAATGGGAAACCTACAGCTATTTCAAACCTCTTTCAATTCAGTCACATGACCTGGCAATCCAGAGGAACTTATGCTGGCAAAAAGGGTAGTGTTTATCAAAATCTCTTTTAAAGGCTTGTTTCCCCTCTGCCAGGAATGGGCTGGCACAGCCCCACTCCTGTGTAGTCTGAAAGAGGGGTAACGTATGCCAGTTTAAGTTAAGGTGGCATAAATCCCACCAGTTTCCTGTATTTAGGATTGCTCTGCAAAGCTGCAGTCCTAAAGCTACAATAGATCAAGTTCTATGCAATTCAATGAGGCTTTCTCCCCGGTATATGGGGTAAGGATTGCAAGCTAAATTTATGTTTTGGTTCCACTAAACTCTGTTTTATCGCTTTAGCTAGAAAATGTTCTGCTAGCAAAATAGATCTGTGATCTGAACAGCAACAACTTTTCACAAGACCATCCTTTCAGGACTCAGCAAAGTTAGATGGTTCTCTTTGGTCTTAGTGAGATAATTGACTTCCATTTATTTGTCTCTGAAGCTTTACTTTTAACCATGCAGGCTACAAAACTGAAGGCAAAGAGAGTGGTCAGGTGTGTTGTAGTCTTGGATAATTAACAGCTGGAAGTCATTAGCCATAGATACCGGTAACAGGAATGATGGCTGCAAGCAAGGAACAGCTGCTCAGGGCCTGTTGGACCTTTTGGCTGACTTGAAGGTAGCATATAAATAGAATGGGAAACAGAATGAGTAATATCTGCAGGATCTCTTCTCTGGTTGCAGTGTGTGTTTTGGTAAGGATTTGGTTCCAAAATGGTTTTGCAGTCTTCTGGAATAACATTTCTAGCAGTGATGATTCCAGAGGAGACCAGAGGTGCTGATCTTAAATCATGGGCGAGTACATATGGGCATAAGTGGTCCCACAGGTACATTGGTCCAAGGCTGTTTAGGGCTTTAAAGTACTTTGAATTGGGTCCAGAAACAAATTGGGAGCCAGTGTAGTTCATAAAGCACAGGGGTGATATGATCCCTGTGCCATGATCCAGTTAACATTCTGGCTGCCGCATGTTGAACCAACTGCAGTTTTCAAAGGCAGCCCCATGTGGAGTGCATTACAATAATCAAGACTCAATGTCACCAATGCATGTGTCACTGTGGCCTAGTCAACCAGTTCCAGGAATGGGAGCAGCTGGTAGACCAGTTTGAGTTGGCCAAAAGCACTCCAGGCTACCGCAGCCACCTGATATTCAAGCAGCAGGGCAGGATCCAGGAGTACGGCGTCACATACTCCCCAATGGCAAACTTGCTCTATCAAGAGGAGTGCAACCCTGTCCAGAACAGGTTGCAGCCCTATTCCTGGCACAGTTTCCCCCTTGACCAGAAACATTTTCATCTTGTCTGGATTAAGTTTGTTTGTTAGCCCACATCCAGCCCTTCACAGCCTCCAGACACCGGTTTAGGATGAGCACTCCCTCCCTGCTATCAGGTGGTAGGGAGAGATAGAGCTGAGTGTCATCAGCATATTGATGACATTGTGCTCCAAATCTCCAGATGACTTCTCCCAGCAGTTTCATATAGATGTTCAAGAGCATAGGAGATAGCATGGAACCCTGCAGGATCCCCCCATAGGCCTGTGGCCAGGGGGTCAAGCAGCAGTCTCCCAGCACCATTTTCTGGGACCTATCCACCAGGTAGGACCAGAGCCAGTGTAGAATGGTGCCTTCCAATCTCATCCCAGCTAGACAGCCCAGAAGGATACCATGGTCGATGGTATCAAAAACCAGCAAGAAGTCCAGTAGCACCAGCAGGAATGCTCTCCCCCTGTCTGATGTCCAGCGTAGGTCATCAAGCAGGGCAACCAAGGCAGTCTCTGTCCCATGACCAGGCCTGAAGCCGATTTGAAAAAGGTCTGGATAATCTGATTCATCTAGGAAAACTTGGATCTGAGAAGCCACTACCTTCTCAATCCCCTTGCCCAAAAAGGGGAGATTAAAGATTGGGCGAAAGTTGTTAAGATCTGCAGGGCTAACAAAGGCTTCTTTAACAGAGGCCTTATCACAGCTTCCTTCAACAATGTAGAGTGTAGGATGAATACTGTGAATGCAATTCCAACATTAGTCTTGCAGGAAAGCTACAAAATGAAATAACTCATCCTACTGTACCTTAGGCAATATGGGTTTTAAATGTTTTTATATATATATTGCAACAATGGACATGTGCAGTATATAGACTTTCTTAGTACTACTATGAAAGCATGTTCAGGAGAGAACTATTGTTGCTCTTGCATTTACAGAATGTACAGTAATTGGCAACACTAGAGGTGCAATCTTCCTGGTAGATACATCAGGCTGAGGAGCTTCAGGATGAGGCATAGCTGCAGTGGAAGAGGAAGGATGCCAGCCCCACCGGGCTCTGCTGGCAGAAATTCCTCCCGGGCATAGCCATGGTGTAGCCAGGGAACTCCACCACCACTTGGGCACAGTCAGGTCCCAGCTAGCTCAGTCAAGACTGGTGCAAGTGCAACCACTGGAAGGCCCCAAAAAGGGGGCATTCTGGGGATGTCTTGGGAGTGGAACCGAGGGGAGGGGGAACACTCTGCATCCTGAACTTGTTCAGCTTGGTCCTGTGGCTGTCCATCCTGACTGCCAATACACCAGGAAAAGGGGTGGTGGAAGGAAATATGCATCTCATTTCCTTCCACCACGCCCTGCCAGTGCAGGCAGCACCCTCCCCTCCCAGTGGCTCCTGAATGGAGGTTGGATGTGGTGGCCCCTTCCACTGGCTGGGTTCCATCAACCTCTGACGAGCTGGATTGCGCTGTAGGTCCAAATGCTACAGAGGTGGGGCTTTCTGAATGTGGGAAGCTGCCTCATATCGAGTCAGACTATCCATTTATTCCAGTATTTTCTACTCAAAGCCCTCCAAGCATGGTTGGACTCCATCGCTCATCAACACCAATCGGCATAGTTGGGGATTATGGGAGTTGTAATCCAGCAATATCTGGAGGGCCACAGGTTCCTCACCCTGGTTTGCTCCAACAATTAGTATCTTTAGGGTCTCAGGCAGAGGTCTTTCACCTGCCACATGTCCTTTCAACTGGCAACGTTGGAGACCAAAGCTGGGCCCTTCTGCATGCAATGCATGAGCTCAGCCACTGAGCTGAAGTCCCTCAGCAGTGAGAGATGAAATGAGGGGCATCTGTCATAGGCAATGGCATGTTCCGAATGAAGGGACATTCCCTTAAAATGAGGGGTATCTTTTTATGCCCCCATCCCTTTATTGTCAGTGGGATGCTACAGGAAGATAAGAAACTGACTTCTACTGAGTCAGAGCATTGGTCTGCCTAGCTCAGTATGGTCTATACTGACTGGCAGTACCTTTCCAGGTTTTCAGGCAGGCTTTTGTTCCAGCCCTACCTGGAGATGCTGAGGACTGAAACTGGGACCTTCTTGCAAGGCAGATGTTCTACCACTGAGCTATGGCTCTTCCACAGTCTCTGTGACTGTGCCCTAACAGCAGTTTAATCTGTAAGAAGGAGCAAATGGTGATGTGTACCAACTTTGCCAGCTGATTTCTGTAGAGCGAGCTACTATTAAAGGTCCCAGGCCAGGCCCTGGTTTCTGATCAGCTGGCCATCCCATCAGTGAAAGAATTTTCAAGCATTAGAACAACAAATTTTATTTCAGAGTACATGTCTTCTAGCTTGTACATTTTTGATTTCTGATCACTTCCTGAAAAGAAATGTGGGTGGGGGGAGGATAGTTAATCAACCCAAACATAGGAATTTCCTTAACCAGGCGGCCAGCAATGATCCCAGGAAATGGTTCCCCTTAAATAGTTAAAGGGCTGGCCACTTCCCTCTCCGCTTGCACAATGTCACATTGAATTTGAAACAGGGAACTTTTTATATCTCCCCTCCCCCTCCTCCAATTGTGCTGGCACCTGGCAGATGCCTATTTACCACAGGCATCAATACACATAGTAATCAAAGGAAATCAGAGGCACAGATTAGCAACAGCTGCAAGTCATTAGTGTCAGACATGGGAAAGCACAGCTCTGCACCCAACTTTGAAATAACTAATACGAGTATTTCAGAGCACAAGGGTTACCGCAGGGCACATCTGAACATGAGAGGCGGGGAAACAATTGCTTTGCTTGTCTGGCAAGATAGCCCCCTTCCTGCCTTCTAAAAAAAAAAAAAAAAAGAGGGTGAAAAAGTGTTTTGATTTGCTCTCTATTGTGGGGTTGCCAGATCAACTTTTTTGAAAAGGGGCACAGTATGGAGCTGGTGAGGATCTGCTCTGTGGCATTTAGCATGGCTTGCTAACAGAAGCCCTGGAAATCAGTTGGTCAGGCTACATTGTCAATTTCAGGCTGGTCTGGTCTGCTAAGAGGCTTCTCCACATTATCAAGTGTCTTGGGAAGGAAGTGCTCAAGACCCAGCCTCCAAGAGGTCTTCTGTATCTTTAAAAGTTGTGCAGGGGGAAGGGAGAATTCTACCTTGTGGTTTTTCACATTACAGTGTTGCAAAAACACCTGCACTTGGCTGACTTTCTCTTCTCAAGATCAGTCTCAGGCCCTGAACCTGGCAACCTTAGCTGGGTTTCCATGGTGAACTTATCTAATGGGCAGAGCCAGCAGGAGCACACCAATGAGCACTGGGTGACTCAGTGGAAGCCACAATTAAACTTTTCCACAATGCCCTGGAGTGTCAGCATGCCGGGAGCATTATAGGAAATTAAAATGGTGCCTCTCAGACCCCCCCCCCACTGGGGGCTGCCATTTTAATTTCTTACAGTGCTATGTCAGGAACATGGTGGAAAATTGAAAAGGTGGCTCCAAGACCCAGCCACCCAATGCTCATTTGAGAGCTGGCAAATTTGTCTAAAGTAGTCCTAGGATAGGTGTCACTGGAGGACCCTGAGGTGAACTAGAGTGCCAGCAGCTGCTGAGGGATGCTATGCACTGATGCCAACCCTGGTCATGAGTGGTGAAAGGTTGTTTCTTCACTGCCCTTGTAATATATGATTATGGATAACGTAGGAACTGCAAACTGTAGTTGTTAAAAAAAAGAATAAAAGTGGTAGCTATTTCATATTAACTAATCTGAAGTAAGAGAACATCTTCTCATGTATGTGGCACACTGTGTATTTACACTGATTCACAGTACAGGGCTGTAATATAGCTGGACAGACCAATCATGGTTTTGCTGTGTTCAAGGCAGTGAGGACCTCTGGAAGTCACACTCCATTCTAATTCAGGGTTTGTCTGTCTGTCTGCATTTGTGCACCATTAGAAAGATGCTATATTTCTGGTGGCCCTAGAGGCCTCATTAAATTGTGATGTGTGGTGTCACATTTCAAGCCTTGGCAATTTCCTTTGTCCCTTGTTTAGCATGAGATATACATTTGCCTTAAGTGTGGCCCAGAATCAGTTTTTGACACTACATGAAATAACACCAAAAATTATCAGCAAATTTCAGATAATTATGTGTCTACAGCACCTTCTGTATGAATGTTTAGACAAGCTGAATATGTCTCCCCCCCCATGCACACATTTGTATTTTTAGTTCTTAACTAACACTAAAAAGAAGCAAGGACACACATCTTTAGCAGTCAACAAATAGAGCTAGTGATGACTGTAATTCCATATTATCAAAGCTCTTTCTGTAGTTGTGTCAGCCACACACACACAAAAAGAATATGTTGTACGTTTATAGTTTTATTTCTGCTGCCTGAAGCAGAATAGCAAATGATGCCCCATGCCCCAAGTTAAAGGTACATCATACCTAAGCCTGGCCAAGCTATTTTGACATCTGAAACAGTTAATGCCCCAAGGAGTAAAATTACAAGAAGAATAAAGTAAGGTTGCAATCATACGGTCCTTGGGAGAGTGTCCCAAGAGCCACAGGATTTTGCAAATCTCCATCTCTGTAAGTGGAGCAAGAAGCCCATCCTTGGAAGCCTCCTCACTACAGCTACCAAAATGTCTGCAGATGTCCCTCCTCTGCTGCTGGTGGTCTGATGATGGAAGGGGCCAAAAGGAGGCATTCTTGGGGGCAAGGTGGGGGAAGTGCCAGGGCAGATCAAGGTATGCTTTGGATCTGCTGGATTTCAAAGCCATCCTGGAACATGGAGGGGGAAGAATGTGAGCCCAGAAGCTGGTGGACTGATTATCTTTCCCATTAGGACCACCTTCTGCTCTGTTTACATGAACCTGGCAGGGCTTTGGATTTGGCAGTTCCTCCACCTTTGATGCTCCCTTCTCCATCCCTATTGGATCACTCTGCTAATAACGAACAATTTGCTACCCTTCTTGTGATAACAAAAAAATTAGTTGCCTGAGGAAGCTGCCTTCACTGTGGTGAACAGGAGGAGGACTGGCCCTGCAGATACTGATGTAAGCTGCTTAGACTAATGGTGTCTAAAAACATAGCTTTCTATGGGACTGTAAAAAAACTGCTGTTTAGAAAAGCACAGATCCAACTGGCATTCCCCTGCTGTTGTAAACAATTGGCCTTTTATTGCTCGCGTCTCTTTTGAGAGGTTCCTCATAAGCTATAAGAGCTACTCTGAGTCCATTAAGCAGGCGAAACATTTAACTTATTTCCTCAGATATGTCCAGTAGTACCACCTGCTGCAAAACAGCAGAGCATTAGGCCTTGGACAGATATGCTCTGAATTCCGCTTCCAGTTGTGCGATATTGGCATTAGCATATCTGAAAATCAGAGTAGCAGCTTCTGGTAGTTTCTCCGCATGACTCGAAGGAAAAGCAAGGGTCAAATTCGTAGCCTTCTGCTATTCAAGATAAGGAAAATATCCTCAAAATATTGAAGGGTTGCTGGGTGCAGAGCCTTTCTGTCCTCCTTTTCATTTCCACATCCACAAACAGGCTCGCTGTCCAGAGATAATAGAAATAAAGGGGGGGGGCTAGAAAGTCTGGAATACTTGAGAAGGCTGCAACTGTCCCCTTCTGAACTTGAACAGGCACATCAGTTTATGTGGGACCAACTGTGTCATTTAAGAAAACCATACCCTTTTTTCTCCTAATGGAACCTTTTTGAGGCTATTTCTGTGGGCTTATCCAGTGGACAGCAGTTAGGAATGAGTGGATTTTCCCCATTCTGTTCCTTCATTGTTCTGTGCATTTGTGCTGGCCTACTGTTCAGTGAAGTAAGGCCACTACTGCCTCAAGCAACACATGCTGAGGGGTTGGGTAGGGTGGGAGCAGCAGAAAGGTGTTAGCTGTGTGTGTCCCACGCCTCCTGAAGCCAGCCTATACCATTCAAATGCCAGTCCAGTTGGCTCCTGCACATGGAATAGTGGGGGAAGGGCAGGGGGAGGAATGTCACCTTGTTGCTTGCCTCAGGCAGGAAAATGACTTGTGTCATTCCACTCCTGATCTGCATTCCACTCCTCTTGAATATAGGTTTAACCAGGAGATTTTATAAATTATTTCCAAAAATTGGAGCTTTCTTTCTTTTCCTGTCGTTGGTGACAGCAGCAACGGAAGAGCTTCTTGATGGGCTGACAGCTGTTTTGTTTCCCTCGCAATATAGTGTCGTTCCTGGACATTATGGGAGAAACAAAACTAAAAGAGAGGGGGAATTGTGAGCCCCCCCTTGATTACCCCCCACTCCATGAATATTAGCAAAAGTGTGGTGGTGTTGAAGTTATCTGCTTCCCCCCAAATTCAAGTTTAAAGTACTCTAATGACTAGTATTGCAGATATCCAGCTTTAAATTCCTACTTGAACATGAAGCCCACTGGATGGCCTTGGACAAGTCACTATCCTTCTGCCAGCCTACCTCACAGGGTTATTGTGAAGATAAAATAAAGAAGTACCATGTGTACCACTTGAAGTTTGTAGGAGAAAAGGCAGGCTATAAATATAATACCTACACTAACAAGAACTTTACAGCTCAGCTCTAAGTAATTTGTACCTTTTCCCCTTTTATTTATACTACTAGTATGCACATGGATAAACACTGCAAATGTGATCACACCTATAATTCTTTTTTATTTTGCACTGTTTTCCTGACATGCGCATGTGCTCTGTTCTCTTGCACATTATGCACAAAGAACCCTGTTGCAATTATATATATAATATCTCGAGATTACTTTGTCGAAGTGTTTTTTAATTCATACATCTGCATTGTGATCAGGAACAGGGAAGCATGAATTAGCTACAAGAATGAAAAGCTGAAGTGCATTGCTTATTCACAGCACTTTGCACAAACAGAAATAAAACCTGAACAATGGCAGATACCTCATGCGTTGGTTCCCCCTTGGAAACAAGACCAGGGCCACATTCACACCATACATTTATTTCACCATTATTCCACTTTAAATAGTTGTGGCCTTCCAAAAAGAATCCTGGGAAGTGGTTTTGTGAAGGGTGCTGAGTGTTATTAGGAGACTTTTGTTGTCCTCACAGAGAACAGAGCTACAATTGTCAGAGTAGTTTAACAGCAAGTCGCTCTTCCCAGAGGACTCTGAAACACTGGGAATTGTAGCTCTGTGGGGAATAGGGGCCTCATAACCACCCTCAGAATTACACTTCCCAGGATTCTTTGAGGGAAGCCATGATTGTTTAAAGTGGAATAATAATGGGATAAATGTATGGTGTGAATGTGGCCCAGGTATTTCAGAACTCTAAAATCTGGACAAAAATTTGGATAGGGAGAATTTCAGAAGTATTCCTAACTACAATTCCCTTCTCATCTTTTCAGTTTGTCCTGCAGGGTACTCTTGGTGCTATCCTTGCTGCCTGTTGGTAATGCCTTGCTCAGCTCATTTTCAGTTCACTTCCCTTATACATATATGAGAGAAGCCCTTCCTCTTCTTGGATGGTACAGTAGGTGAATGCTCAGCTTCTAAATATTTTGGTGGGGAAAAAATAATGAAAAGCAGAACTTATTAACAAGTACACAAAATCCACACACCTGTAGGCATTATGCCTGTGGGAACCAGTTGCAAGAGACGAACAATGGATGGTAGCGTTGCCAGGTCAGAAGCATCCCAAACCCTGAGATTTCAGGGGCGGCCCCTAGTGATGTCACAGGGTCAGGCCCTAGTGATGTCATGGGGCAGGCCCCAGTGATGTAATTAAGCATCAACCACAGTTGCTTGGAGCATACTACTAAAAAAAAAATCTCTCTGTTTAAAAAAGATAGAAATCTTAGCTAAATTAGGGTGTTCTCAGGTTCAGTTGAAGTGACAGGATCATTCCTTCTCACCTGCTTAGAGAACCTGGGTAGGGAACATTTAATCTAGCCTACTTGATTCTGGCAAGAAGGATTTAAGTGCCCTCAGGCCAGGCCAGTCACCAGAAGGCCATTGTAGGAAAAAGGGAGCCTAATGTGGTGGAGATGTTAGATGGGAGCAGAGCTTGAAAGTAATTCGTTACAAGTAACGAATTACTTGTAATTCATTACTTTTTTGAGGAACGAGTGGGTAATTCTTTTACATTTTGATTGTAATAGAACTAGGAGTAATTTTATTACTTTTGTGGAGTAATTGTAATGTTTCCAGCATTACTTTTGGGCATTACTTGGAGGGGGGGAAGCAGTGGAAGTCTTCTAATTCTCTGATTTGTGGATGAAAATCATGTGCCTCAAACTGGGCTTATGTGCAGCGTCGCTCTTCCCTCATGCTCTGTGGGTGGATAGGAGGCGACGAGGGAGGAGGTGGAGAGTGAGACGGGGTGAAGTGGAGAAAACAATTGTTTTAAAAAATGGATGGTAGTGGTGAAGAATGGAGTGGAGGGAAAAAGGAGCCTGAGGGCAAGCACTTGGCACACAAAGTGGCCTCCACCACCCTCTCTGGCTACTGTGCTGCATTTGCAGTATTTTAACTTTTTTGCATCTCAGGGGAAAATGTATGCTTGGATGAGTGTCCCTTAGTTGTTGGCAGGGCAGGGTCCGGGAGGTGGTTAAGTGAGAGAGATTATGCTTGCTGGCTGAGGGGGGGGGTTGCACTTGGTTTGACATGCAAAGATCTGAGTAGTGGCCTCTGCCTCCCTCCCCACCTCCCTTACCAGTGGAGAGACCATAATTGCTAACCTATGGATAAAAAGAATCATTCTACTACCTCTGTATGTGTGTGTGTTTATTTTTAATGTTTTTTAGGCTACTTAGATGTGCAGGAGCCAAGGCCACCACCGTGCAGGCATTTTTTTAAAAAAGTAACTGAAATGTAATTGTAGCGATTACTTTTGAGGAAAAGTAAAGCAATCAGTTACTTTAGAGCAATTGTAATAGTAATTACTACTTTTTTGGGCCATGTAATTGTAACTGTAATTTATTACTTTTTAAAGTAATCTTCCAAGCTCTGGATGGGAGCATTCAGGAGTAAAGATGGATGCCCCTGAAGGCTGCAATTCTAGCACTTACTAAGGGCGTAAGCCCCATATAACTCAACATGACTTACTTCTGAGTAGATATGGTTAGGTTTGTGTGGTTGGTAAGGCTTGACTAGGGATCCTCTGCAAAGATATTGATTTCAAAGCCGGGTTGGCAACTCCTGCCTGGAATGCCCTGCCTGCCTTTTAATGTGACTGCTCCAAACGTCTTTACAGACTTGACCCTTCACTGCAGAGAGAGGTTTGAGAAATTAGTAAGAGTTAAGAAGATTCTCTATCCTTTTCTGTCTACCCTGTGGGCTGCTATAAACTCACTTTGACAGCCAACCCAATTCCAGTGGAATTGTCAAAGCTGAAACACCAGACTAAGATGCATCCAAACTCAGAGGAAGGCAATGGTAAACCACCTCTGAATATCTCTTACCACAAAAACCCTATGAACAGAGTATCCAAAATGCAACAGGAGATAGTGCTAGAAGATGAGACCCCCAGGTCAGAAGGCACTCACCGAGCTACTGGGGAAGAACAAAGGACAAGTATGAGTAGCACTGTGACTAATGACGCAGCTGGGTCAAAGCCGAAAGGAAGCCCAGAGGCTGATGCACACAGATGCGAAAGGAGAATCCGTAGTTGTACAATGTACACAATAGGAACATGGAATGTGAGAAGCATGACCCAGGGAAAATTAGAAATTGTGAAGCAAGAAATGGAACGCATCAACATTACAATACTTGGTGTGAGCAAACTAAAATGGACGGGAACGGGACATTTTCAATCAGGAAACTACAAAATATTTTATGCAGGAAATGAGAAATTAAGAAATGGGGTTGCTTTAATGGTGAGAAATGATGTAGCAAGAGCAATTAGGAGCTACAACGCAAGGTCTGAGCGAGTGATATCAATGAGATTAAATGGGAAACCTATCAACATAACCATCATCCAAGCCTATGCTCCGATGGCAAACGCAGAAGAAGAGGAATTGGAGAGATTTTATGCAGAAGTACAGGAAGAAATTGATCACACACCAAAACAAGATGTGCTGATAATCATGGGGGATTGGAATGCAAAAGTAGGGAACAGAGAAGAATTAGGAATTGTGGGGAAATGGGGCCTAGGAGACAGAAATGAAGCAGGAGAGAGACTTATTGAATTCTGTGAAGCCAATAATTTGTTTCTTGTGAACACATTTTTTGAGCAACCAAAAAGATGACTGTACACGTGGGCATCACCAAATGGTCAATATAAGAATCAAATTGATTATATAACTGGTAGCAGAAGATGGAGAAGTTCCATACTTTCTGTGAAAACAAGACCAGGAGCAAACTGCAGTACAGATCATGAACGGGTTGTATCGGAAGTAAAGCTAAAGAAGAACAACAAAGCCATCATAATGCCAAAATACAATTTAAATAACATCCCAGAAGCATATAAAGATCAAATAAGGAACAGGTTTGAGGCTTTAAACTTAGTTGACAGAGAACCAGAAGAAGTACGGAATGAAGTCAGAGATATTATCAGGGAAGAATACAAAAAGACAATACCTCTAGTTAAAAAGAGAGAAAGACTTCAGTGGATGACTGAAGAAACTCTTAAAATAGTTAAAGAGAGAAGGAAAGCAAAAGCAAAAGGAGATAGAAACACAGTCAGAACCCTAAATGCAACAATACAGCGACTAGTACGTAGGGACAAAGAGAATGATGACAATAGTTAATGTATAGAAATAGAAGAGGACAACAAAAAGGGTAGAACAAGAGCCCTGTTCCAAAAGATTAGAGAAATGAAAGAGAAATTTAAACCAAGAGTAAGGATGTTGAATAATCAACAGGGGAACACACTGGCTGACCAGGATGAAATAAAAGGAAGATGGAAGCAATACACTGAAGAACTCTATAAAAGAGATGCAAGGATGACAGATTCATTCACAGAGGAACCATATGATGAAGAACCAGAAATTTTAGAATACGAGGTGAAAGCTGCTCTTAAAATACTTGGAAGAAACAAATCACCAGGAATAGATGGCATACCAATAGAGTTGCTACAAGCTACTGAGACTGAATCTGTCCAAATTAAAAAAAAATTGTCAACAAATATGGAAAACTAAACAATGGCCCACAGACTGGAAGCGTTCCATATACATCCCAATTCCAAAGAAAGGGGATCCCAGGGAATGCAGTAATTATCGAACGTTTGCCTTAATATTCCAAGCAAGTAAAGTAATGCTCAAGATTCTACAACAAAGGCTCCTACCATATATGAAGTGATAAATGCGAGACGTCCAAGCTGGATTTAGAAAGGGAAGAAGCACCAGAGATCATATCGCAAACATACGTTGGATAATGGAATGGACCAAGTAATTTCAGAAGAAAATCACCCTGTGCTTTATAAATTACAGCAAAGCCTTTGACTGTGTAGATCATGAAAAACGATGGAACGCTTTAAAAGAAATGGGGGTGCCACAGCATCTGATTGTCCTGATGCACAACCTCTACTCTGGACAAGAGGCTACTGTAAGGACAGAATAGGGAGAAACTGATTGGTTCCCCATCGGAAAGGGTGTGAGACAGGGGTGTATTTTATCACCTTATTTATTTAATCTATATGCAGAACATATCATATGGATAGCGGGATTGGACCAAGATGAAGGAGGTGTGAAAATTGGAGGGAGAAATATCAATAATTTAAGCTATGCAGACGATACCATACTACTAGCAGAAACCAGTAATGATTTTAAACGAATGCTGATGAAAGTTCAAGAGGAAAGCACAAAAGCAGGACTACAGCTGAACGTCAAAAAGACTAAGGTAATGACAACAGAAGATTTATGTAACTTTACAGTTGACAATGAGGACATTGAACTTGTCAAGGATTATCAATACCTTGACACAGTCATTAACCAAAATGGAGACAATAGTCAAGAAATCAGAAGAAGGCTAGGACTGGGGAAGGCAGCTATGAGAGAACTGGAAAAGGTCCTCAAATGCAAAGATGTATCACTGAACACTAAAGTCAGGATCATTCAGACCATGGTATTTCTGATCTCTATGTATGGATGTGAAAGTTGGACAGTGAAAAAAGCAGATAAGAGAAAAATCAACATTTGAAATGCGGTGTTGGAGGAGAGCTTTGCACATACCATGGACTGAGAAAAAGACATATAATTGGGTGTTAGAACAAATTAAACCAGAACTATAACTAGAAGCTAAAATGTTGAAACTGAGGTTATACTTTGGACACATCATGAGAAAACATGATTCATTAGAAATAATAATGCTGGGAAATACAGAAGGGAGTAGAAAAAGAGGAAGGCCAAACAAGAGTTAGATTGATTCTATAAAGGAAGCCACAGACCTGAACTTACAAGATCTGAACGGGGTGGTTCATGACAGATGCTCTTGGAGGTCACTGATTCATAGGGTTGCCATAAGTCATAGTCAACTTGGAGGCACATAACAACAACAACAACAACAACGGTGCTGGGAACTATAACTGTGAGGGGGAAACTACACTTCCCAGGATTCTTTAGGGGAAGTCATGCACTTTAAATGGAGGTTGGATGTGTTTTAAATGTGGATCTGCATTAGTTCATCAACTTTGCCTGCATATAAATCATTTTAATTAATTTTTAAAAAGGAAATCAGCTACAAAGTTTACTGGGTAACCATGGGCAACTCACCATTTCTCAGCCTAATCTGCCCCTCAGAGTGAAAACAACAGAGAGGGACCATGACCTCCCCAAGGCAGAAGGGCACACTTAAAATGTAGAGGAAATAATAATGAACAACCATAGTGTGAAATCAGATACTTATAGGGACACAGTATGAAGAAATATTTATGTAAGTGTGACTGTCAAATATGTTTATTATTTACACAAACTGTAAAGATATTTATAGTACAATCCTATGCATGTTTACTCAGAAGCATGTCCCAATGTATTCATTGGGGCTTACTCAAACAAGGAAACTTGCACAGGACTGCAACCTCAAATGATAAGGAACTTCACTCAACCAATCCAAACTTCAGAATCATGCCACTTTAAGCTGTTTTGCAACTGTTTTATATTTGTTTTATGGTTATTGGATTTTAAATGGCTTTATTTCTTGTTGTGACCTGCCTTGGTTTCCAATCCTACCTCACAGGGCTGTTCGAAATATTCCATATATACACACACTGGAGTTGTAAAAATACATACACCCCATATAATAATTGTCAAAACTGGTTGGTCAATGCAGAATATCTTTTAAAAAATAATATCATTATTAGTTTCCTATAAAATAAAAGCAGTGAGACCTAGGTAAGTTCTGCCTAATTGCTTTAAAAATAGGATTGGAGGGGAAGAGAGACTTACAACACAATCACAATCCTTTGCTATGTTCACTCAAAAGTCCCATTGATTTACAGCACAATCCTAACCATGTCTACTCAAAAGTAAGTCTAATTGAATTCAGTGCAGTTTACTCGTGGTAAAAGGGTTAGCATTGCAGCTTTCCTCCTAGAAAAGCGAGTATAGGATTTAAAGCTTCATATTGGGAAGGTTTTCAAAACAGGCTATGAATTAGACATATAAACTGCCCAGAAAAATTTAAATGTTTGACTCTTCATAATTAAAGTATAACACTTTGTAATCACAAGCTGCACGAACACTTCTTTTAAATTTCTATTCAAAAATTATTCAGAAGATACAATTTTTGCAAGTAATTTAAAAAAACCCTGCATGTACACTTTTATTATAATCATAAACTGAATTGTTTACAGTAAACAATCCCTACCAAGATCCTGCTGTGATTTTTTTGTTCTATGTCTCCTGATCTGCACACAATTTATGAGATTTTCAGACAAGCAGGAAAAGACAACTGTTTTCTGGCCTTGCAATAGGTTCTAGCTATTGGCTGGAGGTCAAGAAATCCCTTGTCAATCACAACCCTGACTTCACTTATTTGCTAAAAACATGAAAGTGTGGGGTTAGAGCAGCCAGCTACGAGCTCATTTAACAGAAGTTGTGGGAGTGGGTGGCTGACATTTTGGTGTATATCTCTTGAACCAGTTCACTTTTTTAAAATGAAAGCTGAGAGTCTGGAGATTGGGGTGACTCACCCGGAGAGAACCCAAAAAATCTGGAGTCTCTGGGTGAAAATTGGAGACCTGGCAACCCTAAGATGTTCATCGTCTTCATGGCTTACTTGTGGACTTCCAAGGGCATCTGGCCCTCCAAAGTTAAATGCTGAACTAGATGGACCTTGGAGGACTCATCCAGCAAGATAGTTCTTACGTTTTTTATGTATGGAGTGGAGGCAAGAGGGAGGAAGTAGTGTTTCTGATTGCTAACAATGTCCCAGGCACTGTCCAATAGGTGCACATGATACTTACTCAGTCATAAGCTAATAATAATCACAGTAGCAATAGAAGGTACTGGCTGGGGAACATCCCCCCCCATGTTGTGTTTCAGGTGTCAAAGAAATAAAGCATTCTTGATTAATGTTGCTTAAATCCCCATAACTGTACTCCCCCCCTTGAAAGGGCTAAATCAGTGCTCATGCGGTAAAGTGAATGGTTCAGGAGAAGCTCCTGGCTTTTGTTAGATTAACTTTTTGTTAGAGACCTGACCCTTTTCCAGCTGAAATATACCAGTTTCATCACTTCCACAAACCTGAGGGAAACCAGTTTGCCAATGATCCTGTGGTACAGGCCAGGGAACACTGGAAATGTATGTTAAAAGCAGAGCTTGGAAGTAACTCGTTATTTTTAACGAGTTACTTGTAATTAGTTACAATTTTAGATAACGAGTGGGTAATTCCATTACATTTGGCAAGTAATGGAACGACTAGTAATTTCCCTACTTTTCAGCTGCAACTTTAACGTTTCCACGTTAGGTTGGACATTACTTGGGGGTGGGAACAAGGGGAAGTCAGCTCCTGGCTGTGATTGGTTAACACAAGACATGTGCCTCACACTGATTGGACCTCTGCGCAGACTCTCTCTTCCCTCGTGATCTGTGTTAGGAGGCACGAGGGAAGAGGTGAATAGGCAGGGGGGGCCTGCTAGCGTCTGACTCTGAGAGGAAAAAATGGACGCCGGAGGACAAAGCCAGGGCAAGGACAAGGAGAAGAAGGCAGCAGCAGAATGGCGAAGAGCTGTGGAGGTGAGTGGCGATGATTTCTGTTTGTGTGTGTGCCCCGGTGTGTGTGTTTTCGGCTGGAGTTTCTGGTTTTGGGGGGGCCTCCGGCTCTCTGGCTACCACCCCTTACTCTCCGGACTCTCAGCTTCAATTTTTTTAAAAAAAGTAAGTTTTAGGTGGTCTAATTCCCGAGATATACACCAAAACGTCAACTGCCCCCCCGCACAACTTTTTTTAAAACAGATCCATGCTCTAGCTACAACTCCCATCAGCCCGATCCAGTGGCCATGCTGGCTGGGGCTGATGGGAGTTGTAGTTTAAAAAAGTAACTTTTCAAAGCTCTGGCTATAACCCCACCCTTTCATGATTGTAGCCAATGACGCCAGAGTTGTGACTTGTTGATCCAGGCATGCCTAGGCTGAACATCAGAATATGGTGGCTTTGAGTTTTTTGCAGTTTGCGTAAGTAATATGGCTTAATGTTTTTTTTCCTCTTCTGTCCAAGAGTCAGACCCTGTCCTATGAAATATGTAAGTATTTAATCCAATATCTGCTTTTCTGGGAGTAAAGCCATTTCTGGGAGTAAAGCATGTACCTGGAGTAAACCCCATTGAACTCCATTAGGACTTGCTTTTGAGTAGACATGGTTAGGATTGTGCTGTAAATTAATGGGACTTGTGAGTAAACATAGCGCAGACTTGTGTTTTTTTAAAAAAATGAATGAAGTTTATTTTTATTTATTTATTTATTTATTATTTGATTTATATCCTGCCCTTCCTCCCAGTAGGAGTCCAGGGCAGCAAACAAAAGCACTAAAAACACTTTAAAAATCATAAAAACAGACTTTAAAATATATTAAAACAAAACATCTTTAAAAACATTTTTAAAAGCTTTAAAAACATTTTTTTTAAGAAAAAGTTTAAAAACATATTAAAAAGCAATTTCAACACAGACGCAGACTGGGATAAGGTCTCAACTTAAAGGACTTGTTAAAAGAACAAGTTCCTTATCACTTGAGGCTGCAGTTTTCCCTGGTTGAGTAAGCCCCATTGAATACATTGGGACTTGCTTCTGAGTAAACAAACATAGGATTGCACTATAAATATCTTTACAGGTTATATAAATAAACATATTTGATAGTCATGCTTATATAAATATTTTCATAGAATCATAGAATAGTAGAGTTGGAAGGGGCCTATAAGGCCATCAAGTCCAACCCCCTGCTCAATGCAGGAATCCAAATCAAAGCATTCCCGACAGATGGCTGTCCAGCTGCCTCTTGAATGCCTCCAGTGTCGGAGATCCCACTACCTCTCTAGTAATTAGTTCCATTGCTATATGGCTCTAACAGTTAGGAAGCTTTTCCTGATGTCCAGTCGAAATCTAGCTTCTTGCAACTTGAGCCCATTATTCTGTGTCCTGCACTCTGGGATCATCGAGAAGAGATCCCGGCCCTCCTCTGTGTGGCAACCTTTCAAGTACTTGAAGAGTGCTATCATATCTCCCCTCAGTCTTCTCTTCTCCAGGTTAAATATGCCCAGTTCCTTCAGTCTCTCCTCATAGGGCGTTGTTTCCAGTCCCCTGATCATCCTTGTTGCCCTCTTTTGAACCTGTTCCAGTTTGTCTGCATCCTTCTTGAAGTGCAGAGACCAGAACTGGACACAGCACTCAAGATGAGGCCTAACCAGTGCTGAATAGAGGGGAACTAATACTTCACATGATTTGGAAACTATACTTCTGTTAATGCAGCCTGATATAGCATTTGCCTTTTTTGCAGCCACATCACACTGTTGGCTCATATTCAGCTTGTGATCAAGAACAATTCCAAGATCCTTCTTGCATGTCGTACTGCTGAGCCAAGTATCCCCCATCTTATAACTGTGCATTTGGTTTCTTTTTCCTAAGTGTAGAACTTTGCATTTATCCCTGTTGAATTTCATTCTGTTGTTTTATTTATTTATTTATTTAGTTGGGTTTGTATACCGCCCTTAGCAAAATAGCTCTCAGGGCGGTTGACAACATGAGATAAAATACATAGATCATAACAATAAATCACTAAACATATACAATACAAAAGAAAAAAAGTACAATGCTCCAGCCTATCAAGGTCCCTTTGAATTTTCTTTCTGTCTTCCATGGTATTAGCTATGCCCCCCAATTTTGTATCATCTGCAAATTTGATAAGCGTGCTCTGTACCTCCTCATCCAAGTAGTTAATAAAAATGTTGAAGAGCACTGGGCCCAGGACCGAGCCTTGTGGTACCCCACTCATTACTTCCACCCAGTTTTGTCATGCTGTGTCCCTATAAGTATCCAATTGCATACTATGGTTGTACAATACTTCCTTTACATTTTAAGTATGCCTTGGGGTAGTCATGGTTCTCCATTGTTTTCATCCTGAGGGGCAGATAGGCTGAGAAATGGTGAGTATCCTATGGTCACCCACTACACTTTATAGCTTATTTCCATTTTGAAAAATTAATTAAAACAATTTACATGCAGGCAACATTTATTAAGCGGATTCACACAATATGTGTAAAGCACATCCAACTCGCATTTAAAGTGCACGACTTCCCCTAAAGAATTCTAGGAAGTGTCATTTCCCCCTCACAGTTATAGTTCTCACCATTCTTAACAAATTGCAGTTCCCATGATTCTGTGGTGGGATTAATGTGCTTCAAATGGGTGTTGAATGTGCTTTAAATGAATGGTGTGGATCTGCCCTAGGTATGATGTTCATTCAAGAGTGAATTGAAAACAAAAATTTTTAAAAGATACTTTATATATATATAAATATATATAAATAAATATATATATATAGAAAGAAAGAAAGGAGAGATGTAAAGGGGAGTATTTCTTTAGATGTTACCCTACCTTCCATTTTTGCTTTCTATTTGCTTCTAGCCCTATTCTGTCACTCTCCAGTACACATGAAGAAGGGGCAGTGAGGGCAACTCCCAAACCTGGGTGTTACGCCTCCAAGTTAGTTACTTAGAACTAGGTATGCCTTTCCTATCTACGATGTATTTCTATAAATGAAATAGCTTTTCTTATTTTACTAAGTCTTACGTCTCAGTGATCTCAGTGCAGGGTAAAAGCCTGCCACAAACACACACATTGGCACACACAAGCATCATAGACTGTTGACAATCTCTGCTAATATCTATACAAATGTACATAACATGCATCACCTGAACTCACATGATCTAGAGTTACCTTAGATCTTGCAAGATTTGCAAATGAGAAGCAATAGGGTTTTATATTAGTTCTGATTGTCTATTGGGCTATCATAGGTTATATGTTTTTTTCATTTTCTATGGCAAAAACTCCAGCTTCAGTGGAATTTATGTGATGTGTTCTAATCATTTGAATTTGGCTAATGAATGCTTTATTCTTTCATCAGAACTTTAGCATCAGTACTAAAATATTAATAAAAAAGAAAAGGGAAAGAAAAAATACTTTACATACATCATTCAGCTGTATTGCTAATTATAGATATAGATATAAAAGATAAATGGCATTTTGTCAAAAGTATTTTTGTCTACGTTTTATACCTCATCCTTGGTTTTCCAAGCTTGGCATGGAATGCTTCTCATACAGAATTAATTTGAAATGCTGCATATTTATTATCATAATCATCATATTCAAAATAAAAAATAGGTGTACCGCCTTCAAGTTGATTCCAACTTATGGTGACCCTATGAATAGCGTTTTCGTGAGGCTGAGAGGCAGTGACTGGCCCAAGGTCACCCAGTGAGCTTCATGGCTATGTGGGGATTTGAACCCTAGTCTCATTTTGTTCTCACAACAACCCTGTGAGATAGTAGGTTAGACTGGCCCAGGCAGGGTTATTCAGTGAGCAAAAATGATGCAAATAGGATCTCTTTTAATTGTGCTATCGACCTGCTTACTTCCACTCTGACTGGGGGATCTTGCAGCATGGGGAAGAGATGGGGGCACATCACAGCTGAAGTTCACCCATATAGGAGCATTATCTCTTGTTTATTACAGAGACACCTGTTGCAGGTTTTGCTGCTGAGAGCAGCAGTCAGTTAGTGCGGCCATTTGAGTCACAGCTTGTTGATCCTGAGGAGGCAAAACTAGAAAGTGAGGTTCAGAAAGGAGGCCCTGTGCATGAGGAGGAGGAGGGCATGAAGCAGTGCCAGTTGCCCACAGCCACATCTGCAGAACAGCAAGTACCATGGTTTGGCTTTGAGAAAGCTTGTACATTTGTGAGCCAGAGTGGGAAAAATGTTGTTGTACGATGCAATTACTGCCTTCCAAGGATCAAAAATCTAAGATCAGCTGTTTCCTCCTCATCCAATGTGAAGAAACATTTTGAGGTAAGCCTTTGTCATGCTGGTCCTCAAAGAGTGTCCATTGTCTATGTTTAAATTGTGAAGTTCCTCTTCCATTTTTTCTTGGATTCATGCTTTGTTCTTCTTCCTCAGAGGGCAAACCCTGAGAAGCTGAGAGCAATTGAAGAAGCAATAAAGGCAAGGAGACGTGGCCTTCCTGAACCAATGCATGACACCCCTCCTCCCAAAATGCTGAAGCAGCAGCAGACAACCCTTGAGAGGTGGGGATCTGGCAGGGAGCCTGTCACCCAGAGCAATCTCGACAGGAGAATCATTGATTTCATTGTAGAGGAGACATTACCACTTCAGACTGTGGACAAACCATCATTCATTAATCTGGTTCGCATTGGACTCCCCAAAGATCTCACCATCATATGTGCCAAGACTCTGAGAGACAGAATTGAGAAGAGAGCATGCCACATGAGAGAAACTCTTGCAAACCGAATGGGTGCTGTGGCATATATAGCAACCACTGCAGATTGTTGGACCAATGGCAAGAAGAGTTACTTTGGGGTAACAGCCCACTGGATCAACCCAACTACCCTGAAACGTGAGGTCGGGGCCTTGGCTTGTAAGCGTCTGAAGGGGCACCATACATACGATGTCCTTTCAAAAGCACTGCATGATGTATATGTGCAGTACAGGATCCACAACAAAGTTATGTGCACTACTATAGACAATGGCTCCAACTTTGTGAAAGCGTTCAGAGTTTTCATGGCCAAAGAACCAGTGGAAGCTGCAGGCACCAGTGACGATGATGGTGATAACCAGGAGGAGGAGGAGGAGGAGGTGGAGTTTGTGCCTATCTGTGAGATCCTGGACACAGGACCTGAGGCAGAGGAAGAAGCTGCAGACTCAGGAGAGGATTTTGTTTTACCACCACACCAGAGATGTGCTAGCCACACCCTCAACCTTGTGGCAACACAAGACATAGAGGCCATGCTTTCTGACTCCTCCAAAAGTAGTCTTCTTGGTCCTTTCAAGAAACAGTTTCGTTCCTTGATGGGAAAGTGCAGCAAGTTGTGGTCCAAGCAGAACCAGTCAGCACAGATTACTGAGTATATCCATGCGCAATGTGGTGTGTATCTGAAGGTACCGAATAAGACCAGGTGGAATTCCACCTTTGATGCGTTGAAGCAACTACATGAGCTCCTGTCAACTGTGCCACTAAAAATGCATGCCATAATGGACCGCTGCTCCTTGTCCAGGATCACAGCTGCTGAGATTGAAGTGGTACAGGAATACACAGAGATTATGGAGCCACTAGCCCAGTCCCTAGATATCCTGCAACGAGAGAACGGCATGTTCATGGGGTATTTGCTACCAACGCTCTGCAATCTGGACTGCAAGTTAGAAGGACTGGAAAACAAACCTGAGAGGTACACATACTGTTTTCAGCTGCTGAGAGGTGTGCGCGAAGCCCTAAGAAAGCGGTTTGCAGCTATCTGGGAGGACAAGAGGCTTCTTCTGGCAGCCTACCTACAACCTCGCTTCAAACTAGATTGGCTGGAATCGTGTCAGGCCGCCACCCATACCAACAAGTAAGAACATTAGGGAAGCCCTTTGGGTGGATTACTCCAAGGGAAATGTTGTCTCAAGGGAGGCATCAGAGGGCTTAAGGTGGTAGGCAGGGGCTGGGCCTTTTTTTCCTGGGGCTCCTCATCACAACCTTGGGTTGCTGCAGGTAATCCTTAAGGGTCTGCTGTGCTGCCCCATGAGTGTGGTGACTTGGTCACCTTCCTACCTTCCATGTCATCATCCACAGGCTCAGGCTGGACCCTGAACCAGGGGACATGACAAGCATCAGGAAATGAAGAGCAGATGATGGTTTCCTAACATATATGTGTTAACATATCCTCTCTCTTTCTTAGATACACAATGGAAGCCTTGTTGAAAGCTGAAATAAAGATGGGTGTACTTAATGAGGACAGTGATCAGTCTTCAGATAAGGACCAGGAAGGAGATGACTTAGAAGATGACTTCTTTAACTTTCTGCCCCAGGGCAAGAAGTCAGCAGTGGACACTGCTGAGGAGGAACTGGTGAGGTACCTGAGGTCTCCCAGCAGGGAAGTGTCATCACTCCATGGCTTTCCACGTGTGCTGCGGTGTTTTTGCAGCACAACACAGGCATGCCTTCAAGCGCCGCAGTAGAACGCCTGTTCAGTACTGGTGGCAACGTAATGACTGTAAAAAGACATTCCTTGTCTGACATGCTCTTTGAGCATCTTGTTCTTTTGAGACATAACAAAAACAAAAGCATATTATAAAAGCATTTCAAGTGTAAAATTTGATTTCAAGAGTTGGGGTATCTTCATTGCTTGGGGGGATGTGAGATTCTGTTATGCCATTATGTTAATCTTATGGATAAAATTTTTTATTCTACTACCCCCTGTGTGTGTGTGTTTATTTTTAATATTGTTTTAGGCTTCTTAGATGTGCAGCAGCCAAGGCCAGCACCTTGTAGGAATTTTTTTTTAAAAGTAACTGAAATGTAATTGTAGTGATTACTTTTGAGAAAAAGTAAAGTAATCAGTTACTTTCAGAGCAATTGTAATTGTAACGGTAATTACTACTTTTTGGGGCCAAGCAATTGTAACTGTAATTTATTACTTTTTAAAAGTAATCTTCCAAGCTCTGGTTAAAAGCTAATAACGGCATCCTTGTTGGAAGATTGACCATGGATCCGAAGATGTGCTGGCTAACAAAATTGAAGAGGAAAGTACCTAATGATAAAGAATTGTTACTACTTCATGTGATTCTGGTATTCATAATGCCATCTATTGGATGTGTACTCAAATGCCAAAACTGAGAGTATTGGTGCATCAAGAGATGGGATTTAGTGAACTTACTGGGTGCTATGCATTCAACATGAGATGCACAGTACCATTCTTTTTAAGTCTGAGTGAGATACTTTTCTCCTTTGTCAGATTGCCAGATAGAATATGACTGGTAACCACGGCCGACATCAAGGGTTGGCATGGTTGGGCATCTGTGGAGGGCCCACATGCCAGCAGGGAGCCCACTGGACCTGCTCCTCCTCTTCACCATTGTAAAGTTCACTCCCTTCTAGACAGTGGAGCAATATATGCCACTACCTGCTTGCTCCTTGGCTCTCTGCCTGGCAAGGAAGTAGGTGGTAGCAGTGATGTGGAAGAGGAGCAGCTGCAGCTAGTGATGACAGTGAGGAGGTGAACTTATTGAGGGAGGGTCCCGCGAGGTCTTGCCCAAGGACCCTCCAAAACCTGGAGTCTGCACTGCTGATAACCCTTTTTTCAGGGTCATGGACACTGGAATGCACAATGGAATGTCCATCGTCTCGTGCTTTTGTGTGTGTGTGGCCCTTGCTTCTTTCAGGTGTGTTCTTTTTGTTTCTTTTTTGCCTTAGACTGCAATTCTATACCTGCTTTCCGAGGAGTAAGCCCACTGAACTCCATGACACTTATCTTTGAGCAGACATATAGGACCACACTGCTTGTATATTGAAATACTTGTGCCTGTGTTTTGTTTAAATAATAAACTTATTCAAAACCAGTTTGCCACTGATAGTCATGTAATTGGCCAGGTTAATGTGTGTGCAAGAGGACACCCATTTGCACACATGCCTTTAGTTTCTTTTAAAAAGTGTTTAAATGATGCTATTATAACATTTATAAAATGTATAAAGCCTTTTCAGGTCTTTTTTTTTTACAAAAATTAGAATTTACTGAGTAGTGACTTTCTGTTTTCTCCGGAATAATCTTGTTGTGAAGAGAGAATGAGACTGCTAAAGGAAGGGTTCTGTTTTTTTTCTCATTAGCCCACTCTTGAGCATCCCAGCTCTTGAGAATTGTTGCTAATTGATACTTTTTCCATTTTAATTATATATAATTTTTCTGTTTTGCTATTCAGGGAACAAGAAGAAGAAAACAATACTCTGCATGCAAATATTCCAATCAACAGTTTAAAACCCTTTTGCTCTTGAATTTGCTCTTTATATTTTTGAAATGAAAATGAAGTGTTTATACGTGCCCTTTACAAGTTTTCAACATTTGGGAAATCTTTACAGTTAAAATGCCTAGAATTAGTTCACAACGGGGTGTGTGTGTGTCCTTCCTTTGCTTCATGCTTAATAAGAAACCTCCACACTTACAAAAGTGTCTTTTGTTTCAAGATGTAGCATTGTTGCCTTCCCTAATTTTTACAAAAAATAACATCTGACTACCTGGGGCTAGAGATGGGAGAGAAATTAGAATCAGTTTGCATTTAAAGGCAAATCTACCTAATTTGCACTTTCCAAAACAAGATAAAAACTGAAACACAGCTATCCTTTGCAATTTGCATTTCTCCAAATTTTTCCATGCAGTTTTCCAGCCAAGTAATGTTTGCAAAAATGCATATACTGGAGTAAAATGTGCATAAAATGCATATAATAGTGAAAATAACATACAAAATGCATTAATTAGGGAAAACTGCATGCAAACATGTGTATATTAGGATAAATCTGCGTTAAAACTGATGAGTTTTCATGAGAACTTCTTTTTAAAAAATCGCAAACTGATGTGGAAAGATGGACTGGGAAAATGAGAAACTGGGAGAAACCAACATTGACAGATTTGCCCATCTCTACTTAGGACTCTATTGTGTAGTCTACAAAATACACTTTTCCTGGTGTGCTTTCTTTCCTGGTAAAGCTTTGGATCCCCTAATAGAGCTGCAGATCAGTTCTGTGCTTCAGGTTGAATTGTATAGTGTGAATGGTGAGTGTTATCAGATGTCTCCTAGTATGATTTATCCGTAATTTGTAATATAGGTTTTTCTGTAGTATCCAAACTCCACAGAACACATAACTCCTTTTTCAGAATGCTACAGCTTAATAAATGGTATTGAATCTGAGTTGGAAGGGACCTTGGAGGTCATCTAGTAGTCCAACCTCCTGTTCAGTGTTGGATCTCCGGTACAACTACAGCAACCTTGATAAATGGCTGTCCAGCCTCTGCTTAAGTAACTCCAGCAAAGGAAAATTCACCACCTCCTGAGGCAGTCTGTCCTACAGATTGCTAGTCTTTATGACTAGATGCCTTCTGGCTCAAAGGCCCCAGGCCTATGAATACCAGTTGCCAGAGAACAATGGTGGGAGGAGGTTATTGTCCTCATGCTCTGTTTGGGAGCTTTTTGGAGGTACCTAGCTGGCCATTGTGGGGAAACAGGATGCTGGTCTCAGTGGACATTTGGGCTGATCCAGGAGGGCTCTTATGGTCTTATATTTTTGTGTTCTCTTATTGTTAGGAAGTTTCTTTGAATGTTTAGTCAAAATCTGCTATACAGCAATTTCTACCTGTTGTTTGTAGTTTTGCCCTCTGCTTGGATCCTAACTTCTCTGTGAGAGGAACTCTTTTCACAGTGGTCTCAATGGGCATTTCAAGGGAAGGCATGATTAGGCACTGCAAAATGCAAGAGAAAGCTTTGGAGAGGCAATTTTTGTCAGGAACATGGTTAGGAAATAAAGCCATTCCTCTTTCCTCCCCATCCCTAGTACTATTAGATAGTATTTACATAGTAAAAGCATGTGTGTTAATTGCATTCACACAATCTAGGTTGACACAAGGCAGTCTTACCTGTGGGGAATTGGGACAAAGTTTGACTAGGGATCACTGTTTGAAAACAGGTGATGGCTAGGGCTCAGCTGTGCCTTAAAGTCAGATTCGTATGGTTGACTCTGACTAGATTACTCAGTGAGAAGATAAAAGCATTTGTCACCATGTTCATCCCCACCCTCTCACATGCCATTGCAATCCCAACAATGTCTACTCAGAAGTAAGTCCCTCTGAGTTCAGTGGGGCTTACAGGCAGGTCAGTGTGGTTAGGATTGCAGCCTACATAATTGTCAATATTAGTCAATAGTAATCGGACCAGTGGATAATGGTGCTACATCAAAAATTATTCCACTCCATTCTCCATCAACTAATGAGAAAAGAATTTGCATTAACAGTAATCAAAGGGGGAAAGAAAATGTCAATGAAATTATCATGGGTGGGAGCAGGGTTTTTGATGCGCTTACCTTTCAGAGGGGCTTTATGTCCTTTCTTTCATTCCTTATATTATCTCTCTGATGGTCTGCAGTGCACTCTGCAGATTTCCCAGGTGTCCACTGTAATGGGATAGTCCAGATAATGGCTTCAAATGTGCATATAATGTGCTGAAATCATTTACATTTGCTCATATTTGCTTAGAATATGCTTAAGATTAGCTTTGAATATGCTTAAAATATGTTGAAATAGCTTATAAAGTTTGCTTTATGCATAAGAGCCAAAGTAAGAAAGGAGTAGTTTAAAACTGCCCCCCGCCCCATTCCTCCGTCTCCTGACTAAAGCTGTAATTTTCCTAAGAAAACAACTGGAACAGTACAAGATAAGGTGCCTGGACAGACAGCCAATGTGTTATGTTTACTATCAACATGAAGCAAAAAGGTTATTAAATGGTGTGGCTGATACTTGCAGACAGGTTAAAGCAGACTTTCCAGAGAGTTGAGAATAGAAGTCCCACCAAGAGCTTGACTAACGACCCAAGGGAGAACCTGATGAGGCTGTAGAAAGAGGCACAGTAAAGGACTGTGAACAAGCAGAAGCTTATAAGGCCATGGGAACACGCCTTCCCTTAGATAAAAAGTGTATAAAAAGCCAAGTCATATAGTACTCAGGGACTCCTTGGTTCTGCTGGAGTGGGGATCGAAGAATGCAAGAGAGAACCACCCATCTATTCCATCCATGACATCTGATGGGTGATGTATCATGACATGTATTTCTGTGTACTTTGTAATTTTGGCTCTGGGATATGACTTACAATTTAACTTTTATCTATTGTAACTTGTTTACAATATGTAAGATGTGCCTTCAGAGACTTCAGATGTTCAATTGATATCCAGCAACTACTTTCATGCTGATATATTTTTCTGTTTCTGCAATGATGGCTAAGAATGCATTTTATTAGTAGTGTGCAAGGTACGAATAAATAGCATATATTATAAAGACTGTTCTGCTGTCTGAGGTCTGACCCCCAAATAGAAAGTTTCTGGTACCTCCCAAGGCTCAAGAATTCTTGAGTGGGGTCTCCTCTGTTCTCCGCCTACACTAGACGACTGCAGTTGATAACCTGTGAGCTTAGGGGACTAACGTTCGACATACAAAGACTCTATGTAGACAGGGAGGAAGGGAGAAAACAAGAACCCTCGACCCTGTGCATGCATTCACTGGCAAGGGGGCTAGTCTTGCTGATATCACCACACTTCCTGAAAACCCCACAATGTCCTTGGCAGGGCTTACCTGTAAGCATGTAAAGCTGATGAGGATGTGTACCATGCTGTTCATTTTTGTTGGGAAAATGCACTCTGAGTTTGAGGCAGAAAAACAGAAGCCTCTTTTATTGGGGGAAGAAAACTTTTGAGAAATTGGAGGACAGGGTTTGGCATTGCCCAAATGGATAACTTCTAAGGCCTCCTGTAGACTGGTGTGTTTTTAATGGATGTATTCTGCAGCAACATAGTAATGTGATAACGGTGCATTCATGGTGGATTTACACTGGACCATCCACACATTATTTTACTTTATTAGTTTTTCTGCAGTGCTTCCCAACTTTACCACATGACTGCCGTCTGCAGGGAACTCTTGTCCTATAGCACAACAAAAGCAGTACCAAACGCGCACACAACTCAGAACATTTGTGGTATGAAAAGTTACTGCTTTTTAGTAGAAAACTATAGGTCATGCACTGATTGGAAACCAAGCAGTGTGTCCACCCTGAAAGTTGTGCAAGCACAAACCATACTGAAAGTGGAATTGCATATAGCTACCCCAGTACCATCATGAGCACAAATGAACATGAATGCACAATAAGAAGGATGATGGGAGAGGCCTTAAAATATTCTTTGCCATCCCTCCACAACTATTTTTTACTTAGATTTTATTAATTTTAGTGGATACTGGTCAACCTAATAAAATTGGTTTTAAGCATGTCATCATGTACGTATTCTTTTACATCCCCATTTAATTTCCCAATGCACTTCCTTCCCCTCCCCTTCTACACAGTCTTTTCATATCAAATCCTTTGTAATACATTGACTCTCCTTGAATAATTTGCAGATGCCTAAGGTGAACCTAAACATGCAGGGGTTGAGGGCAGGGCAATCCTGACCTCCTCTCTATGCTCATTGGGTTGTATCCAACAAAGTTCTACTCATAGAACTAACTTAGGTCCATTAATTTCAATGGATCTATTCTGAGACGTTAGTTGGGTACATCCGATACCACTCCATACACAGTGTTGTCTGAGAAGGCTTGTTTAAAGGGAATGATGCTGATATACATGTAACTCTTTGCCCTAGTAAGGACATCACTTTCAAACCATGACATCTTGGTATAATAATTTGTGAAGATTGGAATGAAGATGTTGCAAAGCTACATTAGGGACAGCAAAGTGCCTGCTAAGGTCCACAGACTTTATATTTAGCAGCCTACATGTATGATAACACTATCACAATGGATCAAAGGCATTGATCTATAGGCAAGGGTAGGCACTGTCAGTTAAAATCTACATGGGGCAGGTGTTCTTTCTTTGCCAGAAATGCAGGACAAGAGAAGAGTTGAAAGGCAACACATCATCTGTGGCCACCTGCATTAGCTGTTTGAACTGGAACTTGTATGCTACAGGTACACAGATTCTTCTTCTCATGGACAGGGCAACATGAACTGGCACTCAAGCAGTTGCTCAATTTCCAGACTTCAAAAGATTAGCTCTGGTCACCTTGACAGAGGTATCTTTCCACACCATGCTGATGTGAGTTGTATTGTCAGAAATTCTATGTGTATGATTACATTTCCTGCATGAAATGGATTAACAGGCTGGCCTGATGAGTCTCTGGACTTTACCTGAAATGTAGTTGCAGTGATTAGTTAGCGAGTTTGACTCTATTTCATTAATCATCATGGCTTATTGTAGCCAGTGGACTGATGGCCCCGATGGCAGTGGGACAGTGAATTTGCTCCATGTTTTAGTCTGAACTTTCAAGGAACTGAAGGTAGTCCAAGATGCTTTCAGATGTTCAGACTAAAACCCGAAGCAGATTCACTGCCCCACTGAAATTGGAGCCACCACTCTCCACTGATTGCAGCCCTGTTGGCTACACAGAATTGCCATGCTGTTGAATGTCTACGTGATCTGCCCCTTCACAACTTTTTTTTTTGAGTATCATAAAGGCTGGACCCATAGAACAAATGGAAATGGACTGCCTTCAAGTCAATTTGGACTTATGGCGACCCTATGAATAGGGTTTTCATGGTAAGCGGTATTCAGAGGGGGTTTACCATTGTCTTCCTCTGAGGCTGAGAGGCAGTGACTGGCCCAAGGTCACCCAGTGAGCTTCATGGCTGTGTGGGGATTCGAACCCTGGTCTCCCAGGTCATAGTCAACCACTACACCACACTGGCTCACAATGGCATAAATACACACATGCATGGAGGCTTTTTCTCTCTCTTATCTCAGTTAAGAACAAAACATTCCTATCCTGTTCATGTGGCCAGAGTAGCTGTCCAGCTGGCTGAAGCTGAAATGTTAATGTCAGCAAGCAGATGATGAGTCATTTTGTCGAACTTACTTGGGACTTTTCTTTCCATGTTTGACTCATCTGTTTCTGGAGCTTCTTGTTGTCTGCAGCTTCCTGCTTGCCAGCACACTAGATGGGGGCTTTCAGGCAAGAGTGGAGCCCTAGAAAGAGAAGTTATGAGTTTTGATTACTCTTGGCCCATGGGGTTAGTTTTCAGAAGATTTCAACACACCTAAACGAGATGTACTGTACGGTGCTGGTACATTGCTTTCAACATTGTTGTTGTCATTATTATTATTTAAAAAGTAGTTTAAATAGTCCTGTATTTTATAGGCTTTCAGTCCTTTGCTGGATGGTGTCCTTTATTTGAAGAGCTATGAAGTCCAAATCCAGTTTAAAGATTAAGGACTGTAAGAAGAGAGAGCAGGAGCCTTGATGTTGCCCATTAACTGTTAGGAGTTGGACAGCACTTTGAGGAGGCACATCGATTATTTTCCCATTAGAGTGAGATTACTGTACTTTTACTTAAATTAAAATAACTACTTCTAAATTTGCATCTATACATATAAATCAGCACATGCAAATTTTATGTAGATCAGAACCCTCTTGTCTTTTTTTGTGATGCACTTTCTCTTATTTGATGATGTGTGGCTACTCTACACATATGTATAGTGGTAGATCACAAAATCAACTTATATCCATAGGAACAATTTCTTATAGATATAAATACAGCATAGAATTGTAATTTCATTTGTTGGATTGTAGGCCAAGCCAGATATGACATGAAATGTGTTACTGCCTTTGGTGAACACACTTTTTTACAGTGTAAATGGCTGCTGTGACCAAGCAGGATTGGACCCATTTAACCTTGTCCTCAATCCTTATGGGAGCATCCCTTCCAATACAAGTAGCAGCATCAGAGGCCTGAAAGTTTTGTCAGAATCATGACACGGGAAAGATCTAAATGCTCCCTCCCAACCTGCCTTGGTTCCAGTCCTGGTTGGGAGCCCCTGCAACTCCAAGTACACAGTGATTTGTGAGCAATGCAAATGTATCCCTTTCGCCCTGTGGCTTCTCAGTTTATATTGGTAGATTTAGTGGATGGAAATTAAATGCCTGTTCTATAATGTTTCCCTCCCCATGGTTTACTCAAGAGGATGTGGCAGTTATGCCTTAACCACAAGTCAGGGGGGCTCAATCACAGTGTAAGGACAGTGGCGTGTTAATCTTTGGGGACAAAGGAAACCTCCATGTTAAATGCCTTTCTTTGTAAAACAGAACACATGGCCACTAGGACAGTCCTCTATTAGAAGAGTTGTCAGAGGACAGTCTTCTGATTTGGCTTCCCCCAACTCCATGCTTTGGACTACATCTCCCATCAGTCCTAGGCAGCATGGCCAATGGCCAGAGATGATGGACATTGCAGTCCAAAACATCTGGAGGGTACCAGATTGGGGAAGGATGCTTTACTTGAAGGTGCCTTGTGTTCTAAGGGCTGTCCTGTCCAACTCTGGCTTATGATAAAGAACCACAAAAAGGGAAAGCAGAAGCCTTGAAATTGCCCATCAATAGTAAGCACCTGGCATCAGACAAAGCAGGCACACAGGTCACTTGACCAGTCTTCTCCAGTATGGGAAGATGTACTTTATTCCTTTTTAAAATTATAGCAATGATTTTAAAACTTGCAGCTACCCCTGAACACTAGCCTGTGCCAATTTTATGCAAACATGTACCATCCTTTGCTCTTTTTTAAAAACTATGTTTGATGTGTCAGTGGCCACCCTCCGCTCCTTCTCTCAGGGAGTCATGTGCCTCCCAAATGAAAACTGCCTGTTTCAAAAGAAGAAGGGGCTATACTGGATTGGCTCAAGACATTTTGCTGTCTGGGGTAAAGGACAAGATGGCACCTTCTGCCCATTCCGTGTACAGAAACTGACTGGACTGGCAGTTGAATCTTACTCCAATATGGGTGATGGGATTGCCTCTTTCACTACACTTGAGGGAACAAGTTAATCTAGGGTGGCCAGGACAGGCCATAGATGCTGCACAGTTTTGTCCTGCAGCAGAGGGGCCTGGCCAGGGGGGCTTAGGAGGAACAGTTAGGGAGCTTCTGGTGCTGCCCCCCAGTATGTGCAGCCTGAAGTATTTGACTCACTTTGCCTGATAATCAGGCTGGCTCTGGGGATATAATGACAACTTTAGTATCATGGAGGCACTAATAGCCTTTTGCCTGGATTATTATAAAATCTCAGAAGGCTCTTGGACATTCCTATTACACAGAAGACCTACCTTTTTCAGCTGTAAGCAATTATAAGGAAAACGATGCAAAGATTATGCCAATGGCATTGGACACCTTAGCAATCTGCTAAAATGGGGGGGGGAGGAAATGTTGCAAGCAAAGATATACTGGCAAATGGTAACTGCTGCACTCACTGAGATATTTGAATTTGAAGTTCCATTAGATCCTCTTTTGTGCCTACTGAATTATGTAAAAACTTATATAAGATCAGAACATCAAAAACAGCATTATGTATTATTACAAAGGCTAGGATATGTATGCAAAGTCATGGAAAAGTAACTGGAAACCTAATAAACTAGATCTTATAAGAGAAATATGGGGAAAATGAAATAGCAAACTAACAGTTGTGTTAAAAGAAAAAAGTTTAGAGAAGCCATTGGTAAATGGTGTCTGATAACTCAATATGTAAAGAGAGAACTGAGAATCTTGGGGCAAGGTATAGACGTTATGTATTCATAGACTGACTGTACTTATAAGTTGAATGTTTAGGTAGTCACCTGTCATGAAAATGAAAAATGATGGTCAACAGCCTTAACCACTTCATTATATATTTACATAATGTACGTCAAAAACTTTGGTACTCAATATATTTGTTATTTTAATACATGTTACTTCTAAGATTTAAATACTAAATATCTTATAATTTATTGTAATATGCATATGAAATAAACTCTCCTCATCAAAAACAATAGCATTCTGCCTGGGGAAGAGCTCCTGAAACCACCACTGCCACCCATTCTCTCATTTTCTGTCTCACAAGAACTTCTCCCCAACATTCCACCCTCATGCCTTTTATGCAGCTGCTTTGAGTGTCTGTGTAATGCTCCATAGCTGCATCACCTTTGGCTCACCTGTGTCTTCATTTGAGCTAGGAGAGGAACAACACAGAAGGCAGCAGCAAGTCCTGCATCCTCATGACGGCCTGGTTATATTTTCCTTGTACTCTTTTTCTCACGCTGGCAAAATGAACGCTGTTTTTAAAAGATCTTTCCTGGTGATTCCTTCCATTTTTTTTGAAACAGCAAGTTTAGGCCGTGAGAAACCCACCATTTCCTGTAATCAAAGGGAATTTGTTCTACCATTTATGATACTTATTGCTTTCCTGTTATTGACTTTGCCAGCTATAAAGCAAATACTTGCTCACATTTTCAAATATAGTGGAACTTGCATTGTCATTTAAGCTACTTCCGGTATGCCTCTGCATGCCAGGTTCTGGGGAACAACAGCTGGAGAGAGGTATTGCCCTTTTGTCCTACTTATGGGTTTCCCAGAGGGACCTGGTTGACCGCTGTGGGAAATAAGTTTCTGGACTAGATAGGCCTTTCTTATGATCCAATATGGTTCTTAAGTTATTAAAGAGACCACAGAGGCTGAATATTTCTGTGTTATTCCAGCATATACACTTTTTGTTTTAAAAAAGTGGTGAATACTCACAAGGTTTTTCTTCCCCCCCCCACATGCCTTTCTATTCCATGGCTCTTTTGCTTTTAGCACTTGTTTAAAACATAATATGCATTTATTTAGTTGTCTGAAGGCGTTGGAGTGCTCATCAAAGTATAAAAGAATTGGCACATATCTATACTTTTCGCTTCCTCTTTAGACTGGCCACCACACCATTTGATGTTGAACGGACATTTTCATGACCATTGTACAAATACTGAAGTGTGGTTAGGGCACTGCTCTTCATGATATGCCCCTTTCCTGAACCCTAGGGTAAAGCTTTCTTAGCAGTTTTTTTCTCACCACCATTACATCTCAGCCCAGTTTCCAAATATTCTCTCTCTTTTTGCAGAGCAATTAAGGGAAAGAAGGACAGTATCTCATCTCTGAACATATACAGGACACTCCATGTCTAGTGTTCCTTATTAACAAAAACATGCTTGTCTGACCATTTTTGTATTCTTCAAAGGAGACTGAACACTTGGACTGAGACCGTGCTTGTGCATAAGGATGAAGTCTAAAGGACTGATATAAATCATAGGATCATAGGATCCTCCTCCTTTTCCCAGAGATGGCCTCCTTGCTGTTTTATGGTATACTTTCCCGAAAAGTGTATTGATGAGCATCCTTGGAATGACTGCTAGGTTGTCCTTGAAAAGTGGAGAGAGACATAGTTCTGGTTGGCTTTAATCCAGACTTCCTGGAGTCACAGGCATCCCCCACAAGAGCTGCATTTGCTGCTGGTGAGCACTGGGGTTAACACATCTGATGCCAAGACTCTCTTGCCCCACCAAGGAGCCTGGGGCTGTCATATCTGAGGCAACCTTCATCCTGACTGTGCTCACTTTCCCTCCTGCCCAGTCACCTATAGAGGAAGGTGACACGGAACGAGTCACTTTTAGTCTATAAAAATGTGAAGTCTGTCCTGGTGTGCCACATTTCCTTCATGAGGTCTGCTTTCCATTTTAAAATTTGTACTCTGCATTTACATTACAGCTCAAGCACATTTCTTAGACTTAGATTTTTTGTTAAAAAAAACTTCAACATGATTTTCTTTAACATGATTTTCTTTATATGTACCTTTCCACCTTCATCAGCCTTTTTTGACAGATTAGCCATAGCTAATGAGAGAATTTAAAAACTTCTTACAGTGTAATCTCCTAACCTCCCTAAAAATGCAATTAGCTTGTGTTCAATACCAACTCTCCTCCTCCCTGCTGGTAAAAGGGCTATAAATGTTCTTTTCACATGCTCATAACTCCAGCATTTACTGATTGGAGGAACAAGGGAACAAGGATGTGACTTCCGCCACAGAAGTGTTCTCATTCCAAACACATTATGTCAGGGGTGTGGACAGGAAAAACGACAATTACTCTCAAAATACCAGGGACATGTGACCAGTGGTGTGGATAGTCCACTACAATTTCAGTCCCAAAAAACATTGGATTAAACAGCAACTATACCCGGCATATGCTGGGGGGTAAAGAAAGGCTGGGGAAGGAACTGGCAATCCCACCCCATATATACGGTCTGCATAGTAAACGTCGCAAGACGTCACCCTAAGAGTCGGAAATGACTCGCACTATAAGTGCGGGGACACCTTTACCTTTTTTTATAGAGCTATAAAAGGTACGCCAGGAAGGGCCTAATGTACCTAATGTATTTTGTGTGTCTACTGTACAGAATGGGAGGCGTGGGCAGAGTTGGGGCGCAAAACTGGCATTTTTGCCAGCTCTTCTCTATTCCTGCACCATCACTTTGGAATTCCTTCCCCTGAGAGGCTTATTTGCCCTCAATCAGTTGTCTTTATAACGTGTGGTAAAGACCTTTCTTTTTCTCTGTTGAGCTGATTGATTAATTTTGCTGCTGTTTGTTTTCTGTATGGATGCAATTTGTTGGTTTTAATTGAAAAACACCTTGAACCCTGCTTTACTAGTGTTTATGAAGAATGGTTTAAATGAAATACAATGTGCTAGAGAATCTCTCTAAAACTACTTTCTGATATTACAGGTAAGGTAGGGATCATGTGCTTTGGAAAGCTGTTTTCAGCAGCCTGTTTCCAATAAACACAAGTTTAGGTCCACCCTTCCTCCCCTCTTCTCTGTGGTGGCAGCCCACGAGGAAGGGAATGAGGTACAGTTCAGTATGAAAAAGTCTCTAAACATGTTTGAGGTGATGTTTTTACTCAATAATTTAATTTATTATTGATAATAGGAGCTGGTGTAGGACAGTGGCTAAAAGATGAGCCAGGAATCAGAAAGGCCCTGGTTTGAATCTCACTTCTGCAAGCAATTCATGAGGTGGCCTAAGGACAAACCACCTTCAACCTCAGTCCCCTTGTCTGTAATATTGGGCGGGATGGTGAATAATAATACAGGGTTACCTTACAGGCTTGTTGGAAGCCAGGCGCAAGGAACCCCTGAGACCTAGGAGCAGACTGTGACCCCTAGGCCTCTCTATATGGCCCTCAGAATTTTCGCAAGCCGCACACTTCTCCCTAAGCCACACCCCTCACAGGCCTTGCTTTACACCTTCATTGAGGATTTTTGCCTGGCTGGAATGTGTCCTCAAACTCTGATCATGCTTCTTGCTTGCCTAGATGGAAGATAAAAAGGTGTGTGCACAAACTAGCTTACTGTACATGGATTCATTGCTCTGACCACTTTTGCCTCTGGCCCCACTGGCATGTGGCCCCTGGAAAGTTACCCAGAAGGGAATGTGGCCCTCAGGCTGAAGAAGGTTTCCCATCCCGGTTGTAAGGACTAGAAGTAGATAATTTGTGTGAAGCGCTTTCAACACTTGGAAGTGCTGTACAAGTGTTAAATGTTATTGATACAACAGTAAATGACAGTGTTGAGCTGTGATGTCTGTTTTGTTGAGTGCTGTAGAATTGTTTTTATTGCATGGAACATCCTTTGTACTCTTGTGTAGCTGTGATGTTTAGAAATAATAGGACATCTGGCAGTCCTAGATACAAGGCCAATTCTTAGGAAGAAGACAGATGTTATTGTAGGCTTTATGGCACAACAAGAATCCACTTGTATAGTGATCTTGCCAGAGAAATGAGAGGGTTAGTGTGTGTGTAGCTGTTGCAAGGCTAGAAACTGATGTTCAAGATGTACAACCAACTAGAACTTCAGGCTCAATGTCTATTGAAGCCAAGGTGCAAATTATATTTTGCTGTGTCCTTGTACAACATGAAGCCCACCAAGTGCTCTTGCATTAAAGAGTTTCTAGTTCAACTTCCTATACAACTGCAAAATTTCCCACCTACAAGTCCTTTATAAATGAACCCATGGAATTGAGACAGCAACGGGGAACAAGCAAAGAACAGGTACACAGCATAAGTGCTTACCAAACAATCACACCAGTGATTTAAGCAGTAAGGCCTACCACCTGTCGTTGGCAATGTATCTCATACGCTAACCACCCCTCTTCTTGGGATCATTAGTCCATATAGCCTGGATTACACCCCCCTCAAATCCTTCTTGAACCCAGACATCGTATAAGGAAAACACAGCCAGGAACTGACCACATCCCTATACATGCCCACTTAGAATTAAATCCAACCAAGTTCAATGAGACTTGCTCCCAGATAAATGTGTATAGGATTGCAGCCTGAATATTTATTCATATACTCTGTTTCTATGCCCCCGCCCCCAAGAAACAAAAGTTATATGGGCAGTTTATAACACAGAAACCAGTTGAGTTTGACTGGGAAGAATGCCACACTGCACCACATTCTGATCTAAGTTATTTCATTTCCTTTATTTATATGGCATCTTTTGGGGCATATTCCAACCAAGGTGAGGGAACTATCAGTGTCCTGGCAAGCTCATGTAGGTGAAGGTGGCCTTTCAAACATCTCATTCCCAAATGATTTAGGGCTTTAAAAGCTAAAACCAATACTTTGAATTGGTCCCAGAAATGCACTGGTCACCAGTCCAACTGGTACAGAATTGGTATCCCATGCTTCACCCATCTGACACCCGCTAATAGATGAGCAACAACATTCTGCACCAGTTGAAATTTCTGAACCATCTTCAAGGGCAGCTCCATATAGAGTACATTACAATAGGCTAATATGGATATGACTAGGACATATATTACTGAAACAAGATCTAATTTTTCCAAATAGGGTCATAGCTGGAGTATCAGCTGAAGCTGTTGGCTAAGGCACTCCTATCCACAGACTCCACCTGTACTCTATAGATAGCATCACATCCAGCAGAAGTCCCAACCTATGAACTTGGTCCTTCAGGGGGAGTGCAACCCAATCTGAGACTAGTCTAATTCCTCTATCCAGATCAGTTGGCTTCCCTTTTTAGAATGCTTCTGACTTATCAGGATTAAGTTTCAGGTTGTTCACCTTCATCCAATCTAAAACTTTCTCCAGGCACCTGCTCAGGAGTTCTACAGCCTCCCTGGGATTAGCAGATGAAAAAGCGAGATGGAACTGGGTATCATCTGCATATTGATGACACCACAGCCCAAACTTCAGGATGACCTCTCCCAGTAGTTTCATGTAGTTGTTAAACACCATGTGGAGATCAGGGGGTAGGACAGAAGTCCTTCAGCACCTTCTTCTGAAATTGGTGCTCCAGGAACAGTTGGAACCAGGTCCATACCATGGCTCCCTCACCCAACTTAGCAGAACGGTACCATGGCTGATGGTACTGACATCTGCTGAGAGGTGGAACAGAAGCAGGAGAGGTGCACTCTCTTTCTCTAGATCTCAGCATAAGTCATCCATCAGTGCGAACAAGGCTCTTTCCATCCCTAGCTTGAAAACTGGATTGGAATTGATCTAAATAATAATCAGTATATACCAAGATCGCCTACAGCAGAGTCACCACCACTTCTTTACTCAAAAAATGGCAGATTGGAGACTAAACAGTAGTTATTACAGATAGCTTTGTCCAAAGTTGTCTTCCCAAGCAATTGCAACTGTCTCTTTCAAAGGAGTGGTGACTGCACACTTCCTGAAGAAGATATTTCACCACTTCTGTAAGCCATGATCTCTTTATGAAGGCAGTCTTTATGAAGGGCAAAGATCCAGTGTACAGGTGGTCAACTTCAAACTTTAAACCAACTTGTCTACTTCATCAGGTAGCAAGCTGAAAAGCATCCATGACAATATGCTAAGATTTTGCTCCTGTCCCATCCATCTCTGACTCCACAACAACCATAGCATTCAGTTATGACATGTACTACAGATATATGCTCATGCTGATGCGGGATATATAGCTTTTCCTTTGACTGTTTGACTCATGCCATAAGCCAGATTGTAGTTTAGTCTAATGATTAGTAATCTTCTGATTTATCAGCCTACATGTGGGATGAGACACTACTATGGATCTGTCAAAAAATTGTAGCTTCATTGCTGATGGGCAGAAGGTGCATATTTGCATGAAATAATAATCTATAATCAGAGTCTCTATTCAAACAGTAACCTTCCCCCAAGTTTTAGATACATGACTAATCAATAATCTTACTCTTTTGCTGCTCTGGCGACTTCCTGAATTTTTCTTAGCAAGGGATTGTAGAACTCATTCTGCAGGTATTGGAAAAGTTTTGCTCAGCATACAGTAAATATGTTCACCCCAGTCCAACTACTTCTGAGTGCAGAAACGCATACAATTCCTCTGTTCAGAAAAGCTTCTCCATTTCGTTCAACACAGACAGCAAAACTGTACACTTGCATCTTTTGCAAGTGCAGATTTACTGCCTGCATCTGTGGAGCAGCTCATGCACGCAAGGGGTCTCTATATGTGTGCATGTTCTCCGGTGGGTTCTGCCCTTCAAGTACAAGCTTATTTGAGGACTTATTTGCTGCCAGGGAAGCAGGGAAAAGCACCTTGTGTTGTTTCTTGGCTGCAGCTCCTTTTGTGTCTATGTCCCTGAACTGGCCTATTCTACTTCTCCTCCTTCTGCTCTTCTCAGCCTCTTTAGTGAGCTCCCCCCCCCCAAACCTTGAATCCTGCTCAGCCTTTTTGCTTGTTCTCTGCCTGTCTGATCTGCCTAAGTTTCTCTCTTTTCCCAGTCCATCTATGCTACCCATCTCCTGGCTTGACCCTTACAACATGACACTTTGATTGGCATTCTGGACTGGGAACAGTTGTCTTTTGCAAACTATACGGGTACAAGGGCAAATAAATGAATCAACTGGTATGCAAGTACTTATATGTTCCCAACTTCATTTCTTTTTTTTTTGCCTGTGCATGTAAATGGATGTATCCCCTAATCCAACTCTAGTAAAACTGAACATGCTAACTGCACCAGAATGTGGATGTGTACAAACAGTTAAATGTGAATCCAGATTTGCATCTCTTGGGAAAGCAGTGTTGTCCATTGAATTTACATTTGGATATACATTCTAATGTTGGATGCCCATCCAATGAATGCCCGCAGTTTCCCATCCAGCAAGTCATACGTACATGGATGTTTATGTACATGGAGCTCCATAGCTGGATCCAGGTGATAGTCTTAATCTTGGATTAAAATGTAAAATGACACCATTTAGTCTATTAGTGCATCACTGTAATTTCTATATCAGTCACTAGAGGGAGGGCAACTACATGGAATTATGCACCTATCTCCCATCTTAAACAAGATCACTAAAGGCTTTTTAATCTGTGCTTGTCTGTATGCTTTGTGAAAATTGGAGTATGGGACATTGGTAGTAAAGTTAGAGCTGGAATTCCTGCTTCCTATGATCTGGAATGTGATGTGGAATGCACATTTGAGAGCCCCCTCCAGCCCCAAAAGAGTACCATATCTTTGTTAGATATTTGAGGAATATGGAGGAGCAGTTTAGGTGAGGCCATCTCAGTTGTTCAATAGCTAATGGCATTTGATTCAAGTGCACCTGCTGCAAAGGTTTTACTTGAAACCTAATTATGCACCTATTTCTCATCTCAAGCAAGATCACTAAGGACTTTTTATTCTGTGCTTGCCTGTATTCTTTGCGAAAATTAGAGTTTGGAGGATTGGTAGTAGTTATGTTAGAGCTGGAATTCCTGCTTCCTGTGATCTTGAAGTAGACTCTTCCATCAATGCCATAACTTCCTTTTGTCTGATCTCAGGAACATTGGAAGCTGCCTTATACCAAGCTAGGCCATTGGTCCATCTAGCTCAATATTGCCTGCACTGACTGGAAGTTGCTCTCCAGGGTTTCAGCCTCCCAGCCCTACCTGGAGATGCTGGAGATAGAAGCAGGAGCCTTCTCCATGCAAAGCAAATGACTTACTACTGAACTACAGCCCTTCTCCTAGCCTAGCTGATCCTGGGTGGAGGATATAATGTTGAGGTCTGTTTTACATATGTTGAAGTGGGACGCAGATCTCCCAGTGACTGTGTTGGATGATGGCACAAGGCAAAAATCAAGGACTATGAGGTACAAGTGTATAAAACCTAGTGTCATACTGTGGCCAGAAATTCTTATATTTAGCAGGGAAAAAATACATAGGAAGAATTTTATACAAATCACATATGCTTTAACTGTCCCTATTTTCCAGAGTATCTCGTATTTGTCCTTGCTAAATCATTTCCCCAATTTTGCCTTAATTATTGGTTTGAGGGATGTCTTAATTCTTAATTTTTCAGATTCTCTCTCAAAATTAAATCTTAGAGAGAGAAATAGAGGTACCAATATCTTTAACCAAACATCTTTCCTTATAAGTTGGTGGAAAACGTATGACTACTGAGTAAATGAATTCAGCTTACTGAAGCAGAGTAGAGCAGTCTACAGTATATGACAGTGGTGTCTGAAGAGGACTCGGGTAGTCTGTTGAAACATTCCTAGGATTGGGGTTGCATGTTATCTCTGGGTGGCAACAGAAGATATTGTCTTATCCCACAGGATGGCTCTAACCACATTGAAAGCCTGCTATGTTCAACACAGTAAACTGAATGGGACTATGCCCAGGAAAAGGTGGGCTGAAGCCTATAGACAGCCTTAAAGCCACCATATGAGATTTAAAAATAAATAAATAAATAACCGAAACATGTAAGTAGTCACATTTGACAACCTCCCCTCTTTGTTTCCCCTCTCCCCAAATTTTATTTTCTGGGAAGGAGAGATTGCACACAAATAAGATGATCACTGCCTCCATCAGAATTCACTGAACAGAACATGTTCTTGCATATTTCCACAATATCAAGGCAAGTGAATTTGGTAATGTAGTTACACTGGTAATGTAGTTATGGATAATTAAAGAGTGATCTATATGAAGAAGTCGGGGGTTATCTGTGCAAGTGAAATTGATAATCTGTTTTACCATATGCTAAGGCATGGGGCAGCAATACTGAGAAGAAAGCAGGGTGGTGTTCTGTGGTTTGGTGGTACAGTTTTGGTGCTCTCACTACTGTTGCACTATTGCAGGGATAGCAATGTGGTGCTTGGACTACAACTCCCATCATCCCTGACCATTGGTTATGCTGGCTGGGGCTGATGGGAGTTGTAGTCCAAAACATCTGGAGGTTACCACGTTGGCTACCCCTCCTCTATTGGGTACAAAATGATTGGGTGATATTAAACTAGGATCCAGATTGGAGCAGGTTATTTTTAGTACATTATTTGCCCGAGGCCCTTGCTGATGCTACAGTGAGTTTACACAATTTGTGACTGACTACTGAATGAAGCCCATCAGCCATGTACAACAGAGACCTCAGGGAAGCTACTGCTTATGATCCATTACTAGGGCTACAAAAACAGTGAGTTCCCTGCCCTCTCCCAAGCGTTTGGAAGACAACAGGCCATGAACTGCAGGCTTGTTGGTGGTAAGCAAGTTGTGCAAGCTGGTTCTTCTAATAACTGATTCACATGTACTTATAGATCATTCCCCAGAGTGGTTTAACAGCCAATCCCTCTTCCCAGGGAACTCTGGGAACTGTAGCTCTATGAGGTGGATAGGGGTCCCTTAACAACTCTCAGCACTCTTAACAAGCTACAGTTCCCAGAATTCTTGGGGGGAAAGCCATGACTGTTTAAAGTGGTATAATACTGCTTTAAATGTATAGTGCAGAGGGGTCTTATTTTTATTAATGTATGCATTTTAATGTACACTGTACCCCAGTATATGCATTTCTGTACATATTACTTGACAGGAGAACTGCATTGCAAAATTCAGGGAAGTGCATATTTCAAAGGATGGCTATGTTTTGGTTTACCTTTTGTTTTGGAAAGTGCACATTTAGTAGATCTATCTTTAAATTCGAACTGAACCAAATTTCTCCCCTGTCTAAGCTGAACTCCCACACCTGAAAGAGTGTTGCATGTGAAATGATGTTGGGAATGTTTTCTTTGTGGAGTTAACTTTTCATTGCATGTGGAAGCAGCTGCCTTCATCAAGTGATGGACATGCATGTGTGAAGCAGCTGTAGGTTTAAACATGTAGGACAAAGCAGGGGCTTCGCTATCTGAGGAGCTGAGACTGCACGGAAAAGAAAATGAGGGAATGTCTTTTAAAAATATAAAAATCTGCTTATTTTAACATTCCTTTGAAGCTGTGTATGGATCCAAATTCCATAATAAACAAATTAAGGCTACAAACACACTTGCTACAGAGTAACTGAGTAAACGTGTGCAAGATTGCAGCATGTGTCCGGTTTTGTTTGTAATCCAGCCTACTTTTTTTCCAGTGCCCCAGAGTAAATAACCTAACCAAGCAGACAAAAGAAGACAAGAGCCCTGTTCAGAAGACATCTGTTATTGACCCAATCATGTGGGAGGAAGCATCCACTAGCCCCTTTACCTAATGCATGCTCATTATAACTTTTGAACAGTGCCTCCTTGCCTATACAAAGATGCAGGTGCAGGCTCTGCAGGCATTTTCATGGTTCTTAATTGTATGTACAGAGTCTACATAGTACTGTTTGTATGTATGTAGGCAGTGGAGGCTGGTGGCTCTGATGTCAGTGCAGCAGTGATTTCCAGATTTCGGCTGAACATCAGGAAAAACTTCCTACCTGTTAGAGCAGTACGACAATGGAACCAATTACCTAGGGAGGTGGTGGGCTGTCCAACATTGGAGACCTTCAAGAAGCAGCTGGACAGCCACCTGTTGGTTATGCTTTAAGTTTTGAGCAGGGGGTTGGACTCACTGGCCTTTAGGATCCTTCAAAATCTACTATTCTATGATTCTATGAATCTGCTCCGGGTTTTAGTCTGAACTTTCAAGGAGCTGTCCAACATGCTTTCAACCTTGAATGTTCAGACTAAAACCCAGAGTGGATTCACTGCCCTACTGATCACGGAGCCATCAATCTCCACTGTCCCCTATCAACATGGTTATGTTGTCTGAGCAGGGCATGTGTATGTGTGTTTATGTTTACAAAATAGGTTTACATATGTATACATCCACACCACATATGAAATAAGTGAATTTTTTTTAAAAAAAATATGCTATTTCTTGTGAGCCTCCCAGAGAACATATGTTATTGGCTGGTCTATATAAATAAAAAGCATTTCTAAGCATTGTGCAGTAATAAACAATAGGCGGAAGTATAGCAAAATGTGTGAGCTAATTCCTCCATATTTTTTTTTTAAAAAGAAAATGTTAAAGAAAATTACCCAGAACCATCAATTTATGAAGGAGATGCTGTCTGGATTCATTTCCAGAAGAAAATGAAACAATAGAAGGAGAATCTGTGGAAGAAGAATATGCCTCATCTGGAAAGTTGAAGGTTAGTACAACAAGAGTCCTAGATGGTGCCTCAGGGATGCTGCATTCCCAGTGGAAGCCCTGAAACATCTGTACCACTCGGAGAGAGAGAGAGAGGGTGGGTGGGTGCGGAGAAACAGCAGTGGGGATGCTCAGAGCATGAATCTCTGTTTCTAGCTCTGTTTGAGCCTGAAGCACAGACCCTGGTCAGAAGCACAGGTGGTGTTTTAAAAGGACTGCTTAAGTGAATAAAGTCTGTAGTAGAAGGAGGCAGATTAGTTGGCTGGAGGCCTAACTGAATAGCGGCAGTGGTCTGGAAAAGGAGATGGATTCCAGGAAAGGACGGGTGCTTACAAGGAAGGTGTGCCAAGAAGATGTTTCTGGCGATGGAGCAGCTGGCAGACATGGCTAATGCAGATTGGCCAGCCCATGAGGATCCTAATTGCAGTACAACTGCTGCCTTCATAATCACTGCGACAGAAGCAGTGCAGACCAGAAGGCATGGCAGGGACCTGGATGCTGCTTCAGAGGATATTGGACCCATTGTGCTTTGCCTTGGCTTTCAAGTTTCTGATAAGCTGACAGATGATGGGACGAAAGAAACCTTCATAAGTATAAAAGGACAGAAGTTGGGTTCATTCAGGGCCATCAAATGCACTGGAGCTTACATGGCAGAATTTGCCCCTGCGCTGGCATGTAAACATGCAGGATTGGGCATAACAAGAGCTGGTGCAATGTCACAACTTTATAGCTGGCATTACAAGCCAGCTTGGAGCACTGCGCAGGCACAAAAGTGTGCCTTGGCTGTACTGCACTGACCATAGCCTTTAGTGCCAGATGTGGTGCAATGACAGCATGTCAAGCACATTACTTGGTGCATGAATAAAAGAAGAGAAAGTACGGAGGGCTTGGAAAGAGAGGAAGACTTGAAATGACCATGTGGCTTTATTAAGGCCTTTCTGCCAGCAAGGAAGCAGCTGTGTCAGTGTAACCCTGCAGGCTGTATAATGGGATTGACAACTGACATGCAGCTTGTCAGGAGGGGTATGCTCCACATGCTTTGCAGAGGAAGTTCCTGTAAGCTCCAACTGATACATGTCACCAGATGCACCATCAGAGCTGGGTACCAATACAAATGGTAGAAAAGAAAAGAAAGCTACACGTTGTGATTGTAAGGGGATTAGACACATTCATGAAGCATGAGGCTATAAATGGCTGCTAGTCATAATGGCTCAAACCTCCAGTATCACAGGCGGCAGGCCTCTGAATGTTGGTTGTAAGGGAGGAACAGAAGGGAGGGCTATTGTCCTCATGCCCTACTTCTGGGCTCCCTATCTGAACAGGATGGTCCATGACAGATGCTCTTGGAGGTCGCTGATTCATAGGGTCTCCATAAGTCGTAATTGACTTGAAGGCACATAACAGCAACAAATAAACATATGGCTGGCCACTGCGGGAAGCAGGATGCTAGACTAGGTAGGCCTTTGGTATGACACACAAGAGCTCTTAAGTTCTTCTGAGGGAGTATCTCATCTCCTTCTTTGGGCAGAAGAGATGTGATTTACCAATCCACATCAGAACTACAGAGTTGTTAGCTTTCTGGGTGAAGGACAGATGAAGGTTAGCTCAGCATGGAGACAGGGACGTAATAGCATTGCTTCCATTAGTCTTGATGCTTCTGGCCTTAAAATTTTATTATATTGTTACTCTCTGAGTTTTTACAAAGCAATTGCTGGGGCATATCCCTCTCTGAAACAATCAGAATCAATGCAGGGATCTAGCTGTATAAAGAAGACTGTTTTCACTACTGATTTATTTCTTTAAAGATAATGCTTCAAAAGGCAGTTCCAGGCTCCTATGGTGACTTCTTGCAAAATCCTTTTCAGTCTTCCAGATGCAACACAGAGAACCTGTGTGGTGTATTGGCCCTCCTGGCTTGCCACAATTCTCAAAACAGCTTTGAAACTAGTTTAAAACATTTAGAGGTGAATGTATTGGAATTTACCTTTATTGTGCCCATTTGCTGGTATTAGCAGTCCCTCTACACCAGGGGTGGGAAAACTTTTCTGGCTGGTGGGCCAGATTTTAATCTCCCTGAAGGGGTCAAATTTGACAGGTGGGTGAGGCATCCCACTTGTTAATGATGTCAGGTGATGCTGTGCTTTGAAGCCCTGGTTGTTTGGATTTCAAAGCACAACACAGGGCTTTAAACAGTCTTCTGTAAATATTAATATCCCCATGCTGCTCTCAGAGCCTCCAAAAATTGGAGGCTCAAAGAACAGCATGGGGATGTTTACCAAATAATGTTTGAAAGCCCTTTTCCTAAGAGCCCTGCGCTGCTCCTTGAACCTCCAGAAACAGAAGGTTTAAAGAGGAGGCAGGGCTGTTTGAGAAACCACTTTCAAACAGCCCCACATTGCTCCTTGAACCTCCTGTTTTTGGAAATTCAAAGACCAGCACTGCGAAGGAGAAGTGGTTCCATTCCCCCTCCCTAACCAAGGCATCAGTTGGTGGGTGGGTGGAAGGATGCCTTGCTCCAGCAAAGGAACAATCAGGAACTCACTTTAAGCTCCCAATTAGTCTTTTGAGGCCCCACCCTTTGCCCCACACCTGATGCCATGGATGATGTTACATGTAGGGCAGGTGTGTGTGCATGGCTTCCTAAAAATGGCTCATGGGCCAAGTGTGGAAATGTGTGGGTCAAGTTTCGCCTACAGGCCTAAGGTTCCCCACTCCTGCTGTAGGCTGTTCCTCCAGTGTCATCACTCCACCTTTTCGTGTTCTTGCAACTATGATGCCAGCCACTCATTTATCATATTGGGGATTTATTAATGTCAGAATAGCATATAGCCAATTAGATCTGATAATGTAGTGATGGCACAAAGCCAATTTCAAGTGTGGGCAATGCTTCCAGCCCTCATTCTACATTGGCTTTGTAATGCTTCCATATAGCCAGATTCATGTAACAAATAATGTATTGTACAGGTACAGTAAAGAACAGATTATGTCTAAAAAATGCATTAGATGGTTAGAACATGAAAAGAAATACATTATAACATTAAAGGAGAGTCTATCAAGTTGAGCATCCTCTTTCCCACAGTGGGCAACCTGATGCCCCTGGGAAGCCCACCAGCAGGATGTAAGGGCAATCACCCTCTCCCACTCTTTTTCCCCAGGGACTGGTATTCAAAGGTGTTACTAGCCATCCTGACTAGTAATCATTGGTAGTCTTAAATTTTCTAATCCCCTTCTAAAGCCATCTAAATTGCTGTCTGTCACATATTACAAAGAGAATCAAATCATCCATTAATATGTCATCTTGGAACATTTTACACTGGTTCTTATAAATGTTGACGCCCCCTCAGAAACACTGCTGTTGCTTGGTTCAGCAAATGATATCGGAGAAGTCTGCAAGGACATGTATTCTTGAAACTGCTCAAAGATACATTAAGGCTGTAATTGTATACCCACTTACCTGGAAGGAAGCCTCACTGCAATCAGTGGGGCTTACTTTTCAGTAGACATGTACAGGACTTCACTGTCAACCACACAGTCCAAAAATCCATATTGGTTCTAGATACATGCATACAAAACACACCCCTGACATTCCCTTCACTATTAATGCATTCCTAGAATGTCAGGAATAAAAAACAGCATGGAAAACAGCATGAAGAAGTCTATCATGGAGTCAAGGTGCTGGTTCATGCGTGCATTGACATAATTTGACTTCTTTACCCCGATTGCAGGTGATGAAATGGCAGCTGAATGTATCAACTAGGGATGGTGATGGATCCATCCATTTTAATTTCTCTTGGTTTTCCTTTTTCCATTTTTATGTCAGTTCACCCCAGTTTTGCATCTGTTTGTGATTTTTTTTTAAAGTCCACACAAAAAAATACTAATTTTTGGCCCATTTTCCCCAATATATAGCTCTTTTTTAAGCCATTTCCTTGTTTTGTATGTTATTTTCACCAATTTATTAATGAAATGCATTTTTTGTACAGTTTGGTACAGTTTGGTTATAGAATTGCATTGCAAAATGTGGAAAAGTGTGAATTTTAAAGGACCTCTATGTTGAGGTTTACTTTATAACGGTTCAGGAAGTGTGCATTAGGTAGGTTCACATTAAAATGTGAACTGAACAAATTTCTCCCAGTCCCTACTAATCCCACTGAAAATCTTTGAGATTCAAAGGAGATGGAAGATTTGTCTGCTGTGTTATGGCTCACTCACCCCTACAAATCTCACCCCTTGATGCTGCAGTCCTCAAGTGACAAACACGTATGTGTTAATCTGCCCTGCAGACACACGCAAACATTTTGCTGAAGTAAGACCTTTTGCATCTTCTCCACATGGCAATTACATGTTTCTCTTCAAGCCCCAGGCTCTTCACTCTGTCATAAAAACATGTGAAAATCCAGCCTCACTTTTTGACAGGAGAGGATGTGATACTGACTTCCCTGTTAATCAAGAAATTCCCCTGTGGTGTAGCTTGTCTGGTAGCCAGGCCAATAATATTGATCTTTAAGTACTGCGGCATGACTAACGTTTGGCTTTATGTAGACATTTTCACATTGCTGAAGCTTTCCTTGCCAGAGGAAGCTGGGACAGAGACATAAAAGGGAAATGTATGTGGCTAAGCCAAAACGACAGGCTATTTTGTACTGCCGCCATCTGATGCTGCTAAGGTATAATGATGCACACTAGAAGGTGTCCTCAATAACATCCTTTCATAATTTAGTGCTCATATTTTCATACACTGGGGCATATAATTTGTGTAGGGATTACAACTTAAATCGGTTTTGGGAACCTCCGGTTTCTGACATAGGAGCAGCTTTTGAATCAGCAAGGATCAATTCCTGCTGCTTAATCCCTGAGGAAGTCAATTTGAAGAGAGAGAGATCCCCCCCCTTTTTATCTGCTCCAGCCACAGTTGCGGCTCATTCTCTTATGTCAGGGAAATGGCAAAGCCTCCGTGCACACACACATGTATACACAGCATCGGAAAGACAGTGGCAAAATGGTACAAGGCATGGGAGGGGCCCCATTGGCCAGCCAGCTGATGACACTGGTGGGTTTGCTGGGCTAATTGCAAGTACTAGTATGAAACAACTGATTGGGAACTATAGAACAATCCAAGCCCACAATCCGCTGTGCTGGAGGGGCTTGAATGAGGTAGAAATGTCCCTCTACCCAGCCCTGCCTGGATCTGCTAGCTTCCGTTGTCAGGGGAGCCCCGCTGGCGAGGAACACCCCAGTGTGCCTGTCCACAGAGCGGCTGGGTGGGTAGCTACCGTGGGTGGGATCCCCCCCAGCAGTAGCCAGTGGAAACCCTTGAAATGGGGTGTTTCAGGAACAGGGTTGGGCCAGCACAGGAACCACTACCATCACCTGATGGCAGCAGACCCCATCTGGGCCTTTTTGCTGTGGCAGCCTGGGAGCTGGCATAGCAAAGAGCCATTCTTCTGCCCTCCCCCACTTTCCACCCTGGCTGGTGTGAGCAGCAGGGCTATGGATATGGTGGTGGCTGCGACACTCTATTAAGCCCCCAGGGATTTGGATCCCCCCCTTAGACAACTGGCAATGACTAAGATTAATGTGCATTGGTCTCATGCATATTTAGTTTTCATTCAGAAATCTACTCCCAAGTAACTGTGCACAGGATTGCAGCCTTACCTTTTAGTGAGTCGGTGTGTCCACCAATTGCCTCTGCTTATGACATCCACCATTGCATTTTTCTGTGTACTCAGAAATCTTACAGAATATTACCACATGGAAGATATAGGCTCAGTTAACTACCTAGCCTATGAGTGGATTTCCTTCTGTCAACAGCATATTGAAGATCATTTGAAAACAACTGGGGAGATGGAGACAGTTTCAATATGTCGACAATACATGCCAAAGGATTGTCCGTGGGCTGCAAGGTGCAAGGTGGGCTGCATATTTTGAAGGAAGCTCCACTGAAGACAAAAGGACTTACCTCTGAGGAAACATTCACAGAATCAGACTGGGTGGGTAATAAAGAGAAGGTAGCTTTCCTTTTTGAGAGTTATAATAGGAATCTGGAGAAATAATAGAACAAAAGTTTTCTGTCTAATGTTGCTGTTGAATTCTGCTAATTGCAAAATTCACTTCGACATTTATAATTGCATCAGAATAGAATGGTGTTCCTAAATGCCTAGCAGACATGCAAAAACTGTAATTTTCAGTCAGTTCTACAGCATGGTCATTCATTCATTGCTTTAACACTGCTGTATTGTTGGGATAGCTTTACCTTCACAATATGTCACTACCTCCTGTAATCTTCTTGAATGTCATGATAACCTTTCTGTCAAGACCACTCCTTCTCCAGTTGGGTCATATAATTCACCAGGAGCTTGTCGGGTGCAGTCATGAGAAAAGTACGCCTGTGTGAGACCAATGTTGCTTAAGAAACTTTGGACCACAAGACCCCAAGGCAGTATAATTGTGAACAAAATATGTGTGTATGAAAAACTGAGCTGAAATGGACAAGGTGTGCGATTTTATGAACACTTTCTGCCTTGTAAGGTGTGCCCCTTATTTTGCCAGTTTCCTTAGGGGGTGTATGAGAGGGAGTTAAACCGAATGCTTTCTCTCATGGCCCTGTACCCCCCCTTGTGTAAGTGCTCTCTCTATTGCTGTATACCCCTCCTTCAAAACTGCCCTCCCTGGCACCTTTTAGCCTGTTTCTAGCTTTGATCACTACTATTATGGTATCCTTTTTAAAAAAAACCTATAAGATAGTCTTCTTCTTCTTAGAAACATTGAGCTTAGCAAATCAGCTTTGGCTATGTGAAGTTGTCACTGAAGGCAAGCAAAGCTTATGGGCAATGCCCTTACTTTCAGTTAGCTTTGTTTGTGCCCAGAGATGCAGCAAAATATGATTTTGTGATTATGACTTCATATATTTTTCTATGAAAAAGGATTTATAAAAATGTCAATGAAACTTCAGCCAATTGGGCCTCAAAGAGCAGTGAATTGCTGTGTCAAAAAGGTAAGATTTGAGGATGACGGTGCAACTTTTCAGCCCTTCTTGCAAAATCTCCTTGTCAGGTTTCATGCCAAAATTAAAACCTAGAGAGAACATCCCACAGTGAGTATACATTGTGATGTTCCATATCCTGATGATAATGTTTTAATGTCTCTGTGTTATAGTAAATATGGTATGCTTAATAGGTTACTGTGGTAAGTGGTGAGTGTTGGGAGGGGGGTACGAGTGGATGCAATGTCGGTTTATGCTGCGTGTGATTGGCTGAGTGAATGTAGGATGACTGGTTTATATTTTGAAGGGCTGTCAGTTAACAGGAGATAGGGCTTGACTTTGGAGGGAGAATGGGTGAGAGTTGTGTTGTAGTGGAAATTGGCAGGCAGGTTGATATTGGTATAAGTAACTGAGTGTTATTGTGTGAACTCTATTAAAGTGAGGAATGTATAACTGAAACTACATGCTTAAATATCTGAACCAAAATGATTCTTGCTAAAGTAAAATCTGTTCTTTAAATAAAAGTGTTTGTTTTCAAAGACACACCTGCTTCTTGGCTGGCTACTAAAGAGCATATAAGGTGGCAAAATAAAAACAAGAGTTGTATAAAGTATCAAATGGTGGCAGCAAAATGTACCTCTGAGTTACCGTAACAAGTGAAGGGGGCTAACCTATAGATGTGGCCTTTAGGAAAAGTACATAAGGTGGCACCTGGGGTGAGGCTTGTCTAGAAGCCTTGTGTTTATAGCAAGGGCTGGAGAAATAGAGCAGGATTGCTATATATAAAAGGGTATTTGGGGAGAAATAAATAACATGCCCCTCATCTACTACAGACAAGGTGGTGGTGGCTGAGAGGGGTGACACAACAAACACCAGTGTGAAAACATATGGGGATTTTTCTTGAGGTGAGCAAGTGAAAATATAACTGGCTGGAATTCAAGTAAAGATTACATTTTCCCAAAGGAACTGGCTGCTGGAGGCCAGGGAAACACATTTTAAAACTAGGGTTGCCAGGTCAGAAGCATCTCAAACCCTAAGATTTCAGGAGTGGGCCCTAGTGATATCATAGGGCAGGCCCTAGTGATGTCATTAAGTATGATACATTAAACATCAACCACAGTTGCTTGGAGCGTACCACTCAAAAAAAATTTCTCTGATTGGAAATTAAGATAGAAAGCTAAATGAGGGTGCTCCCAGGTCCAGCTGAAGTGACGGTATCATTCCTTCTTACCTGCTTAGGGAACCTGGGTAGGGAACATTTCAGCTAGCCTAGTTGCTTCTGGCAAGAAGGGTTTAAGTGCCCTCAAGCCAGGCCAGTCACCAGAAGGCCATTGTACAAAAAAGGGCACCTAGTGTTGTGGAGATGTTAGATGGGAGTGCTCAGGAGTAAAGGCTGCAATTCTAAGCACACTTATTAAGGGACTAAGCCCCATAGAACTCAACATGACTTACTTCTGAGTAGATATGGTTAGGATTGTGCTAAGTAGATATGGTTAGGATTGTGAGGCTTGTCTAGTGATCCTCTGCAAAGATATCCATGTCAAAGCAGGGTTGGCAACTCCCTGCCTGGAATGCCTTGTCTGCCTTTTAATGTGGCTGCTCCAAACGTCTTTACAGACTTGACCCTTCACTGCAGAGAAAGTTTTGAGAAATTAGTAAGAGTTAAGAAGATTCTCTACCCTTTTCTGTCTACCCTGTAGGCTGCTATAAACTCTAAACTCACTTTGACAGCCAACCCAATTCCGGTGAGTAATAATTGACAGAGAGAAAGCATACATGGTTTGGGCTACCTTCACAGGCAGTAGCTTGGGAACAACAGCAATTGAAGCCACACTTCCCAGTATGTGAATTCTCTTTTGCCACTATTAGGCAAGAAACAAACCCTCATGCAAACAACAAGGTGCATCATCAGTGGGTTTAAGGGGGTTGAACTGAGCACATGAAAACACCGTTGTTGCTTCTATGGAAATGAAAAGCAAATAGAAAAAGAAAAACAAAAGACAGTGAGGTGAGGGAGCTCTGGCAACTCCTGGGGGTGTGGGAAGCTCTGGCAACCCTTGGGGGTGGGGGAAGCTCTGGTGAGTGGGAGGTGGAGGAGGACTTTGACAACCCATGGGCAGGAAGGGGGAGGGCTGTGGTGATCCGTGGGAGGGAAGATGGCAGCTTTGGCAACTTATGTGGAGGGAGGGGGGAGCTTTGGTGATGGTAGGTGGGGTTGGTGAGTGCAGCAAGCAGGGACAGCAACTCCTAGTATCTCTCTCTCTCTCTCTGTGTGTATACAAATATTCATACACACACACACGAGGCCCTATGATTTTATTATTCTATATAGTGACAACTGTGTTGATGTGAAATAATGATTTCTTCCATTGTACCAGTGTTGAGACATGGCAGAGCAGTGTGAGTTGGCACAACCCCACCAGGAACACCCAATATTAATTGATATATCATTGTGCAAACTGTTTGCATATGGCAAATGGGACTGAGAAAATGTACAGGATGACAGGAGAAGGGCAGCTCACCTAAGCATGGCACACCAAATACAGTGCACCATTCTTAACAGTGTTTTGGTTGTCACTACAAGGTTATCTACTGTAGATTGGCAGAAATCAGTTAGAAGTCAGGCAGCAATTCTGGCATGTAGTACAGTGGAACAGACCTGCCACACAACAGCTCCATTGTAATACAACCAGTCAATGGTCACCATCACAGATCTATATAATTGGGGTGCTAGGTATGTATAAACAAGATCCCCCACTTCCTGTATCATAGTTTCCCAGTATGGGAGTGCTCTTGGAGATTTGTTCTATGTCTAAGAATGTAAACATTTTAAATGAGTGCTTTGGCCACAATAACTATTCCCAACAAAGACAAATAGTGCCAAGTCTGGGCTGAGGAGTATGTGTGCCTTTTTTGGGATTGAAAAAGAAATGGAAATGGACTGCCTTCAAGTCGATCCTGACTTATGGTGACCCTTTAAATAGGGGTTTCATGGTAGGCAGTATTCAGAGGTGGTTTACCATTGCCTTCCTCTGAGGCTGAGAGGCCCAAGGTCACCCAGTGAGTTTCATGGCTGTGTGGGGATTCGAACCCTGGTCTCCCAGGTCGTAGTCCAACACTCTAGTTACACGTAATCAACACTCTTGCTCTTGCCTCTTCCACCAATAAAATCCACTTGCACAAACAACACACTCAGTGTAAGAGGAACATGCAAAATTTTAATGTTATTTGGATTGCAAGAGCAGCCAGAGGACTCAAGTGCACTAATTTTGCAGACCTTTGGTCAGTTATGTACTTACAGTTTTTGCTGGTTGTATTAATATATTTCTTGGATTCAGATTCTATGCTACAATATGGTCTATTTATGGAGACAGAAAACATGGCTGCAGACTGATATGTTAGGGTTCTGGCTAAATCCTTACAAAGTCGCAGTGGATGGGAAGATGGGACTGGAAACTTTAAAGTGCATGGCCCAGGGAGATCTGAAGCAGAAGCAGTGACCCTTCATTCCGAAGGAGGACTTTTAAGCTACACTACTGATTGTTGGGTGTGCCAGGAGCCCTCATGTTCCTTGCCAAGCTGCTGTAGGATGCTGGAGTCCCTGATGGAACACTGAACATCATCCATGTACAACATGCAGCTGTGAGTTTTATTTGTGACTATCCTGATATCAAAGCCATCAGCTTTGTGGGATCTAATCAAGCTGGAAAATATATCTGTGAAAGAGGTTCCAGGAATGGCAAGAGAGTGCAGGCCAATATGGTAAAACTATGCATCTGTGTTGACATCTCTGTTCATAGGAAAGCTGTTGATGATCCTGAAAACACTTTTAAAATAGTGATAATTTTAATGTCTTGAGTTGTAATTCTGATGTTTTGGTATTTCATTTGAAAATGGCAAACTTTGAAATCGTTATTGACATACAGTACTTTTTAAATATGATTAACCCAAAACCTTTAAATATATATTCAGTAACTCTTAATTCTCTAGCGGAAAATTTCAAATATGTAAAAAGCTTTTTGTGACTCACTTTAGTCCTCTCTTTGTATTGGTAACACAGCCGTATTTTCCTTGAAGGTCTGAGACTATTTAAACTAGTTGTTTAAAGATTAAGGTTTCATTCATGTTTATGTATATGGATATTGTTTATGTATTTTGCTTTGTAAATTAATTTGATATGTTTTTTATTGTACCTTGTGTATTTATTGTAAACCGCTTTGAGATCTTTGATAGCAAGCCGTCTATAAATGGAATTATTATTATTATTATTATTATTATTAATAATAATAATAGTAATAATAATAATAATAATAATAATAATGTATGAATAGGAGGGGGAAACTGCAGCTTTCCACTGCCAGTGCTCTCTCCCACCCCAGCTTTTCACCTGTTTTTCTCCTAGAAGGGCTCCATGATCAGAAGTAACTCTACTGGGGCAAAAAACGCTGGGAAAAGTTTTCCCAGGAAGGGAAATATGAGTGAGGAAGCATACAGTTTTTCCATTTTCACCCCTTCCTGTTGCATTTAGAATCCCCCTGCATCTCTTTTTCTAAGCATTCAGCAAGATCCAGGTTAGCATGTGCCACATCAGGTCTATCTGACTGTCAAAACCCACAGATTGCAATAGAAATGGGCTTTGACTGAATCATAGCAGACGTTTGCGAAGGATATAACAGACGGCGATATCACCCAGCAGAATGGGACATACTAAAATAACCATGGCACCACATGGTTACACAAAATAGCCACATGCACAAGCGGCAGGTTTCAAAAGGAGTGCTTTCTATGGCAATGAATAAATGAAATTTTATGAATATTTAACAAGCCACCTGCTTAGCTATGGTAATTAAGTAGTTTACTGTAGGCACCATGGTGCAGCTGGATCATGAAACAATGTGAAAGGTGACCAGGTAGTGATATTGCAATTGCAGTTGGGAATGTGGTAAGCAGGGATAGCAAAATGTGGCTTAGGAACCAAAAAACACAAGTTCTCTCTCTCTCTCTCTCTCTCTCTCTCTCTCAGATACTTTGGGAACCTGGTTTAATAGCTTGAAGGGTTTGGTACCCTCAACATGAACCCTTGGAGTAGAGGATAGCAGCACAAAGTCATCACCATGTCTTCAGACAGTATGCAGGGAAGGTGTCTCCAAATGCAACTTCCTACTCATGGAGTGCAAGTGCCCTTACGTGCACTGTGGTGCTCTTGGGAGCTGAAGACAACAGACAGTATACTAGTGCAAACTCTGGGGTTTGTTCTAATGAAATTAATTTGTTGCTGAAATTTATACTTATCAGGTCTGGAATATGAATTTGCTGGCATGTAGTGTTCAGCTGTATTAGAAACAGTGCAGGTTTCCATAGAACTTCTTTTTGGTTCAGATTGTAATCTGAGCTATTGAGTCTCTCTCTCCCTTTCTCTCTCTCTCTCTCTCTCTCTCTCACATGCCTTCAGTACTGCGATGGGAGCATCACAGATACTGAGGCGCCTGGAAAACACAATTCTTCAAGTATTGGGTGCTGTTGGTGCAAAAAGTGGAAACCTTTGGTTCTATGGATGGATGCTCATGTGGTAAACTATCAGAACTACAGCTTGTAACATCTTCCTGGAAGTATTCTCAGGCTCTGGGCTGGCCCTGCCCATCCAGGCTAGCCATTGGGTAGGAAAGGCTGTGAAGGGCTTCTTGTTTTGGCTGGGACCTTGCCTGAGCAATAAGGTCTTCCTGACTCTGATGTGTTTCTCAGTTCTGACTCCCTGCCCTTGGTTCCTGATTCAGCTGTGATGGCTGCCTATGGTTCAGTCTGACACCAGAGAAACTGAGGCCATATTATGAATGTCAGACACTACCCTGTAGCCTTTACAAAACTGTAGAGCACAAGGCCTGTTAAAGGACAAGTATGCACGTGCACATTTTTCATCCAATGACTGTAACATCAGATAATAACTTATGTGAAACAACCAACAGAAATCAAACACCACAGGCAGAATTAGATCACTCAACATCACCAACACAGTACTTTTCAGTGGAGGACATCCACACATTCAGCTATGATCCATGAGCGACAAGTTACAAGTTAAGTGGTTAAGTTTTCAAATACTGCACATGGATGTGTGAATCAGCCCTGATAAGGGACACAAGTAGAATGTGTGGACCGTTCCAAAAATGATAGGTATTCCTTGTATCCCCATGATTTGCTTTCCCTCAAACATCCTTCTTGTCTTCTAGTACAGATCTCACTTCTTTTCCTTTCATTAGATAGGGGCTGCTACATAAGTCACAATGCCATTTTGAACATACTTGTGCAACTGTAGCAGGATCATTAAAATGCATGGAAATATTCCCACAAAGATTAATTAATGTCAAGATACCAGAAGTATGTATGCTGTCCAAAGGTCTGTTTCTAAGTATACTTCATTGTATTGCACTGTTTATGTTATATATACAAATATGAGCATTATGTGCAGGACTGACACACACCTGTGTCTTTAAAATGCAACGTGAGAAGTGCCCCTGAGTCATCTCCCACTTGTGCTAATGCATTTTCTTTCATTGTTTTTGTGAGGGTTTTTTTTGAGGGGGGAGAGAGAGGTACAAAATAATCTTCCTATTAGTACAGGAAGCTGGCAGGCGCTAATCTGTAGCATTTTGATAGCCAACTCATTAAGGAGAAAGCAGGTGTGAGGGGATCTATTCAGTTTCTAAATAAGTGCAAAAATGTTATTGGTCTGTGAGTGTTAGCAGATGGAGCTGCGTTTTATACCTTTAACAGAAGAAAGGGTCTAAAACGGGAGAGTGGCATAAGACTTTTCTATTAATTTTAATACCGTGAGATACAATGCTTTTATTTTCTCATAATATGGTGAGGTACAGTGCATTTGTTTAGGTGTCTGGTATGTAAGGGATCTTTCACACTTGTGTATGGTGCTGGGTGTGTTACATTCACTGTACCGAGTTTGAATAATGTATATTAAGCTAACAGTAAGAATCTTAATTGTGACTGCACTGCATGGGTGACCACAGATGTTAGTGTTCATTATTCCTTCATAATCCTACCTCCCCCCAAAATTATCATTGCAAATCAAATGTTCTATGTTTTATGATCTCCAAAAGTACTTCACAATTCCATGGACAAAGCAGTGTGCATAAGAGTAAGGGCTGTACCAGATACCGTCAAGGTTCATTTTTTTCCAGTTTAAAAAAAAGATAATCTCACTGTTTTTGCCTCCCACCCCCCAAACACTTCATGTGCAACAGACTTCCAGCATCCTTTTTTTAAATGGCTGCAGATCTGCGCTCTGGCTGGGAAATGTATGAGGGTAGATGAGTGGTATGGCAGGCTCTTGTGAGTTGGAAGGCTACATCTGTGCCAACAGGGAATGACGTCAGTCAATACTGAGTGAGAGCAAAACAAAAATTTAAGAGAAAGAGGAATGCAATTGAGATGTGCCATACAAATCAATATTAAAGACTTTGAAGTACTTATGTACAGAAATATTCTGGCCTGCAGAGACTCCTAAGTGTTGCTGCAGAAATCGATCCTTGGAGTAGCTTGTGAAATACTTCTCAGACAAAAGCCTATAAGGATTGGAATCTTGTAAGGAAAGAGAGAGATCCCATGTACCTGTCCAGAGCAGTCTGACCTTGACTTGGTTATTCATGCAGCAGAGACATCCAGGTTAGATTACTGCAATGGGCTCTATGTAGGATTGCCTTTAAAGATAGCTTGGAAAATCAGCTGGTGAAAAAATGTGGCCGCTTGAACCCTGGTGGAAGCTAGCAGGCTAGCTCATATAACACTTAAGCTGTGGGTACACTAGTCGCTTCAAAAGCAGTGAGGATGTTGTTTCTGACTGCATTTAGAAGCAACTCTGCCCTCAGCTGGACATACCTCCCTTCCCCACTGCTGACTTCACAACTTTCGAGACTGCCCATGCCAAAGTGTTGGGCCAGTCACTGTCTCTGCCTGAGCCTACAGCAAAGTGTTTCCAATGGCCACACCTGGAGGGACAACAGGTTGATCTACCAATTAGTTGGAAAATCTGTCTGAAGCTGAATATTTTTAAAAATGACCAGGTTTTACTAACTACTCAAAAGTAAGTAAGTAAATAAATAAAAGTAATCACTACAATTACATTTAAGTTACTTTTTAAAAAAATTGAGTGCCTACAAGGTGCTGGCCTTGGCTGCTGCATATCTAAGTAGTTTAAAACAACAATAAAAATAAACACACACACACACAGAGGGTAGCAAAATATTTTTTTTATCCAAAAGATTAACAGAATGGCATAACAGAATCTCACATCTACCCCCTACCCCCATCCCAGCAATGGTGATACCCCGACATATGTATATTTTTTCACTCAAAATCAAATTTTACACTTGAAATGCTGCTTTTACAATACATTTCTGTTATGTCTCATCTTTGGTCAAAGAGCAAGCCAGACAAGGAATGTCTTCTTTCAGTCATTATGTTGCCACCAGTACTGAACAGGTGTTCTACTGCAGTGCTTAAAGGCATGCCTGTGTTGTGCTGCAAAAAACAACGCAGCACCCCTTTCAACTAAAACACATTTTTATCCATATGGCAATCCCTATCATCAAAGAAAAATGCAAACTTTAATACTTTACTAGTTGCCTTTGTAATTTTTTTTGCCAGCAGTATTACTTAGAGGTAACTTAATCCTGTACATACTTATGCATGATTGAACTGTCAGAGGTAGAACTTAAGAGACATAATGTAGGCAGGGCCGGCTCCAAAGGGTGGCCAGGTGGGGCCCTGGCTGAGGGCCTTGTGGCCCACAGGGGCCCCTGAAGGGCCCCTCGTTGTGATGGTGGAGTAGCATTCCCCTTCCGCGGCAGGCTCCCTGTTGCAGATCGCAGAGAGGGAGCTGCCCATCCACTAGCTGTCCTGCCCCCGCCCCCACGTTCACTCTCCCCTGCGCCTGCCTGCTCGCTCTCCCCCGTGCCTGCCCACTCATCCTCTGCCCCTTCCCTTGCTTGCCCACCGACCAGCTCGCCTGCTTGCTTGCCCTCTCCCATGCTCACTTGCCCTCCCCCTGCCCCCACTCACTCACCATCCCACCTCCCGCTCACCCACTGTCCTGCCCTCTCCCCTGCTTGCTCACCCACCCCCACCCCCACCTGCTGTCCCACACCCCTCACCCGCCCGGCCTCCCGCTCCTCCGCCTGCCTGGTAGGTAGGTGGGGCATGCGTGTGTGCAGGTGCCCGGGCCCAGGGCAGGCTGGTGTCCAAGGGCCCCGGCATGCCTGGGGCCAGCCCTGAATGTAATTAAACAGAAAATACACATATCAAAAGTAATCCACTAGAATAAATATCCCTTCTCCTGCAATTAAAAATGTAGTCTTGCACAGCATATAGTGTAACTATGGAACTTGCTACCACAAGAAGCAGTGATGGGCACCAACTTGGATGGCTTTAAAAGATGATTAGACAAATTCATGGAGGATAAAGCGGTCAGCACCACCTAACAATGATGGCTATGTTCTACTTCCACTGTCAGAGACAGGATGCTTCTGCATATCGGTTGCTGGGAATACAAGTGAGGAGAGTGCTGCTCATGCACTCAGGTCCTGCTTGTGGGCTTCCCTTTAGGGCATCTGGTTGGCCGCTGTGAGAACAGGATGCTGGTCTTCTTATGCCCTTGTATGTATTGCAACAAACAAAAGTTACTTGTGGGGCCTTACAGACCAGGGATAGCCAACATAGTGCCCTCCAGATGTTGTAGGACTTCAATTTCCATCATCCCTGATAATTGGTTATGTTGTCTGAGACTGATGGGAATTGTAGTCCAACAACATCTGGCTGGCATTATGTTGAGGACCTAATTAGATCAACACAACTACCTTCCCACCTACCCATCTGTTTCAAACATGTCCAGAAAAGTATGTCTCTTAAATTCTATGTCTGACCGCGTTCCTTTCAGAGGTAAAAATTACTCTGCAGTCCTATATACTTGTCCATTTAACTCAATGAGGCTTAATTCGGAGTAGACATATATAGGACTGGACTCCACCAGAATACCTTTCAGCATTTCAACATTATTAATGCTGTACCAGCTACAACTACCAACTGCTGCTTATGTACATATATTGTCTCAGCCCAAGCTACCGCACAGGGTTGTTGCAAAGGTAAATGGGGGGAGGAATGGCAATGGTCATGGCATTCACAAATCAAAAGTAAATCTGGACAGGGGAGCACACATAAGTAATAAGATGTCTGACAGACAAAATGTTAACAGGTGAAGCTTTCCGCATAATTGTATTTCCATAGTAGAAAAGCCTTACTCCACTTAATCTCTATCTGTGTTAAATGCACAAGAGCCTGATCTCCTGCAATGCCAACCCTAAAGCATGCAAAGAACTCAAGTTAAAAAAAACACACCACAGAATTTGGGCAACTTTTTTTTAAAAAAAGAACATCTGTAACTATATGAAATACGACATACTCAGGCAAATAGAAGTTATGAGACAGTAGACATAAAAACACATGCACAAAGTCTTGATGAACAGCAACAAAAATACCCTGAGCACGAGCTTTTTCACATTTAAAATTTTTACTCAACATTGTTTTTATTTACTGCCTTGGGCCAGTCCCTAATTCTCAGCCTAACCTACCTCACATGGCTGTTGTGAAGATACAAAAGGCAGAATTAAAATGTCTGCAAAAGGAAATTAAGGCTGCAATCTACTACATGTCTACTCAGAAGTAAGCTCTATTGGGTTCAATGGGACTTACTCCCAGGTAAGTGTGTACTCCAATACACACTTGCCTGGGACCAAGTCCCATTAAACCCGATGAAACTTACTTCTGAGTACGCATGTATTGGATTGCAAGTTAGTCCTTGTATTATAGGTATCAAATGTTACTTGCTTTAATCAGATTGATGGTACAGAATGCGGCGGCTCGTCTGATTAAAGGCAGCCGCCGGCAAGATCACATCACTCCAGTGCTGAAGGAGTTGCACTGGCTACCGGTTGTTTACCGGGCCCAGTTCAAGGTAGGGTTGCCAGCTCTCTGGTTTTCTGCCGGAGTCTCTGGCAAAAGGGGGCCATCTCCGGCCTCCGGCAATACTTTGTTTAAACTGGATGATCTCCGGCTTTTCATTGGCCCCCTCAGCCATGCATGCGTGATTGACACGCATGCGTGACGGGTGTGGCTGGCCGCCTTCCCGCCCTTTGTCATTGAGGCAGGGAGAGCTGGTGCCGCTGGGGCTGGGCTCTGTCTTCCCAGGCGGCGGGGCCAGGACACTCTGCACGCGCCCAGAGACGCCCTGCGGCCGAGGCCAGAGGTGCAGCCTGTCTTGGACAGGGGTGGGCGGGAGCAGCAATGAGGGGCTGGCCCCGGGTGCGCGAGGCGGGCGCTGCTTAAAAGGCCGGTCGGGCGAGCGCGGCGCTGTCATTCTCCCTCCTGCTGTGGGCGCCGCTGGGCAGGAGTGGCCGCAATGGAACTCGGCAGTGGCGGCGGCGGCAGCCGCAGCATCTCTGGCTGGGGGGGGGCCCATAGCGGCTGCTGCTGCCCAGCGGCACCCACAGCATGAGGGGTGAAGCGGCCAGGCGTCCTCGGGGCTAAGAAGGAGCTGGCCCCATCTGGCATCCACTGCTGCTGTGGGTGGCAGGCTGGAGAGAGAGAGAGAAAGAGAGAGAGGCTGGAGAGAGAGAGAGAGAAAGAGAGAGATACTGGAGAAAGAGAGAGATGCTGGAGAAAGAGAGAGAAAGAGAGAGAGGCTGGAGAGAGAGAGATGCTGGAGAGAGAGAGAAAGAGAGAGATGCTGGAGAGAGAGAGAGAGAAAGAGATGCTGGAGAGAGAGAGAGAAAGAGAAAGATGCTGGAGAGAGAGAGAGAAAGAGAGAGATGCTGGAGAAAGAGAGAGATGCTGGAGAGAGGGAGAAAGAGAGAGATGCTGGAGAGAGAGAGAAAGAGAGAGATGCTGGAGAAAGAGAGAGATGCTGGAGAGAGAGAGAGAAAGAGAGAGATGCTGGAGAAAGAGATGCTGGAGAGAGAGAGAGAAAGAGAGAGATGCTGGAGAAAGAGAGAGATGCTGGAGAGAGAGAGAGAGAGAAAGAGAGAGAGAGAGAAAGAGAGAGATGCTGGAGAAAGAGAGAGTAAGAGAGAGGCTGGAGAGTGCCAAGCGCCCTTCCCCCTTCTGGAGCCTCCCAGTATGGGAAGAAAGAAATGCCCAGAAAGAGTGGGTCGCACTTCAGGTAAAAGGGGGGTTGATAGCAAGCCCAGCTGAATGCATGAGCCTGAGGTTGGATGGTGTCCTGGCTAGGGTTTTTTGAAAGACTGGTTTTACGAAGGATATTTCCCTGTGATCCAAAAGACACATTTGAAAGTTGCAAGGGCAGGTGATCCTTCACTGCCACCCACCCACTCTCTTCTTTCTAAAAACCACACACCCTTCGAAAGCCCACAAAGTGGGCACCAGGACAGCTCCTTAAACCCAGAGCCAGAATTTGGGCAGATAAAGAGAGAGTGTATGGGGAGCTCTGAGTAAGAGTGCCTGTGACTTGGTTACTCTAACAATTTAGACATATTTGTTTGCAGCTAAATGAAGCCTTTCTGCTATGGGGGGAGGGAGCCCGAATCCCACGCCGTATACCCCATTCAGCCTTTTGCACAACACTGTGTGTATGAATTAAATTGATTTTTGTTTGACTCTGTGTGTGTGTGTGTGTAAGAGAGAGTGAGTGAGTGACTCTTGTCATGCTGAGGTGCCGCCCTGTGCCCCTTTCTGGTGGGTGACCAAGAGCTGCTTTGCACCCCCAACTGTAAAGCTAACACATAATAGTTCTTCTGTTTTCTTCATTCACTTCCATTTCATTGCAAAATCTTCCTGGATAGCTCACCCCGCACCAGAGGCACGTGCCAGCACAGAAGGAAGACGTGTGTGTGTGTCCCAGTTTAAAGGTGGCTCCTTTTGGAGGAAGGGTGGGATATAATATCAATCGAAATAAAGTGCTGTCCCCCATTGGATTTGTCAGGGGAGAAGGCAGGAAGATCAACAGTAGATGGACCCAGAGCCCAGGCAGGCAGAGGTGTCTCCTGATTGGTTGTAAGTAAGGGGGCAGGCAGGGAGGCTGAGGGAGGGCCCCCTTTGGCCTCATGCGTCAGCTGCCACACCATATGGAAATGGACATGGACTACCTTCAAGTTGCTCCTGACTTAATGGCTACCCTATGAATTGGGTGTTCATGGTAAGCGGCATTCATAGGGGTTTACCACTGTCTCCCTCTGAGGCTGAGAGGCAGTGACTGGCCTAAGGTCACCCAGAGAGCTTTGTGGCTGTGTGAGAATTTGAACCCTGGTCTCCCAGGTTGTAGCCCAACACTTTAACCACTACACCACACTGGCTCTGTACACCACACCATATACTTACCCAAAATTAACTCCCATCAGTTCCAGTTGTAGTTCAGTGACATCTGGAGGGCTCCCACAGGTTTGCCTCTCCATCAGAGTCCCTGCTCCTTGAGCCCCTGCCAAGTGACGTGAGGCAGGGAGTGGCCTTCTTAATGGTGGCACCCCTGTTTTGGAATAGCCTCCCCAGAGAGGCCCACCCAGGCTTTTTAAATAACTCTCATTGTTTGTTATCTGTTTATATAATATTCTGTCATCTGAGCTGCAAGTAGTTTTTGTTTTCCTCTATTAGGAAGGAAAATTTATGGTGCATTTTATTGTTTGTTGTACTTTTAACTATTGTGTTGCCATATTTTTAACTTTTGCATTTTATTCTTTATTCTGTGAGTCACTCAGTTGTTGTTATGTTCAAGTCGATTTCAATTTATGGCGACCCTATGAATCAGCGACCTCCAAGAGCATCTGTCATGAGCCACCCTGTTCAGATCTTTCAAGTTCAGGTGTGTGGCTTCCTTTATGGAATTAATCCATCTCTTGTTTGGCCTTCCTCTTTTTCTACTCCCTTCTGTTTTTCCCAGCATTATTGTCTTTTCTAGTGAATCACGTCTTCTCATGATGTGTCCAAAGTATGATAACCTCAGTTTCATCATTTTAGCTTCTAGTGATAGTTCTGGTTTAATTTGTTCTGACACCCAATTATTTGTCTGTTTTGCCTAGAATGCCCTCCCTTGTGCTTAACACGGCTGCAACCATATCTACTCAGAAGTAACTCCTATTGAGTTCTATGGGGCTTAGTTCCTTAATAAGCATGTTTACAGTTGCTGCCTTCAGGGTCATCCATCTGTGCTCCCATCTAACATCTCTGCAACACTAAGCTCCTTTCTTCCAATAATGGCCTGGCCTGAGGGCATGTAAACCCTTCTTGCCAGAAGCAAGTAAGCTATATTAAATGTTCCCTAAACATGTTGAACTGTGACCTGGGAGACCAGGGTTTGAATCCCCACGCAGCCATGAAGCTCACTGGGTGACCTTGGGCCAGTCACTGCCTCTCAGACTCAGAGGAAGGCAATAGTAAACCACCTCTGTCTGAATACTGCTTACCATGAAGACCCTATCAGGAATCAACTTGAAGGCAGTCCATTTCCATTTTGCATCACCCTAAGCTTGTGAGAAAGAATGACCTTGTCACTTCAAATGGACCTAGGAACACCCTATTTTAGGTAAGATTTATATTTTAATCTCCAGAGAATTTTTTTTGAATGGTATGCTCCAAGCAACTGTGATTGATACAATGTATCATGTTTAATGACCTCACTAGGGCCCGCCCCATGATGTCACTAGGGCCTGCCCCCATTTTCTCAGGTTTTTGAATGGTTCCGACCTGGCAACCGTAATTCAAGGTGTTGGTTTTGACCTTTAAAACCCTACACGGTTTTAGCCCAGTCTATCTGAAGGAGCGCCTCCAGCATCGTCAGGGATGCCGCTCAACAAGATCAGCCTCAGAAGACCTTCTCTCGATCCCACCGGTTAAAACAGCTAGACTGGTGAGGACTAGAGAGAGGGCTTTTTCAATAGTGGCCCCCACCCTGTGGAACTCTCTCCCAAATGATCTCCGCCATGCCCCTTCTATGATGAGCTTCTGCCGGGCCTTGAAGACCTGGCTCTTCAGGCAGGCTTTTGGGGTGGGTTAGGTTTTTACTGTTATGGTTTTAAATTTTAACGTTTTAATGTATTGTTTTTTATCTTGTACGTCGCCCAGAGTGGCTGGACAACCAGCCAGATGGGCGACTAATAAATTTAATAAATAAATAAAATAAAAATAAAAAAGGTCATATTTTTCTCCCCCCCCTGCAAATTAGTACAGCTTCAAGGCTTCAACCAGTCCTTATCTTAATTAGTGCAATCCTATACCCAATTTGATTTACCTGGGAGTAAGCTCCATTAAACATAAAGAGACTTCTGAGTAGACTTGTATATATTGTACTGTACGTTAACTATACAATGATTTTTCACAAGTGGCTCTTAGGAACTCTTTGCATTTGCTATGGGAATGAGGGATTTTTTAATCTGCACAGAAGAACTTGCAGGGAACACCTTCCTCAGAAGACAAAGATACATCCTGGTTCTCAGGAAGAAAAGAAGAAGGGCAGGAAAGAAAACGGGAAGCAGCAGCTCTTTAGTACCCTGGCTGCTTGCTGCTGCAACTTCTGCCTGCCCCTTGCTCACCCTGAAGCTGCAGCTGTGAGGAGGCTTTTGGCCCTGTTCCTTGCTTTTCTCAGCAGCCTTGCTACTTCTAGGCTGTTAGCTAGCAGTAGTGGTCTCTCGTCTCTCCACTGGTAAGAGAGGGGAGGGAGGTAGAAGCCAGTACTCAGAGATCTGTGTACCAAACAACTTGCATACCCCCCCACTCGCTCTCAACCAGCAAGCGCAGTCTCTCTCACTTAACCATCTCCTGGACCCTGCCCTGTCACAAAGCAAACATTTTCTCCTGGGGTGCAAAAAAGGTAAAACACTGCAAATGCAGCAAAGTAGCCAGGGAGGGCTACTCCCTCACACCAAGCGCAAAAACAGTATTCACACAAACATGTTGTCTTTCATCTCCACAATTCTTCATGGCCATTCTGCTGCTGCCTCCTTGCCCTCCAACTCCTTTCTCCACTCCATTCTTCTCCATATCCTTCTATTTTAACCATTTTTCTCCACCCCCATCTTGTTCTCTTATCTCCTCCCTCGTCACCTCCTAAACACCCACAGAGCATGAGGGAAGAGCGATGCTGCGCAGAAGCATGTGATTTTTATCCACAAATCAGAGGAGCAGAATGTTTTCCCTGCTTCTCCCCCAGTAACACCCCAAAGTAATGCTGGAAACATTACAATTACAGCTCAAAAGTAATGAAATTATTCCTCGTTCTATTACCATCAAAATATAAAGAAATTACTCACTCGTTCCTCAAAAAAGTAATAAATTACAAGTAATTCGTTTTTCCTAACAAAGTACTTCCAAGCTCTGCCTTTTGTGGTGGCTGTGTGCCTCTGGAATTAGGGTTGCCAGGTTCTTGGCCTGAGACTGATCCTGTATCTTTAGGAGAAGAGAAAATTCAGCCAAGTGCAGTTGTTCTTGCAACACTGTAATGGGAAAAACCACAAGGTGGAATTCTCCCCCCTGCACAACTTTTAAAGATACAGAAGACCTCTTGGTTGCCAGAGGTCTTCTGTATCTTTAAAAGTTGTGCAGGGGGAAGATAGAATTCTACCTTGTGTTTTTTCCCATCATAGTGTTGCAAGAACAACTGCACTTGGCTGACTTTCTGTTCTCCTAAAGATACAGGATCAGTCTCAGCCCTGAACCTGGCAACCCTATCTGGAATACATTGTCAGTGGAGGTTCTTTAAGCCTCATCTCTACCGATTTTCAGGAGAGGCCTAAAAACCCACCTGCTTTCACTGGCCTTTGCTTGAGATTGCACTTTGTGTTGTGAGATTGCTGATGAATTTTAGTCTGTCTTTGAGTTACTTAGCTTTGGGCTGGATTAATGTTCTGTCTCTTAGTTAAACTGGGTTTTATTAAGTATTGTGATTGTATTAAGCTTTTATGTTGTAACCTGCCTTGAGAGGGCTTTTGAACTTAAAGACATCCTAAAAATATTTCAAATTAAAAAATAAATAGGTAGAATTCAGATGGGCAGGTCAATATGTGAGCGTCTTCACTAAAGAAGCCCTGCTGTTAGGGTCACCTCTTTTGCTTTGGCAAAAAAGAAGAAAACCATCACTAAGAAAGAGGACCAAAAACAAAAAAGGACTCAGATTTGCATAACATTTGCAAATGCTAAATTATAAAGGGAGGTGATATGATACAGGTATATAAAATTATGCATACGGTGTAGAAAGTAGACAGAGAAATCTCTCCCTATAACACTAGAACTCGGGGGCATCCAGTGAAGCTGAATGTTGGAAGATTCAGGGCAGACGACAAAAGAAAGACAGTGATGGCCACCAACTAGCATGGCTTTAAAATGAGATTAGACCAATTCATGGAGGATGGCTACTGGCCACAATGGCTGTTTTATCTCCACTGTTGGAGGGAGTATGCCTCTGAATGCCAGTCGGTGGGAATCACAAGTGGGTAGAGTGCTGTTGTGCTCAGGTCCTGCGTTTAGGCTTCACATAGCATCTGGCTGGCCACCGTGAGAAGAGGACGCTGGACTACATGGGCCTTTGGCCTGATCCAGCAGGATCTTTTTATATTCTTATGTTCTTATATGCATAAAAGGAAATGTAGAAGTACAATACATTTCACCATAATGGGGCAGACTCTGACTAGGTGACCTGTGTGCCTGCTCAGTCTGCTGTCTAGTGCTGTCAGTCTGTGCTGTCGACGGGCGACTTCTAGGCCCCTACTCTCCCTCCTTATCATGGTTCTTGGGCTTGGACTGGAGAACCCTTCAAATGGAGGCCTAGTCTCTGATAGCTCTGCAAACGGGACTGTCCTCTGTAAAGCCGGACACATGACCACTTTGCCTGATATATACCATAGCAGATCTCATCCAGGTGAATGAGGGAATGTGGAACATGGCCTCCTCTGGGGATCCAAGTAAGCTGGGGGTTGAAGGTGTTCCCCATGCAGGATATTTAGAAAGAAGCAATGAGAAATCTCCAACAATTGAAAGCAGAGTAGAGATAGGGTTCACTATCTGATTCCGTTCCGTTTTTCAATTTGTCAAATGCGCTCCCAGTTCCTATTTGCTGTAAATTGTGTTGTTAGTTACTGCAATTCCCATTGCTCCTTTTTTTTTAAAAAAAAGTGTAATTTTCTCTATTTCTTAATGCTGCTGTATATTTATATAATGCATGCAGCAGCAGCAGATTACAAAAACAATTATGTAAATAATTATGTAATTCTCACTGCAGATTTTTTTTTAAAGTACGGTGTCACTAACAGACATGGATCATGCAAAAAGTGGGAGCCTGTTCAACAATGAGATGAACTTGCAGATTATCCCAGAATTCGATATCAAATCCGATTTTGCAAATATTCTACATCATTCCTAAAACAGAGTTGAAGTGTTGACCATGGAATTGCATCATTTATATCAGTACCAAGCATTCCTTATTGCAACGTTTTAAACAAGTAAGCTTTGGGAGTTCACCCAAGGATTGTTGTATGAGAAGACAAGATCCAACAGAGATAATATAGCCTACCATTTGGGATTAAGTGATCTAGAGCTTGCAGAAATCTCTAGAGAAATGAATTCTTTATTTACAGTAACAAGCTAGCTAATGTGCTCATTTTATCACATTATGGGGGAAAAACACGTTTTGTGCTTGGAGCCATTATTGCTGCTGTTGACCTGTTCTCTTTAGGCAATGGTGGATGAACAAGAAATTACGCTAAAGTTCAGGAAGTAACTCAGTAACAAGTGACCCTCAAGATCCAGAAGCTGCAGCAATGGAACTTGTAGCTGCATCAGAGACTAGCCTACCGAAGAATAACGTTGGTGCATTTTAAAAATAAAAGGGTTGTGTTTGCAGTTCTGCATCCTGCTTTGGTACCTTGATTTCAAGCCTTTATTTATATGCCTAATTGTTGCTATGGAAATTCAATATTTAAAGAGGTAATTATTGCTGATCTTGTTGCATGTGTCCATTGCTGATGTCCAGCTGTTAGCTCTTTAGCTCCAGTCTAGCAGATTAATTACTGCTATTGATTACTCTGAGCTTCTCTCTTCACACCTGCAGTTTGTGTAATTAGCCAGTGGCCTCCTCCGAAAATTAGGAGCAGTTTCATCCTGGCACTTTGCCATTTCCCAGCCACGTTGCTCTGCTCTGCTGAACAAAAGCAAATCTCCTCTAAATAGAGATATCTGGGCAATGAACTCCTTTGCCCCTTTCAGAGTATACATGCTTGACGCAGATCATCCTGTCTTAGGAAATATTTCATCTTGGAAAAATTCCTAAATGTTGTTGACTGGGGCCATGCCCCACCCATAAGCTCACATGCAGCTTTTAATGTATGACTTGGTAAAGACCACATGCCTATTTGGATGTTAGTGGTACCTACAGGGACTTCCATCCCTGTAGCCAATCTTCCTTGTTGGGTGGGACATGGAGGCAGGGTTGCCAGGTTTAGGGCCTGAGACTGATCCTGTATCTTTAGGAGAAGAGAAAGTCAGCCAAGTGCAGGTGTTCTTGCAACACTGTAATGGGAAAAACCACAAGGTGGAATTCTCCCTTCCCCCTGCACAACTTTTAAAGATACAGAAGACTTATTGGAGGCTGGGCCCGGCAACGTTTTATGTTATACGTTTTATTTTGTACATCACCCAGAGTGGCTGGAGAACCAGCCAGATGGGCGACTAATAAATTTAATAATAATAATAAAAATAATAATAATAAAAGTTGTGCAGGGGGAAGGGAGAATTCCACCTTGTGGTTTTTCCCATTACAGAGTTGCAAGAACACCTGCACTTGGCTGACTTTCTCTTCTCCTAAAGATACAGGATCAGTCTCAGGTCAGGAACCTGGCAACCCTACATAGAGGGGAGGCGTATAGCGCCAGCCAATCTCCCTCCCTCACACACTGTTGGAGAGGATGAGAGGGCCAGGCCATGGCCCTTCATTCCTCCTCCATGCAGAGAGTATGTTCCTCTTCTCCCAGGCATTTTAGTATGTGTTTTTAATTTTTTTAAAAAAAGTGTTTTTAAATTTGTATATTTGTTTTTAATTGTTGTAAACCGTCCAGAGAGCTTCGGCTATGGGGCAGTATACAAATGTAATAAATAAATAAATAAATAAATAAATAAACTTACATAATGAGCTGTGTAATGGTCAAGTTAACAGAAAAATTAGCATGAACACCAAGAATTAAATGACTGCCATATTTTTTGTTTCATAAGAAATAAGGATGTTAAGGAAACAGTGAACAAAGGGATACCACAAGGTCTTAAACACACAAAATAGTTTATGCTACAAGTAAGAAGTGAAAAACTAGTATGGAGCTTGTTTTCTCAAAAATTCAAATTTAATCTTGTATCACAACAACACAAATACAACAAAAAACAGGTTTAGAAACAGAGTAAGAACATATTACAATGCAACCATAGTCATGCATTTAGGAAGAGTGATACTGAGAATATCTGAGAATAACTCTCTTGTTGACGTCAATGAGACTGAGTCCTTAATTTTGTAAAATATTTACTGCATAATAGACTTCCTTTTGTAAACTTACAAAATGCTTGATAAACATGCAAGAAAGGTTTCTGAATGGTAGGTTCACAAACACACCTTTTCGGAGAGAAAAAAAATGCATAGCACCTAATAATAATACTTCAGAACAGCGGCAGCTTTCACTTTTTCCTAGAATTATAGCAATATAAAAAATTATCAAAATTAAGGTTAGCTGTCCTTTCTTTTTCAAATGCAAGAAAAACCAAATTTGCTAAATGCTGGCGAGCCATTGAAAGTCTCAGTGGTGAAGGACTTCCGGGAAGGGTGACTTAGCCTGTGCCTGCTTTTGAGACGGGCTCCTGCCTCAAAAGAAGCTTATTCAGATATATCAGTCAGTTTTTTCTTTTTTTTTTGACTGATTAAACTTCTCCCGGGTAGGGAGAAACGAAGAGATTAACCTCAAAGCCTATTTTTGTTGGGACGACCAGATCTCATTAATTTATGGGACGAGGTCCAGCCGACGAAGGTGGGACGGATTTTCAACAGCAAGCTCTATCTGTTAAAGCGAACGTTCATCTTATCTTCTAAGAGAGAACGCACTAACAGGCAAGCACCCTTCTTTCTATATTTTTCTTTTACTTGACTTAAATTGTTGCTGTTTAAAAGAGATTTGCCAGATTGATCAGTTTTTGACATCTCACTGGGGAGCCATAACTTCTCTCTGCTACGCACTAATTAATAGCTTATCTCTGTTTTTGTTGCAAAAAGCTGTCCTGGATTTGCATTCTAAAGATATACACAGAAGAGGGATTTCTATTCCAGATTTTTATTTTGAAAAATATTATACTGTTTTGAGACTACTCTCTTTTTGGTCTATTTTATTTTGACGAATCTGTTTCTTGACGATTGCCATTAATTGTTTCGATCCTGGGAACTGCATTTTGTTTACTTAACTATTGGAGAGATAAGGCTGTCTGCTCTGTTTATACTGTGATGTCACCAAGTTTGGAGAATTAACCCAATTGTTGCTGAAATAAGAAGTGGTTTTCCTATATTTTTCTTTTAAAATGGCAATTAAGAAAGTGGCTGAAAATCTGGAAATAACTATGTTTCAGAAAATAATGGATGAGATTGAGATAATGAAAATTGAATTGAGTAAAATGAAGCAGGAGATTAAAGATATAAGGGTCCCTGTGAGAGAGGTGACCCTGGAAGGGGTCCCTGTGAGAGAGGAGACCCCGGAGATTGGAACAGGGGTCCCTGTGAGAGAGGAGACCCTGGAGACTGGAATAGGGGTCCCTGTGAGAGAGGAGATCCCGGAGATTGGAACCAACGTGGAACAGGAACAAGATTTGGAGTCTATGGACTTTAGAAATAAAATCTATTGTTTGGAACTCAATGTTATCTCTGAAGAAATGAATGAAGATTCTAGAGATAAAGTTATCAATGGCATGGATAATCTTCTGGACTGGAATGATGTGATGGAGCCCAATATAGAGAAAATCTATGGAATTAACTGCAGCCATGTGACAATGGAAAAACTTTTAAGAGATGACCCAGTGTATTTTGAAAAAAAGAACAGAGATATGATTTTACAGCAGTATTTCAGCAACCTATTCAGAATGGATGGCAAGAAAATATTTGGGATAGAGGTAATTCCCATCAGACTCTTACTATATGACTATGGCTTTGACAGCAAGATTATTATGGAATACTGATAATGGAAGATTGGATATTGAAATTACTGGACTTAACAAGACTACTGAAGATGGAAGATGGAAAATGGAACTAATAGAGATAATAGAACAATGGCTACTGAAATTATTGAACCTAACAGATTCTGATGTGATGGATTAATTGAAATGTTTATTTTGACTATGGTTATGACAATAAGATTATCATAATTAGTAATGAGATGGATTAATCGATATGCTTATCTGGAAAAAAAAATTGATAGATATATTTCTTAAAGAATTGAAACCTCTCTTTGACTTTTTGTGGAAAGAATAAAGTAATGTTTATGAGATTTGATGATTAAGTAAGATAACTACTGGAGGAAAGTGATTTTATAATATGACTTAAGAGACAGGATTGTTATATATTATAGACTTATAACTGATTTGATCTTTGACAAATGGGAAGTCAATATTTTACTCTTTATTTTTTATTTTTGTTTTTTTTTTCTTTTTTTCTTTTTGTTTAACTATTTTTGATTTTGTTTTTTGTCTTTGAATGTTTTATGATTTTGTCTTGTATGTTTTATGAAAATCTGAATAAAAATTATTGAAAAAAAAAAAAAAAAAGAAAGTCTCAGTGGTGAAGTGATCTGAGTCGAATCAAAAATGGGAAAATCAGAAACTAGGTCTGAGTTACATCCTAGGTAGCCAGCCAGCCACCTAACTGTAGTGTGCACAGAAGTTTCTATTCCTCTAGGGCTGTTTTCATCCTTTGCCATCATGTACTCAAGAAAAAGAAAAAGAAGAAAAAATAGCCAGTATTGTGAATATAGTGAGTGCTTTAAAACAGTAAAGGGTAACGTAGGGTTAATATTTTTCTAGATAATTTAATTTATCTCTTTATTTCACCCTATCCTGCTCTACTCATAATAACTACAGAATAAAAGAAACTCTTACTTGACACAAAACTTTCATAGTAAACAAAACTTTGTCATGCCAAAAAGCTGTTCCGGATGTCTAGTTAGTGTGAGAGAGTGAATGTGGAAATGTATCCACATCAGCAACATGAATGCATTACATTAAGCATTATTCTACAATTTCTGCTTATTTTTAAGCATGCTTGCCTTGGACATTCTTTGGTCCAGGGGTTGCCAATGTGGCAGCTATGAGCACCTGTGGCAACCACAGAGGCCTTCTGTGGCCTGGTACCCACAAGGTCCTCTCCTGTTGAAATTAGGCTTGAAAGAAGAATTCTGTTGCAGCCAATGGAATTTGTGCTGTGTGCTTGCTTGCAGTGTGTGTGTGTGTGCAGTTTGTCCAGTTTGCAAATGTGCCCACAGGCCCAAAAAGGTTGGAGACCCTTGTTCTAGTTACTTCTTTCTTGCCATGCTACTACAATAAGCTTTGCTATCATATCTCTTTGAATAAGCCTACCATTTTAGGTTGCTTTAAGGAAACATCTGGCCAAGAGTCTTAGACATAACAAAGGAGTGTCAATAGCCTTGGATTTTCAGGTGATGTGTTTCAACAGAAGCTATTGGTTAGACAATTGCTTTTTCATACAGGTAGAAGTTTCAAGAAGGCTAGGAGATTGTTGGAGAAGATGACCCCCCCCTCTAGCCAGGGGGACAGGGCAAACGGTGAGTGGAGAACAAGAGACTCAGTTTTCAAATGGGATACAAAGGAAGGAGCAGAGAGCTGAGTTTTGGGCTTTGTAAGCATATCTGGGGAAAGGGTCTCTCTGGGATCTGTTGTGGGGCAGCAGATTTAGCTGTCTGTTGGAGGGCTCATGCTGTGCCTCCACCGATGATCAACCTGTATATTTGTAAATAAATTCCAATATTACAAAACACCACAAGCCTTTAATGACTTCTTTCCAAAGAAAACCAAACCTGGACAGCATGATGTCTCTGGGATGTCTCACTGCTCAGATAAGTGGGAAGAATGTAGTCATATATCCAGTGGTGTAGTGTCAAATTCAGAAGTGCAGTGACCCTTTGTGATAGCCACAACGACACCCTTTCTAGGATTATACAACCTAATATTATAGAATAACCTGACCAAGTTTGAATACTGCTTTCTGCTTCTCTGTCCTTGTTAATGCCTTCTCCCACAACAACAGATGTCCCTAGGAGCCAATCAGCATGAAAGGGGAGAGTGTTAGCTACTGAGAAGAGTCTTTTTAGTGTTTGACTCAACTCTTTTCATCCTGATTATCCCCAATCAGCAGGAAAGGACAAGGAGGCATGTTAGAAGACTTTTCTCAGTGGCTAACATGCTCCCCTTTCATGTGGATTGGCTCGTGAGATGCTAGAAACATAGGAACCCTGATTCCAAAAAGGGTCTAAGACCCCCTAAGACCCTGGACGACTTCATCCCTGGATATTTCCCAATTTCTTTTTGAAACCATGGGTGCTAGAAAGTTACATGTGAGCAGCCAACTGTCTCCTAGCTATCTTGGGCCATGGGGTATATCCCCTAATATGTCCCAGAAGGTGGTGCTGGCAGACTACTGTTCTACTCTTTAGTCCCTGGACTGCAAGGCCTTACTGGGTTCCATTTTGTCTCCCATGCTTGTTAGCATCTTCATGACTTTCCTCTTTCAACAAGCCTATCCCAGTGTGTGTCTGTGTTAGAATTGCTTTTAATAGGTTTTCTTTAATAATATGTTTTTAACCCTTTTTAAAAAAAGATGTTTCTAAAGCTTTTTTAAAAAATGTTTTTAACGTTGTTTTGTTTTAATGTATTTTAAGGTCTTTTTATGATGTTTTAAAGTGTTTTTACCATTTCTGTTTGCTGCCCTGGGCTCCTGCTGGGAGGAGGGGCGGGATATGAATGAATGAATGAATGAATGACATTTCTGGGTAATGTCAACCAGAGGTTTGGGCTGAAGTGTCACCAGTATGTCAGTCAGCTTCACATCTCATTTCAACATTAGATTCTAGGGTGGCAGTAGAGATACCAAACCAGTATCTGGTTTTAATTCAGGAGTGGATGAAGGTGAAGAAGCTGAAACGTTATCCAGATGGGACAGAGGTCAGGAATTTTGGCAATTGGGGAGATATTATGCAGTCAATTCTGTATGGGTTGAACTACCACGGAAGGGCCAAGTGCATAGTTTTGGAGGACTCCTTGGCTGTCCATGTGGCATGGGCGGCAAGGAGTGCCTTTTACCAATTTCAACTAGTTTGCCAACTGCAGTCTTTCCTGGTGAAGACAGGCCTTGGCCTTGGTTATCCATACCCCAGTTACCTCCAGAATGGATTATTGTACTGCTCAGGACTGCCTTTAAAGATGGTCTGAAAAGCTTCAACTAGTCCAAAATGCAGTGGCTAGGTCATTATCTGAGACCCAAATATTGGAGCACATTACTCTGATCTTACATTACCTGCTCTGGCTTTCCATTTGTCTCTGGGCTCAACTTAAACTGCTGGCACCAAATCCTCAATGGCCTGGGGCCAAGTTACTTGAGGCACCATCTGTTCCCTAAAAGAGCTTGCCTATGAGTGACATCTGAGACTCTGCTCAGACTCTCAGACTCTGTAGTTTTGTGCTTGCTTTCTTTTTTAAAAATATCAGATTAATACAGTAGCAGAATGTCATGGAGTTAAGAATGAACGCATATGAAAGTGACACAGTCCAGAAATAGACTGATCTGCCCACCCTACTTTATATGAGATTAGATAGGCTGATACTGAACCGGACTGTTACAGTGGTGGCACTGAGATTATGGAAACCTGTTGAAATTTTCTTTTTTTTTTTACAATAATTTTTATTCAAATTTTCATAAAACATACAAAACAAAATCATAAAACATTCAAGGACAAAAAACAAAACAAAACAAAAATGATTAAACAAAAAAATAAAATGTTGACTTCCCATTTGTCGCAGATCAAATCAGTTATAGGTCTACAATATATAACAATCCTGTCTCTTAAATTATATTATAAAATCACTTTCCTCCAGTAGTTATCTTAATTAATCATCAAATCTCATAAACATTACTTTATTCTTTCCACAAAAAGTCAAAGAGAGGTTTCAATTCTTTAAGAAATATATCTATCAATTTTTCTCCAAATAAACATGTCGATTAATCCATCTCGTTAATAATAATAATAATCTTATTGTCATAACCATAGTCCAAATAAACATATCGATTAATCCATCTCATCAAAATCTGTTAGGTCCAATAATTTCAATAGCCATTATTCCATTATCCCTATTAATTCCATCTTCCATCTTCAATAGTCCTGTTAAGTCCAGTAATTTCAGTGTCCAATCTTCCATTATCAGTATTCCATAATAATCTTGCTGTCATAGCCATAGTCATATAATAAGAGTCTGATGGGAGTTTCCTCTCTCCCAAATATTTTCTTGCCATCAATTCTGAATAAGTTGCTGAAATATTGTTGTAAAGTCATATCTCTGTTCTTCTTTTTTACAAAATGCACTGGTTCATCTCTTGAGAGTTTTTCCATTGTCACATGGCTGCTGTTAGTTCCATAGATTTTCTCTATATCAAGCTCCATCACGTCATTCCAGTCCAGAAGATTATCCAAGCCATTGATAACTTTATCTCTAATATCTTCATTAATTTCTTCAGAGATAACGTTAAATTCCAAACAGTAGATTTTATTTCTAATATCCATAAACTCCAGATCTTTTTCCAATTCCACATTTGTTCCAATCTCCAGGGCTTGTATCTTCCCTTTATTTTTTCTTTTCTCATCTCTGATCTCATTCTCCTCTCTCACAGGATCCCCTATTTCTTTAAGCTCCTGCGTCATTTTGCTCAGTTCAATTTTCAGCTCCTTACTGCCCTGTCGCAGGGTTTGTTTCGTTATCTCAATCTCATCCATTATTTTCTGAAACATAATTACTTCCAGATTCTCAGCCACTTTCTTGATTGCCATTTTTTAAAACCACGAAAACAAAGCAAAACAAAAATAAAGAAGAACCACTTCTTATTTCAGCAACAATTGGGTTAATATTCCAGGCTTGATGACATCACAGTATAAACAGAGCAGGCTGCCTTATCTCTCTATGTTCAAGAATACAAAACAAATTTAGTTCCCAGCATCAAAACAGTTAGCGTCGTCGTGAAAAAGCAGATTCGTCAAAATAAAATAGACCAAAAAGAGAATAGTCCCAGACAATATAATGTTCCTCGGAATAGAAATCCCTCTTCTGTGTATATCTTTAGAATGCACTTCCAGGACAGCTTTTTGCAATAGAAACAGAGATAAGCTGTTAATTTCGTGAATAAAAGAGCAGAGTTATAACTCACCCAGAAGCTCTTTAAAGCTGATTAAATTGACAAATCTCTTTTTGCTGCAACAATTTAAACCAAGTAAAAAAAATAATAGAAAGAAGGGTGCTTGCCTGTTAGTCTGTTTTCTCTTTGAAGAAAAGATAAACGTATCGCATTAAACAGATAGAGCTTGTTCGGAAGTCCGTCCGGCATTGCTGGCTGGACCTTTTCTCATAAATTAATGAAATCCAGTCCTCCCAACAAAAACAGGCTTTTGAGGTTGATCTCTACGTTTCTCCCTGCCCGGGAGAAATTTCATCAGTCAAAAAAAAAATGTTCTGACTGATTTATATCTGAATAAGCTTCTTTTGAGGCGGGAGCCCGTCTCAAAAGCAGGCACAAGCGAAGTCACCCTTCCCGGAAGTCCGAAACCTGTTGAAATTTTCCAGGCTCTTTCTTTTTGCCTTTGAAACTTGTTGAAAACCATTTTGTTTCAGGGTGCCTTTAATTTGTGGTTTTATTCTGCCAATTGACTATATTTCTGCTATTAATCTGTTTCTCTTTCCAGGGCGGCATCTGCTTGTATGTTTTCATTTTACTTACTGTTTATCTTAACTGTTTTTTATGCTGCATTTTAAAACCACTCTGTGTATTGTTACACCAGAAACGCAGGATGATAATGAAAATGGAAATGGACTGCCTTTAAGTCGATTCCAACTTATGGCAACCCTATGAATAGGGTTTTCATGGTAAGTGGTATTCAGAGGTGGTTTACCATTGCCTTCCTCTGAGGCTGAGAGGCAGTGACTGGCCCAAGGTCATCCAGTGAGCTTCATGGATGTGTGGGGATTCGAACCCTGCTCTCCCTGGTCGTAGCCCAACATTCAAACTACTACGCCACACTGGCTTATAATAATGATGATAATAATACATATTATTTATTTGTTAGCATTGGTAATATCTTCTTGAGTTAGATTTTAGATTATGTTGTGTTATCCCATACTTTGTAGCACATTTCCCCATTATTTTCCTTATTTCAAAAAGTCCAGTCTTTGGGGGAAGCAGGCTTGTTGAGCAAAACCTTCCAATCAATTATAGCTGGAAAATCTTAATTTGCTGGTATGTGATAGAATCTCACCCGAAAATAGCAACAGCCTGGAAGCGCCCCAAATTCATCGCCATTTATAGCATATTTCCATGTTTAATTTCCTATGGATAAATCTAAGCATGGGCCAGTTGCACATTAGTAAACTCAACAAACATAGGAGAGTTGTTAATACAGCAGGCTAGCTGATGATGAGCTTCAGAACTGATGCTCAGAATAGACCAATGTGGGTTGTTTGAATCTGCCCCAAAGCCACATGTACGACTTTGGTTTCTAGGCTGACCATAGCCTTCTTTGTCTCCTCTGATTTTCTTTCAAAGCATGACCTACATTCGTTCAAACCATCCAGTTCTGTTCCCTAGAAAATACAAAATAGACACCCTATTGAAATTGGAATGTCGTTCGGATGCGGTCGAGAAAAGAATGCCTTTAGGGTGCAGGAAAGATAGCTCAATTCTGTTGTTTCTGCCTTCTGTATGAAAACCTGCATTTTATAGCACTCCATGCAGACCCAGCCGAAGGATTCAGGTGGCCTGAAAATTGAGATTCCTTTTGATGTTCTTCCATAGATGTTTCCACTAATTCTGCATGTGTCCTATTATACATCTTACGGATGTATAATGCAGTAATATTCTTGTGGCCAGGTCTATTCAGAGGCAGAGAAACGAACACTTCCCTTTTTAAAGGAAACGTAGGGTGAATATTTGTTACAAAGAGAGGGAGTAAAGCATTTATATTGCTGATTCATTGATATGAGTTGCATTTGGGAGTCCTGTCTTGGAACTCAGAAGGACCCCAGTTGGAATCTCATCATTCTCAACGCTTCCAGATTAAATTCTAAATTGTGCATGGTTGTTTGGGGACCTTTCATGCCTTGTGTTATGGCAGTCCTAAGAGCTATTTGAACTGCAGCCGAATGTGACTCTTGCTTCCAAGTCCCATTTGCCATTATTGCTGCTCTGTGAGTGAGAGAAGCAAACCTAAGATGTTTTCATGGAGCACAGAGAGGTTCATGTCCTCATTGCAACTAAAGCAGCTGAATTGTGTGATCTTCCCTCTTCTCCCCTCCCCTCCCCTCCTTCCCTCCTCCAAACCCAACAATTCAATTTTGACCTTTGTTAAAGAACAGGGTTGTTTATTTCTGAAACTATTATTCTGTGATGCTCACACATGGACAAAGAACCTAGAGACAGTGAAATGTGTTCTGACATCACTGGAAGTTGTGATGAATGTGCTATCTCGGAGGAATTATTGTATTTTCCTGGGTACAGAAGAGTGCAGTTTGAGGACTCAGAAACTGTATTAACCCACAACAGAACACAGCCTGGAGGGATGTTGTGTGCAGCATCTTGGGGGGGGGGGATACAGGCATTTCAAGAGCAATAAATCCACTGTGAAACACATACAGTGATGGTAAATGGAACCTCCATGTTCAGAGGCAGCATATCTCTGAGGTACCTGGGGATAAACAAAAGGGGCAACTATCACATCCACGCCCTTCTCGTGGCATTCTGGCTTATATATTTTAAAGGATAAAAAATGCTAATGGATTGGGTATTGTGTTTTTAATAATCGATAATGCTTAATTTGTACTGAATTTAAAATCTTACAGTGTTAGCACTACTCAAATGGACTGTTTATTTGGATTGCTAGATTAGGTTTTTTTAAAAAATGGTTCTAGGCTGTTTATTGTATTGATGCTTTGATATGTATTCCTGTTCTTGTGCTGCTGTTCATGTGTCATATGAGCTGCTTTCAGTACATCTGTGTGGAAAAGCATACAAATTAAAATTATAATTATAGAGCTTCAGTTGTGGCCTATATTAAGGGTGAGTCAGCTGAACTGCATTCTGCCATTATAATGAGAAATGCGGCAGGGGGATCTGCGGCTTATAGTTAGAAAATGGTTCAATGGACTGAATTGAAACTTGGATGGTTCTTGCTGAATTGGGATGACAAGAAATGGCTTCTTTTGAATGAGTTAAACATCTCATAAGAGACTCTGGCATGTCGACAGGTTCTGTGTGTTTTCCTTCTATAGACTTTGCTGGGGTGCTTTTCCAAAGATTTCTCCATGTGTAATGTTTCCTTTGGGAAATAGTCTGTTGCATTAGGTCAAGGGGAATGACTAGTGTGGGCTTTTGATGAATAGTGTTGTAACTGTAACATGTTTGTGGTTTTTTATTGTTATTATTAAAAAGGCATTTTTGTGGCCAAGGTTAGTCAATGGACTTTCATGCACAATATGAACCTGTTATTGGAGGGGGTGTGATTCACTAGAAAAGACAATAATGTTGGGAAAAACAGAAGGGAGTAGAAAAAGAGGAAGGCCAAACAAGAGATGGATTGATTCCATAAAGGAAGCCACAGACCTGAACTTACAAGATCTGAACAGGGTGGTTAACAACAGATGCTATTAGAGGTCATTGATTCATAGGGTCGCCATAAGTCGTAATCAACTTGAAGGCGCATAACAACAACAACACTGGAGGGGGTGGGAGGTTGATTGGATTGTTGCGTGGAATGAGAGCGAGTGTCAGGCAGAGGGTCAGTTGGAAAAGGAGTGTGGGTGTGTGAGGGACAGAAAAGGACTTCAATGAGGGGGGAGGAGAAGAGAGAGAGAGAGAAAGTATAATTAATTCATTAATTATAGGGCCACAGTTGTTGCTCTATTAAGGGCAAGCCAGAATTGCATTCTGCTGTTATAACAAGAAATGGGGGTGGGTTTAGATTCTATGGCCTAGACTTTGAAAATGGCTCAGCAAAGTCATTTGGAACTTGGACATATAGGAGAGGAAGGGGGTTTAGGATGGTTCATGCCAAATCTGGGATAGAAAGGATAAGAAATGGCTTGTTTTGAACAAGTTAAATTGTTGATGTTGACAGGTGTGTTTTTGTTCCATGGATTTTGCTGGGGCAGTTTTTCCAGAAAGATTTCTCAATTGGCCTATGAGTTTTAGGAAACATGTCGTTGTTTTAGGTCAAGGAGAGCATCTAGTGTATGCTTTTACCCATGAGTTGTAACATTTGTGGTTTTTATGAAAATGGCATTTTTTCCCTGGTCAACATTAGTGAATGGACTTGCTTCTTCCACAGTTGCTGGGCAATGGTTTCTGTCCAGTCTTAGCCTCTGGAAGTGTAGACGCTTGTTGTCGCTTGGTAAGATTCTCACAGATTAGGCTTCAGCCTTGAAGAGTTTACAGTTTAGGTACGCCAAGAGGTTAGATGTTAGGTATGAAAGGAGACAGAAATGGCAGGAGATGAGTAAAAATAGTTCGAGAGGTGGGGGGAAGGGAAATATCTCGGAGGTGCACGGCAGCTGGATTTCTGATGGGCAGCTTTTGAAGAAGAGGCTTCAGGAAAAAAGACAGATTGAGGAGGCAACTGTGTGTGTTATCTGCTGAATTTCCCCCTTTCCCATTGCTTGCCAATTTAGGCTTGCCAGTTGACCTGAAATCCCCTGTGCCTTTAACAACCTTACAACATGAAGGAATCAGAACAAGTAATTGTAGGGCATGGGAATCAATGTGAGCCCCTGTTGATGTCATCGGTGAACCAGTTCATAATGGAAGAGAAGTAGCAGCAGCCAGTAAAAGTTGGCAACCCCCATTAAAGTTACAGGAGCCTGGTTAGGACCCTGGCAGCCCTTATTTCTAACCTTATTTCACCTAATACATTAACCACTTAATAGGTGTAAGATAAATTACATGTGAATTCTTGTGTAATTTCTTAATAATGGGGATATTCCTTTCTTTTTCCATTGAGTTTCTCATTTTCAGTTTCAAGTTTACCCGATGAGACAGTTGTAAGCATAATCAAAACATAATCAAATTAAATTAACAAAAAACCTTTCCATTTAACATATGTTAAGGACTTTCCATGTTTACTCAACCTCCAATATACTGGGAAATTACAACTGGTGAGATGCCCTTAACAAATGTTTTATTTAGGCAATGCTGGTATGGTATCATATCCGGTTCTGTAGTTAGTTCCAGCACCACCATTACCCTGGAGCTTGATGGCTGTCATTGGCAAACTGGTGGACCAAGTCCAGATTTGTCTGAAGCTACCATGCAACTGAAGCAGCCATTCCACATTACAGGTACCCCATAATGTCCACATATAGAGTTGGAAGGTACTTTGAAGGTAATCTAGTCCACCCCCCACAGGTAAAGCATTGTAAACCATCTTTCCTTTTAGTCAATTAAGTGAGAGAATGGACAGGATGGAAATGAAAGTTGTGCTAGTGCCAGCACAATGTAGGGCATGGAGGTACGGCAATGTTGTGCACTACTGTGAACTCCAGATTTGGAGTAGCATTGTGCCAATCATTATCTGAGCCAGCTCTATAACATGCAAATCATGAACAAAAAATAACTTTGAACATGTACAGACCGAGTTACCAGGTTTTCAGATCAGAGACTGTGCCTTCCTTGCAAGGTTCTGAGCCTCAAAAAAACAGTTCTGGTGCACTGTCATATCAGTTCTTGTATCTTGTCATGGAATTTGTTGCTCTCCAAGCTTTATAGCCCCTTTGTCAAGGTTTCTCCCCCCCCCTCCGCACTGGGGGTGATATTGTGATGGAGATCAGGATTATACTGAGAGTTTAGGAAGACCAATGCTAGGAAAGAATGTGGAATAGCTCACAATCGGTTAGATACATTGCCTTACCTAAGACTTTCAACTAAGTGGCCAGTGATGCAAACTAATACTGCAATATTATGAAGAGCTACTCAACACTAATCCCAATCATGACATATGGCTTACATTAAACTAAGTTTGTGTATAGTTACAACACAATTCAGTCATCTAAGTCGTCTATTTATTTATCTCATATCCCACCCTTCCTCCCAGAGGTCTAAAGTTTGAATCCTTCCTGTGTCATACAGTCAAAAAGTAAAAGTAAGGCAGTCTTTTAGTTTTTACTGTTCTCCATCAGTGAATAATAAAAAAAAATGTTTTTGAAAATTATCAAGTGGAGAGATTTTTGTGTGTGAAATTCTCCTCAGTGTGGAGTGGGGACCAGGATTTGTTGTGCTTTCCTTACCTTTGCAGGTGGCCAAGATTTTTCTTTCGTTCTACACGTCATCTCTCCAGTGGTCTACATTCTGCAGTCTTCCTGGCTGTCCTGGCTTCCTGAAAAACCCATGACATCCTGGTGTGAGCTTTCCTGTAGGTGTGGGAATGAAGGGAAGCTGTATACTATACATCAGGTGTGGGGAACCTTTGGCCCTCCAGATTTATTTTATTTATTTATTTATAAAAGTATTTATATATCACCCTCTTGCAAAATATCCAGGAGATATACAACAACACAAAAACATTTAAACAATCATTACAATTACTTGCTACTCAAAAATCATTTTAAACAGCTACATAGGCCTGTTGGCGCAAAAAGATCTTCAAGAGACGGCTGAAAACCAAAAGCGAGGAGGCCTGCTGAATATCTGCTGCAACAGCATCCACAGCATGGGACTGACAATGCTTAATGCACAACTTTTGGTTGATGCCAGTCTGGCCTCTGTAATATGGGGGACAACTAACAGCACTCCTCCAGATTATCTCAGTGATCAGACTGGGATATAAGGTCTCAGACAGTCCTTAAGGTATCCTTGACACAAGTTGTCCAGGGCTTTGTATATCAACACAAAAATATTGAACCTGGTTATGTAGCATATAGGCAGCTGGTGCAGATGTTTTAGCAGAGGTGTCACAAGCTGTTGGCTATCTACCCCTATCAGAAGTCTAGCTGCTGCATTCTGCACCAGCTGGAGCTTCCAGACCAGACCCAAGGGCAGCCCCAAATAGAGAGCATTGCAGTAATCCCGTCTCAAGGTTGCCAATGCATGGAATACAGTCGCCAAGTTATCTGTAAACAGATACAGCTGTAGCTGGTGCATTAGATGAAGCTGGTAAAAGGCACTCCTAACTCACTTGGGCCTCTAATGACAAAGATGCATCCAGGAGTACTGCTAAGCTATGTACCTGCTCCTTTAGAAGGAGTGCAACCTATCTTTTGAACATGGGAACCACCTATCCACAGAGCCTCTATCTTCCCAGGGCTCAAACTCAGTTTGTTGGCCCTCATCCAGTCCACCACTGCATTAAGATGGAGCTTCTCCTGATTCAGGTGTTATGGAGAAATAGAGCTGTGTTTCATCAGTGTACTGATAGCACTATGCTCCAGAACTCCTAATGAACACTCCCAATGGCTTCATATAGATGTTAAATAGCACTGGAAAATAAAAGAGTGCCCTGCGGAACCCCACAGCACAGGTGCTAGGGAGTCAACAACCACTCCCCAATGCTATTCTCTGAACTTGACCATGCAGGTAGGAATGGAACCACCTACAGTGCCTCTGATACCCATCCCACAGGGTTAATCCAGGATCAATAGTCAATGGTATCAAAAGCTGTTGAGAGAACAAGTAATAGTAACAGGGTCAGACTCCCCCTGTTCCTCTCTTGGTAGGTCATCAGGGCAACCATAGCCAATTCAGTCCCAAAACCAAGCCTAAACCCTGACTGAAGTGGATCCAAATTATCAGTGTCTTCCAGAAACACTTGCAGTTGTTCGGCCAGCACCCTCTCCACCATCTTTCCCCAAAACAGGGTATTGGCAACTGGCTGGTAGTTGTCACACACCATTGGGTGAGCCTTTTTAAGGAGCGGCTGCATCACTGCCTCTTTAAGGGCAGCTGGCCCCTCCCCATCACACAGTGATGTGTTCACAACCCTCTGGATCCACCCAGCCACCCTGCTCTGGCTATCTTTAACCAGCCAGGAAAGGTGGGGGTCCCAAGGGAAAGTGGTCAGACGTTGCTGAACTCCCATCATCCCTAGCTATTGGCCATGTTTGCTGGGGCTGATGGGAGCTGTAGTTCAGTAACATCTGGAGAACCAAAAGTTCACCAACCCTGCCATACGATCTTACTGCTGTTCATTGTTACCGTGAAGTCTTTTTACTTTTAATGAAAGCAGCATGGAAAGGCTTTTTTTCTTTTAAAGGTAAAAGGAAGGATTTCTATTCAAACCAAAATTAGGAATTGCACTGACCAATGGTGTTTGGTAGATAGTCTCCTTGGCTTCCCGCACTTCAATTTAAAGCTAGGGAAAGATGTTATAAGGTAATTCCTTCTGTGGGCCTTTTTCAGATCAGGAGGTGTAAGCCACTGGGGAGCATGGAGAGCACCCGAGAAATGGAAAGGAAAAAACAAGCACACCATCCTCAACCACCTTGTAACAATAAGGGACACTTAACTCCGCATCCGTGGAAATTCTAAAGAAATTCTAAAAGCAACCTGAGAATGAGGAAGAAAAGTAGAAGCCTGTTTGCAGTGGAGGAAAATTTCTGACAAATTGGAATGCAGGTTTTGGCACAGCACTAATTGCCTATGATATGTGGTTTTCTTCCATCTATATTTTAATATTTTCTTTCTGCAAACCATTATGAGACCTTTTTCTTAAATTAATTGGCAGGATATACATACTAGTACACATAATAAAAATAAATAGCTATTTTGGCTATTGTCACTGAAATGAGACTTTCCTGTTCAAGGGCAAACGCACATGCTTTGATTGTGTAGGAAGCATTTTACTTGTCTTTGATGAACACCTGAGATCTGTCAGAGTATGACATTCTTCTTTAGGAAGATTGTATAATTTCCCCTAATGTCTCTGTATGTATAATATGTATGATGCATGTCTTAAGTTATGTGTGTGTGTGAAGCAATATTGTTTCATTGTGTGTGTGTGTGTGTGTGTGTGTGTGTGTGTGTGTGTGTGTGTGTGAGAGAGAGAGAGAGAGAGAGAGAGAGAGAGAGAGAGAGAGAGAGAGATCAAAAATAATCTGCTCTCACCTTTATGAATGAAGGTTACATTACTGAAATCTTTGGCAGATGAATTGACTTCAAATCCTGACTTGATGATCCTACTAAGACATTAAATTAATTCTATTTTGCTACAAGCTAATTTATGACTTTGTGTTTATTAAAAAAAAATCCTGAACATACTAACCAGTAGGAGATGAGGTAATGAATAATTCTACCTTCTTTCACGCTCTTGTCTCACACTCCACTACAGTGAGAATGGCAGAGGGAATATGAAAGGAGTGGCTTTTGATGTATGAAATGTGGGTATTTTCTCATACTGAGCAGTATCGAGCTGGTATAAACAAACACATAATCAGTCCCTCTAGGAAATGCTTAATTAGTGCAGCAAACATACGTTTATTAATTGCTGTTACTTTTTCCTCCCTTTGTTTACCAGGTTTTTTCCCCTGGCTTCTGCATATATGCAGAATTAGTTTCTTGTTACAGCGAGTAAAAAGAAAAAGGAAAAAAAGGAAATGGACTGGCTGCAAGTCGATCCTGACTTACGGCGACCCTATGAAGAGGGTTTTCATGGTAAACAGTATTCAGAGATGCTTTTACCATTGCCTTCCTCTGAAGCTGAGAGGCAATGACTGGCCCAAGGTCACTCAGTGAGCTTCATGGCTGTGTGGAGATTCAAACCCTGGTCTCCCAGGTCGTAGTCCAACACCTTAACCACTACACCACACCAAGATGTTTCTTTCAGTAGATGCCTGTGTGATCAATATTCCAGTAACTGGCCTTGTGCTAAACGTGTTTGTTCTGCACGGCAGGGGAAAAGGAAAGGAAAAATGGGTGGTTCAACAGCAATTTATTGCTCCTTCCTGTCGGAAGGCAGAGCTGGGGTCCCAATCCCGGGGAGCTGGATCCCGGAGAGTTGGGAGAAGAGTATTCGGATGGATGGCAGAGGGAAGGGGGAGGAACTTCCCCCCTTTGGAGCGAAGACGAAACAGAGGAACTGCCAGTGATAAGGTCGCTTAGCAACGGGGAGCCTGAGCCCTCCCTGGACATTCTCACCCCCCCCCTCTTTCAGGCTCAGAGCAAGAGGGGAAAGAGGGAGGGCTGCTCACAGCCGAAAAGCGGGGAGGCAGTTTACCATCAGCCCCTTCCCTATCCCCCATCCTGGAATCGGAAACTTCAGAAGAGGAGGGGGTGATGCTTCCCCCCTCACCGCGCACACGCAGACAGCTGAAAAGACAGGAGAGAAGGGGGGGGAAGGCGGGCAGTACCTGAGGGGCAGTTAAGGAGGAGCGAAAGATTGCGCGCCCGTTTGGCCCCTTCTTAAAGAACAGGCGGGAAGAAGTCCCTTGCTCTGTCAACTTTCTCCCAATGCCGCAGGACCTGTATCCCTGTATTGCTTCATGAGAAAACGCAGTCTTTGTTTGGACATTACCCTAATAAAACACGAATTAACTACAGCCATTGGTCTGGTTCCTGAGTCACATCCTGGGCCTGACAGCTTCACAGAGCCACCTAAATCACCCTCAACGCTCTCTTCACTTGACTGGGACAAGATGTCAAAGGGAGCAGTGGGGGGGACGAACCCCACTTCTGAGACGGAAGAAGTGGAACTCTTGAGGACTAAGGTAGTTGATTTGCAGACGGATGTTCAAGCCCTGCTAGCAGCAGTCAAGGTGCTGAAGACGGATAATCAAACCTTGAAGGCCACGATAGACCAGATGCGAACAGCCCCTCCAGCTGCCGTAGTAAAGGTTCCCATTGGATTGCCCCCAAAATACGCGGGACAAAGTGATCAGTTGGCAACCTTCGTGGCTCAATGTGAGTTATATCTGGATGTCAGGCACACGGAATTTCCAGACGATGGGGCTAAAGTAGCTTTCGTGATTAGCCTCCTGGAGGGAGAAGCTGCAAAATGGGTGACTCCGTATCTCGTGAGAAAGGATACTGTCTTAGGAAGGTACAGAGGATTTATACAGGAGATGACCGAGATGTTTCAAGACCCGCAAAGGGCTGAAACAATAGCGCGGCAACTAGGCGCTCTGAAGCAAGCTAAAGGGACTGTTTCCGAGTACACTAACGCTTTTAAAATTCTGTCCCAGGAAACTGGTTACAATGACGCCGCCCTGATGTTTATGTACCGGAGTGGATTAAATGCTGAAATCCTGGATGAGTTGGCCAGGACCTCCCCCCCTGCTGACCTACCAGGGCTCATCCGGCTATGGCTACAGATAGATCACCGGATGGAAGGAAGGCGCCTGGAAAGGAAGCAGGAGGTCCCGAGATACTCAGCCTCGGCATCCCGCAACAAGACCCTTCCCACTGCAGGGATGGCAGGTAATGCAACTGAGGGACAGGGAGGGGCTAGGCCAAGACTGTCGGAAGAAGAAAAGGAAAGACGACGCCGGGAACGTTTATGCTTTTATTGTTCAAAGCCGGGCCATGTGGCCAGAGACTGTGGACTGAAAGGGGGGAAAGCCGTGCCGTCGGGAAACTAGAACACCCAGTCCACGTGCAGGCCGGTGGACTGGGGGCAGCGTTGTATAAAGGCCCCCCAATGATCCAACCTCCCTCAAAGGGGGTGTTGGTCTTGCCTATTCGGATTACAACTTCCAGAGGAGTGGTGTTTAATTCCACTGCCTTAATTGACAGTGGAGCCTCCACAAATTTTATTGATGCAAAGTTAGTCAAGCGTCATGGAATTTCCCGGAGGAAACTGGACGCTCCCCTAGCTGTGGAGACTATCGATGGGAGACCCCTGAAGTCAGGAGGGGTGACACAAGCCATGGAGGAAGTGAAACTTCAAATCCCTGGGCACGAAGAGTTCATTTCGCTATACGTGTCAGATCTCTCGAACTTTGAGGTGATTCTGGGAATGCCCTGGCTAGCAAAGCATGAACCCAAAATAAGTTGGAAGGAGGCGGTGGTGTGGTTCACCTCACAGTATTGCCAGGAGAACTGTCAACCTGAAGGAATCAAGAACACCTTAGCGGGGGCAGTGCAAGAGATCGAGCAAGTGACCCTGCCGCCAAAGTATGAAGAATTCAAAGATGTGTTTGATGAAAAAGAGCCAGAGACTTTACCCCCCCACCGCCCTTACGACTGTGCGATTGACCTAGTGCCAGGAGCCAGCATCCCATCAGGGAGAATCTACTCTCTCACAGAGAATGAGAGGGAGGCCCTGAAGGAATTCCTGGATAAAAACCTGAGGCGAGGATTCATACGCCCCTCACAATCCCCTGCTGGAGCGCCACTATTGTTTGTGAAAAAGAAGGGGGGGGACTCAGACCCTGTAACGACTATCGCGCATTGAACCAGATCACCATCCCCAACAGCTACCCGCTGCCCCTGATCTCAGAGTTGCTGGACCGACTGCGCTCTGCAAAAATCTTCACGAAGTTGGATTTGAGAGGAGCGTACAATCTGATCAGAATGAAGGAGGGAGATGAATGGAAAACAGGATTCTTGACCGCTTACGGACAGTATGAATACCTGGTCATGCCGTTCGGGCTTTGTGGAAGGCCAGGAATTTTTCAAAAATTCATGAACGACGTGTTTAGAGACTTGTTGGACACGTATGTAATCTGTTACTTAGATGATATCCTGGTGTTCTCAAAGAACCAGGAAGACCACGACCAGCATGTGAAGACGGTGTTGAAGAGACTGAGAAAAAATCACCTGTATGCTAAATTAGAGAAATGTGGATTTGACCTCAAGTCTCTAGACTTCCTTGGATATCGAATCTCAGCGGAAGGCGTGGAGATGGACCCAGGGAAAGTAAGCTGCATATTGGACTGGGGCCAACCTGTCACCAAAAAGGATGTACAATGGTTTTTGGGGTTTGCCAATTATTACAGAAAGTTCATTCCAGGGTTTTCCAAATTAACAGCTCCTCTGACTGACTGTTTAAGGGGAAAGAAGAAGTTTCAATGGACAGAGAACGCCACCGAGGCCTTTGAGGAGCTGAAGAGAAGGTTTGCTACTGAGCCCATTCTGCGCTTTGCTGATCCGAACCGCCCTTTCGTAGTGGAAGCAGATGCTTCAGATTTTGCCATCGGGGGGGTCCTGCTACAATTAGACCAAGAAGGGAAGGAGCTGCACCCCTGTGCGTACTTCTCTCAGAAGTGAAAGCCTGCAGAGAAGAACTACACAGTTTGGGAGAAGGAGCTGCTGGCCATCAAGGACTCTTTTGAAAACTGGAGACAATACCTAGAGGGGACCTCTCATCGAATTGAAGTGCGCTCCGACCACAAGAATCTTGAAAGCCTCCAAACAGCCAGAAAGCTGAACCAGAGACAGATAAGATGGTCCCAGTTCTTCACTAGGTTTAACTTCCAGATTACTTACCATGCCCAAGCCAAAAACCAGAGAGCGGATGCCTTATCCAGACAGCCACAATACAAAGAAAGTGAATCCGAGGACCAGCCTCAGTACGTAATCCCGCCAGAGAAATTAACGTTGGGAGTATGCCAGCCTTCATGGGAAGAGGAACTCAAAAAGGCACAACAAGAAGATGCAGACATGCTAAAATATCAGCAGGAGACGGGACAAGGTCAAGACTCAGAAGTAACCTTTCACTGGAGAAATGGACTGTTATGGTTCAAAACCGCCAGATATGTGCCAGAAGGGGAATTAAGGCTCAGAATCCTACGCCAGTGTCATGATTCCATCACAGCGGGACACTTTGGGATTTACAAGACCATTCAGAACGTGGCCAAGGACTTCTGGTGGCCTAAAATGCGTCGGGATATTGAGAGTTATGTAAAGTCCTGCTCTGTCTGTCTGCGGACAAAAACACAAACAGGGACACCAGCAGGACTGTTACAACCGTTGCCTGTCCCACACGAACCCTGGAAAGACCTCTCCATGGATTTTATAACTGATCTACCCAAGTCCCAAGGAATGACAGCCATCTTAGTAGTGGTGGATCTACTTACCAAAATGGCACACTTTCTTCCTTGTGCAGGGGCCTTAGAGGCTAAAGAAACGGCCAAGTTATTCATAAAAGAAGTCTACCGGCTGCATGGATTGCCAAACAGCATAGTCTCAGACCGAGGAACTCAGTTCACAGCCAAATTTTGGAGAGCAATGTGGAAACAGTTGCAGACGGAATTAAAACTCTCCTCCGCCCATCACCCCCAGACAGATGGGCAGACAGAACGCTTGAACGCCGTTTTGGAAAGATATTTATGAAGTTATGTGTCCTATCAACAGACTGACTGGGTATCATATTTGCATTTTGCAGAGTTCGCCTACAACAATTCTCTGCACTCCAGCACTCAACAAACCCCGTTCTTCGCTAATTATGGATTCCATCCTAAAGTCTTTCCAAGCAGCTCAGAAGGAATGCTGGTACCGGCAGCTGAGAACTTCCTTAAGGAATTGCAAGCGGCGCAACAGACACTGAAACAGCAGTTAAACGAAGCCAAAACGGAGTACAAGCGAGTTGCTGACCTGCACAGGAAGGAGCCCCCCCCCTTCAACCGGGAGACCAGGTATGGCTGTCCACCCGCTTCCTCCAGATGCTGGGCAAATGTAGAAAATTACAAGACAAGAGGGTGGGTCCTTTCAAAATAGAAACTCAAATCAATCCCGTGGCGTACCGACTGAAGCTGCCTGACACGTTTAAAATACATCCTGTGTTCCATTGATCCCTCTTAACGAAAGCCGTCCCTCCCAGTGAGTTACGGCCGGAGGAACTTGATTCACTGGAAAGCCTATGGGGTGGCTGACAGATCATGGGAAGATGCAGCTGATGTGCATGCTCCAGAATTGGTAAAACTTTTCCATCAACGTTTTCCCCACCGTCCCAAGCCAGACAAGGGGAGGGGGGCACAGCCGGGGAGGGGGGATGGTGTCGGAAGGCAGAGCTGGGGTCCCAATCCCAGGGAGCTGGATCCCGGAGAGTTGGGAGAAGAGTATTCGGATGGATGGCAGAGGGAAGGGGGAGGAACTTCCCCCCTTTGGAGCGAAGACGAAACAGAGGAACTGCCAGTGATAAGGTCGCTTAGCAACATCCTGGGCCTGACACTTCCTGCTTATGGTTCTTTAAAAATAACAAAATCCCAACCTTCCAAAATCATTGGTCATAAAGTTTTCCCCTTTGAAGTTGCAGATGTTGTCAAGATATACTGGGAAAGAATCCGGTCAAAAGCAAATAGCCAGAGAATACAGTTGAGTTAGCTTATTATGGCTACTGTATAATTGAGTTCACACAATTGGTTGGTGAAATGATAAAAAGCGGAGTTGAGAGAAAGCTGTAACTTAACAGTTTCCCCTTCCTATTTTCCTGGTCTCTTAGTTAAGGCTATCTCATGTTGACTCAAGTGCCAGAAAGCTGGAAAACTGGAAGCTAAAGCTGATGCCTCAACAGATCTGCCCCATGACCAGTAGCAATGTGCAATCTCACAATTGCTTGCTTACCTTCCACACATCCACACTTTGCACCCATTCTGGGTGGATCATTATGGAGCAGGGGATGTGGGAAGGGGCTCTGTTGGATGGGTTTTCTCATTGGGTGGGGTACATGTGGATGTGCGTGAAGGGATTCGGTGTGGGGCACGATGTGTCAGGTGTTTCTGTGTGTGGGTTTTCCATCATTTTGCATGTGACTCTGGTTGCTGCATCTCAAGCTTCGAGCAGAGCAGTGGAGGACCTTTCTCAGCTCAAGGACTGCATTTTCTTCTGGGGAACCTTCCATGGGGAACAGGCCAGTGGTGGGTGGGGCTTGAGGCAAAAGGGGGTGGAGCAATGGATGCAAATATTACCTTTGTACAGTAGGCTAGTTTCTACACACACTCACAAACTCATCTCTTCCATCCAGGCAAACAAAGAGGCATGGTCAGAGTGCAAGGACATATTCCAGCCAGGCAAAAACACCCAAGGAAGGTGCAAAGCAGGATCAATGAGAGTGTGTGGCTGGGGAGGGGGGTGTCTTGGGGAGAGTCCCAAGGGCCTGACAAAGAGGCCTGTGGCTCATAAGTAGTATTCAGTCTCTGGCCCTCTCCTGTTCTGTATTTTTAAAAAGTAGATCTATCAGTCCTGGAGTCTGTCCCCACAAGGTCGATAATATTACTAGGACTTGTATCAGGCATAGGACAAACATCCCATGGCAGGTGAGTAACACCTTAATGCCAGGTCAAAAAGAATGATGCTATATCACAGTCTCCCTTGAACAGAAATCCATGGCTTCTGCTTGTGTTTTACAACAGAACTAAAGCTGAATCCAGGCAGGTCTCAGGTAATTGTGTTTGACAGGACTTGTGACCTGAGTGATGGAGCATGGACACTAACCACTGAGGATTCATGAAGCCACACTATCTGCCCCCCACCCAGGATATAAGATTGGCCTTCTAGGTTGCATGCAACACTCCTGCCATATGAATGCTTTCCAGTTTTCATGGCTCATTGTTGACATTTTGCACCTTTGCTCTATGTCAAAATATTTCTTGTCATAGAGGTGCTGTTTCTGCCTTGCAATGTGTTTGGAGACTTCACAGTGAATTTTAGAATGGCAGGTTATTGTCTTGCAGGAGAGCACAAGCAGTGGAAGCAAAAATGGAGAGCAAATAAAAAGGTATGGAAAATGCAAGTGAGAATACTGTCATCTTTGTAAGAATATGTGTGTATTTGATGTGGTTAGTGGTTTGCTAATGTCTGAAGCCTGTTGGCTCACTCAGTCACTGCATGCACATTAGATCCTACAGGACATGCAGCAGGTATGCATTTGTATCACTGTCAGAAGTGTAAACTGGCAAGACTGATACATTCATCAACAATTTCCACCTGTTCCGGCTACATCCTCTTTTAAATCAGATTAGTGCAGTCATTTCTACACAATCTAGTGCAGTCCGGATGCTTTGGATTACAACTCTCCTCCCTGACCATTGTACTGCCCTACAAATCTGCCTGTGTCCTGGCTATTCTAGCTGGGGATGATGGGAGTTGCTGTCCAAAACATCTGGAAGACACCAGGTTGTTTTACAGCACAGCACAGCTATGGTTTACTGTACACTGGATTTGTAGATAATTCAGTAAGAGGAATTCTTTGACTACATTGAAATACACTTAATTGCAAACCATTGTAGCTACTAAGGGCCAAATCAGATGCAATGCTAGAGATGCATGAATAGGATTCCCTGCAGGTCTTTTAAAAAATGTAACAGTAAAGCAGTTGTGTGTTTGTGTCTGATTTTGATCAGAACCATGGTCCTAGTTCTGTGATTTGTCCAGCTGAAAATGCCATGAAGCTGGAAGCTGAAAATGCCATGAAGCTGGATTTGCCCCGTGGAGGGAAATTTAGAGCTACCTTTTTCCAGGCTGAAGAACCTGAAGCATCTGTCAATTTCATTTCTCTCAGTTTCTCATTTTTCCAATCTAACATTCAGTTCTTCACAGTTCTGCAGTGATTTATGAATTTGTTTTTTTTAAATCCTCAGCATTTTAGTGCAATTTCCCCCTAATAATCCCATTTTATATGCAGATTTGACTAATGTACACGTTTGCAAAGTTTCTCCTAATACAATGCATTTTTGTATGTTTTTTCACTACTATATTCATTTTTATGCACACTTTTATCTAATATATACATTTTCGTAAACATCGGTTGGAGAATTGCATCACAAAATTTGGGTAGTGCGACTTTTGAAGGATGGCTGTGTTTTGGTTTTCATATTGTTCCAGAAAGTATGAATTTGATAAATTTGCCTTTGAATGCAAACTGAATTGAATTTCCCCTTTCCTTACCTATAGCCCTCCAGATGTTGCTGGACTCCAGCTCCCATCAACCCCAGCCAGCATGATTGATGGTTAGGGAGGATGGGGCTTGTGGTTCAGCAGCATCTGGTGGGCCAGAGGTTTACATCCCTGTTTTACATTTTTTCCCCATCAAGCAAATTAGAAGCCTTCATGGGCTCATTTAAATCGGCAAGTGTTAACCCCCACCTCATGGTCCTGATCTCAACCTCCTCCCATCGTTGCTTTTAGATTAAAGAAAACCACAGGAAGTCCGGGGCTCTCGCATCATATCTCAGCTTGGCACTATAAGTGACAAGGTGGATGGTACATAATCATCTTGAAATGACAGCTGTGTCATCATGTTTGAATTACAATTGCCACCTTCTTATACTTGGCAAGTTATGGGCAATCCAGCAATCTGTAGAATCAGTGGACAAAAAGAAAAGGACCTCAAGGGGCTTAGTACATCCATGGTATAATCATGAGTATTTGGTCACATCATTTTACTTACTTTCATCACTGAAAACAAAATAATAAACAGCACACTAATCTTAATAGTTATTATAGATCATAATTGTCCTGTCTTGCCATTTTTTTAGTTTTTTGACTGGCCGGTAACAATACTAAACATTTGTATTTGTACATTATTCTTTTAAAAATGCTTTGTTCTCTGTGACAGCAGAAGCCATATTTTCATTAAATATATGTTTTTGAAGCTCAAGCAAAGTTAAGTGAGGTTTATTTGGATGCACAATTCTGCCTTCATGTCTATTCTATCTAAATATACTGTATGTATTTGCATCTCTCTCTCTCTCTCTCTCTCTCTCTCTCTCTCTCTCTCTCACACACACACACACACACACACACACACACACACACACACACACACACAAATATCACTGTGGTTAACAGCATAAAATCAACAATCAAACAAACAAACAAACACAAAAGACAATACCAATCAACAGATCAGATTAATCAGTCCAGTAGTTTAATACATCAACATAGTTGGATCACCTTGCAGGGAAAGCCTGGGTGAACGGATGAGTTTTAAGCAGGCATGTAAATACCAATTGTGCAGGTCCCTGAACTATGTTCATTGGAAGTACATTCCAAATGGCAGGTACTGTCCACACTAAAGGCCCTGGTCTTAGTGAACATGACAAGCCACAAGTGCATATGGTACTACTAAAAGTGTCTCTGCTTTCTGTAATTCATTTTATAGTTACTATGTTCCCGCAAAATGAATAATGCACACTTGTTATCGGGGACAACTGAAAGCTCAAGGAAAAATGCTGCAGAAATGGTCAGTGGCTTCAACTAAAAAATTATCTGGCACTGATAAGACCATGGTATCCTTCTGGGGAGGCTCGCGGAGTTGGGAGTTGGAGGTACTGCTTGGCTGTGGTTCCGCTCCTACTTGGCGGGTCGTCTCCAGAAGGTAGTGCTTGGGGAACATTGCTCAACTCCGTGGGCTCTCGAATGTGGGGTTCCGCAGGGGTCGGTTCTGTCTCCCATGCTTTTTAACATCTACATGAAGCCGTTGGGTGCGGTCATCAGGAGTTTTGGAGTGCGTTGTCATCAGTACGCTGATGACACACAGCTCTACTTCTCCTTTTCATCCTCCTCAGGTGAGGCTGTCGATGTGCTGAACCATTGCCTGGCTGCGACAATGAACTGGATGAGAGCTAACAAACTGAGGCTCAATCCTGACAAGACTGAGATGTTGCTGGTGGACGGTTTCTCTGATCGGATGGTGGATACATACCCTATCCTGGATGGGGTTACACTCCCCCTAAAGGACCGGGTTCGGAGCTTGGGAGTCGTTCTAGACTCTTCCCTTTCACTTGAGGCTCAAGTAGCCTCGGTGGCACGGAATGCGTTCTACCAACTTTGGTTGGTAGCCCAGCTACGTCCCTATCTGAGTAAGGAGGACCTTACATCGGTGGTACATGCTCTGGTAACCTCGCGTTTGGACTACTGCAATGCGCTCTACGTTGGGCTGCCTTTGAAGACAGTTTGGAAGCTGCAGCTAGTACAAAATGCGGCTGCCAGATTGTTGACAAGGACCAAGCGGTCCGACCTGTTCTGGCACGCTTGCACTGGCTGCCAATATGCTTCCGGGCCAGATTCAAAGTGTTGGTATTAACGTATAAAGCCTTATACGGCATGGGACCACGATATCTGTTGGAACGCCTCTCCCGATATGAACCTGCCCACTCACTGCATTCTGCTTCGAAGGCCCTCCTCCGGGTTCCGACTCATAGAGAGGCCCGGAGGGTGGTGACAAGATCTAGGGCCTTCTCAGTGGTGGCCCCCGAACTGTGGAACAGTCTCCCCGAGGAGGTACGCTTGGCGCCGACACTGCTATCCTTTCGGTGCCAAGTTAAAACCTTCCTCTTTCCCAATGCATTTTAACTTAAGCTATTGATTTTTCATTTGTTGTAATTGATTTTAGACTGTTTTATTGTTATATGTTTTTATTGTATTATATTGTGTATCTTAGTATTTTTGTTGTTCACCGCCCAGAGAGCTTCTGCTAGTCGGGCGGTATAAAATTTTAATAAATAAATAAATAAAATACAGGCATTGCATATTTTGCTCATTTAATCACATCTGTGAAGGGCCAGAGGTTCCACACCAATGGCTTTCAGTTCCTCATGCAGGAGTCAAATTGAGTATCAGGAGCCACTAGGAAGCTGGGGCTGTGGACTAGAAGGTTCCTCTGCTCATGGTAGCCTGTCAGACTCTAGCCTGTGCATATCTACTAAGGGCAGTGCATTTGTTTTACCTGACCTGATAGGGCTTCCAGATAAGCTCTGCTTTCTCTGTGAAATACTCAGTGTTGACCTGGGAGCCTCTTATAAAGGGTTATCTATCTGCTCATCTGTCTGCTAACTCCCAAAGGCTGTCTCAGACAATACAGATATATCTGCACATGTGCAATGTACGCAGCGCAAGGATGCAACAGAATGTTATGGATAATGATGAAAAAAGACTTTATAGATTATAAGTATGCACATACTCCCACAGTAATTGAAAGCAGGGGTATCCTACTTTAGACTATGAGAATCCAGCCTTTTAAATGCAGGAATTGTGACTGCAGGAAGAATTTTGAATTCAGCTTACATTCTTCTTCTTTTCAATATTGAAAGGAGATGTAGAAAGGACTGCTGTATCTTCTGTTGATTGATTTTTTTGCCATATTTTGTTGCAGAAATGTGACAAGGGATGGACAAGTAAGTTTTGCAATGGCTGGAAATCTGGGAAACGTAGAACCGCACATCCTTGGAGACATAGTCCGTCTATGCAAAATCCGTCGGAATAAATGAGCCCCTTATTTAACTGGGACTGCACTGTTTTCCATCTGCAGACTGAATGATTACTCCATTTCAGGCCTCCTGACTTCCATGGAGCCATCTGGTATGTGGTACTTTGTAAGAATAGGTGAGTAGGATTCCTGCTATACAACAGCTTTCCAATGAGTCAGAGCCTTGATATTTAGCACTCGGTTTCACATCTGCGTGCAAAGCTGTAACAAAACCCCAGCCCTTCCCCCAAATTATTATGTAAATGAAATTTCCTTTTCTTCTGGAAAACCAGTGGGGACTAGAATAATTAATTCAGCAGCATCAGTGAAAAACAGCAGCAGCAGCCACAAGCCACTAGTATTTGGATCTATTAAACAATCCCAGTGATTTCAGTGCTTTCCTGATATTACGAACTTATGTTAGCCGTAGCTTGTTCAAGGACAGAGGATGGCTTTGTGTCAGAAAAGCACAGGGAAGTTCATGCTGCCTCTGTAAATACCAATGTATGCTGTATACAGAGAGGTCACAATTTCTGGCTCCTTATTCCTGGGATTCAGGAGATGGCTGCAGCAGTAATTTCTTGCCAAGCATTTTCTAATTGTGGAGCCAGGGACAGGGGGAGATTTGCATTCCTTGTTTATGCTGCGGCGTACATCAGTGGGATATTCAGTTCTCAACTGTGGTAAAACTTGCACATATACCCCAAATGGACATCCCTAAGCTCATGCAGATCAGGCCCTTGCTGCAGATCCGGCCAAGGAGTATACCGTTTACTAAAAGGAAGGCTTGCAGTAGAATTTTCTGGGCCACTGTTGTGTGATGAATAGATAACTGAGTTGGGGGGAGATAGTTGTACTAGAGGAAGGGGGAGTCTCAGGCATGAGGGCTGAATTTGGCCCTCCAGTCCTCTCTGTGTGGCTCTCAGGACTCTCTCCTGGGCTACATCCCTCACTGGAGCTGCTTTGCACCCTTCTTTTGTGTCTTTGCCTGGCTGGAATGTGTCCTTGAAGTGTAATCATGCCTCTTGCCTGCCTGAATGGAGGATAGAGAGGAGTGTGTGAATGTAGGTAGGAAGGAACTATCCTATTTATACAAAGGTAACATTTACATTCATTGCTGTGCCCATATTTGGCTCTGGTCCCACCCACCATTGGCATGTACTCCCTCAGAGGATCCCCAGGGGGAGTGCAGCCCTTGCCCTGTGCTAGAGCAGCCAACTTCCAACAACAGGCGTCCATGTGTGTCTCAGATCAAGGCTCCAACAGCCAGACTCTAGCACCTTAACTCTCCTGCCACTAGCACTGAGGTTCCTTGGCAAACCAGGCAGATTAGGCATCTCTGGATGAAAGGGGCCCTCTAGACAATAGTTCAGCATGAACACAGTCATCTGAACACTGTTGGCTGACCCCACAAGCCAATTGGGACTACCAGGTTTTATAAAGCCCTTCCATACAAGCCAGCTTCTTAGTCTGAGCAGCTCATGAGTAGTTGTAAAGACTGCCACTCTGTGCCCACTCCAAAACCTGAACCTCAACCTGGTACTTTTAATGCTAGTTTGCTTGCACCAGAACTGGAACTCCCAGCTGCAGCCTTTCTCAGAACTTGGCCAAAGCCTGACAAATGTGTTGCAGGTAGCAGCAGCCTGAAACATTCCTAAAGTAGAGTGGGGCCACATTCACACCATACATTAATTTAACTATTTTTCCACTTTAAATAGTCATGGCTTCCCTGACAGAATCCTGGAAAGGGTAGCTTGTGAAGTTGTTAGGAGACCCCCTATTCCCCTCACAGAGCTACAATTCCCCGTGTGGTTTAACAGCAAGTTTCTCTTCCCACAGAACTCTGGGAATTGCAGCCCTGTGAAGGAAATAGGGATCTCCTAACAGCTCTCAGTATGGTGTGAATGTGATCTAGGAGGGCCCAAAGGACAGGTATAGGGGTCAGGCCACCTTGACGCTACCATGCCTCTCCTGAGTTGCCTGCTCCCAGGAGTGTGTGTGTGTGTGATGTGCCTTCAAGTCAATTATGACTTATGGCGACCGTCTGAATCAGTGCCCTCCAATAGCATCTGTTGTATACCACCCTGTTCAGATCTTGTAAGTTCAGGTCTGTGGCTTCCTTTATGGAATCAATCCATCTCTTGTTTGGTCTTCCTCTTTTTCTATTCCCTTCTGTTTCCCCCAGCATTATTGTTTTTTCTAGTGAATCATGTCTTCTCATTATGTGTCCAAAGTATGATAACCTCATTTTCATAATTTTAGCTTCTAGTGACAGTTCTGGTTTAATTTGTTCTAACACCCAATTATTTGTCTTTTTCATGGCCCATGGTATCCACAAAACTCTCCTCCAACACCACACTTCAAATGAGTTGATTTTTCTCTTATCTGCTTTTTTCACTGTCCAACTTTCACATCCATACATAGAGATCGGGAATACCATGGTTTAAATGATCCTGTATTTGGTGTTCAGTGACACATCTTTGCATGTGAGGACCTTTTCTAGTTCTCTCACAGCTGCCCTCCCCAGTCCTAGCCTTCTTCTGATTTCTTGACTATGGTCTCCATTTTGGTTAATGACCGCACCAAGGTATTGATAATCCTTGACAAGTTCAATGTCCTCTTTATCAGCTTTGAAGTTACATAAATCTTCAGTTGTCATTACTTTTGTCTTTTTGACATTCAGCTGTAGTACTGCTTTTGTGCTTTCCTCTTTAACTTTCATCAGCATTTGTTTCAGATCATTACTGGTTTCTGCTAGTAGTATGGTATCATCTGCATATCTTAAATTATTGATATTTTTCCCTCCAGTTTTCATACCTCCTTCATCTTGGTCCAATCCCACTTTCCGTATGATATGTTCTGTGTATAGATTAAACAAATAGGGTGATAAAATACACCCGTCTCACACCCTTTCTGAACCAATCGGTTTCTCCATATTATGTCCTTACAGTAGCCTCTTGTCCAGAGTATAGGTTGTGCATCAGGACAATCAGATGCTGTGGCACCCCCTTTTCTTTTAAGGCATTCCATAGTTTTTCATGATCTACACAATCAAAGGCTTTGCTGTAATCTATAAAGCACAGGGTGATTTTCTTCTGAAATTCCTTGCTCTGTTCCATTATCCAACGTATGTTTGCAATATGATCTCTGGTACCTCTTCCCTTTCTAAATCCAGCTTGGACATCTGGCATTTATTGCTCCATATATGCTTTTGTTGTAAAATCTTGAGCATTACTTTACTACTTATGTACTTTAGTGCACAGTATCGTACACATGGGCCTTAACTGGTGACACACTTGCCAAAAGGTTGGTCAGCACTAATTCCCCTTAGTAGTAAAACTCCCATCAGAAGGTTGTTGTAAGGATAAATTATTCAAGAGCTGTAGAAGTACTGTTTTTGCTCTTTACATCATCATCATCATCATCTTTCATAGACCTTTCATCTCTGAAACGTATACACAGCTGAACTATCTTTTCCTTTAAGGGAACCCCTTTTCTGAGCATTATTTGTCCAGTTTCTTTGTCTCCTGCCTTTCCTTGGTCATGGGACTCAAGATGATATACATTTGGTGCCCAGGCGATCTCTCATCCAGGCCGAGACCTGCTTAGTTTTAGCAAGATGGCTGCATTATGCGCCCTCAGACTATGCTCCGGGATCACATTATTATCAATACTGTGACAACACAGCCCAATAATAGATTTTGTTCTGTAACTCTGTGGTATAAAAGCTGGGTTGTTTGTAAACCACATTTCTTCTTTGTCAGTCCATTGGAAACAAATATTTGACCCTGCTTCAGAAAGAAGCATTGAAATCATTTTGTGAATGCTGCAGAAATGGACAATGTGTACTAGTAATTCACAATGCACCTTGTTTGCCATTATTGCATATGAGCATATTGACATACTCCAGTGTCATTTCATTTTTTAAGTAAATTGTTGACCCCACAGAAATAGGATCCAGCTATCTCATTCATTATAGTGTGTGACACCACTAAAAGAATGGGGGGACTGCAAGTAACCCTCTTTGTCTACTTGGGGTTCTTCACTTAAGTGCTTGTGATGCCTGATTAAATTAGTAATCAGGGAAATGGTCATGCAATTTGGGGACTGAGAGCCTTGATTTATATTTACAGACTACAGTTTCTTTCTAAATGGGACCTTTGTCGTGAAGGACCTTAAGGGTCTTTTCAGACTGTGATGCAGTCCAGTGTATTTCACAGACGGGCTTTGGCTAGAATGCCAAGATTTCAGGCAGGCAAATGGCAGAAAACAGCTTCAAATTTGAACAACAAACACAACTTGGGAAAATCCATGTGCAGTGCATGGTTTTTGTTGAGGCTTGAACGATGAAAAGCAGCTTTGTGCTGAGTTGGCCAGGGCACCAAAACCCCTTGACATGAATGAAGCCATAAGCATTTATTTTTGTGTCAGCGCCAGAGACAACAATTTGTTAGGGTCAATATGACTCAGCTCTAACTTGGAAGCAAAGAGGCATTTTGGGGTTGGGACTGGGAAGATGGAGCAAGGAAGGGCCAGGGATAGAGATCAGTAGCTGTTACACTCTTCAGAGACTTTCCATGGTGTTGCTGGATGGTGCCCTGTGTAAAATGAGATAAGCAGTGGGTTTTGAGTTGCATTATGCTCTATAGCAGGGGAAAGTTTAATCCAAAACCAAAACATTGCTTTTGCAGTGGAGATGCAGCCAAGAAAAATTGATGTGTCCAATCATGCCATATCAAAGTTAGAATAAACACAGAACTGGAAATCCTACACTTTGTATCACAGCTTTAGCAGGATTGGTTGAGTCTATGCACATCCTTTTCTTCACTTTTGCTATACGTATCTTGTATCTGCTTCTGTCATTGCAGTTTTACTTCCTTCTTGATTTCCGCTATGGTGTGGCAAGTGGGACTCACAGAGCTCCTTCAGAGTGAGCCCAAGAAGCCACCTGAACCCCAGAGATCCTACAGTGAAGAAATTCAAGGCATCCCATTTCCATGCTACAGTAGATGTGAGGAAAAAAGCAGATCATCCTAAATGACTCATGCTTCCTTTTTCATGGTTGCTTTATATGGGGTGAAGCATCTCTTCAGAAAGTGTTTTCTTCATACAGCAAATGCTGCCAAATTTAGACAGTAGTTTTAAAAACAAACAAGCCAACAGTGACAAGGTTCCGATAAGAAATGAATCTTAAAAACCAGTGCATGAATCATGGAGGAAAGTGTGCACAGGTTGATCTAATCTAGCTGTTCTTTTTTTTATATATTGACCATCAAAAAGATTTTAGTAGTTTTTCTCCCTATGGACCATAGATCACAATATTTGTAGTTCAGAATGGTGATGCTCAGCATTATTAACTGCCTTATAAAATGTCTTCAAATGAAGGGCTACCAGCCTGGTGCTAAGTGACTAATAAATCTGATTCATCCTCACTCCCCACATGGTCCCCCTCCTCCCTACTAATGTTTGACATTTTACAGTTTAATTAAGAACACCCTCCAAGAAGAAAAACCACTATGAAAATGGCAGGTTTTCTTTCTAGATGAAGATATCAACAAAAGGGCAATTCACTAGCCAACCAACTACTGGTGCCATTTATAAGACACACTATTTGCATCTTCCGCAAACATCCTTGAACTTTCCAGAATGAGTAAGGGTGAAGCAAACATACATTTCTACCTGTGATAAAAGTCATCTCTCAAGTTCTGCCCTGAAAACAATTGCCCTGGAATGCAGTGAATATGCTTTGGACATCCCTTTCACAGCATGTTAGCAGATTTTCAGACAGAAGCCTATCCTGAGAAATCAGAGGCTAGGCTAGACACAAGTCGTCTGATGGCATTTTGAGTTGCATTTCAATAAACAAGCGGCGGTTGTCTTGATTTGGGAGGCATGTTTGCATTCCGTGAGTGTTTCAAGAAATAACAGGTCCTGGCGACCTGATAAGGATCAGGGCTGTGTACATGGGAAGGAGTGGGTCTAACCTTTCTCCCACACTGCAGTCCCAATGAAATCCGCCTCTCCTGAACTTACTGTTTGCTGCAAGAGAGAAGCTGCCATTGGCACTAAAGGCAGCTTCCTTCCTGGACAGTGGTGCTGTCAGGGAAGGTAGAATTTTGGGGCCAAAGTTTAGGGTCCCACTCACAAGAATGAGAGCCCCCAAGTGGCTTATCAAATTGTTAAGTAACTGAAGGTGGTACACATCACCACCTAAAGAGCCCCTCCCCCCAACCATTAAGGCCTTTAGGACCAGAATCTAAACCAATCTAACTATACCACTGATCTGAGAGTGAGCAGTAGCTTTCAGGGAGTCTATTTTCATTGAGATCAAGACACGGGGAGAAATGCTTAACTCCCTTCCCACATGCCATAGTCCCAACCCCTATCCCCCCCCCCTGCTATTTCCTTTTAAAAATAAGATGTGTGAAATGCAATAATGTATTTCTAGTATCACCTAGTTTGGCCCTTCATAAACAATTGGATCAGAGTGCCATGTTAGGCTTCAGTTAGGAAGGGAGGGAAGATAGATTCTCATCAAAGTGTGTGTGTGGAATCATATATTAATTATTGAATTCTGCACCATGAACCTGATCCAGCTAAAGTTAGCTCCCATTGAAAGCAATGGAGCTTAAGTTATTCACGGATAACCTGTGTAATCTTATGCCTTACTCAGAAGTAAGACCCACTGAATTGTGTATAGGATTGCATCCTTAATCATTACTAACTTCATTGTGGCTTCTTTTGTTTGTATACCTGGGCAATCCTATGCATGAGTTCATGGGACTTACTCCCAGGAAAGTGTATAGATTTTCAGCCTTCTGCAACATTATTAGCACAATCACATGTTTTGTTAAGGGATTTCTACTTTTCTCATCCATGCCTAATAAAAATAGTCATTATTGCCAGGGAATGCTCAGACACATAGGTGTGCTAATGGAAAAGCCCTTGTAGAGCGCAACATCCATTATGAATCAGTCTCACTCACTCCATTCCCTACTGGATGTGAGGCTGATCTGGCTGGGACATCTCTGATCCAGCTGATCTGGCTCTCTAGGTGGGTTGTGGGTGTCTCCTTCTTCACTGCTCCATGTGTGTTCCTGCCAAAGCTGCACACTCGGTGAAAGAGGACAACCATCCCAGATAGAAGGAGCGTACCATTCTTCAGACAAGGGTATATGACAGCTGTGCTCCTCTGCTGGAACCTCCCTTCCAGCAGTTAGTCTTTGGACTGGTACACTTCTTCGTTTATCAGTTTTGAAAAGGAGAAAAATCTGGAGTTCTTCCTCTTCTTTTTACTGATTTTAAAATGGAAATATTGCAAACAATAACTTAGACAATGGAAGGCCATGAATAAATAATGAAATCACAAAAGCATAAAGGGAAGAGTGGAATAGAAATGTAGTTCAGAACTTGGCCATACAGTAAAAGAGGGTATCAAAATGTAGATGGCTAAATTAGTATGTGTGCAAAGAAATAACAAACCACACTAAATTAAAATCAGATGCTCTAAATTGTCTAAATTGCGTTTACTACTCTGGGTATTTCATTTAAATGACTAAGAGACGTCAGGTGTCGAGAGTTTTTTAACACACACACACACACACAAACCATGCTTATTAATATAGATTTCTGAGAGCCAATGAGTGAAACTTTCTCAAGTCCCTTGTTTCCTATTTCTTTCCTTATATTTGGCATAGTAAACCAGATTAATCACTGAATTTTCTCTCTCTCTAAATGACTGGATGTGTTTTGAAAAACAGCAGGTTAAAATAGGCCTCGAGGTGAGCTGAATTCAAGACACCGAAAGTCATTTAGGAGCAATGAAGAGATATTTATGGATACATTAAGAACAATGAAATGTACGACTGAATAATAGTCCTCTAAGACCTGGTACAAATATATCGCTGCCAATCTCTTAACCATGGTTAAGAGTTCGGAAGGAGGCCACAGACTTCCTCCCTTCCTCTCTGTATTATAGGGTTACCACATGTCCAGTTCAGCTGGATACTCTGGTTTCTGGGGGTCCTCTCCAGGTCTCAGGGTGAGTCAGCTTAATCTCCGGACTCTCAGCTTTCATTTTTTAAAAATGAAGTTTCTAGGTAGTCTGGTTCTCGAGAGACACACCAAAACATCAACCTCCCCTCCCCCTTAAGTGAAATGATCTCTTTGCTGGCTGATCTTGTTGGGTATTATAAAAATACACACACAGAAATAGGAACTAATTTGGTTTGGTCCTATTTCTTAGCAGAGCTGTAAAAATACAAGCAGCGGAATGAGAATGTAAACCAGCCCACCTTTCTCTATATAATTAACAACAGACACAATCCTTTAGGTAAAAGAAAAAGAATGTTAACTTACAACCTTCATATGTTTAGAAGAACATAGGCTTTAGCTTGGAAGAAAGAAAATATAGGTCTCAGTTCATCTTGGTGTTGGTAATGGATGCTCTTAAAGAGAGAGCATCTGCCATGCGGCCCATCTCAAAGGTAGGAAGATCAGCAAGCGAATGGAGGATATTCAAAAATCCCCCAGGACAAAGGAGAAGGGTCAGGTAACTAAACCCCACCCATTAGGAAGTTACATTATGGTAAACAGGTACATGGGATATTCCCAAATATCCCTTAAAGTAACTATGCAACATTTGTTTACTCTAACACTCCTCCTCAAATTTGCATGCATTAATCTAACAAGCCCATCTTGACACAAAGTCTCTGGAAACAGTCTCTTGGTAATGGCTTTGTCAAGATGTCAGCTGTCATCTCTGCAGTTGGACAGTAGTTCATCTTGATGAATCCTTTCTCTGTCAACTCACATACAATATGATATTTTATAGCTATATGTTTAGTACGTGGAGTGATTCTTTCAGTCTGAGAAAGTCTAATACAACTTTGGTTGTCTTCCATCACCTGGATAGGTCTCTGCACCCTTATTCCAAGGTCCTTTAGTAGTCTGTTGAGCCAAATGGCTTCTTTGCAGGCTTCTGCAGCAGCTATATACTCAGATTCTGTAAAAGAAAATGCTATTATGTTGCTTGTGACTAGCCCAGGAGATAGGTCCATCTCCATACATAAACAGAAAGCCACTAGTTGACTTGGAGTCTGAGCTATCTCCAGCCCAGTCAGCATCAGTGTAACACACACGCTTTAGATCACTATTAGCTGGCAATCTCAGCTTAAAGTCCATAGTCCCTTTCAAGTATCTAGCCACCCTTTTGACAGCAATCCAGTCCTTTTGTGTGTGTGTGCTAGTTTTCCTACATAGGATCCCTACTGCACTTGCTATGTCAGGTCTGGTGTTTGTTGTCAAGTACAAAAGCTTTCCTATTGCTGTTCTGTACTTGTTATTATTTGGTAAAGGTTCACCTACATCATTGTCTTTAAGAAAGTCTGTTGTCATAGGCGTTGCTACAGGATAGGCATCTTTGAGTTCTAGAGTCTCTAAAAGATCAACAATCTTTTGTTTTTGGTTGAGTAGGTAGGAGCCATCTGCTTCCCTTTCAATCTGGATGCCTAGGTAGTATGTTGCAGTGCCTAGCTCTTTGATTTCAACTTCTTTGTTCAAATGATGTACAACTTCTCTGTAGTCTTGATCTCTTTGCGTCGCCACGATCAAGTCATCGACATAAATCAGAATATATGTCAAATGTCCATCTTTGCTTCTGGTGTACAGACATTGGTCTACATCACCTTGCTTGAAGCCTAGCTCCTTGAGCATTTTATCCAGTTTCTCTTTCCAGGCCCTTGCAGCTTGCTTGAGTCCATACAGGCCCTTTTTAAGCTTGCATACAAGATGTGCTTGCTTCTGGTTCATGAAACCTGGAGTTTGTTGCATGTACAACTCCTCTGTTATTTCTCCATGCAGAAAGGCAGTCTTGACATCGAGGTGTCTGACGTGCATCTGTTTGGAGGCTGCCACACTTAGTAGCATTCTTATTGTGCTGTGTCAGACAACAGGAGCAAAAGTATCATCATAGTCCTCTCCATATTTCTGCAGGAAACCTTTGGCAACTAGTCTTGCCTTGTAGCATTGAACTTCTCCTCCTGCATCTTGCTTCACCTTGAACACCCATCTGCATCCTATGGCTTTCTTGCCTGGTGGAAGTTCTGTCAGGGTCCAAGTCTTATTCTTGTGTAGTGCATCCATCTCCTCCTGAGCGGCTTTTCTCCACTCAGGGCCCTCGGATGTTGGCATCCGCTTGATCTCCCAAGTCAATGGTTATCTGGGTAGCACCGACCTTGCGAGGTAGGACAGGCATAGAGGTGGTACACCTTTGTTGATTCGCGATGAGGATCTGGGAGCTTGTTCTGGGATCTGGTCTGGCTCTGCAGCATCTTCCAGTCCAGTCATCTCGTCATTCTCATCTGCGTCTGTACCTCTCTCAGCCTCACCATCACTTTCTGCAATCTCTGCCTCTTCCTCTTGTTTAAGGCTTGGATCAGGTTGTGCAGATATCTGTGATGTCACTGGTATTTCGTATGTGGGTACTGGCATATCTATAAGAGATTGGACGTGGTGTCCTTGCTCTTCTGAGAAATCTAGCACAGTCCCTCTTTTGTCAGCTCTGCTTCGTTCATCGAAGTAGACAACGTGTCTTGTGCTGACTTCACCTGTCTTTAGGTTCATAACTCTGTAGCCTTTGCTACCAGGAGCATATCCTATCAAAATAGTCTGTTCTGTTCTAGCATCCAGCTTCTGCCTCTTTTGTTTTGCTATGTTGGCAAAAGCAATGCTTCCAAACACTCTGATATGCACCAGGTTTGGAATCCTGCCATGCCACAACTGGAATGGTGTGTGTGTGGTGCCCTTGGTTGGCAATCTGTTCTGGATATACGTTGCAGCCACGATCGCGTCACCCCACAGCCTTTTGGGTAGATCAGTGTCAGCATGCATGCATTTTGTCATTTCCAGAAGAGATCTAAGTCTCCTTTCAGAAATCCCATTCTGCTCTGGAGTATGACTGACAGTCCTCCTGTGCAAAATGCCTTGTTCCTCCAGGAAACTTTGTGTTTGGTGCAATATAAACTCACCACCGTTGTCACTTTGTAGAGCTTTTGGCTTCCTTTCAAACTTTGTAGACACCATGGAGATGTATTTCTTCAGCGTCTCATGTGTTTGACTCTTGTCCTTCAATAAGTAAGTCACACAGTACCTTGAAAAATCATCCACAAAAATTAGAACATATCTATTCTGTCCAAGTGAGGGTACATTAAATGGTCCACAGAGGTCACTGTGTATGAGATCTAGCACCTTGGTGCTTCTCTTTTCAGTCTTTGGTGGAAATGAGGGCCTAACACCCTTTTCCTCAATGCAATTTATGCACCTGCTTGCTTTATCATGGTTCTGTTGGTTTACCTTGATACCTGTGGCAAGATTCTGCTTTTGCAGCTGTAGGATCGCCCTTGGATCGCGATGTCCCATTCGCCTGTGCCAAAGTTCTAGGCTGGTCTCTTCCTTGTCCACCATGGCTGTGTTTGCTTGTTCAGCTGTAAGACTCAGTTCATAAACACCATCATTTTCATAAGCTAGTGCAAGCAATTCATCATCTTTGGTCACTCTACACTTTCCATCTTGGAAATGTATTGCAAATCCTTTCTTGTCTAAAGCTGAGATGCTCAGCATATTGCAATTTAAGTCTGGGACATATAAAACATGATCTGCCACATTTACTATGGTTTGATCGGATACCTTGCACCTAAGAGCAATGGATCCAGATCCATTAATGTTCATATATTGACCATTGGCAGTCTGGATTCTTCCTTCAGTATCACTGTTTATTTCATCAAATAAAACTTCATTATAACAACTGTGATTTGTACATCCACTGTCTAAAATCCAATTGTTTGATTTTTGTTTGTAATTATTAGCCACAAGACGTTTGTGCGTTAAAAGGAAATTTCTTCCTTTGGTTTCTTTGGATTCCTCTCTGCGAGGTCCCTGCTTATCCTTATATGAAGCATGCTGCCTCTGTTCTCTTTGTTTAAAATTGGGAGAGCTGCCATTGGCTGTTGAACTGTTGGGTGAGTCACAGTCCCTGGCCAGGTGACCACGCCTCCCACATGAAAAACAGCATTGTGATTGGCTCTTGGGAGGGGCTTTTCCCTTCCCTTTATCCCTGCTAGCCAGGCAATTTGATCCATTATCATTTAAGTCTCTCTGGATCGCGCATTCTTCTTGGAGTTTCGCAAGAGCTTGTTCAAAAAGAATCTCAGGATCATGGTTTAGAAGAGAAATGAAAGGATCAAATCTCTTTCCAAGGGATCCCAAAAGAAAACCAAGCTTCTGTTGATGGTTAAAATCAAGCCCAGCCAATTTCAATTTGTTAAAAATAAGCAACAAGGAAGTGATATGCTTTTCACAATTTTCCTTTGTGTGCAATTTTAAATTCACTATCTCTTTAATCAACATGGTTTGGCATCTAAAGCTTTGAAATCCAAAAGCTGTTTGAAGTTTGTCTAGCATCTCTTTGGCACTTTTACAGTCATTTAAATAAACAAGTTATTCATCCTTCAGAGAATCATATATTATAGCTTTTGCAAGAGAATCTTTGTCTTCCCAAACGCTTATTTGTTCAGGATCTTCCTCTCCTGGTTTAGGATCTCGAATACAGCAAATGACTTTCTCTGCTGCTAATATAATCATTATTCTACTCTTCCACTGGTCAAAATTAATAGCAGATAGTTCAGGCATTCTTCTTGAAAAACCTCTATTGCTTTGCTGATACATTCTTCCTGGTCTGAAAAGAGCCTTTGTTATGCTAACAACTCAAGGAAGTAACAGCAGCAAAAATAGTCTCTTTTAAAGTTGGTGCCTGATACAGACCAAAGGGGAAACAAAATACGCAAAAAATGCTTAAAATAAAACCCAAAAAATCTAGTTTAATTCTCAACTATTTCTGGGCAACATAACCTGTTGGGTATTATAAAAATACACACACAGAAATAGGAACTAATTTGGTTTGGTCCTATTTCTTAGCAGAGTTGTAAAAATACAAGCAGCGGAATGAGAATGTAAACCCGCCCACCTTTCTCTATATAAATAACAACAGACACAATCCTTTAGGTAAAAGAAAAAGAATGTTAACTTACAACCTTCATATGTTTAGAAGAACATAGGCTTTAGCTTGGAAGAAAGAAAATATAGGTCTCAGTTCATCTTGGTGTTGGTAATGGATGCTCTTAGAGAGAGAGCATCTGCCATGGGGCCCATCTCAAAGGTAGGAAGATCAGCAAGCGAATGGAGAATATTCAAAAATCCCCCAGGACAAAGGAGAAGGAAGTCAGGTAACTAAACCCCACCCATTAGGAAGTTACATTATGGTAAACAGGTACATGGGATATTCCCAAATATCCCTTAAAGTAACCATACAACATTTGTTTACTCTAACAGATCTAACTCCACCCTTTCAGGTTTGTAGCCGGTAAGTGAAGTCATACCTAGACCTCCAGGCAGACTCCATTGCAAAAGTAGAAAACAATTGTTTTTTCCTGTTTATCTGAAAATCTCATCAACTGAGTAAGTACCAAGTCTTTTTTTCTGTTGTGTTCACAAGTCAAACAAGTTTATTTTTTTCTGGGCTGTTGAAGATGGTAGTGAATTCAATGAAGTCAATAGGACTTACTTTTGAGTAGACATAGTTATGATTGTGCTGTAAATTAGTGGGACTTTTGAGCTAACATAGTAAAGAACTGTGTTTGTGTTGTAAATTTTTCTCTCCCTCTCCAATCCTATTTTTAAAAGCAATTAGGCAGAGTGTACATAGATATCACTGTTTTTATTATGTAGAATACTAATACTGATTTTTTTTCCAAGTTCTGCAATGACCAACTCATTTGGACAATAACTATTATATTGGATGTGTGTATTTTTACATCTTCAGTGTGTCTGTGTGTATATGGAGTCTTCCCGACAACCCTATGAGGTGGGATTGCTGATTGGAAACCAAGGCAGCTCACAACAAGAAATAAATCCCTTTAAAATCCAACAACCATAAAACAAGTATAAACACTCACAAAACAGCTCTAAGTGGCATGATTCTGAATTTTGGGTTGGGTGAGTGTTCCTTATCACTTGAGGCTGCAGTTCTGTGCATGCTTTCCTGTCTGAGTAATCCCCATTGAATACATTGGGACTTGCTTCTGAGTAAACAAACATAGGATTGTACTCCAAATATCTTTACAGGTTGTGTAAATAATAAACATCTTTGACAGTCATGCTTATATAAATATTTTTTTATTTAAAGCACATGACTTCCCTTAAAGAATCCTGGGAAGTATAGTTCCCCCTCACAGTTATAGTTCCCACCACCCTTAACAAACTACAGTTCCCATGATTCTGTGGTGGGATTCATGTGCTTCAAATGTGTGTTGAATGTGCTTTAAATGAATGGTGTGGATCGGCCCTAGGTATGATATACATTCATTAGTGAATTGAAAAGAGCAATTTTAAAAGATATTTTTTAAATAGGGGAAGGGCTGTAGCTCAGTGGTAGGGCATATGCTTTGCATGCAAAGGTCCAAAATTCAATTTCTGGAAAAGGCTATTGCCTGGAATCCTGGAGAGCCAATGCTAGTCCATGTCATCAGTACTGAGCAGGGTTGCCAGGTTCATGGCCTGAGACTGATCCTGTATCTTTAGAAGAAGAGAAAGTCAGCCAATTCAGTGCAGGTATTCTTGCAACACTGTAATGAGAAAAAACCACAAGGTGGAATTCTTCCTCCCCCCTGCACAACCTTTAAAGATACAGAAGACCTCTTGGAGGCTGGGCCTGGCAACCAAGATGTCTTATGTATCTTTAAAAGGTGTGCAGGGGGAAGGGAAAATTCCACTTTGTGCTTTTTCTCATTGTAGTGTTACAAGAACACCTGCATTTGGCTGACTTTCTCTTCTCAGGATCAGTCTCAGGCCATGAACCTGGCAACCCTAGTACTGAGCTAGATGGTATCAAATGGCCTGAGTCGGTCGATAAAGTAGATTCCTGTGTTCCTAAAAATGGAAAGGGACCCAAGGGCCACAGCGACTCTAAAATTTATTTATGTATTTTATTTACAACATTTATACACTGCTTTATTGTAAAAAACCTAAAAGGGGTTTACAGAAGGAATTAAAACAATAAAATTATTGGCAAAAACAGTTAAAGACAGATATTTAAAAACATTCAAAATATATAAAAAACACAATAGCTTCTACATGCTAAGATAGGCTTGCCTAAACAAGGATTTTTAGCAGGTGCTGAAAAGAGTACAACGAAGGTGTCTGCCTAATGTCAATAGGCAGGGACTTCCAAAGTGTAGGTGCTGCCACACTAAAGGACTGATTTCTTACAAGAGCAGAACAAGTACTATGTGGCACCCGTAACATGGAAAAAGCACACCTTGAACTTGGCCTGGTAGCAAATCAGCAACCAGTGCAGATTTCAGAGCAGAGGTATTATGTGCTGATAGGCTCTCACTCTTGTCAGCAATTGTGCCACAGCATTCTGCACTAACTTCAGCCTCTGGGTCAGGTTGTGCTACGTGGGGATTTCTGTGACCTTGGCTGACTGGCTGCCAGGAGTTTCTTTGTTTTGGTTTTTGGTTAGGAATCCTGACTGGTTGTAGGATGCTGAATTTTCTGCCTTACTCATAGGAATTTTGTTGTTGTTGGTATGGTATTGCATGTAGGAAATCTTCACTGTCTTATTTTTATTTTTCTGTTTGCATTTCATTTACCTTTAACCACACTCCCTTACATCCATAGAAGCAACAACAGTGGTTCCGTGTGCTCAGCTCAACCCCCTTAAACCCACTGTTGATGCACCTTGTTGGTTGCATGACGGTTTGTTTCTTGCCCAATAGTGGCAAAAGAGAATTCACATACTGGGAAGGGTGGCTGCACTTGTTGTTGTTCCCAAGCTGCTGTCTGTGAAGGTAGATCAAAGCATGTGTGTTTTCTCTCTGTCAGTTATTACTCACTGGACTTGTATTGGCTGTCAAAGTGAGTTTATAGCAGCCCACAAGGCAGACAGAAAAGGGTAGAGAATCTTCTTACTCTTATTCATTTCTCAGACCTCTTTCGGGAGTGAAGGGTCAAATCGGGGCATTCCAGGCAGGGGGTTGCCAACCCTGCTTGGATATGGATAACTTTGCAGAGGATCCCTAGTCAAGCTTTACGAACAGCACAATCCAAACCATATCTACTCAGAAGTAAGACCTGTTGAGTTCAATAGGGCTTAGTAAGTGTGTTTAGAATTGCAGCCTTCAGGGGCATCCATGTTTACTCCTGCTCCTATCTAACATTTCCACAACACTAGGCACCTTTCTTCCTATAATGGCCTTCTGGTGATTGGGATGGCCTGAGGGCACTTAAATCCTTCTTGCCAGAATCAGGTAGGCTAGATTAAATGTTCCCTACCCAGGCTCTATCTTTTAGCTAAGATTTCTATCTTAATTTCCAATCAGAGAAAGGTTTTTGTTTGAATTGTATGCTCCATGCAACTATGGTTAAAGCTTAATGTATCATGCTTAATGACATCACTAGGGCCCACCCCTGTGACATCACTAGGGCCTGCCCCTGAAATCTCAGGCCTTGGAATGCTTCTGACCTGGCAACCCTAATGTATGAATCTCCCCGCTCTGCACGGTACTTACCGGCTGCGGGGCGAGATTTGCGGCCTGTGGTGAAGCCCTAGCCGCCATGTAGAGGAAGGGCAGGCGCGCCTAGGACTGGCATGATGCCATCAAGGTGCGCCGCGGGCAATGGGCGGCCGAGCCTATTTAAGCTCACGCCGCCCCCTCGCCCTCCTCTTCTTCGGCAGCCTGAGCCTCGTGGAGGAACTTCAGGCTGCGGATCAGTGGGCGCCATTTTGTGTGGCACGAGAATGGCGTTGCGGGCGCCATTTTGGGAGCAGAGTCGGGCTCTCCAGCCTTTCAGGCCCACTAGTTCGGGGGGATTCGGCCTTGCAGGGGCCAGTTCCCAGACCTTTCGGGCTTGTCTTCCCTCATGGGGAGTGTTGCCTGGGCCTTTTTTGGCCTTAGTGAGTCCATCTCTCAGGCCCATATTTCGCTTTTGCGCCCCCCTCATATTCTCAGGCCTTTCAGGCCTTCTATTCCCCCCCATGGGGAAGATTCTTAACAGCCATGCGCTTTTGCCACGGCCTGTTCCCGGGCCTTTAGGGCATTGTCTCCCCTCGTAGGTAGAGTTTCCTGGGCCGTTCGGCCTTACCGAGGCCATCTTCAGGCCTTTTTTCAGTCCATTAACCCCCCCCCCCACTGGGAGGGATAACCAGGCCTTGCAGGCCAGTTATTAGGCCGAGTAACAACTTGATTTGTGACCTGTTGGCAAGCTAGGCAGCCAGGTCACTTATAATGCCTCCCAAAAAAGGGCGGGGGGGCCTAAGGGAAAGGGAAGGACCCCCAGATTGGCATTGGGGGCATCTCCTTCTAGTGCTTCTGGGGCCAGGGACGAAGACCCACCTTGGATGGCTATCATGGCTCGCCTTGAGGCCCTGGAGGGGGCTTCCTCACGGCACCTCTCCACCTCTCCGTTGGTTGCTACTGCAGCTAACACTCCCCCTGCTAAATGAGCCAAGGGGCAGGGGCAGCAGGCTCTTGGCAGGGGATTTAATGACCAGGCATCCTCCTCAGCTATCAACCCCTATGCCAAGCAGTTTGGGGGCAGGCACCGGCAGAGGGCGACCTTCGAAGTTGTTGACCATCCTGCTGTGGCTGTCCCTCCAGATGTTACACTGTCTTCATGGCCATCCCCTCCAGGGCGGGTTAGAGGGAAGGGCCCGAGACAGGCGAACGTAGGAATAGTTGACCAACCTGCTTCAGCTTCGGATAATGCTAACAATGCCTTGCATTTGATCCTAGCTCATCTGGACGCCCTGGAAGCAGGGCCCAGCAGATTGGCTAGAGTGGCGTCTGATCCTGAACAGGCAGGGCCTTAAACTCAGCAGTCGTCGCAGGATGCTGGATCTGGGGGTAGCTTGGGTGAGTGTGCCAAGGCCGGCTCACAAGGGCCAGGTCCTGCATGGGGCTGGCCTCCATGGAGTTATCCGTATTGGGGGCTGGGGCAAGCTTGGCCCTTCTCAGCACCGGCTGGAGCTGAAGAAGCTGGTCAGGCTGTATCTGTGCCTATGGGAGTGGAATCTCAGGGCCAGCAACCATCGTTGCTGGAGGCCTGTGACCAGGTGTGGGGATCTCCACAGGCTCAAGCTATGGTGGGGGAATCAGTTTTCCCATGTCCCCTCGAGTCATCTGAGGTCACCCGGGTGGCTACTGCCACTGACCCACTAGGACTCATCAGTGACAGGGCCATTCCTTTTGGGGAGACTTCAGCCCCTTTAGGTTTTCACTTGCTGCCTGCGACTTGGGAAAAGATCTGGAAAGGGGAATACCTTGATCTATTTCCCCTGTTGTATAGGGAGCCTGTGAGGAAAGAAAAAGAGAAAGGGGAAGACACGGAAGGGGAGAAGCCTAAGAGGCGCAGGGAGGAGCGGACTTGGGCCAACTGGCTTCCTGCCTTCTTGACGTATATGGGGGTGGTACTGCAAAGGCAGCCACAGAGGTGCTCTGTCATGATTAAATATCTTGACATCATTTATAGAGCATACACAGAGTTCCAGGGTGCGGCTTGGCTTTCGTACGATGAAGCTTTTCGTATGAGGGCAGCATATGACATTTCCCTCCCTTGGGACAAGAAGGAAGCTGACCTGTGGTTACAGTTCATGTCGCATTCACAGCCACTGCCCGGCGACAGGACTGATAGTGGCCACCTCATGGCCAAGCAATTGCCATTTACCCCTTCCCGCGGGCCTGCGGGGCAGGGGGTTCAATCCCGCCTGCTCTGCTGGGAGTTCAGCTCCCGTGGTTCCTGCAATCGCAGTTTATGCCGGTTCAGGCATGAATGTTCACTATGTGGTGGCCAACATGCTTGCACTGCCTGCCCCAGAAGATGGTTTTTTAGGGGAGGGAACAGGGACTTCCCTGGCCCTAGGAAGCAGCCCCCCCCCGGGGCAGCTCAAGAAAAAGGGCCCCAGTCCAGTTAAGTTGCCAGAGTTACGGCATTTATTGGAGGTTTACCCCTCAGTTCAAGATGCTCAGTTTCTTTTGGAGGGTTTTACAATCGGTTTTCGGATCCCCTACACAGGACCTAGGCACGCGTTCTGGTCCAAGAACCTTAAATCCATTCTGGGCATGGAACAAGTAGTTCAGGAGAAGATTGACAAGGAAAGGAATGCTGGCAGGGTTCTTGGCCCCTTCTCCTCATCACCCACTGCTTCTCTCTGTGTCTCTCCACTGGGCATTGTGCCAAAGAAAACACCAGGCGAATTCCGCCTGATCCATCACCTCTCCTACCCCTACAGCCTATCAGTGAACGACTTTATACCACACCGCCGATGTTCAGTACGCTATACCTCTTTTGACTGAGCGGTCGCTATGGTTAGGCATTGTGGGGTTGGTGCCCTCATGGGTAAGTGTGATATAAAGTCTGCATTCTGCCGCCTCCTCGTCCATCCAGGGGATTTCGAGTTGTTAGGGTTTGCTTTCGCAGACAAGTTTTACGTAGATTGTGCATTGCCCATGGGCTGTTCAATATCATGCTCAGTATTTGAGCGCTTCAGCTCTTTCCTGGAATGGGCAGTCAGGAGGCGGTCTGGCTCCCCTGCGGTGGTTCATTATTTGGATGATTTCTTGTTTGCGGGCCGTGCACACACAGGTGATTGCAGAGATCTGATGGATCATTTTATAGGATTGTCGGCGGACCTTGGTGTTCCGCTGGCAGGGGAGAAGACAGAAGGCCCATCCCCTATTTTGACATTCTTGGGAATTCAAATAGACACTTTGGCCCAATGCTGTAGGCTCCCACTACTGAAGTTAGACTTGTTACAGGAAAAGGTGGCACACATTTTGGCCTCCAGAAAGACGATATTGCTTGCTCTTCAGGAGCTGGCTGGTTCGTTGAACTTGCATGCCGGGTAATAGCACCTGGGCGGGCATTCCTTCGAAGGGTGTACGATGCCATGTCACAACTATCACATCCCCGGCACCATGTTAGAGTTTCAGCGGCCCTTAAAGCGGACCTGATAGTTTGGTCTGCCTTTCTGCGGGAGTTTAATGGGGTCTCTTTCTGGAGGTGTGATCGCCTCCTGGAAGCTGAACTCCAAGTGCATTCCGACGCTTCGGGGTCTTTTGGTTTTGGTGTTATTTTTGGTGATTCATGGTGCCATGGTAGCTGGCCCGAGACCTGGGTGCAAGAGGGTTTAGTTCGAGACCTTACCCTATTGGAATTCTTTCCAATAGTGGTGGCAGTATATCTTTGGCCGGACAGGTTACGGGATACCACAGTCCATTTCTGGTGTGATAACCTGTCCACGGTGCATGTTATTAATTCCTTGACATCAAAAAACCCTAGGGTCTTGCACCTGGTGCGCACCTTTGTTTTACATTGTCTCCGATTTAATATTCTGTTCCTGGCACGCCACGTCCCAGGTATTGATAATGGTATTGCTGATGCTCTGTCACGGAACCAGATGGAGAGATTTTGCCAGCTGGCACCGTGGGCCAGGGCTCAGCTGGACGTGGTGCCTCCAACACTATGGGAGATTGGCGGCTTGAGTCGGACAAGGCAATAAGCCTATCTATTGCGCCCAGCACTATGGCCAGCTACCAAAGATCAGGTAGGGAGTTATCGGATTTCAGGGCTGTTAGGGGGTATGTGCAAGAATGGCCAGTCCCGGTGGAGCATCTCATTGAGTTTTGTGTGGAAGGCAAAAGGAAGGACCTTGCTATCAAGACTATCAGAGGTAAGCTTTCTGGCCTTTCCTTTTTAGCTAAGTCTCAGGGGTTTCCAGATTTATTGGACGACTTCTGCATACGTAAGATGCTGGAAGGTTGGGCTCGGGAGCACCCCCGGCCCCAGGATACCCACTGTCCCATACACCCTGAGATTCTTAAAGGACTTCAGAGGCAGTGGGATGTTCTATGTGCTTCACCTTAGCCAGTGGGCCACAGTACAGTGGCTGGGCCGCTGAGGGATGCGCTGGGATGGGCTCCTTCCTATGCTTTTCCAGTCGGCAGTGGTTCATCATGTGCCACAGTTTTTGGTTATTCACCTGGGCGGTAATGACCTGGGTATGCTGAAAGGCAAGGCTCTTATTGAGCAGGCGTGTGCTGTCTTCCGGGCCATCGAAGGACGCTGGTCAGGAGTGCACTTGGTGTGGTCTGATGTTTTACCCTGTAGGCATTGGAATTGTGAGGGTGACCCTAGGGGCATAAATAGGACCCGAAAGAAAGTCAATAGACAACTCAGGCTGGCTTTTTTGGGCTCTGGTGGGTCGGTTATTCACCATCCAGAGATAAGACGCAGTAGGATAGAACTATATAGGTCAGATGGAGTCCATATGACAGATATGGGTAATGACATCTTTTTAGGGGACCTGCAGAGGGGTCTGCGTGAGTTGTTGTGTGGAGGTGGGGCAAGTGGGGACTAAACAGAGGTTTGTCCCCTCTTTGGTGGCAAGGAAGTGCAGGAAAGTGTAAAGGTGAAGGGCAGCTAGGTGACACCTTTAGGCACCTTTGGAGGTGATTGGCGGTTCCGGAGGCCTGCAGCTCCGGGTTATACGGCCCGAGGGCAGGATACGGGTCGCCTTTGGGGCCAACATGTCTCATCCACTCGGAGTTTCAGGGCACCGGGGGCAGGTGGTGATGTAGGTTGGCCTTCCTACACACCCTATGGGTGTGGTCAGGGCAAGGGGTTGGCAGATTGGCAGCCCCTTGCCTGGCAGGGGTTGAATCGCCCCAATAGCTGCAAGCAGGCTTTGCCTGACTCACCAGGAGAATCCCGCACTTATGTCCCCCTCTGTAGGTTCATTACGCAATGTGAATTTGGTTAATAAAGTGGCCCGTTATTTAACCCAAATATATATTGTGTCTGTGTCTTATTTCACCCCTGGGCCGCAACTTCCCATCTTAGCCTTAACTATGGTTTACATCACAATCCTACCCATGTCTACAGAGTTCAGTGGGACTTATTCTCATATAAGTTGATACAGGACTGCAGTCTTATTATTACAAATGCACTACTGCGAACTGTGGTTAACAATACTCAGATTCCCTATTAACCAGGGTTTGGAAAGCAACTTCAAACCTTGATTTCAAAACATGGTTTCTGGTGAACATGCCATTCACTGATGTATGCCAGGTCTCCAGTTGATTCCTCAGAGACGAAATAGGTTATTATTGTAAAATTGACCTTTGATAAGAGTAGCCTTTGCAGCCATATTGAATCTAAACACAGTTCTGTGAAACAGGCCTTCCAATACTGAATGTAATCATTTTGACTAGTTAAGAGAATGAAGTTAGAGATAGTAGAACATCCAGATGGCCCTTTTGATTGCTCCTACCCATCACGATAATCTGACAGAATCAAGTGGTAAAGCTTTTCGTGGACGGTATTGTTTTGCATCTGCAGGAAGGGGTTTCATGTTAATATTCTTATATAGTATGAGTGTGTGGGGATGGATAAATAAATAAATAAATGGAGTTCCCTTTACCCACTCCCTGAGTCAAGGTTCGTAGTAGATTTCATAGACTCACAGAGTAGAAAAGTACTTCAAAGGTAATTTATCCAGACTCCCTGTCGATGAAAGAAATCCACTACAACAGCATCTATGATGGGTTTGGCCTAGAAACCTCTGACAAAGGAAAGCTCACTGCCTTCTGAGCACTCTGTCAAACACCTCATATTGTCAGGAATCTTTTGGGCAACACCCAATGATGTTTGCTCACTTGCACAATAGAAATTTGCTTTTACAATGGAATTTCCAGTTTCTCTTCTCTCCCTAGCCCCCCAGGTCTCCCTAATCCCTCCAGAGCAGATTTGGGGGGGGCATATGGGACCCTACAGGAGGAAGAAGAAATCTTGTTTTATGAGTAGATGGTTGCCTGTGCTACCTTGGATGTCCACTTTTTCTTGTAATTTGAACTAGGGATGGGGGAGAAATTTGATTCAGTTTGCATTTATAGTCAGATCTATAAAATGTGCACTTTCCAAAACAATAGGGGAACCGAAACATAGCCATCCTTTGAAATCGCGTTTATCCGAATTTTGCAGTGCAGTTCTCCAACCAATATTTACCAAAATGTATATACTAAGGGCAAACGTGGTTGAAAATGAATAAATTGGTGAAAACAACATACAAAAATGCATTATGTTACAAGACATTTCTTGCAAAAATGTGTACATTAATCAAAACTCTTTACAAAAATGTGTTTCTTAGTGTCAGGCCCAGGATGTGACTCAGGAACCAGACCAACGATTGTAGTTAATTCGTGTTTTATTAGGGTAATGTCCAAACAAAGACTGCGTTTTCTCATGAAGCAATACAGGGATACAGGTCCTGCGGCATTGGGAGAAAGTTGACAGAGCAAGGGACTTCTTCCCGCCTGTTCTTTAAGAAGGGGCCAAACGGGCGCGCAGTCTTTCACTCCTCCTTAACTGCCCCTCAGGTACTGCCCGCCTTCCCCCCTTCTCTCCTGTCTTTTCAGCTGTCTGCGTGTGCGCGGTGAGGGGGGAAGCATCACCCCCTCCTCTTCTGAAGTTTCCGATTCCAGGATGGGGGATAGGGGAGGGGCTGATGGTAAACTGCCTCCCCGCTTTTCGGCTGTGAGCAGCCCTCCCTCTTCCCCCTCTTGCTCTGAGCCTGAAAGAGGGGGAGGCGTGAGAATGTCCAGGGAGGGCTCAGGCTCCCCGTTGCTAAGTGACCTTATCACTGGCAGTTCCTCTGTTTCGTCTTCGCTCCAAAGGGGGGAAGTTCCTCCTCCTTCCCTCTGCCATCCATCCGAATACTCTTCTCCCAACTCTCCGGGATCCAGCTCCCCAGGATTGGGACCCCAGCTCTGCCTTCCGACACCATCCCCCCTCCCCGGCTGTGCCCCCCTCCCCTTGTCTGGCTTGGGACGGTGGGGAAAACGTTGATGGAAAAGTTTTACCAATTCTGGAGCATGCACATCAGCTGCATCTTCCCATGATCTGTCAGCCACCCCATAGCCTTTCCAGTGAATCAAGTACTGCAGCTTGTGGCGTCTGATCCTGGAATCTAAGATCTCCTCAACTTCAAACTCAAGCTGCTCATTTACCAGGAGTGGAGCTCCGGGAGGTTCCTCCGGCCGTAACTCACTGGGAGGGGCGGCTTTCGTTAAGAGGGATCGATGGAACACAGGATGTATTTTAAACGTGTCAGGCAGCTTCAGTCGGTACGCCACGGGATTGATTTGAGTTTCTATTTCGAAAGGACCCACCCTCTTGTCTTGTAATTTTCTACATTTGCCCGGCATCTGGAGGAAGCGGGTGGACAGCCATACCTGGTCTCCTGGTTGAAGGGGGGGGCCTCCTTCCTGTGCAGGTCAGCAACTCGCTTGTACTCCGTTTTGGCTTCGTTTAACTGCTGTTTCAGTGTCTGTTGCGCCGCTTGCAATTCCTTAAGGAAGTTCTCAGCTGCTGGTACCAGCATTCCTTCTGAGCTGCTTGGAAAGACTTTAGGATGGAATCCATAATTAGCGAAGAACGGGGTTTGTTGAGTGCTGGAGTGCAGAGAATTGTTGTAGGCGAACTCTGCAAAATGCAAATATGATACCCAGTCAGTCTGTTGATAGGACACACAACTTCGTAAATATCTTTCCAAAACGGCGTTCAAGCGTTCCGTCTGCCCATCTGTCTGGGGGTGATGGGCGGAGGAGAGTTTTAATTCCGTCTGCAACTGTTTCCACATTGCTCTCCAAAATTTGGCTGTGAACTGAGTTCCTCGGTCTGAGACTACGCTGTTTGGCAATCCATGCAGCCGGTAGACTTCTTTTATGAATAACTTGGCCGTTTCTTTAGCCTCTAAGGCCCCTGCACAAGGAAGAAAGTGTGCCATTTTGGTAAGTAGATCCACCACTACTAAGATGGCTGTCATTCCTTGGGACTTGGGTAGATCAGTTATAAAATCCATGGAGAGGTCTTTCCAGGGTTCGTGTGGGACAGGCAACGGTTGTAACAGTCCTGCTGGTGTCCCTGTTTGTGTTTTTGTCCGCAGACAGACAGAGCAGGACTTTACATAACTCTCAATATCCCGACGCATTTTAGGCCACCAGAAGTCCTTGGCCACGTTCTGAATGGTCTTGTAAATCCCAAAGTGTCCCGCTGTGATGGAATCATGACACTGGCGTAGGATTCTGAGCCTTAATTCCCCTTCTGGCACATATCTGGCGGTTTTGAACCATAACAGTCCATTTCTCCAGTGAAAGGTTACTTCTGAGTCTTGACCTTGTCCCGTCTCCTGCTGATATTTTAGCATGTCTGCATCTTCTTGTTGTGCCTTTTTGAGTTCCTCTTCCCATGAAGGCTGGCATACTCCCAACGTTAATTTCTCTGGCGGGATTACGTACTGAGGCTGGTCCTCGGATTCACTTTCTTTGTATTGTGGCTGTCTGGATAAGGCATCCGCTCTCTGGTTTTTGGCTTGGGCATGGTAAGTAATCTGGAAGTTAAACCTAGTGAAGAACTGGGACCATCTTATCTGTCTCTGGTTCAGCTTTCTGGCTGTTTGGAGGCTTTCAAGATTCTTGTGGTCGGAGCGCACTTCAATTCGATGAGAGGTCCCCTCTAGGTATTGTCTCCAGTTTTCAAAAGAGTCCTTGATGGCCAGCAGCTCCTTCTCCCAAACTGTGTAGTTCTTCTCTGCAGGCTTTCACTTCCGAGAGAAGTACGCACAGGGGTGCAGCTCCTTCCCTTCTTGGTCTAATTGTAGCAGGACCCCCCCGATGGCAAAATCTGAAGCATCTGCTTCCACTACGAAAGGGAGGTTCGGATCAGCAAAGCGCAGAATGGGCTCAGTAGCAAACCTTCTCTTCAGCTCCTCAAAGGCCTCGGTGGCGTTCTCTGTCCATTGAAACTTCTTCTTCCCCCTTAAACAGTCAGTCAGAGGAGCTGTTAATTTGGAAAACCCTGGAATGAACTTTCTGTAATAATTGGCAAACCCCAAAAACCATTGTACATCCTTTTTGGTGACAGGTTGGCCCCAGTCCAATATGCAGCTTACTTTCCCTGGGTCCATCTCCACGCCTTCCGCTGAGATTCGATATCCAAGGAAGTCTAGAGACTTGAGGTCAAATCCACATTTCTCTAATTTAGCATACAGGTGATTTTCTCTCAGTCTCTTCAACACCGTCTTCACATGCTGGTCGTGGTCTTCCTGGTTCTTTGAGAACACCAGGATATCATCTAAGTAACAGATTACATACGTGTCCAACAAGTCTCTAAACACGTCGTTCATGAATTTTTGAAAAATTCCTGGCCTTCCACAAAGCCCGAACGGCATGACCAGGTATTCATACTGTCCGTAAGCGGTCAAGAATCCTGTTTTCCATTCATCTCCCTCCTTCATTCTGATCAGATTGTACGCTCCTCTCAAATCCAACTTCGTGAAGATTTTTGCAGAGCGCAGTCGGTCCAGCAACTCTGAGATCAGGGGCAGCGGGTAGCTGTTGGGGATGGTGATCTGGTTCAATGCGCGATAGTCGTTACAGGGTCTGAGTTCCCCCCCTTCTTTTTCACAAACAATAGTGGCGCTCCAGCAGGGGATTGTGAGGGGCGTATGAATCCTCGCCTCAGGTTTTTATCCAGGAATTCCTTCAGGGCCTCCCTCTCATTCTCTGTGAGAGAGTAGATTCTCCCTGATGGGATGCTGGCTCCTGGCACTAGGTCAATCGCACAGTCGTAAGGGCGGTGGGGGGGTAAAGTCTCTGGCTCTTTTTCATCAAACACATCTTTGAATTCTTCATACTTTGGCGGCAGGGTCACTTGCTCGATCTCTTGCACTGCCCCCGCTAAGGTGTTCTTGATTCCTTCAGGTTGACAGTTCTCCTGGCAATACTGTGAGGTGAACCACACCACCGCCTCCTTCCAACTTATTTTGGGTTCATGCTTTGCTAGCCAGGGCATTCCCAGAATCAACTCAAAGTTCGAGAGATCTGACACGTATAGCGAAATGAACTCTTTGTGCCCAGGGATTTGAAGTTTCACTTCCTCCGTGGCTTGTGTCACCCCTCCTGACTTCAGGGGTCTCCCATCGATAGTCTCCACAGCTAGGGGAGCATCCAGTTTCCACCGGGAAATTCCATGACGCTTGACTAACTTTGCATCAATAAAATTTGTGGAGGCTCCACTGTCAATTAAGGCAGTGGAATTAAACACCACTCCTCTGGAAGTTGTAATCCGAATAGGCAAGACCAACACCCCCTTTGAGGGAGGTTGGATCATTGGGGGGCCTTTATACAACACTGCCCCCAGTCCACCGGCCTGCATGTAGACTGGGTGTTCTAGTTTCCCGACGGCTCGGCTTTCCCCCCTTTCAGTCCACAGTCTCTGGCCACATGGCCCGGCTTTGAACAATAAAAGCATAAACGTTCCCGGCGTCGTCTTTCCTTTTCTTCTTCCGACAGTCTTGGCCTAGCCCCTCCCTGTCCCTCACTTGCATTACCTGCCATCCCTGTAGTGGGAAGGGTCTTGTTGCGGGATGCCGAGGCTGAGTATCTCGGGACCTCCTGCTTCCTTTCCAGGCGCCTTCCTTCCATCCGGTGATCTATCTGTAGCCATAGCCGGATGAGCCCTGGTAGGTCAGCGGGGTGGGAGGTCCTGGCCAACTCATCCAGGATTTCAGCATTTAATCCACTCCGGTACATAAACATCAGGGTGGCATCATTGTAACCAGTTTCCTGGGACAGAATTTTAAAAGCGTTAGTGTACTCAGAAACAGTCCCTTTAGCTTGCTTCAGAGCGCCTAGTTGCCGCGCTACTGTTTCAGCCCTTTGAGGGTCTTGAAACATCTCGGTCATCTCCTGTATAAATCCTCTGTACCTTCCTAAGACAGTATCCTTTCTCACGAGATACGGAGTCACCCATTTTGCAGCTTCTCCCTCCAGGAGGCTAATCACGAAAGCTACTTTAGCCCCATCGTCTGGAAATTCCGTGTGCCTGACATCCAGATATAACTCACATTGAGCCACGAAGGTTGCCAACTGATCACTTTGTCCCGCGTATTTTGGGGGCAATCCAATGGGAACCTTTACTACGGCAGCTGGAGGGGCTGTTCGCATCTGGTCTATCGTGGCCTTCAAGGTTTGATTATCCGTCTTCAGCACCTTGACTGCTGCTAGCAGGGCTTGAACATCCGTCTGCAAATCAGCTACCTTAGTCCTCAGGAGTTCCACTTCTTCCGTCTCAGAAGTGGGGTTCGTCCCCCCCGCTGCTCCCTTTGACATCTTGTCCCAGTCAAGTGAAGAGAGCGTTGAGGGTGATTTAGGTGGCTCTGTGAAGCTGTCAGGCCCAGGATGTGACTCAGGAACCAGACCAACGATTGTAGTTAATTCGTGTTTTATTAGGGTAATGTCCAAACAAAGACTGCGTTTTCTCATGAATCAATACAGGGATACAGGTCCTGCGGCATTGGGAGAAAGTTGACAGAGCAAGGGACTTCTTCCCGCCTGTTCTTTAAGAAGGGGCCAAACGGGCGCGCAGTCTTTCACTCCTCCTTAACTGCCCCTCAGGTACTGCCCGCCTTCCCCCCTTCTCTCCTGTCTTTTCAGCTGTCTGCGTGTGCGCGGTGAGGGGGGAAGCATCACCCCCTCCTCTTCTGAAGTTTCCGATTCCAGGATGGGGGATAGGGGAGGGGCTGATGGTAAACTGCCTCCCCTCTTTTCGGCTGTGAGCAGCCCTCCCTCTTTCCCCTCTTGCTCTGAGCCTGAAAGAGGGGGAGGCGTGAGAATGTCCAGGGAGGGCTCAGACTCCCCGTTGCTAAGCGACCTTATCACTGGCAGTTCCTCTGTTTCGTCTTCGCTCCAAAGGGGGGAAGTTCCTCCCCCTTCCCTCTGCCATCCATCCGAATACTCTTCTCCCAACTCTCTGGGATCCAGCTCCCCAGGATTGGGACCCCAGCTCTGCCTTCCGACAATTAGGAGAAATTCATACTAAAATGGTGAAGAATTTTCATGAGTTTTTTTTTAAAAAAACACCCGCAAATTTCTGCAGAAATGTGGAGAACCAAATTTAAGGTTGGAAAAATGAGACACTGAGAGAGCTGGAACTGATAGATCCTTCCATCCCTAATTTGAACCCATTCACTTGGGTCCTAGCCTCTGGAGTAACAGAAAACAAACATTCTCCAACATCTATGTGGACAGCCCTTCAACTATTTATCCTCAAGGCTGGCCAAGTTCTCTTGGCACCTGAGGCAGAAAATCTCCACAAGTTTCTTTCCACTTCCCTGACAGTAAGAATACAATAACAATTGATTAAATAACTAACAATTTGCAGCCTTTTCTTGACATCCAAAGGCAGCTTCCTGTATTTTCAGGGAAAGGCATGCACCAAATTCTTCTCTCTGGCTTCTGGCTGTTCATTTTTGAATGTGCTAGCTTTCTTATTGATTGACTGTGTTGTGCTGAATTTTTGTATTTTCTAAGTTTTAATATTGTACAACGCCTAGAGCAGAGATAGCCAATGGGTGCCCTCGAGATGTTGTTGGACTCCAACTCCCATCAGCCCCAGCCAGCATAGTGAATGATGAGGAATGATGTGAGCTGAAGTCCACAACATCTGTGGGGCACCCTGTTGCCTATTCCTGGCCTAGTGTTTTATTGAATGAGGTGACTGATTTTTTTAAAAAATAAGAAGACATAAATAAATTAATTAAAATGTGCAGAGTTTTTTTATTTTGTTTTGCTAATGTGGAAGCATTCAGATACACAACACACACATCCCAATCCCCAACAGTGTTGTGCTTTCAACCAGGACCTTTCTTGCCAGCCATTTGATTCTCCTGAATGTATAAATTGGCCTTGTGACTGACTGTGTATGTGTTGACTTTGTATGTTTACGTCTAGACATATGCTCAGTAGGAGGGAGCAAACGTTTATATTTCAGAGCAAAGGGAAAAAGTATGGGTGTTGGGATATAAGTACTATAGCCCCTAGTCTAATGGGTGATAGAGTCATTAATTCTTCTGATTAACTTGGCCTTGGGGTTCATGAAAATGACATCCACCCCTTCCCCTCCTCTTCCCCCTTCTTCTCATCTCATTCTGTGGAACGAGGGAGCATTAAAACAACAACAACAACACACTAAGCTAATTAGAGAGAAGCCAGGAGAACAGAAGCAGTGAGAGACAGTTTTGAGCATTAGTGAGACTTGTTTGGGGAGAGGCTGTGACAAGCGCCTCAAAAGCATTATTGTCAAATGTGTCACTGTTTCATAGATGGCTAGAACTACCTTTTGAGCTTCACGCTGATAGTTAATGATGTGAAACTATAAAAAGATTGAAAAGGGAAAAGGGAAAATGTCAGCCTCAACTGGATTTTAATCAGAGGCTGCTCTCCCCTTCCCCATGCAAAAACAGTCTTGGAAGTAGCGAAAGTTCACTTTCTCTCTCTCTCTCTCTCTGTCTCTCCCTGCCATGTTTCCCCTGCACATTTTCCTGCTCTCTCGTAATAACTGTTTACAAAGAAACAGTAGGGGAAAGAAATCAAAGCTCCATCTTGTCTTAACTGCTGGAATAAAGCCTTCATCACTGTTGACTTTACTTTTGGTGAGAAGATTGGTGGTGAGCAAGGGCGGGGAGCTTGTGCAAGGATGTGGATGACAAAAATAAGCAGAGATTGATGGGAGAGACAGCAATAGCTCTTGTTTGTTGTTTTGTGACGTGCTGAGCAGAAGCCATCTTCACACTGTGAGATGTAACAAAGAAATCTAAAGTGATTACACAGGTTCATTTGTCAGTATCGCTGCTCCAGCTCTATTGCTGTGTGCGGCGATGAGATGACAAGGCATTTATTGCTGATGGTTGGTTATTAGTCGCATTATAGGAAGCATTAACACAGTCTAGGATACATAGACCGGGGAGACAATAGCTTTCTGGGCTCCAAACTCAGCAGGGTATCCTTATCATTAAATTTGGCACTGCCAATTTAGTTTTTTTAAAATAAATAAAAACAATGGAAAAGAAACGTTGATGAAACTAAATCTGAAAGCCACACTTAAGGATGATCAGTAGGTTCTCTGCATGAAGACATTTCAGAAAACAAAGCCCATAAAATAGATATATAAGGCTGTAAATAGTTTTTGCAGCTCCTCATGATGCTCTCTACTGCATGTTGACTTCCTTACTACTGCATGTTCTCTTGTAGCAAATTTGATAGTTGAAAAGCTTTTACCATTGGATGCTACAGACAGCAGTCATACTGAGTGTCACATATGGCAAAAGGTTATAAGCTTTCTCTCTTGTGTAAGGTGTTGTATTAATCACATGAGTGTACGTGGAATTTTGTTGTCATGTTGATATTAGATTATAAGCAGGGCCTTGCTTTTTTGACATTTATTGGGGTGTGGTGCCTAGTTATTTTAGGGAATTATTATCATTATTATCACCACCACTGTCTATAATTGATGTTATCGTAGCACAACGTAAATCCCATGCATAAAAATATGCTTTGTTTCTTCTTCATCTTCCCATAAGTATCATAAAACATTATTATTATTTATTTATTATTTGATTTATATCCCGCCCTTCCTCCCAGCAGGAGCCCAGGGCGGCAAACAGAAGCGCTAAAAACATGTTAAAACATCATAAAAACAGACCTTAAAATACATTAAAACAAAACAAAGTTAAAAACATTTTTTAAAAGCTTTAAAAACATCTTTAAAAAAAGGGTTAAAAATTATTAAAAAACCATATTAACAAGCAATTCTAACACAGATGTAGACTGGGATAGGTCTCAACTTAAAAGGCTTGTTGAAAGAGGAAACAACCGTATTTATTTAAATATCACCCTTTATCAGAAGATACTCAGGGTGCTGTACAAATTGTGTGAAAAGAATTTTGTACTATTTCTTTGCTAGGACCCCAAATTAAAAGGAAGATTTTATTATTGATTGATTGATTAATTTGTTCATATTCATTACCTGCCCTTCATCCAGGGGAGGCAACATAAAAATCCACCGGAATCAGATACATTCAGTAAAACCAGAAGAAATATTGCACTAAAACTGTAAACAATGAAACTCATCAATTCACTAAAACTTCCCCTCCCCAAAAATATGGGCATGTTTTGTGATGCCTTGGGCTTCTTTGGAAGGGATATAAATTTAATAAATAATAATAATAATAATAATAAATTGATACCTACGAAAAGTATATAAAGTTGGAGCAAGACACACCTCGGAGAGGATATTCCATAACCAGGGGCTGCCACTGAAAAGTTCCTGCCATGCATGCACCATTGCCCTACTTGCACTACATTGGGTGGCAGCACCACAAGCACGGCCTCCCATGCAAATCTCAAATCTTGGACAGATTGATATGGGAGGATGTGCTCCTTCAGATATTTCAGGCCCAAGTTATTTAGGGCTTTATTCATCAGCAATAGCACTTTGAACTGGGCCTGGAAGCACATTGGCAATCACTGCAGATCTTTTAAAACTTCCATAATATGCAACTGGTAAGAGGCGCCAGTCAGCACTTGGTTTGCCTCATTCTTCTGAGCCGTCAGCCGTCAGCCCAACCCAGAACATATTACTATAGTCCAATCAGGAAATTACCAGAGCACCTGGGCTCCTGCTGGGAGGAAGGGCAGGATATAAATTAAATAATAAATGACTATGCCTGATTTTGGAAGGGTTTCAGAAGGGCTATAGCTGGTGAATCAGCCAGAGCTGATAAAAGGCACTCTTTGCCACCAAAGTTACCTGGACCTCCAGTGACAGTGCTGGATCGAGGAGCACCTCCAATCTATGCAGGCTTCAGGGAGAGTGCATCCCTAACCAGGGCATCTCCCCTCTTCTTGGACCTAAGTATCTAGAACATACAGCACCTCTCCCTTGTTGGGATTCACTCTATTGGCTCATATCCAGCCCATTACTACTTCCAGTCAATGGTCCAGCACCTGGACTCTCTCCCTTGATTCAGATGGAACAGAAAGATAGAATTGTTGTGTGTTATCAGAGCACTGATGACACCTCACTCCAAATCCCTGATGACATCTCCCAGCAGCTTCATATAGATGTTGAACAGTATTGAGAGACAAAATTGAACTTCTCAGGATACTGCAGGTAAATGCGCATGGTGTCAAGCAAAACCTTCCAGTGTTTCTTTCTGGAAACAGTCCCAAAAGCAGAAATGGAGCCACTTAAAACAGTGCCTCCCACTCCCAACCCATAGAGCTTCTCCAGCAAGAGAGAGTACTCAGTGGAATCAAAAGCCTCTGAGTGGACAAGGAGATTCAACAAGGTTGCATTCCCCCTGTGTGTCTCCTCACAAAGGTAATCAGTAGGGTGACCAAGGCAGTAGGGTGACCAAGGCAGTAGGGTGACCAAGGTTCATGGAAGACCTCTTAAGGAAGTGATGTACTATTGCCTCCTTCAGCACAGTGGCACCTCCCATTCCTGCAACAAAGCATTCACCACCCCCTGGACCCACCTAGTCATTCCCCTCTAGCTAGCCTTTATAAGCAATGATGGGCAAAGGTTGAAAGCCCATCCATCTGAGCTTTCCACATATTCAAGCCACAACAATAGAAAATGATCCAAAATAACATGTCTAGCTGGTGCTCTGGACATCTCCACAGGGCTAATCTGGTGCTCTGGACACCCCCACAGCAGGGTCCAATTTCATGTGAAAATAATTTTAGAGAGAAGAACTTTGAGAAGGGGACATTCTCATTGGTGTGGATGTACCACTGCAACATTCATGCTGGCTGAAGGACTCTGGAGCTTTACTATTACAAGAGAAGAGGACAAAAGGGCAAAGCACGGAAAACATTTGAAAGCTTTTGAGCAATTGTTTGCACTAGTTTGCTAATATTATACTGCTTTCCGGAAGTATTTTGATGCTGTTGGAAGCTGTACTTTTTACCAGTGTTTGTTGGTTACTGTTGTCTATGCCCACTGTTGGAAAATGGTGACCTGGCTATTGTCATACATGCCAGGGTAACTTCCAGATTAGATTACTGCAATGTGCTTTAGGACTGTCCTTGAAGATGATTCAGAAATTTCAAGTGGTGCAAAATGCAGCTGCTCATTTAATGAGCCAGCTGTCATAAATATATTTCACCAATTTTAAAACAGCTTCACTGGCTACCATCTTGTTTCCAAACCCATTTCAAGGTGCTGAAAAAAAGTCTTGGTCAAAGAACACTTCCACCCTATAACCACCCTTGGAGATTATTCAGTAAGAATATGGTCTCAGGACTGTCTATAACAAACAGAGCCTTTTCTGTGATGGCTAAATTCTCTGCATCAGGATATATTCCTAAATCTGAATTCTGCATGGTTCAGATGTAATTATAAACCATGACTTATTGTTGCAAGAGCTTGCCTGAATCTCCTCCTTCCCTTCCCTCTTCCTTCCCAAATGAACAAGCAACTATGGTTAGTTTAAAAGCTGAAGTGGAAGCATTTGATCTCCTTTCATATGCAAATGAAGAGGTGAGGTAGGGAGGAGCATGTGAGCCAAGATTAATGTAAGCTTGTTAATGTAACAATAAACCATGGATTGTTCTTACATCTGTACTGGGCCATAAATAATTCAGCTTTAGTAATATAACCTGGTTCAGAAAGCATGTTTTTAAAACAAGATGTTAATTTAGAACTCTTTAGGGAAAAATATTTATATAAGCATACGTCAAACAGGTGGAGCCATACAGAGAATTTTTGAGTTCTGTCAAGACCTGTTCAGGCACCCTACACCCAACTTCCCTGGCCTTGCTCATTGAGTCTTTGACCTTCCCATGCTGAAGGAAAAGGTCTGAAAGGGGCATCTACCCACACTGACTTGAATGTGAGTAGAAGCCTTACGTGATTTGGAACCCTTGTTTATCAGGGCTCCTGTTTGCACAGAGGGTTCTACTCATGTTCCAGCAAATGTTCCATTCAGACCTTCCCACATAATGTTAGAAGGTCGGGAAAGAGGGTGCATGAAGATATTGGGTGGATGACTCCTACATGATCAGCTCTCTCCCATGCATTTAGGAAATAATGCCTGAACAGGGTTTGTTGTCTCCAGATGTGTCAGATGCCTGAAAGGTGAATAACAGAATAATGTAGACAAATCAATACTGCCAATAAACTACCTTTAACGAAAAATCATTTCCCCCAGGGGACAAGGGGGAAAATGTGCTTTTGGTAATATAGAAAAACCTGGGAGTTATTGACAAGGCAGAGCCACCGTAGGGTAAAAGTAGTTCTTTTGTTGCAACTGAAATCCCAGACACATGATATTCACTGCCTTTCAGATGGTTTCAAGATTTAGCCACCATCATGCAAAGAACCTAAACTCTGCATTACACCATTTGGCCTTCTTGGGACTAAACTGGTTTTTGAACTTTCAAATTGACTTTTGTTCAGTCTTGGCCAAAAGCCTAATTTGTAAATGGGATTATATCCAACTAAGTAATTGCACTCATGCAATGGCTTCTGCTTGTGCATTGGAAATTTCCTTCCCTTTCTCCTCCTCCCCCTCTCAAATCTGCTCTAGAGATTTGGGAAAAGGACAGAGTAGACTTGGAGAACATGCAAGGGGTGCAGGGAGGGTCAGAAGGAGGAGAAGTTCTGTTGTGTGAGCGCAGTGGCTTTGCTGGATACAGCCCCTGGCCAAGACTTAAAAGAAGAAAGAAAGATTTGCTCATGCCTTAACAGTGATTTTGAGAGAGGGAGAGAGAGAAATATCTGGTAAGTCTCCAAAACAAGGTACATCTAAAGATGGCTTCACTGTTGCTCACTGTGAACAGTCTATACCAGCCTTTTTCAACCAGTGTGCCTCCAGATGTTGTTGGACCACAACTCCCATCAGCCTCAGACAGCATTGCCAATGGTCAGGAAAGATGGGAGTTGTGGTCCAACAACATCTGGAGGCACACTGGTTGAGAAAGGCTGGTCTATACTCTAAAATACCTGCAGTGCCTTCCGCTGCACACTGCGGTGAAAGATCGGAGCCTTGGACAAGCTGCCTTCCATGGAAACTTTTGTGCCATTACTAATGTTCTCAATGAAGAATCTTAATCAGGGATGGCACCAGGCATGATTGGGCCCTTGAGCAACAGCCTGCCCTGGGCCCGCAGTGTCATATTCTGCAAGGCCTCCTTCCGATGCAGGCAGCAGGGGGCATAAATAGGCCTGCCGGCCCCACCTACTTTCTGTGTTACTGCAGTGCATGCACATGCCACACACGATTGCTGTCACCTAAGATGGCAGTGTGAGCATCAACACCTCAGGAATGCCCCCACTTCCATCTTGGGTATTGGTAGGCATGAGGACATAGCGTCCTAATATGCTGACATGGTGATGCGGGAGGTAGGTGGGGCGGGCACACTAATTTAAGCCTGTGCTGCCTGTATCATGATGCTTGCCTGGGAGCTCCTGCTCTGTGATCTGCAGCAGTGTCGGGTCACTGGTTCCACAACTCAACAACATTGACTCAAATTGTGGAGCAGGAGCTCCACCCTCCTAGCCTAAGGAGTGGCCCTTCAGGGGGCCTTTTGGGCTGCAGGGCCCTCAACTAGGGCCCAACCTATCTGCCCGCAAAGCTTGGAAAAGTTACTTTTTTGAACTACAACTCCCATCAGCCCCAGCCAGCATGGCCACTGGATTGGGCTGATGGGAGTTGTAGTTCAAAAAAGTAACTTTTCCAAGCTCTGCAATCCTAATTTGAAAACTGGTCATTTAACAAAACACATTACCCCCTTGTGAAAATTATGTTCCAAAGCCAGGATGTCTAGTTTGGGGATCAAACTTTAGGACCAAGTCCTAATCACAAAATTTGAAATGTATGTTTTGCACTTTTCAAAATCCTATTCCAACTCCAGTAGAGATAAAATGGCTTTCGTAACACCACTTGTAAAAATGCCCTTTCAGTGCTGTGGTAAATGTTCCAGCTGTTGTGCTGTGTGTAGTTGTGTTGCTTAATTTCGTTTAAAAGCAGCACCACAGCAAGCAGAGTAACAGCAGATGTGGAAATGCGAGTGTGCCAGCGTATGCGTGCGTTTGCCTAAGAAAGCAGGCTTTTACCCTGCATCAGCATCACTGAGACTTGAGACTTAGTAAAATAAGAAAAGCTACTTTATTTATAGAAATACATAGTAGGTAGAAAGGCATACCTAGTTCTAACTAACTAGCTAAGTTGGAGGCATAACGCCCAGGTGCGGGAGTTAGCCCCATGCTTGGAGAGAGCAGAGACAAAGGGATGTCTCCTCTCTCTTGGACAGCCAGAGAACAAAGGAGCAGAAAGGGCAGGAGGAGGAGGGGCAGGTAAGCTTCCCTAAAGGCATCACAGTCTAGCGACAGAAGGAAGTCAGTCAGAGCATCACAGGTAAAAGGTAAACAAGCCTGTCCACCTGGAGGACCCTAGCTCTATCTTCCTTCTGGAGCTTAAACAAAAGAACAAAACAGGAGTTGCTCTTGCCCCACTTCCAACACCAACCAGCTGGCCTGGTGTTTTTTCTGCTACATCACTTATTCCTGATCATTTATTCTTCTTGCGCTTTTGTCCACAGCTTTCCTTTTTGACTCTCATTGATCTCCTTTTCCCTTCATTGCTGTTTCATTTCCTTGATAGGATCCTCGATGTTCTGAATCCTAATCGACATGGAACATTGTGCTCTGCTTCTCTTTATCTCAATGGCCCAGTGTAAGATTTTGTTTACATATTATTTCACTAGCTTCTGCTCTAGGGCAGCTCTGCTGCCTTACTGTCAGCATAAAACCATGTTGGAAGCTTTGAGTGAAGCCAGTCCACTGGAGTGTGCAGTAAGTTGAATTGCCACTTCTTCCTGCTGTTCCTGTGATAGATAGTACCATAAAATGGATGTGATGTGGTTATTAGGCTGTGATTCGGTTCATACTGAGCTGTATTGATTGGTGTTGGTTCAGTGCTTGCTACACATTTTATCAATTGACCTTCCAGACTGTATTCCTGCTTGGCTTCTTTTACCTCTAATTCTGCTTTATCGCCAGTTTCACAGCTCCTGTTTTTTGTTTGGTTGATTTCTTACAGTTCTTCTTAATGATATTCCCCCCCTTTTTTTTTCTATTACTGAAAACGACTTCTCTAATAAGACCACATTTCCAAACACAAATACAAGCACACATATACCCACACCCACCCATGCATTCGTTTGTTCATTTGTATCTAGACTCCTTACTTTTCTGACATGTCAATTTCATTATCAGTCTGTTTTTCCAAAGCGTTTCAGACCTCACCTGGAATTGTTGTTAAGATTTTTCTTCTTCGTTGCAATAACCTTGATGCTAGTTAGCATCACTTGTGAATGCAGAAGCAAGGCTTGCATTAGATAAGGGGGCCTTTATGACCAACCCTTGTGCCTCTCCAGCTTGTGTCAGAAATAATGGCTAGAGTGCAACAGTTTGGATACAGTTGCTTTCAAAGCCGCTGATGTCGAAGCAGACTTAATTATTTATAAGCATTTCCTGATTTTTATTGCTTTGTCATTTGTAGGACTGTTAGGACAGCAGGGATACAAAATGTTTTCTCATCAACCAGTTTTGACTTTGGAACAGGCATCATTATTCTTCTGCCCAGTCCCTCCTTTTACTTTGCTTTTCCTTTCTCAAGTGGAGACGCAAATGGCACTCTATTTCTTTTTAGTAGAAGTCGTGACAGGGACCAAATGTCATTGCTGTATATTAGGCAGCCAAAAAAGAAAATCAGTTCTCAGTGCAGTGTATGGAGAGCATAAACCCCCCCTCAGCAACAGTTGAATAGGCAACCAACTCATAAAATTGTTTAAGGGTTCAGGGGTTGTAGTGCTCATACATTGCTTGCATGTTTGGAAATGGTTACATTTGTACCTAGTCCAAAATTATGGAAGTTTCCAGAATTCTTTCCATGTGCACTTCTTCCAGGATTGTGAAGTTCTGGTGTACTTGGTCTTGTTTCTGAAATGGAAGTGATGCATTTGATATTTTCCATACTGTTTTCTGTTGTTGTTTTTTAATTTCTGAATTTTATATAGAGTATTATGCATGCATGTCCAGTTGGCTGCATGCTTTCAGTTCCTTCATCTGTGTCTTTCCCACTCTATATTAATGACGCACATGTGTGCATTGGTAAGCATTGCAAAAAGCAAGCAAACAAACAAACAAAATCAACCTTGAGGTGATTATACATGAAGATGCAACCTTGAGGTGATTATGCATGAAGATGCAATTACATTGGTAAGTATTGCAGAAAAACAACAACAACCTTGAGGTGATAGTTCATACAATTGCATGAAGATTCCTTTTGTGCAGTGTTTTATCAATAAATTGCACACATTGAAAAAAACACTACAAACAAGCAGCCTTGATGTGATGGGATGCACTACTGGATCAGTATAATTCTTGCATGGTGTTCTACCAATACGTAGGAACAAAGCTGCACATAAGTTTAAAAAATCACAAACAGAATCTTCACATAATCATACATATGATCATATTGAGATGGTGCTTTTTTGTAGTGTTTTATTAATGCATGCATGCCCATCATTTACATACAGGGGACAAAAAGCACAAATAAATAGAAGGACGTGAAAGCTGCAGCATGGTGTGCATGCACCAATCCTGGAGTTATTTTTAGAATGTTTTTCTAGTTATACTGGAACTGAGGAGGAGTGGGTTGTTATGTGGGGCTAATAACACTTTCCTGACTTTTACTGGGATAATGAATATAAATATCCAGGAGTGTGGTTGTGGTGCAACTGCAGGTATTCCTGGATGAGAGTGATTATCTAAATCCACTACAATCTGGTTCAGATCTGGTTTCGGAACCAAATCATCCTTGGTCGCCCTGATTGATAACATTTATCATGAGAGAGACAGGGGGACTGTGACCCTGTTATTTCTGTTTGATCTCTCAGTGGCTTTTGATACCTTTGACCATGGTATCCTTCTGGACTGCCTCCGTGGGCACCATATCACAATCATTCCATTCTTACCACCAGGGCTGTGTTCAGAAAGTAGCACAAGGGAAGTACTACTCAGTCCCCTGACACTTGTGCTATGGGTTCTGCAGAGTACTATCCTCTCTCCAGTGCTATATGAAGCCATTGGGAGTGGTCATTAGGAGCTTTAGAGCAAGGTGCCATCAGTAAGCTGAAGATACGCGGCTCTGTTTCTCCATAACATCTGAATCAGAAGTGGTTCTGAAAGCTCCAGACCAGTATTTGAATGCAGTGGTGGACTGGGTGAGGACCAGTAAACTGTGTTTGAATCCTAGGAAGATGGAGGCTGTTTGGGTGGCTCCCGCATCTGGGATATGGGCAAGTTACCCATTTTGGATGGAGTCTCACTCCCTCTGAAGGAGCAGGAACATAACTTGGGAGCACTCCTGGATCCGTCTCTGTCACTACAGGCCCACATGTCCTCTGTGTCAAGGAGTGCCTTTTACCAACTTCATCTGCTTCACCAGCTATGGACAGGGATAGTTTGACCATTGCATTGGTATTGGTAACCTCAAGGATGGATTACTGCAATATGCTCTATGTGGGGCTGCTCTTGTGGCTGGCTCAGAAGCTCCAGCTAGTGCAGAATATGCTAGCCAGATTGCTGATGGGAGCACATGGCTGACCACTTGTGACACCATTGTTAAAACAGCTGCACTGGCTGCCCACTTACTACCAGCTAGGTTCAAGGTCCATGTATTAATTTATAAAGCCCTGAACAACTTAAGTCCAGGGTACCTTAGGGACTGCTTGAACCCTTATATTCCAGCTCAGTCACTGAAGTAATCTGTATGAGCATCTCTGGCTGTCTGCCATATTGGTGAGGCTTATTTCACATCAGCATGAAATCGAGCCTTTAGTGTCATCAGCCCAGGCCTGTGGAATGCTCTGCCAATAAAGATTCAGCAGGTGATTTCCATTTTAACCTTCAAATGTTTGCTGAAAATCTTTATTTGCTACAAGGCTTATGCAGACAATTAAGATAAACACTTTCTGTAATAGTTAGTAGGTGATCTGTTTTAATTTTTTTTATTTGGTTTTATTATGCATATATAATTATATATATATATATATAAACGGGTTTGATTTTTTAAACAAAATTGCGGTATATAAGTATTTTTATGAATGAATGAATAAATAAATAATATATAGTACTTTGAATAGTCAAAAAGGCTCTGCTTCTATTATTATTATTATTTCATAATAATATAGGAAAGGAAACAGTTATGAACAACCCAGTAGCAGTTCATTTAACGTGTTTGTTAATCAAACAAAAGATCTCCCTATGGGCTTTTCCCCACTTCTGTGATTATTTGTGATTTCTGGACTGGGCTTTTAAACCATTTTCAAGAAAGGGGAAATGCTCAAGTTCCCCTAAGCAAATTAGAACCACAGCATGAGGAATCAGGAGTCCATTGGGGGTTTTTCAGGGGGGGTTTGAGGAAGTGTGCAAGGCAAGCTATGTGATTTATAGTACCAACAAAAAGCAGTCGTAGAGACTATTTACCGTAAATAGAAAAATGATGGTAAACAAGGTTGTTATTCCTCTTTGCGTGCATCTCTCTTTCTTTGGTAGAAACATAAAGTAGTGAAAAGGGTCAAAAGCGAATGTGTGACATCTCCTTTTCACGGTAAGTCTGGGATCATGTCATCTCACTTCTATATTCTGCACAGCACCAGGCCAGGACTCTTCTGATAAATTATTCTTTTTCTGCTTCTAGTTGTCATTAGTTTTCAGTATAACAGTGAGTTGATTGAGGCAGAAGTATCCTCACCCTCTGAAATTACTTTCTGTTAGGACTAGTTTACATGGGATGGCCTCAACAGAAAGCCATATTAAATTCCTCCACATGGTGGCAATTGTGTGGCAAGCCATTTGTTTGCAGCAGCTACTCAGAAAAACAAAAGCACTTTTCTTTGTATTATTACAAACCTTGCTTTTTGCACATTTTGTACTGCTGGGGAGAACAAGTGCCCATTCCATGGGCTGAATTGCTGTGCACTAGCACAATAAGAGCGATAACAGCACTTGGGGTGATATAAAGCACCAAAACAGGGGAATTTCCCCTAATATAGAATTGTATTTTTCATGCATTTATACAGCTGCTGTTGAATGCACCCCATTCAAAATAGATTTCAAGAGATTAGGATTACTAGTGCCATGTACTAGACACCTGAAGAACTATTAGGATATTTTAAAGAAAACATGCAAGGTCATTTTTCTCAAAAGTATCTCTGTTTGATAAATGCCATTTGAAATGTCTAGCTTTTTATACGAAAGGCAATTATTGCCATTATTGAACAGCTTTTAAATTACTATTATAATGCACAACTGATGGTTTTCTCTTAATTCAATAGTATTTTTCTTTTACATTTCTAGACACATAAAAACCTTTCCTGTCTCCCTCTTTGCAGTAATTTTCCAAGGCTGATTATCTCACATGTTCATAATTTGACAGTGCTTCAAATGTGTGCCTGCTTTTAAAAACACATCAGCACATATTCTGATTTGTAAGATTGCGAGTAATCATCAATTTATTAGCATTGACCTCTACAAAACAGGCTGTAGAATTTCACATTCAATACATTTATATGACCAGAGCAGGTGCAATCCACTTCAGGAACAAGGTCTTACTGGGCCAAACTAGGTGAGGTAGTGGCTGACATGTTTTTCTTTTTTGTTATGTCCACCCCTTTCACAAATAAAGCAGTGACCTTTCTATATAATGCCAGAATTGATGGATATAATTTCACCATTGATACACCCTTCAATCACATTTTTGTTCTATTACTAGGGGCTTTGCCCCTGCATGTTTCACAAGCCATCCCCCCACCCCAGGTACTCTCTCTCTCTCTCTCTCTCTCTCTCTCTCTCTCACACACACACACACACACACACACACACACACACACACACACACACACACACACACACACACACACACAGAGGCAACTCCCAAACGTCCCCCCCAGGCATCTGCTGCCACCCCGCTGCTGGCCCATTTTGGCAGGTTGCAAGCCTCCTGCATTGTTGCTGTCATCCTTTTGCTTGTGCTGTCACTCACTCTGTGTGCCCCTGTGCTCGCCCACCCACTTGCTCGCTTGCCCACCATCCTTACCTCCCACACTGCCTCACCTCACTTGCCTGCTATCCTGCCACCACGTCCTGCCCCCATGAGTGACAATGTGGTGGCTTAGAAAAATATTATATAGTTTAAAAACCCTGGATTCTATTACTGCTTAGTAAACAGGGCTAAGCACAGTTCAGCAGTCTTGAACCTATATTAAAAAACACTCTGATCTCTTGCCTGCCACTTTATTTTTCTTGATTAGAGGTTTTGAGAAAATGAGAATAAATGGGCAGGTTATGTGAACTGGCAAATGTGCATCCAAGATCAAGGCAGTGGTGGTGGCCATGATTCCTGGCTGCAGCCTTCTCTGATCTAATGGCAGGGGGGAAATGAATTGTAGTTGAAAGAGTGCAGGATATTCAGAGCAGAGGAGCTCGGTTTGGGAATAGCAATATTAGTGTTGACTCAGAGCCATAAGATATTTTGTTGTAGCACAGGGGGAGGAATCCTTGACCCTTCAGATGATACTGGGTTACAATCATCCCTGACCTTTGGTTATGCTGGCTGGGGTTAATGGGAATTGGAGTCCAACAACATCTGGAGGGCGACAGGCTCCTCGCCCCGATGCAGCAGATACAAAGTTCATCATTTCCAGCATTCTGCATCCAATAGCAACCAGAGAGATGCTTCTGACTGGTCACACCAGGGCATGAAGTTGGTAACCTTTCCCAATTGTTTTCTTTCAATGTCTTGTCTTCACAGGTATACTTCCTCTTAACATGGAGGTTCCACTTAGCTAGTTATCTTACCACAAGGCATGGTGTAGATTTTGGGACATCATTAAAGGATGGTAAGTTATCACTGATTCATTTATTATGATTGTTTTATCTCAGGAAGGGGCATTTGAATTTCTGCCTCAGATTCCAGCATGTCTTGGACAGGACCTCTCTTGAATCCTGAAAGAAATTTGACTCATCTCTATTAAGGGCATAATATTTTCCTTCATAAAGCAATATGAAAGGAAATGCTCTTTGGACTGTGGAGTGGGCAAATGCTATGATAATGTACCTCTGTGTGTGTGTGTGTGAGTCAATTAATGCCTAAGGGTTATTGTTGTCTGTCGGTTATATTACCTGAAGACCTTTCCCTTCTCTTTTAAAAAAATAATCAGCTTTAGAATACTGTGTATTCTATTTAAAATACAGTATAATACTGTGAAATGAGGTCTTAGCATATTCTTTATAAATCTGTTGTTCGCTAAAGGAGGAGAGAAATTAGCTCCATGCGTCTATCTGTTTTTATACACAAGACATTTTCCCCCCTGTGATGGCAGGTAGTATAACCAATGTGTGTACAAGATCAGGAAATAGGCTTTGGTGATGAATGGTCAAATTCTCAAAAAGCATCTCACTTCGTTCCATTTGTTCATAAAAGTCATTATGGGAACAAATAGCATTTTCCTACCTCAGGCATTCTGCAGCTCTTGGTCACAGGATGATGGTTTTCTACAATACCTCTAACAGTGGATTAAAACACACACAGAGACATACACACACACACAGAGCAACTGAACAAATAGCCTGAACAGCGGGGGGCATGAGGGGGAGAGAATTGAGAAGGGGGTGGAAAGAGCAGAAAAGGAAATGAATATAGTGGCATTGGAAAGTTCATAACATTATTCTATAGTCAGCAGTTGAGTGTAGGTCAATAACTCATATGAAGAAATACTGGTGTATACTGACCTACCCAGAGTCATGTATTTAATAAGGAATAAGAGAAACAGAAGAGGGGTGTGTGTGTGTGAGAGAGAGCGGGAGCGAGCGAGAGCGAGAGAGAGCACCATACAAATCAAGGCAGGGATTAGTGAGAGCCATCAAATTTTATTTCCCTTTACTGAAAACAAACAAATTCTCCCAATGATCTAATTCAGTTGTTCCCAAACTTTCCCCTGCATGGATCACTTGAAAACTGCTGAGGGTCTTGGTGGACCAGTTAATGATTTTTCTGCCTGTTGTAGCAGTAGTTGTGCTATGCTAGATACTGCATGATTTTTAATTGTCTTTTTATAGAATGAAGCTCATGGATCACTGATGATCCATGGACCATGGTTTGGGAACCTCTGATTTAAGATAGATAGCCTTCCTACTAAGGATAGGGGAGAAATTAGATTCAGTTTATTTGTAAAGTCAAATCTATCAAATTTACAGTTTCTGAAACAATGTGAGAATTGAAACAGTCATCCTTTGAAATTCACACTTATCCAAATTTTGTGATGGAGTTCTCCAACCAAACAATGCTTCCAAAAATGCATCTGTTAGATATTAGGGGCTGCCACCACTGCTCACTTCACTCCCGCACTCTGAAATGGTTTGGTCATCATCCTTTGTGGAAAAGGTACATCTTACATGGCCCAACTGTTGTTGGACTCCAACTCCCATCAGCCCCTGAAAGCATGGCCAATGGTCAGGGATGATGGGAGTTGGAGTCCAGCAGCTTCTTGGAAGCCACAAGTTCCCCATCCCTGTTATAAAGATTTGATTCTACTTTGAATTGGGGCATAAAACAGGCCTGCTTCCGAACTACAATATATCTAGCAAGCCTCCTAAATCAGATGGTTTGAAAGTAACAGTCACATGAATCTATACCTCCTTAGTGTCGGACAACATTGTTCATAGGCACATCTCATCTACATTTCATTACTGGAAACGAGCCAGAAATCTTCTCCCATCTTTGTGGTCCAGTTGCTGAGTTGTCAGACTTGCTGAAGATAATAAAGAAACCCGTCTCATTAGCATGCTCCATTCTTGATCAGTATGCTGTTCACTAACGAAACTAGAATCTCTTTCAGTGGTATCAGAGCAGGCTAAAAGTTCACATGGTGGCTAATTATATTTTGCTTTTTTAATATAGGAAGGCAAGATAAATGTGAATAAATTCGGGGAAAGGAATGGGGAAAATGCTGATTAATATTCATAACAGGAAAGGTGACAAGAAGCCAGTAGATAGGCAGTAGATGAGAAATTGCTTTTCAACATAGTACCTTTTGGCTGAGCATCTTACAAAACGGTTGAAAACTATGCTGGGCTTTGGGAGAGATCCAAGAGTTAAATTCAAAGTGAAGATTGTAGTTCTTGCTTTCACTGCTGAGATTTTTTTTTTTTAGTGGAATTTTAGTCTTTATTTCCCAAAGACAATTACAGAAATCCATCCTAGCGAGACTAACAGAAAATCAGTCAAAGTAAGACTATCAGTAGAAGGGACCGGCACAATGTAAAGGAGAGAAGAATAGCCACTTCCCCATTTTCACTTTGGTAGGGAGCATTATTAAGGTCTCTGTTTCCATCTTGATTTCCCCTATAAGTTATCCATTCTCTTACAGCTTTCAGTGTTTATTATTACTTTAGCTGCAACTTGTGAAGCTGCAACCTGAAAATATTGCTGGGATATATAGCAGGACATTAGACTTGTTTCATATATATATATCACTTCAGTTTTATGTGTGTTTAACATAGAGTAACCTTAAGCATTAAAGTTTGGGGGCATAGTCATCGCATAAGCATGCACTGTACTTACTCTATAGTAGTTAACGTTGATTTCACTGAAACTGCTTTGGAGTAACTGGGCGGAGGACTGTAGCCTAAAGGTGCAGTCCACCAAGAAGAACTGCCACTATGCAGCTCCTGCTTTTTTCCTATGGGCTTGTGCAGGATTTGTTCAGCAGCAATACTTTATGGGTTACTTGCTGAGGCTCTGATGATTGTTATCAGTAAATTTTGCCAAAAGCAAAATCCAAAAATGTGGAGGGCCCTTCATAAATGGAAACATCTGTAGGAATTTCAAGGGAAGATAGAATTGTGGAGATGGAGGGACCCATCGAGGCCAGTCTAGACCTTCCCCAACTGAGGGCTGCGCAGCCTCTGCTTGAAGATCTCCAGAGAGAGGAAGCCTACCACCCGTCTAGGACATTGACTACATTGTTGCACTGCCCTTGCCATCAAGATGTTTCTCCTAATGTCCAACCCAAATCAACTCTCCTGCACCATTCCACCGAGGGAAGAGAACCCCGGCAGATGAGGCTTCCTGAGCATTTTCTGCTCCCACTGGGTACCCCATGTAACAGCCCTACCATTAGGCACAGGGAAGCAGCTGCCTCAGGCAGCTGATTTTTGAGTGTCATGAAATGGCAGCAAATGGCTACTTATTTAATTTATTATTGTTGCAGTTTTACAATGAGAGCAAGCGAGCGAGCAATGCCTCAGGTGTCGAAATAACTTGGCCATCCTTGGCTGCTATGCATGATGACTGGGGCAGAGGGAGGCACTGTCTGTTGCTCTACATCAGGCAGCAAAATGTCTTGGTCCAGCCTTGTCTGTGTCCCCAATAGGGATGGGGGGGAAATTCAGCTCTATTCTCTTTAGAAGCAAACCTACATAATCTAACTCACCCTTTTGACGAACCAGAAAGGCCTCAATGTTATAACCGTTTCTCCTAGTGCAGTTGCTCCATCCCCTTGAGCAGCGTGGCTGTCCTTTTCTGAACCTTTTACAGCTCTGCAATATATCCTTTTTGAGGTGAGCCGACCAGAACCATGCACAGTATCCAAAGTCTTTGGCTTTTGTGTGCGTTTTGCTACATAAAGGAGGACAGGGCTCCTTGAAAAACTCATAGATGTAGGAATATAGGAAGCCGCCATACACTGAGTGAGCCCCATAAGCTGAGATCAATACTGAGCACACTGACTGGCAGCAACTCTCCAGGGTTTCAGGCAGGGTGTATTTCCAGCTCTACCTGGAGATGCTGGGGAATGAAACTGGGACCTTCTGCCTGCTCTGCCACCGAACGATGGCCTTTCATCTGGAGGAGACCACTTCTCCAGCTGATTTAGCCACAGCTACTTTTGGACAGAGAGCCAGTGTGGTGTAGTGGTTAAGGTGCTGGACTATGACCTGGGAGACCAGGATTCGAATCCCCACACAGCCAAGAAGCACACTGGGTGACCTTGGGCCAGTCACTGCCTCTCAGCCTCAGAGGAAGGCACTGGTAAACCACCTCTGAATACCACTTACCAGAAAACCCTATTCATAGGGTCGCCATAAGTCGGAATCGACTTGAAGGCAGTACAATTACATTTATTACTTTTGAACAGAGGGACTGTGCACAGAGAGATCTTGCCCCTCCCACAGAGCCCCTCCCAATGGAAACCTGTGGCAAGGGTACAGGGAGAGTTGGTTCTCACCATAGTGGTTACTTCCCCACTCTTAGGAGTGAACTGCCATAAACAGCTGTATTCAAGAACATCATAGGGTAGAGCAAGGGGAATTTGGGGGCAGCTTCAGCATTTTTAAAAAGATCAGTCATCAATCCTTTATTTATTTGTTTGTTTGTTTATTTATTGCACTTGTATACCGCCCCATAGTAGAAGCTCTCTGGGTGGTTTACAGCAACCAAAAACATTAAAACAAATATACAATTTAAAACACATATTTTAAAAACAATTTAAAACACAATTAAAAAATTTAAAAATGTAAAACAATTTAAAACACATGCTAAAATGCCTGGGAGAAGAGGAAAGTCTTGACCTGGCGCCAAAAAGATAACAGTGTTGGCGCACCTCGTCAACAAGATCTTTCCATAATTTGGGGGCCACCACTGAGAAGGCCCTCTCCTTTGTTGCCACCCTCCGAGCTTCCCTTGGAGTAGGCACCCGGAGGAGGGCCTTTGATCTTGAACCTTAGTGTATGGGTCGGCTCGTATCAGGAGAGGCGTTTCATCGGGTATTGTGGTCCCAAGCCGTGTAAGGCTTTATAGGTCAAAACCAGCACCTTGAATCGAGCTCGGAAACGTACAGGCAGCCAACGCAAGCGGGCCAGAATCGGTTTTATATGTTCGGACTGTTTGGTCCCTGTTACCAATCTGGCCACTGCATTTTGCACAAGCTGCAGTTTCCGAACCGTCTTCAAAGGTAGCCCCATGTAGAGTTCATTGCAGTAATCTGATTTAGAGGTTACCAGAGCATGGACAACTGAAGCCAGGTTATCCCTGTCCAGATAGGGACGTAGTTGGGCCACCAACCGAAGTTGGTAGAAGGCACTCCGTGCCACCGAGGCTACCTGAGCTTCAAGTGACAAAGATGGTTCTAGGAGAACCCCCAAGCTACGAACCTGCTCCTTCAGGGGGAGTGCAACCCCATCCAGGACAGGTTGGACATCTACAATCCGGTCAGAAGAACCACCCACTAGCAGCATCTCAGTCTTGTCTGGATTGAGCCTCAGTTTATTAGACCTCATCCAGTCCATTGTCACAGCCAGGCACCGGTACAGCACATTGACAGCCTCACCTGAAGAAGATGAAAAGGAGAAATAGAGCTGCGTGTCATCAGCATACTGATGGCAATGCACTCCAAAGCTCCGGATGACCGCACCCAACGGTTTCATGTAGATGTTGAACAGCATGGGGGACAGAACTGACCCCTGCGGAACCCCATACTGGAGAATCCAGGGTGCCGAGTAATGTTCCCCAAGCACCACCTTCTGGAGGTGACCTGCCAAGTAGGATCGGAACCACTGCAATGCAGTACCTCCCACTCCCAACTCAGCCAGTCTCCCCAGAAGGATACCATGGTCGATGGTATCGAAAGCCGCTGACAGATCAAGGAGAATCAAGAGTCATACTCCCCCTGTCTCTCTCCCGAGAAAGGTCATCATACAGGGCGACCAAGGTTGTTTCCGTGCCAAAACCAGGCCTGAAACACGACTGAAATGGATCCAGATAATCGGTCTCATCCAAGAGTGTTTGGAGCTGGCCTGCAACCACTCGTTCCAGGACCTTGCCCAGGAATGGAACATTTGCTACCGGCCTATAGTTATTAAGATTTTCTGGGTCCAGGGAGGGCCTCTTCAGGAGTGGTCTCACTACTGCCTCTTTCAGGCAGCCATGGACCACCCCCTCTCTCAGAGAGGCATTAATCACTTCCCTGGCCCAGCCAGCTGTTCCATCCCTGCTAGCTTTTATTAGCCAAGAAAGGCAAGGATCCAGCACAGAAGTGGTTGCATGAACCTGTCCAAGCACCTTGTCAACGTCCTCAAGCTGCACCTCAATGTCCTCAAGCTGCACCTTTGAGAGGTTTTGAAGCTTTACCATTGGTGGTTGCAGTGGCCCTATTGTATTTTGGTGGTGCTGCCTGTAGTGTCAGTGAAGCTCATCTCAGAAGCTGGCATTTCCCACCAAGAAGGCTGTGGGTGTAGTATGTTAAATGTAAATGGACCATTGGTCTCACCTGAAGGGTGATTTTCATATGAGTATGGCCCTCACTGCGGGTAGTGACTCCACCTATCGTCTGAAGGCAAGAATGTTTCTGAAGTCAAGACTAGGGGCGTCAGGCCCCTCCCACTCTCCAGTTCATTCACAGCGAGTCTATAGAGAAAAATCTAAAAATACAAGAACAGGGCCAACAGGCCTGCCAGCAGGAAAATAGCATGCATAATAACTTGACTCTAACATAGCGATATAACAGAACTAGAAGTCTTGACTTCACTAGTAACTTTAAATACAATAGCGTAACAATAATATATAACAGCTTAGTAAAATATCTATACATCCTCCAACTGGGAGGGTCGTGAGGGCCGTACTCATATGAAAATCACCCTTCAGGTGAGACCAATGGTCCATTTTCCATATGAGTCCGGCCCTCACTGCGGGATGTACCAAAGCAGCCCATAATAGGGAGGGACCACCCACATGCTAATCATCATTAAGAACCTGTTGCAACACTCGTCTGCCAAAAGAGGCATCAGCAGAGGCATAACGATCTATTTTATAATGCCTGATAAACGAGTGAGGGGTAGACCAAACAGCAGGCCTGCAGATATCAGCAACAGGAGCATTGGTAGCAAAAGCAGCTGTAGTGGCCGCTGACCTAGTTGAATGAGTCGTTATACTAGCTGGAACTGGAAGTTTAAGGGACTCGTATGCTAAGGTAATACATGCCCTTAGCCAGCAAGATAAGGTAGAATTGGCTACTTTATGCCCCATAGACCTTGGATGAAAGGATACAAACAGAGACTCCATTCGTAGAATCTCTTGGGTCCTAGACAGGTAGGTCTTGAGAGCCCTCCGAACATCCAACGAATGCCAAGCCTTCTCTAGAGGATGAACAGGAGTCGGGCAAAATGAAGGGAGTACAATGTCCTGATTGCAATGGAAAACTGAATTGACCTTAGGACGGAAGGAAGGATCAGTTTTCAACACAACAGAGTCCTTGTGAAAAACACAGAGATGGTGAGCAGAAGACAATGCGCCCAGTTCCAAAACTCATCTGGCAGAAGTGATGGCGACCAGGAACAAGACCTTGAAGGACAGTAGACGTAAAGGCACAGTCCTAATGGGTTCAAACGGAGGGCGTTGTAAAGCTTGTAGGACCTTGGACAGACTCCATGAAGGAAAACGATGGACTACAGCCAGTGAACGTAAAGCAGTGCCTCTGAGGAAGCGTTTAATGAACGGATGTGAGGAAATAGGGGCACCAGTGGAGGAGACTGAAAGAATGGACGACAGAGTGGACGCATGTCGACGTAGAGTGTTGGGTCTGAGTCCCATCATAAAACCGCTATGGAGATATTGCAGCACCTGATGCACAGTGGCCTGGGATGGATCACAGTGTTGAGCCTGGCACCACTTAGAGAAAGCCACCCAAGTATGTTGATAAATACGGGTGGTAGATGGCCGTCTCGAGGCTAAGATAATATCAATAACAGCGTCAGACAGTCCAGCCAACCTCAAATGTCCCCGTTCAAAAGCCACGCTGTTAGATTGAGCCAAGTGGGATCCTGATGCCATACTGGACCCTGGGATAGAAGATCTGGCCTGACTGGAAGTGTCCAGGTATCTGTCACCGACATTGCAAGAAGATCCGAGAACCGCGGTCGGCGTGGCCAATATGGTGCTATCAGAACCAACTGTGCCCTCTTGCTCCGCGCCTTCCGCAGTGTTTTGGCTAACAGCGGTATGGGAGGGAAGGCGTACAAAAGACTGTCTGGCCACGGTATGGACAGAGCATCCACTGCTTCCGCTGCTGTGTCCAGGTATCTGGCAAAGTACCTGGGAAGCTGGTAATTGCGACTGGAAGCAAACAAGTCGATCGAGAAGACACCGAACCGACACTGGAGACGCTGGAATATGGTCGGATGAAGTTTCCATTCTCTCGGAATGAGCTGTTGTCTGCTGAGCCAGTCTGCTGTCACATTCCAAATCCCTCTGAGATGCTCTGCTTTTAGGGATTGTAGATGTTGTTCTGCCCAGACGAAGATGAGGGAAGCTAGGTCCTGCAGAGGACGGGACCTGGTGCCCCCCTGTCTGTTCAAATGTGATTTTACACACGTGTTGTCCGTTCGAATGAGGACATGGTCCAAAGGGAACAGAGACTGAAAATGAAGTAGAGCTAGGTGGACCGCCTTGAGCTCCAGCCAATTGATGTTCTGAGTCTGCTCTGCTGTGGACCAAACTCCCTGAACGTACTGGGAGTTGCAGTGTGCTCCCCAGCCGATGAGACTGGCATCCGTGGTGACAACAGTCCTGCGAGGTTCTCTGAATGGAGTGCCTCTGGAAAGATGTTGGACCCTCGTCCACCAGCGGAATGAAAGGCGCAGTGTGGGGCTCAGAGGAACTGTGCGATGATTGGAGTTGGCAATGTCCTGTTGAAAAGGCAACAAAGCCCACTGAAGGTGGTGAGAGTGGGCTCGAGCCCATGGCACAATGTGGATGGTAGAGATGAACATTCCGAGCGCCCTGGCTAGAAGCATGACATCTGCGGTTGTTTGTTGCATCAAATACCTCGCGATGTTTGTGATAGCAGTTATGCGATCTGGAGACAGAAACACCATCGCCTGCAGGGTGTCCAACATTGCCCCTAGATGTAGTAGGCATTGGGTCGGTTGAAGATGGCTTTTGTCGAAGTTGACAAGCCAGCTGTAGGGCTCTGCCCTGGAAACGTCGGTTCCAGGTTCCCCTGAAAGAATTGGAGTCATAGGATCGGAAGTCGCGGCCTCGTCCTCCTGGCCGCGTTCCTCGAAAGGGCTGGTTAGTGCGGAAAGAGGGAAATCGCCTGAAAGGTCTATGATCGATGTTCTTGACAGTGGCTAAGACCGGTTTGTGAGCGTCTTTGGGATCAACCAGCACTGTCTTTAAAGCTTCCTCGCCGAAGAGCAAAGAAAGATCCAGCGTAAGGAGCTCTAGAAAGATGCACTCTGGCTGTAGAGTCAGCTTGCCAGTGGCGAAGCCAGAGGGTCCGTCAAGCAACTATTTGAGCCGTCATGGCTCGTGCCTCCAGTTGAGTGGCATCCAAAGTGGCATCAGCCACAAACGCCGCTGTCTTGCACAACTTAATCAATGATCGTCTGAGAGAAACAGGATCAGGGGTAGGGTCCTCTAGCATATCATCCAGCCCCATCATTGCTGCCCTGGAGAAGACGGAAGCTGATGCGGAGGCTCGCATGGAGAAGGCAGTGGCCTCATGATTTTTGCGGAGAGCAAAGTCTAATCTTCGCTCAGTAGCATCCTTTAGTTGGGATTCTCCTTCCCTAGGCAAAAGAGATCGCGAAACTAGGCTAGCGATCGGCTTGTCTATGCCGGGAACAGCCAGCTTGGAGGCAAATTCAGGAGCCAGGGAGTAAAGCTTATCAGCCAGGTTTTTGAAGTGGCGAGTTTGGAATGGATGAGACCATTCTTATGTGGCCAGTTTAGCGATGGGATCCGGCACCGGGATGTAATGCTCAGTAGGTGCAGGGGATGTGAGAACCCTGGCCCCTTTAATAGCTGGAGCGGCAGCTGTTGGGGGCGCAGCTTGGAGACCAAGGGTGTTAACTACCCTGCGACCTAGAGGTTGATAGTCTTAGTTGCCTTAGATAGTTGTGGCTTGGCTGTCTGAGACATGTCTGGCTGTTCCGCCATCTTATATTCACTATGGGTGCAGTACACGGCCACAGCAGGGGCAGAATGTAGAGACCCGAACAGGCGCAGTACATGACCACAGAGGGGGTAGAATGCACTGGCAGATGGCTAAGTACACGGCCACAGAGGGGGCAGAATGTACGATGGTAACAGCGTCTATATAATGCAGACTAAAGTTCAGGCTTGGTACACGGCCACAGAGGGGGCAGAACGTACGAGGTAACAGCGTCAATATAATGCAGACTAGACTTCAGGCTTGGTACACGGCCACAGAGGGGGCAGAATGTACAGTATAGACCGCCCTGGAACACGGCCACGAGTGGGGCAGAATGTCCAGTTCAAACAGCTTGTGCAGTATCAGCCGCCTAGTACACGGCCACGAGTGGGGCAGAATGTACAGTTCAAATAGTTTGGTGCACAGCCACAGCCTTGATAGAGCAGTCACAGAAGTACATTAATCCGAAGGTTGCCAGAGCCAACAGCAGGAGACGTGTGGTAGAGGAATCCGTTGAACTATGGAATCCTATCTGCAACACACATGTAAGGAGCCCTTGCCAGCTAAACCCCCCTTGGTTAGTACGGAATAGACTGAACAGAAAGGGCGGGAAAATAGGACAGACAAAATGGCGCCCGCAATATGAGCGGGAAGAATATCAATCAAAATGGCGATATGACAAGGGAGTAATGGCGAATAGCTGAGGAACCCAGCTACTACTGAGACAAAGTTGTGAAGCACGGTTCAAACGTCCAGTAGAGGGGCTCCGTCAAGGATGTAGGGAGGTGCGGAAGGCCCCACAGGTAGTGAGGAAGAGTAAGCCCCAGATTGGCTGACCGTTGGTTGTACAGGAAAGCCAGGAAAATCCTCCTCATCCGAGGAAGCAGCAGGAGAATGAAATAGGGTAGTTAACTGTGCATGGTTTGACCCCTCTGGAACTGGAACAGAGACATAGCGGGGCCGCTTGATTGTGCTGTGACTGGAAAGATGCTTAGTTTTGGCGGCCGCTTTAGCATGCTTATATTTGACCGCCTTAGTTGGTTTAGGCTTGGTCATCTGGTTTGTCTCTGGCTGTTGTTTCGGCTTGGTTGCCTGAGTTGTCTCTGGCTGTTCTGCCATCATATACTTTAAAGGGTAGCAGTGCACGGCACACGACTGGGGCAGAATGCACAGACCCGAACAGGCTCAGTACACGGTACACGACTGGGGCAGAATGCACTGGCTGATGGCTAAGTACACTGCCACCATGGGGCAGAATGTACACTATGAACAGTCTTAATACACAGATGGGGTGCACGTCCAGATAGCGATGTAATATTTTTACAGCTTTGCAGAGTAACAACGGCTCTAGTACTCGGCCACGGATGGGGCAGAAGGTACAGTCCAAACAGCTTTGTATGATATCAACAGCCTTGTACACGGCCACGGATGGGGCAGAATGTACAGTCCAGACAGGGTTAATATGGTATCAAAACCTTGCACACTAGGTGTCAGATGGTCTGGTGCACAGTCAGTGTAGTATTAATAGCTTCGATGAAGCAGCCACAGGTTCAAAGTCCCTGTAGCAATCACAGTCTTTGTACTGGTTCAGATCGCAGCAGTAATCAAATAGCTGTCAGGGCCAGCAGCAGAAGAAGAGTAAATGGGCAATAGGAGCCTATCTGCCACACACACACAAGGGGCACTTCATACAGTGGAAGCTGACAAAAGGTCTGGGCTCTGCTATCCACAGCCCGTGGAAGGGAGACCCCCCCCTTTGTAATACTAATAGGCTAGTAGACAGAGCGGGAAAATTTTTGACAGCCAAAATGGCGCCCGCGAAAAAGGGCGGGAAAATTGGCCAATCAGGAAAGGCTTGTGGGGATGAAGAGGCAATGGCGGTCCCCTCAGAGCACTAGCGAACGAAATAATGGCCGCCAAGTTGAAAAAAGGAAAGGCTCTGGAGCCGCGGGTATGGAGGGCTCGATCGCGGCTGTAAAAGCCAGGACAAGGGGTCTGCTACGGAGACGGCCGGCAGAATCCCCAGTAGATTGAAGGCTTAGGAAGCCTGATTAAGCCACAGTCGCAGCGGCGGGCGACGGGCGCGGCGAGGTTTAAAGCTGCCGAAGAGCGAGCCGGCGGAGGAGAGACAGTGACAAAATGAGAAGCCGCAGTTGCAGGCGCTAGGATGAACCGCCGCGACGGAGAACTGGGGAGGCAGCGACCCAAACGGCCAGGAAAAAGGGAGCCGCAAGAGCAGGCTCCTGTGGGGGACGTGAATAAGCGGCGAATCAGCCGGGAGCTGCAGCCGCAAGCTCCCGTTGAGGGAAGAGAGAACCGCAGCCGCGGTCTCTCTGAGGGCCGTGATACTAAAAACTGAACAGAAAAAGGAAAAAACAGCCCAGGCAAGGGAAAACCTCCACCAAGGGTTCCCCAGGAAAACAAACAGACGACGTAAAAAGCAAGACAGAGGGAAGGGAAGTGTGAAATACACAGACACTGAAACCTCCACACCCTGTCAGCCAAAAAACACAAACACAGAAAACACAAACGACTTAGCTAGATTCTAGGCTAGAAAAATCAAACTTGTTCGGTACGAAGGCAAGAATGAACTGGAGAGTGGGAGGGGCCTGACGCCCCTAGTCTTGACTTCAGAAACATTCTTGCCTTCGGACGATAGGTGGAGTCACTACCCGCAGTGAGGACCGGACTCATATGGAAAATGTACTGCCTTCAAGTTGATTCCGACTTACAGCGATCCTGTGAATAGGGTTTTCATGAGGCTGAGAGGCAGTGACTGGCCCAAGGTCACCCAGTGAGCTTCATGGCTATGTGGGGATTTGAACCCTGGTCTCCCAGGTCCTAGTCCAACACCTTAACCACAAACCATTTAACCAGGGCATTTTTTGTGGAGAGGGGACCAGTAGCGTAGTGGCAAATTCAGAAGTGCAGGGTCCCTTCATGATAGTCACAGCCACACCCCTTTCCCCCCATTTTGCTGCTTGGCTGAGAATGAGATCCTTGTGAATGCCTTCTTCCACAACAACGGCATCAAAGGCTACTAGCCACAATGGCTGTGCTCTGCCTCCACAGTCAGAGGCAGTATGCTTCTGAATAAGAATTGCTGGAAACTGCGGGGGGGAGTGCTCTTGTTCTCAGATCCTGCTTGTGGGCTTCCCATGGGCATCTGGTTGGCCGCTGTGAGAACAGGGTGCTGGACTTGATGGGTCACTTGACTAATCCAACAGACATTGCTTGCCTGGATGGAGGATAGAGAGGGGTGTGTGAGTGTGTGAGTGTGTGTAGAAACTCGCCTACTGTACAAAGGCAAAGTTTACATTTGTTGCTCTGCCCACTTTTCCCTCTGGTCATGTGGCCTTAGAAGGTTGTCCAGAAGGGAATGCAGCCCTCAAGCTGGAAAAGTTTTCCCATCCCTGCCTTAGACGAACTCTCTCACCACATGGGGAAGTGCTAAAATAAAGTTTAAAAAGAGGAAAGGACAGCTTCACTGATGTGACCAATAGGGATGTATGAGTCTGACAATTTCAGTTTCACTCAATTTCTCATTTTTTTCCAATTTTAAATACACCAGATTTCCACTTTTTTTTTTTTAAGTCATCACAAAAAATCGTTAGCATTTTAGTGTGCAATTCTCTTAATATACACATTTTTGGGCAGCAATTTCCCCTGCTTTTTTGTATGTTATTATAACATGCAATTTTGTATGTTATTTTTGCTAATATATGCATTTTTATCTACATTTTCCCCTAATACACACATTTTGTTGGAGCACTGCATCACAAAATTTAGAGTAGTGTGAATTTTGCAGGATTGTTGCATTTCAATTCATGTGTTGTTTCAAGTACAAATTAGGTAGATTTGCATTGAAACACAAACCAAACCTAATTTTTCAAACATTTCCTTACCAAACCTTCTGAAGAACTTCACAGCCCTGAAATTGACCCCTAATTTCAGGTTTTCCAAATTTTATCCCCCCCCACTCCACCATTGGCCGCATTGATGCAAACATGCTTGCTTGAGCTCAGCCTTTGTTTGATTCCATGAAGGCCTGGCAAATGCAACCTTCTTTTCTTTTTCTTTTTGAAGGGCCAGAAAGCACAGATTTGGCCTTTGTGTGGAACACTTCCGTGCCACATGTTCTATTAGATCTGTGGCAGAGGGATATATGCACATGGCAAGGAAATGAATCTGCATTAAGCATAAAACAGATGAGCATCTGAGGTATCTGTACAATTTCAAGCTCAGCTCTACTATTTCAGGCTGCGGGTAGGGAATCCAATTTTAGAAGGTTTCCTCACATAAAACTGTAATACTTATCATAACTGTATTTTATGTATTTTTATCTGTTATTTTTTGTGGTTTTATTGTGTATGGTTTTATTGTGAGCTGCCCTGAGTGCCCTATTTTAGGGTAGAAGGGTGGGATAGAAATATTTTAAATAAATAAATAGCTCCCTGTACATAAACAGCATGGCAGGGAGAAGAATACCGGCTGGCCTTTTACCTGAAATGGAGTCTTGAAGGAGCATTTAAAGATTCAATCCTCCCCATATGTAGTCTTAAGTGGGACAGTCTAGCTGCAAATGCTTCACACAGGATACTGATATTTTTTTTATTAAAAAAAATCTCTATATCAACATCTTGATTTGATCCAAGAGATATATTTTCAGGAATACTATATTTGTACAGTGAGTTTCAGAAATTTATCTGGTGTGTGTGTGTATGTGTGTGCGTGTTAGGGATGAGATCCGTTGGCCAGTGCTAGTTCAAAAGCATTCCGCTGACCTATTGATTCGAGTTGGTTCTTGGTCTGTAAGCCTCTGCTTTTAACCATCTGGGTTTTTTTATTGGAAAACAATATCGATACGAATATCAATATTTTAAAAGGAAATGTCAATAAACTGGAGGAAATAATAGCTAAGTATATCAATATTAACATCAATATTTTAGATGCTGGGTTTTTTTTACAAAAATCCATCTCCCAAAATAGCTGTGGAAAATTATTATATAGCTAATAAGTGAATTAATGGAAAATTCAGTACCAGATCCAAATTGGGTGGAATTCTAGCACATCCTGTGTGTGTACGTACACACACACACACACATTTATTATTATTATTATTATATTACCCGCCCTTCACCGGTAGGTCCCAGGGCATGTCACAACAATATAAAATACATTATTAATACATATACATCCACACCAGGATAGCCGGTGTGGTGCCCTTCAGATGTTGCTGGATTTTGGCTCCCATCAGCCCCAGCCAGCATGGCCAAATGTCAGGGATGATGGGAGTTGGGAGTCCAACAATATCTGGAGGGCACCACCCTGGCAATCCATGATAGTTGAAACACACACACACACGCATGCACGCACTCACATCTATATATATATGGGAGGGAGAGAGAGTACAAATGGCTTCTAAAGTGCTTGGTATCTGCCCAGTGAAGGGAAACTGGTCATGGCAGCTGATTTTTAACAAGGTGAAAGAGAATACACTTCCACTTGTAATGACAGGAAGATGTGCTATTCTGGCCATTAAATCTTCAGCAGTAAAAGAAATGAAAAGAAAAAGCTGAGCACGGCTTCATTTTCTCTACCCCCACCCAGCCCCATGACAAGACTTCCAGTGTCTGTGTTTGGTAATTTTCACACTGTTGAAGGAGCTCGGCTCTTAGCTGTGTGGCAGGCAAGCCACTTTTATCCATTTTATCTTAAGGATCAGATCGCTAATTCATGTACAGGATAAGACAAGTGCCAAATTATTATAATACAACAAAGGGAAGATCCGCAGACACCTGTCATCTTGATGAAAGCAGTGCCGTCAGCTGACCTTTGCCAGTTCAAGGCCAATAATGAGACAAGCCAGGCAGGAAGAGCAGTGTGTGCTGGCTCCATTAAATGTGAGCAGTGTGCGCGCACTCAGAGAAGCCGTGTCTCCTTTCAATTAGTGTGGGTAAACCAGGGATTGCTGATTACCAGAGACATGGCATAGTGAGCTGCAGCAGCTACCTTTCCTTCTACACCCTGCTGCATTTTAATTAGCTGCAGTCCCCTGACTATTTGTTCAGAGCTTCATTACCACTATCTTCAAGACATTCAAGGCAGCCTTTTTAAAAGAAGATTTCACATCTTTAATGAGGAGAAATATTGAACACATGACAATAGAATTTGATAATGTTGCATTCTGTGTGTTTGGGGAGGGGGGGAGAGCGAGAGAGCTTCCAGCACATTGTACACGTAGGCCCAAATTCGGAAAGGCTGGTGCAAAACCAGAACAGGCATAGCTTATGCAGCAGCATTGAGTTGCTATTGAAAACCATGGAATGAAACTATGACTGAAATACATGCACAAGACAGGTTTTGCATGTCTGGAAGAGATGAGATGCAGCGCAAGACAGAGAAAATGAGATCTGAAAAGCTGTGTAGAAAAAAATGGAGGGAGGAAATGGAGACAGGCAGAGGCAAACTAGCTTCCACAGTGAGACAGCTACCTCATGAAAGGGCAGTTAATTGTTAGTTATTTAATGTATAATTGTTGTATTTTAACCGCTTAGGGAGAGGGAAGAAGCACTTGTGGGATTTTCTGCTTCAGGTGCCAGAATAAGTTGACAAACTTTGGATTCTATATACTTGGCATGGTAGGGAGGGTAACATGTTTTGCCGCAAAATGTCTAGGGATTTGTGTTTCTACTCTTTGCCCATATTTGTGAATGAATCTGCTGTATGTTGGAACAGCACACTAGTTGGGTACTGTTTTAATAGTGCTTTCTTAACTCAGAGAAGACAGAAACCTGCTTGCTATGACTAAAGCTTTATTGAGAGAATGAATACAAGATCTATAGTGCTTGCTCAGGCTCCTCCCATTTGACCTTAATACTAGAGTTGAGCTTGCAAATCTCTATGGTAGTCTCCTTGCAGTTCCCTTTGCTGGATGGAACTGCTACCTACCAATGTCATATTTATTATAAGAACAAACAATGTAAGTATAACTTCTCAAATGAAACAATTAACTTGAAAGTAGCGCTGGTTCTGAATCACTGATAATGAAGCTGCAAAATCTATGTATCTTTTATGTGGTTTGATATGATTGGGTACGTGTGCTCTTGACAAGGCCACTGTTTTGTGTTGGTGATACAGTTACATGTGTCTCTTGATTTTGTGGGTCAGGGCCTGGAAAACGGTGTCTTTAAGTCTTTGAGGACTCAAAAGGTGGATGAACTTATGATTCTGTTGACATAAGTGTCCGTTAACTTCAACAATATAAGTGCGGGGATTCATTTGTCCCATGCATGTTCCTTTCATCCTAGGACATGTCTTGTGTTGAGGAGATAATTGGACACTTACAGAATCTCCAATGTGTGGTAATAGGTTTTAGTTTTTTTGTGTTTGTGTTGCAGCTGAGCTGTGACTTTCATTGCAATTTTGGGTTTCAATAATGCAAGAGCTGTAGGTAGAAAGGATTGTGTGTGTCTGAACATTACTCTTTGCACTGGGCTGCTATTCATGCCAGCAGTCGGAGTATTTCTCCATTCCAGGATAGCTTGCCATAAATGTAAATGTACTGCCTTCAAGTTGATTCCGACTTATGGTGACCCTATGAATATGTTTTCTTTATTTCTTGCTGTTTTCTTTATAGAGTTTTTGCAATTTTGATGGCTGATTCAGCTTTGCCATTAGACTGACTGTTGTAGGGAGATGTTGTTTTGTGATGAAATTTCCAGTCTTGAAAATGTGGCAAATTCTTTGCAAGTGAACTGTGGTCCATCATCTGAAATCACACAGTCAGGTATGCCAAGTCTGCTGAAGTGGATCATGATTCTTTCTATTACAGTTGCTGATGTTGTATCTGGCAGTTTATAAATTTCCCAGAAGTCTGAACAGTAGTCTGCTAGAATGAGATAATTGCTGCCATTTTCTGTGAAAAGGTCCATTCCTACCTTACTCCATGGTCTGTTAGGAATGCTGTGTATCACCAGTGGTTCTTTCTGCTGACTGGCTTGGAACTCAGCACACACATCACAGTTGCGTACTGTTATGGAAATATGTATATGGAGGGATCTGCAGCGGTCTGAGCTGCATGTGTGCCAATATGTGTATTTACCTAAGTAGCAGGCTTTTACCCTGCATTTAGATCACTGAGACTTAAGTCTTAGTAAAATAAGAAAAGCTACTTTATTTATAGAAATACATAGTAGATAGGAAAGGCATACCTAGTTCTAACTAACTAAGTTGGAGGCGCAATGCCCAGACTTTGGTATTGCCCTCATGGCTCAAGAGAGAGAGCAAAGACAAAGATGTCCCCTCTCTCCTCAGACAGTCAAAGAAGAAGACAAAGGAAGGAGGGGCAGGTCAGCTTCCCTGAGCATATCAGTTTACAATGGAAGGAAGTTAGGCAGAGAAGAGCACAGATAAAGGTAGGCAACCCTAGCCAGCTGGAGGACCCTAACTCTATCTTCCTTCTGGAATACTTGCAAAAGAACCCAAACAGGAGTTGCTCTTGCCCCACTTCCAACACGTACAAAGTCTCTGATATCTTTAGTAATGTTTCGCCAGTGAAGCACATCTCTAGCTTTCCGCAAACATCCTTCTATTTCAGAATGAGTGCGATGTATTTTTGATAATATGTCTTTTCTCATGGCCTTTGGAATGAGTATTCGGTGTCCTTTGAATATGATATCTTGGACTCTTAATTCATCGCAATAGTTCCAGTATACTTGAGTAGACACTGGAGCTTTTTCCTGGGTGTCTGGCCAACCTGCTAAAACAACAGAGATCAATGCTTGCAGCTCTTTGTAAGGTATGTTCCTGGACTCTTAGAAGTCCTTGATGTGAGATGGGCATATAAGCAGCTTGATTAATGCTTTCTAGTTCCTTTTGTCTGGCTTGTGCTTTAGGGGAATCGAGTATCTCATAGTCTTGCTTGTCAGTGTGCCTTTCATGTGGCAAGGATGCTCTGGATAGGAGATCCACTATGTACATCTCAGTTCCTTTTTTATATTGATTCCTTCAGGGGATAGCACTGTTGCCTAAGCAGCATGTGTTGGAGGCATTTTGGAGCTAATAGTAATGACTTCTTAAAAATAACTTCTAGAGGCTTATCCCTGTCAACTTTGATGCATTTTTGACCTTATACATACTGGTCATACTATTGCTAAGCATTCTTTTTCAATTTGGCAATACTGCCATTCAGTCTGTGATAAAGACCTGGATGCAAAAACATGTCCTTGTTGCGAAAGTACAGCACCCAGGACAGTTTCACTGGTGTCACATTGGATGGTGACATCTTCATTCATATAATACTTCAACATGGGATGTCTGATAACCAAGTCTTTGATCTGTTGGAAGGCTGCATCATGTTAACGTAGCCACACCCAAGTTGCACCCGTGTCCAATAGTCATCTGAGAGGCTCACAAATATCAGAAAGGTGAGGAAGAAATTTCATCAGATGATTTATAAATCCCAGTAACTGCTGAAGAGATTTGGAATTGGATGGTTTAGGCATCTTCTGTATAGCTCTCACCTTAGGGTACTGCTGTCAGTCATAGCCTCATCTTATTTTTATTGAGTTTCAAATTGCCTTTTCTTGCTCTTTCCAGGAGAGAGATGAGATTGTGATCATGGTCAGCTATGGCACTCTCCACTGAATCTCCACAGCCATACACCAAAATGTCATCTGCAATTACACTGATTCCTTTGAGATCCACCAGTGCATCTTGTTGGCGGCGCCAATACACTTCTGCTGCTGGTTTTATTCCAAAGGGCATTCTCAGCCACCCATAATGTCTTCTTGGGGTCCAAAATGTAGTAAGGTGCCTGCTTTCTTTAACTAATAAGATTTGCCAATACACATCTTTTGCATCTGAGAATATTTTTGCCTTGGCAAGATCTTCTATGGTGGGCATCTGGTAGTAAACTCGTAATAATGCCTTGTTTAAATACTTGGATCTATACAGATGCAAAGTTTACCAGGTTTCTCTATGGCTATCTTGCTGCTTATCCACTTGGTAGGTTCTGTCACTTTGGCAATTATTCCAACTTTTTCCATTTGTCTTATTGCAGTTATGATTTTTTCTTTTAATGTTAACGGGACTCTCTGTGGCATATGTTGCACTGGCTGCCCAGTATCATCCACTTTGAAACGTAAAATGCCTAGAAGACAGCCAAGTCCTTCAAAGACATCATGGTAATTTTTTAGAATGTGTGCCTTTGCTATGCTATCTTGTACTTGTCCCATAGCCAAGGTGCTGTTGGTATGGATGTCTTGTGAAGTATTTAATGTTACTAGTTTCATACGTTCACTCATGCTTGCTGATAGGAGGGGCTTTTGTGTGGAATTCACAATCTGGAATTCTAGCTGATATCTTTTCCCCTGATATTCTGCCTGCAGCACACATTGACCTAGTAGTGTTAGAATTGAGCCATCAGATAGTCTCAGTTTAGCTTTGCTTGGTGATAGCTTTGCCTCTCCATCTTGCATAAAATTGAGATAATCTCTGTAGCCCATTACAGATGCACCACTGTTGATTTGACATTCAGTGTCTTGCTTGAGCCAGGACTGCAAGGTTTCTATGCAAGGTGCTAATACAAGTTTGACAAACCAATTTTTTGTCTTCATATGCACTGTTTTGGTGTCATGCAGTAGAAGATATCACAGTTGGAATTACTGTATAGATCATAATTGTCTATCTGTTTCACTTGCTGTGCAGATTTTTTTCTCTTTAGATACTTTGCAAACTCTTGCATAATGATTTCTTTTGCCACAGCTTCTGCAAATAGTTTCAAATGCTGGGCATTTGCCAGGATCATGAATATTGCCACACTATTTGCCATCACTATTTTTCCGTGATGGCATATGCATGTTAGAATGTTTATTTTTGCTGATATAATACATGCTATCAGCTTCTGAAATTCTTGCATTTGCACAAGGGGTTGTTCACTAGCCTTTCATGTGTCTATGACTTCCAGCAGAGTCAAGTCAGGCTTTCGGAGCATTCTCATCTGTGCTTCCTTGACTTTAATGCCTATTCTCTAACAGGCAAAAAACTTTGAGGTTTAATAATGTACCTATAGCCAACAGATATATCTATCAAACTTTAAAAAGCAAAAATTGGCCTCTGAGATATTGGGCTGCCCTACAAATTTGTCAAAATGCAAACACAATTTGGGTTGGTCTTTCACAGTCCAATCCACTTCCTGTGTAACTTGGAAGAATTTGGTAACGTGCCTCTGAGCATGTGGTGAGTGTGGCAACACCTGCCATCTCCAAAGATGGAGAATTGCATTTTTGTATGTTTGTTGGTGTTTTTCTTACTTTGCTTCTTTTCTGTGTTACTACTGTTTCTACAGATAATCTAACCTAGAAAATTATATTTCTCTCATTATTCGTTGTAGAAGTCTATGTCAAATTTATTTTTATTAAATTCAAGGCCTTTTTATTGGTCAATGTCATGATGGTGAAGATAGCCTTTTTTGTTTCAAACTGAAGGTTATGCTCTACAGTAGGGCCCTGCTTATATGGCGGGTTCCATTCTGGACCCCCACCGTAAAGCGGAAAATGCCGTAAAGCGGAACCCCATTGACTTTAATGGGCCGCGTCACGCGAAAATGATGCGGAAACGGCGCAAAACGTCGCAAAAGGTGAAAAAACCCTTTAAAATTGAAAATGAAAGGCGCCGCATCAGCGGAACGCCTTAAAGCAGAACACCGTAATGCGGGGCCCTACTATATTTCTATTTTGGGCGCATTAACAGTTGAATCTGAAACTGCAGTTTGATGTAAAGTGAGATGGATTACAATATGTTGCTACTTAAGCAATGACTCCAGCTGTTGGAAAAACAAACTTGGCCTGCCCAAGACGCATGTTTTCAGCCTGCTATGCTTAAACTACTCCATTTAAGGAAAGGTGGGCATGGTCAATTAAAAACATAAAGCACACCTAGAATTTTGCTAGAATATATTTCACCTCCCACTGTTTTATCTTGTGCAAACTCACATATTCACAGAAATAGAAACAAAAGAAAATGATTTCCTATAGGAAACTTCACTAAAATTGCAAAGTAAATCAAACATATTTAAAGTGACTATCTGAACTATGTCAACTGTTTTCATATAGTTGCTTCCTCCCTGCTAAAACAAGATCAGCACAGCACATGTCTTGTTTCTGTTATTTGGTCTGACTGCAGGTGTTGCCACCACTCGCTATATGCTCAGAGGCATGTGTTACCAAATTCTTCCAAGCTACACAGCAAGTGGATTGGACTGTGAAAGACCAACCCAAATGGTGTTTGCATTTTGACCAATTTGTAGGGCAGTACAATATCTCAGAGAGGAGGTCAGTTCTCCTGCTCCCCTGGTGCATTCACTATAGCTGCCCAATTTCCCTGCTGTTTAACGTTTGGTAGAAATATCTATTGGCTATAGGTACTTTCTTAAACTGCAAGGTTTTTTGCCTGTTAGTGAATTTCCCTGCCTTTTAGTCTGGGAAGTAAGAAATAGGATCCTGTGCAAGTTTGCTGAGAATGGATTGATTATTTGCATGCTTCTTGAGTTCAGTGGGATTTACTGCCCTGCAATCATGCTTAGGGTAGGTGAAACTGATGATGGAGAGGGAAGCCTGGAGTGGGAAGGGAGGAGGAAGAAGAAAGAGGGGAGGAGAGGAAGAAGGGAGGAAGAAGGGACAGGAGAGTGGAAGGAGGAGAAAGGCAGGTCTGATCATTTGCATGCTTATTGAGTTCAATGGATTTACTACTGTGCAGTCATGGCTAGGATAGGTAAAACTGATCATGGGGGAGGAGGGGGAGGGGAGAGTAGAGGGAAGGAAGAAGGGGGAGAGGGGAGCAGAAGGAGTGGGAGGGGGAAGGAGGGGATTGGAAGAGGAGGGGGAGGGATGAAGGAAGGGGAGGGGAGGGGCAAAAGGGAGGTGATGGGAGGGAGGAGGAGAGGAAAGGCTTGATCATTTGCATACTTATTGAGTTCAATAGGATTTACTCCCATGCAATCATGCTTGAAAATGAAATGGACTGCCTTCAAGTCGATCCCGACTCATGGCGACCCTATGAATAGTGTTTTCATGGTAAACGGTATTCAGAGGTGGTTTTACCATTGCCTTCCTCTGAGGCTGAGAGGCAGTGACTGGCCAAGGTCACCCAGTGAGCTTCATGGCTGTGTGGGGATTTGAACCCTGCTCTCCCAGGTTATAGTCCTAGGACAAGTAAAATTGACCATGTGAGAGGAGGAGGGGGAGGGCAGAGGGGAAGGCGGAGGAGGAGGAAGAAGGGGATTGGAAGGGGGAGGGGTGGGAGGGGCGATCTATCATCCCCCTGATCAAAATGCTCAGGGAGACCTTGAGATGAGATATGAAATTGAGGAAGCATCCAAACTAGGAAATGTGGTAGTAATGGGTGACTTCAACTACCTGGACATAGACTGGCCACATATGTGTTCCAGTCATGACAAAGAAGCAAAGTTTCTAGATATTCTAGATATTCTAAATGACTATTCCCTAGACCAGTTGGTCATGGAACCGACCAGAGGGACGGCAACCCTGGACTTAATCCTCAGTGGGGACCGGGACCTGGTGCGAGATGTAAGTGTTGTTGAACCGATTGGGAGCAGTGACCACAGTGCTATTAAATTAAACATACATGTAAATGGCCAATTGCCAAGAAAATCCAACACGGTCACATTTGACTTCAAAAGAGGAAACTTCACAAAAATGAGGGGATTGGTAAAAAGAAAGCTGAAAAACAAAGTCCAGAGGGTCACATCACTCGAAAATGCTTGGAAGTTGTTTAAAAACACTATATTAGAAGCTCAACTGGAGTGCATACCGCAGATCAGAAAAGGCAAAGCTTGGAAAAGTTACTTTTTTGAACTACAACTCCCATCAGCCCAATCCAGTGGCCATGCTGGCTGGGGCTGATGGGAGTTGTAGTTCAAAAAAGTAACTTTTCCAAGCTCTGAGAAAAGGTACCGCCAGGGCCAAGAAGATGCCAGCATGGTTAACGAGCAAAGTCAAGGAAGCTCTTAGAGGCAAAAAGTCTTCCTTCAGAAAATGGAAGTCTTGTCCGAATGAAGAAAATAAAAAAGAACACAAACTCTGGCAAAAGAAATTCAAGAAGACAATAAGGGATGCTAAAAAAGAATTTGAGGAGCACATTGCTAAGAACATAAAAACCAACAACAAAAAATTCTATAAATACATTCAAAGCAGGAGACCATCTAGGGAGGCGACTGGACCCTTGGATGATAAGGGAGTCAAAGGTGTACTAAAGAACGATAAGAAGATTGCAGAGAAGCTAAATGAATTCTTTGCATCTGTCTTCACAGTGGAAGATATAGGGCAGATCCCTGAACCTGAACTAACATTTGCAGGAAGGGATTCTGAGGAACTGAGACAAATAGTGGTAACGAGAGAGGAAGTTCTAGGTTTAATGGACAGTATAAAAACTGACAAATCACCGGGCCCGGATGGCATCCACCCGAGAGTTCTCAAAGAACTCAAATGTGAAATTGCTGATCTGCTAACTAAAATATGTAACTTGTCCTTCGGGTCCTCCTGTTGATGTGTGCGGTTGTTGCGTGACAGCACACGTTACGTTTGGAAGTAAAATGGTCAAGAAACATCACAGAGGCAATAGATCTTGTTAAGAGTTCTTTTTACTCCGGACATTAAGGCTCATAGCAGTTACAAGTAGCTTCCCCCCCCTCCAGACAGAACATCTCTCTTCGAAAGCAAAACTTAGACAGACACAAACAGACTGCTGTTGGAACTTTTCCCAGCTGATATCTCTCTGGTTGCCATGACTACATTACTGGCCTTGGCTGTCCGTTCCCAGGCCAGACACAGGCTTTGCGGCTGATAACAGTCCTTCTTCCCCAGACTTCTTGAAACTTTCAGACTTGATGAAAAACAACCTGTGGTAGTAAAGCCTAATGGGTCAACACCTCCTCCATGCCTGAGGACTGGAAAGAGGCAAATGTAACGCCAATATTCAAAAAGGGATCCAGAGGGGATCCCAGAAATTACAGGCCAGTTAGCTTCTGTCCCTGGAAAACTGGTAGAAAGTATGATTAAAGCTAGATTAACTAAGCACATAGAAGAACAAGCCTTGCTGAAGCAGAGCCAGCATGGCTTCTGCAAGGGAAAGTCCTGTCTCAGTAACCTATTAGAATTCTTTGAGAGTGTCAACAAGCATATAGATAGAGGTGATCCAGTGGACATAGTGTACTTAGACTTTCAAAAAGCGTTTGACAAGGTACCTCACCAGAGACTTCTGAGGAAGCTTAGCAGTCATGGAATAAGAGGAGAGGTCCTCTTGTGGATAAGGAATTGGTTAAGAAGCAGAAAGCAGAGAGTAGGAATAAACGGACAGTTCTCCCAATGGAGGGCTGTAGAAAGTGGAGTCCCTCAAGGATCGGTATTGGGACCTGTACTTTTCAACTTGTTCATTAATGACCTAGAATTAGGAGTGAGCAGTGAAGTGGCCAAGTTTGCTGACGACACTAAATTGTTCAGGGTTGTTAAAACAAAAAGGGATTGCGAAGAGCTCCAAAAAGACCTCTCCAAACTGAGTGAATGGGTGGAAAAATGGCAAATGCAATTCAATATAAACAAGTGTAAAATTATGCATATTGGAGCAAAAAATCTGAATTTCACATATACGCTCATGGGGTCTGAACTGGCGGTGACCAACCAGGAGAGAGACCTCGGGGTTGTAGTGGACAGCACGATGAAAATGTCGACTCAGTGTGCGGCAGCTGTGAAAAAGGCAAATTCCATGCTAGGGATAATTAGGAAAGGTATTGAAAATAAAACAGCCAATATCATAATGCCGTTGTATAAATCTATGGTGCGGCCGCATTTGGAATACCGTGTACAGTTCTGGTCGCCTCATCTCAAAAAGGATATTATAGAGTTGGAAAAGGTTCAGAAGAGGGCAACCAGAATGATCAAGGGGATGTAGCGACTCCCTAACGAGGAAAGGTTGCAGCATTTGGGGCTTTTTAGTTTAGAGAAAAGGCAGGTCAGAGGAGACATGATAGAAGTGTATAAAATTATGCATGGCATTGAGAAAGTGGATAGAGAAAAGTTCTTCTCCCTCTCTCATAATACTAGAACTCGTGGACATTCAAAGAAGCTGAATGTTGGCAGATTCAGGACAGACAAAAGGAAGTACTCCTTTTCTCAGCGCATAGTTAAACTATGGAATTTGCTCCCACAAGATGCAGTAATGGCCACCAGCTTGGATGGCTTTAAAAGAAGATTAGACAAATTCATGGAGGACAGGGCTATCAATGGCTACTAGCCATGATGGCTGTGCTCTGCCACCCTAGTCAGAGGCAGCATGCTTCTGAAAACCAGTTGCCGGAAGCCTCAGGAGGGGAGAGTGTTCTTGCACTCGGGTCCTGCTTGTGGGCTTCCCCCAGGCACCTGGTTGGCCACTGTGAGAACAGGATGCTGGACTAGATGGGCCACTGGCCTGATCCAGCAGGCTCTTCTTATGTTCTTATGTTCAAAGGAAGAGGGAGGGAAGGGGCAAGAGAGGGGAGAAGAGGGAGGAGGAGGGGAGGGCAGGTTTGATCATTTGCATGCTTTTTGAGTTCAGTGGGATATACTCCTGTGTAGTCATGCTTACGATAGGTGAAATTAATCTGAGGGAGGGGCGGAGGAGAGGAGGAGGGCAGGAAAGGGAGGGGAGGGGAGGAGATTGGGTGGGTGGGCACTGGGCAGAGGGGAAGTCCCTTTCCTTTCCAAAAGGAAAACATTGTGAACAGTATAATTGCTTTTCAGAGTTCCCCCCATCTTTTTATTCTACAGCAGACACATGTAGCCTCCCACCCAAATTTTAACAAAGGCTGTCCCTGGCCACATCCACACCAGGCCTTTATTTCACTTTGGACAGTCATGGCTTCTCTCAAAGAATCCTGGGAAGTGTAGTTAGTGAAGGGTGCTCAGAGTTGCTAGGAGATGCCCTGTTCCACTCACAGAGCTTCAGTCAGAGCGGCTGACTGTTAAACCACTCTGGCCACTGGAGCTCTGTCAGGGGAATAGGAGTCTCCTCTCAGCACCCTTTACAAACTACACTTCCCAGGATTCTCTGGGGGAAGCTATGACTGCCTCAAGTGAAATCAAAGTCTGGTGTAGGTGTGGCCTCCTGATTAGGCAAGCCCAGCAGCTGTGAGTCTGGCTTTTAGAACACTGACAGTTGGTTCTTACTGAGCATGCCCGACATTATCACTGAGTTCAAGCCAAAATTTCTTAACTTAATTAAAGATCAGCCAGGCATTTTTTTTAACTTTTAAATTGCAGAAGATGAAGGTCAGAGTATCGGGCAAGGTCGTTAATAGGATTACAGGTACTCTGTGAACATGGCTGATTTTTAATTAATTTCAACAAATTATGAGAACTCTGACAGAAAAAAGTCCAAAAGGCGTCTAGGTTTTCTCTTTTTACACTTTGAACTCTTGATTCTCTCTGACTGTGTTGTGTATCGCCATGAAAATTTAGAGGGTTGTTAAGCAAGCGAGTTCAGGACTATAGGTTTTGTAAGGTTTTGTTTTGAAATGAGCTTATGGGAAGCCTCAGAATGGCATGGGGGTATTTTCAATTTAACATTGCAGAATGCGAAAAATCCATGCTGACTATAGTATACAGCCACTCTCATGGCTGTATAATAACCAATCTGCCTCTACTCAATTCTTCTTTCAAAGTGCTATATGCACATGAATCTGCCTTTTTGCACAATTTCTGCCAGCGCCAGACCCAAGGGGAAGACCTGGCATGGCTTCAAAGCCCCCTCATTTGGAGGTGGCATGGCCACGCACACCGTGTCATGCAGTGGGTGGAGCAGGGTGGCCAATTGAGGCCAATTCAGGCCTTGCGCAACAGCTGAGCAGGTCACTGCTTACCTTTTGCTGGAGGCCTGGGTTTGCAGCCTGTTCGGTTGGAGCACGGGGTTGAGAGAGGCGGCACGAGAGGTGGTGTGGGTCTGGCGGCGATGTGGGGCCCAGATAGTTTTCTCATCTGTCCTTCTGTTACTTAGAAGAGGAATGGAAAGGGAAAGAAAAATACTCTGGGTGAATCACTGGCTACAAAGGTGGTGCTGACGTGAGAGATTTGGATTCTGGGGCCATGGGCTACGTTTCCTGGAAGATGGCCAGATTGGAAAGATAACAATGTATTCAAATGGAATACGAGAGGTGGCCGGGAAAAGGGCTCATGTGGAAATGTTAGGGTCTTTAGGGTGAAACTATTTATCCTAAGGAGAATTTTAGCAATCCTAGATCCATGACCTCCACTTTGGGTGGCAGCTTCAATCCTAACTGTGACACATAGGAGGAGGGGCTAGCCAGGTCAGTTGGGGCAGTGGTACCAGAAACAAAGATGCTGGATACCAACTGGGGTAACACCATCATGCCTGAGCCTTTTAGTCAGGAGCCCCTTAAACCAGGAATCCCTGAATGTGAACTTCCAGACTACAGCCCTGGAGCCTGCTAGGAATCCTACATACTTCTGTATTGGCCCACCAAGGCTGCCAGTGAATCTGTAGGGTTTGATTGTTAGGCTCCAGGCCGGATGACTGTCCTTTTATGTCCTTCTAAAGAGGCAGAACCTGTGAGGGGTGATCTCTGAGAGAGGTTCAGAGGATGGCAACAAAGGAAAGCACCTTTTCAGCCGTGGCTCCATGCTTGTGGAATGCTACCCTGAGTGAGATCCTTCTGCTGCCAACATTTTCGCCCATTTCACCTCTTTTTCCTGACATGGATTAGGAAAAATATTCTGTTTATTGATATCTGTTTTCTGCTCCGGAAGTTTTGCTGGGTCTGTTTATGGGTTATTGTAACAGCTTTATTGTAATGGATTCTTTTTGTTTTTATGCTATGCCTTTGGCTCTTAATTTTTTGTAACTTGCCTAGTTACTCTTTTGTAGTGAGTGACTCATAAGTCAAAACTATCATCATCATCTGGCCCTTGACTATAAAAGGACTCAGTTTAGTCCCAGATGTCCTCAGGCACATTTCTCATTTGGATCTCTCCAAGGTTCTGCAACTCTGGCCCATCTCACTGTCTTGTACTCTGTGACCTTCCACTCACAGTCAGGACAGTGTAATCCAGATTATATTATTGTAGTGTACAGACATGCAGGATTCCTTGACAATTTACACAAACAAATGCCTTGGTCCAGCCCAGGGTCACATCCCTCTAATTTCAGTGGCATTTAAGCATGCACTTAATTCTTTCCTGCTGAAATCAGTAGAACTTAAAAGTGCTTTACTTTTGGCGGGATGATGCTCATTCTTTTGGTAACCCGGCTAACAGATGTGCAATTTACATACTAAGCATTCATAAAATCTTCCCCGTGTGGCTGAAATAAAAATGGTCCAGTCGTTACTCCAGTTGCCAAAAGGGTGGCATTTAGACCATTGTCAATGTTCTCCAAGTGGATAGACACTGTGATCCAGTCCTGAATGTGCTAGCACAAGGCTGGACAGGGGTTTACAAGGTCAATCTTTCCTTTTTGTTCATGGTTTTTCAGTTCATAAAATAATAACTCACTTGTAAAGAAATTAAGCCTGAGAAGATTGTTTTTGTCCAGTGTCTTTCTTTCTTTCCTTTCCTTTCCTTTTCTTTTTTCCTCCTTGATTCTCATCTGCTTTTACCAGAGTTCAAAATAATCTCCTGTATTTCATTTTTTCCCAGGACTTTTTTGTAAAGATTTTTCACTTCATAGACTTAATTATGTAATTACACATCAGTCCAAAATCTGTTTCAAAGCAGCCATTTTAATCTATTGGGTACCTAAAACAGTCTTTAAAAACTGCCTAATTACATAATTACAATACCTGATAGACTCAAATAACAAGCACAGAGAGCATCTTTGGGGCTGGAAGCAAAGCCCCTGTGGTCTTTTGAGCACATAATACCTGTTAGAAAAATAGCTTTGCCATTATGTAGTTAGATGATATTTTGTATTGCAAAGGAGCAATTACTGACTTATGTGATAAAGACTCTCTTTTCCCATTTGCTTAAATTAAGTACATTTATGAGAGATTCTTTAGTACTGTGAAATGAAACACACATTTGATTAGTATTAATATGACACAGAGTTTTACAAGCCTCAAGAAATTCATAGATAATCCAAGGAGTGTTATTTTTAAGCCAGTGTAATATTGTGGCTATGAGTGTGAGCTGTGTCTGTCCCAGAAAAATCCCTGGCTTGTATTTTATTGTAGCCATGAACTTGTTAGGTGGCCTTAGATGAGACAGTGGCTGTGGGCACACTAGTTGCTTCAAAAGCAGCCAGAATGGTTTTTCTGGCTGTGTTTTGGAGCTACTCTGCCTTCTGCTGGACACACCTCCCTTCCCCACTGCTGACTTCAGACCACAGCAAAGTGTTGGGCTAATCACTGCCTTTGCTTGAGCCTGCAGCAAAGTGTTTCCATTGGCCACACCTGCAAGACAAATGGGTTGATCTACCAATCAGTTGCAAAATGTACCTGAAGCTGAATTTTAAAAAAACACTCAGGCTGATCTAACCAGGTTTTAGAGTGAAAAGGGGCAGGGTTTGACTAGCGTTGTGTGCCCCCATTTTCAGAAAACAGAGGTGGAGACACACTAGAACTGGCACAACAATAAGGGTGTCTCTACCCCTAGTGTCTTAGCTGCCTTTTCCTTCCCTGTGGGTTATTGCCTTGGCCTGGCTTAGAAGTCTGCTAATGAGGGTCAAACTACACATCACACTTAACATGTAGCATGCAGCTACCTCTTCATTTTTACTTTAATAACAAACCAGTTTTCCAGATAGGATCCTTACTGGGAATGCAGTTTGCAGGAAGGGGAGGTTTTTCTCTTCCCTCCTCAACACCATCAGAATTAAACACAAACACATACCGTGCTACAATGCAGTAGGGCCGAGTGGTGGAGCAACTGCTCTGCATGCAGAAGGTTTCAAGTTCAGCCTGGGTCACCTCCAGATAGGGCTGGGAGAGAACACTGTCTCAAACCTGGAGAGCTACTGACAGTCAGAGTGGACAGCACTAAGCTTGATGGACCAGTGGAAGACACTGGGTGGAAAAGGGTGACAGGAGCAGAAGAGCTTGAAGCCACCCTGCACCGGTGGAACTACAGAACTGGTTCCCGGCACTTGAGGATGAGACTAGAGGACAGTCTGCAGGGGAAGCATTACAGGAGTCCCCATGTGACAGCGAGCAAGAGGCTGAAACTCAGTGAAGCAAAGGCAATGAAACCACGCCCCACAACAAGAAGAGAAAAGGAGTCATGGTTGGAGGCTCCCTACTGCGTGGAATTGAAACCCAAGTATGCTGAGAAGATCCATGGACTCGCAAGCTATGCTGCCTCCCTGGGGGATGGATTAGACATGTGACGGAAGGATTGCCATCACTCATAAAGCCCACTGATAAGATATCCTTTCTTCTCATCCATGTGGGAACGAATGATACTGCCAAGCGGAGCTATGAAGAAATCATGTCAGACTTTGAAGCTTTCGGAAGGAAACTCAAGGACTGTGGGGCCCAGATCATTTTCTCATCCATCCTTCTGGTACTTAGAAGAGGAGTGGAAAGGGAAAGGAAAACGCTCCAGGTGAATCACTGGCTATGAAGGTGGTGTCGACGTAAGAGGTTTGGATTCTGGGACCATGGGCCATGCTTCCTGGAAGATGGACTGCTGGCAAGTAATGTGTTTGGATGCAGCATGGATAAATTCATCAGGATTGCTTTAAACTGAATCCTAAGGGGGAGGGAGGCATAAACTTGGTGGTAATGACTAACAAATGCACAGTAACAGGAACTGAGAGAACGGCTCTAAGGGGGCCTAATAGTAGTCTTCATAAAAATGTAGGAATGATGCCAAGCCATAAATCACATGATCTTCAATGTCTGTATACTAATGCCCAGAGTATGGGAAACAAACAGGACAAACTTGAACTCTTAACACAGGAGAGTAAATACGACTTGATAGGTATAACTGAAACTTGGTGGGATGACTCCCATGACTGGAATACAGCAATTGAAGGGTATAACTTGTTCAAAAAGAACAGAAGGAACAGAAAGGAAGGCGGAGTCGCACTATATGTTAAAAATATATATCCCTGCAGAGAAATACAGGAGGTTGAATGTAGTAGGTCCACCAAGAGTATCTGGATTAAAATTAATGGGGCAAAAGGCACATAATAGTTGGAGTCTACTACTGACCACCCAAGACAAGGATTAAACTTTTGGAAAGCAAATTGCCAATGTTTTGAGGAGGCATGATGTAGTTGTAATAGTGAGCTTCAATTACCCCAATAACTGTTGAGAGACAAATTCTGCTAAACAGCCTCTCCAAGAAATTCCTGACTTGTGTTGGAGATTACTTTCTCCTACAGAAAGTGGAGGAAGCAACTAGAGGATCAGCTATCCTTGACTTGATTCTAACCAATAGAGATGACTTGGTGAATGAAGTGGCAGTTACAGGAGCACTGGGGAAAAGTGACCACGCTATACTTGATTTTAAAGGAAGCAAAAGCTGAGAGCAGCCATACATGTACCCTGGACTTCAGGAAAGCCATTTTAATAAACGCAGAACAATGGTAAGTAAGATTCTGTGGCAAGTGACCCTAATGAGAAAGGAGTCCAAGATGGGTGGGAGTTTCTAAAAGAGGAAATTCTAAAAGGCACAATGGCAAACAATTCCATCAAGGAAAAAGGGGGGGGGGAAGACCGCAGAAGCCAATGTGGCTTCGAAAGCTTAGAGATGACCTGGGGAAAAAAAGACACATAGAGGAAGTGGAAGGAAGGCCAGACCACAAAGGAAGATTACAGACAGGTAGCATGGAATTGCAGGGATGACATCAGGAGTTGACAGATAACCAGAAGAACTATGGACTGAAGTCAGAGACATTATCAGGGAAGAATGCAAAAAGACAATGCCTCTAGTTAAAAAGAGAGAAAGACCTCAATGGATGACTGAAGAAACTCTTAAAATGGTTAAAGAGAGAAGGAAAGCAAAAGCAAGAGGAGATAGAAACATGGTCGGAACCCTAAATGCAACAATACAGCGACTAGTACGTAGAGACAAAGAGAACTATTACAATAGCTATTGTGTAGAAATAGGACAACAAAAAGGGAAGAACAAGAGTCCTATTCCAAAAGATTAGGGAAATGAAAGGGAAATTTAAACCATGAGTAGGGATGCTGAATAATCAACAAGGAAACACAATGACTGACCGAGATGAAATAAAAGGAAGATGGAAGCAATAAACTGAAGAACTCTATAAAAGAGATACAAGGATGACAGATTCATTCACGGAGGAACCATATGATGAAGAACCAGAAATTCTAGAAGGTGAGGTAAAAGCTGCTCTTTAATCACCAGGAACAGATGGCATACCAATAGAGTTGCTACAAGCTACTGAGACTGAATCTGAAGTAATTATCGAACAATTGCCTTAATATCCCATGCAAGTAAAGTAATGCTCAAGATTCTACAACAAAGGCTCTTACCATATATGGAGTGAGAAATGCCAGATGTCCAAGCTGGATTTAGAAATGGAAGAGGTACCAGAGATCATATTGCAAACATATGTTGGATAATGGAACGGACCAAGGAATTTCAGAAGGAAATCACCCTGTGCTTTATAGATTACAGCAAAGCCTTTGATTGTGTAGATCATGAAAAATGATGGAACACTTTAAAAGAAATGGGGGTGCCACAGCATCTGATTGTCCTGATGTGCAACCTATACTCTGGACAAGAGGCTACTGTAAGGACAGAATATGGAGAAACTGATTGGTTCCCCATCGAAAAGGTGTGAGACAGGGGTGTATTTTATCACCCTGTTTGTTTAATGTATACACAGAACATATCATACGGAAAGTGACATTGGACCAAGATGAAGGAGGTGTGAAAATTGGAGGGGAAAATCACAATAATTTAAGATATGCAGATGATATCATACTCTTAGCAGAAACCAGTAATGATTTGAAATGAGTGCTGATGAAAGTTAAAGAGGAAAGCATAAAAGCAGGACTACAGCTCAACGTTAAAAAAACTAAAGTAATGACAACAGAAGATTTATGTAACTTTAAAGTTGACAATGAGGACATTGAACTTGTCAAGGATTATCAGTAACTTGGCACAGTCATTAACCAAAATGGAGACAATAGTCAAGAAATCAGAAGAAAGTTAGGACTGGGGAGGACAACTATGAGAGAACTAGAAAAGATCCTCAAATGCAAAGATGTATCACTGAACACTAAAGTCAGGAACATTCAGATCATGGTATTCCCGATCTCTATGTATGGATGTGAAAGTTGGACAGTGAAAAAAGCAGATAAGAGAAAAATCAACTCATTTGAAATGTGGTGTTGGAAGAGAGCTTTCTGCATACCATGGACTGCGAAAAAGACAAATAATTGGATGTTAGAACAAATTAAACTAGAACTGTCACTAGAAGCTAAAATGATGAAACTGAGGTTATCATACTTTGGACACATCATGAGAAGACATGATTCACTAGAAAAGACAATAATGATGGGAAAAACAGAAGGGAGTAGAAAAAGAGGAAGGCCAAACAAGAGATGGATTCCATAAAGGAAGCCACAGACCTGAACTTACAAGATCTGCACAGCGTGGTTCATGACAGATGCTCTTGGAGGTCACTGATTCATAGGGTCACCATAAGTCGTAATCGACTTGAAGGCACATAACAACAACAACATCAGGAGGGCTACAGCTGAGAATGAGCTGAGTTTAGTGAGAGATGCCAAAAGCAACAAAAAAGCGTTCTTCACATACATCCATTGTAAAAGACAGAGAAAAGCAATGGTGATAAAGCTACTCAATGAGGATGGCACAATGATAACAGATGACAAAGATAAGGCAGAAGACCTCAATTCCTACTTTGGCTCAGTTTTCACCCCAGAGAGGGTCAATTCCTGGGAAAATTCTGGAGCAGATTATAAAACAGTTAATCTGTAAGCACCTTGAAAACAATGCAGTCATTACTAGAAGCCAATGTGGATTTGTCAAGAATAAATCCTGCCACTAATCTTATCTCATTTTTTGATCGGGTTACCTCCCTGGTAGACTGTGGGAATGCAGTGGACATAATATATCTCAACTCCAGCAAAGCTTTTGATAAAGTGCCCCATGATATTCTGATTAGCAAATTAGCTGAATATGGGTTGGATTGAACAACTCTCTGGTGGATCCACAGTCGGCTACAGAATCATACTCAAAGAGTGCTTATCAGTGGTTCCTTCTCAAACTGTACCGCAAGGCTGAGTCCTGGGCCCAGTGCTCTTGCACATTTTTATTAATGACTTGGATGAGGAGGTGCAGGAAGTGCTTATCAAATTTGCAGATGATACAAAATTGGGAGAGATAGGTTAGAAGACAGAAATATCTGGGTGTTGTCAGCAGTGCAAAACAGAAAGAAACCAATCAGCGTGGGTGCAGATACAACCCTCAACAGGGCAAAAAGGTTCCCCAACTTAGGTTTAGAGAGTATAAATAAAATAACATGGTTATGCAGCAAATCATGTGAGGGGGATGTACATATTCTTAGTAGGAATGGATGGATCATCAGTTTTGGTTTCTCATTTTCTCACTTTTCCATCCTTACATTCAATTTGCCACATTTCTACATCAAAGTTATATAAAAACTTGTCACAAGAATGAATCAGCATTTTAATTCGCATTCCTCTTAATAGGCACATTGTTCAATCAATTTCCACTAATAGAATGCATTTTTGTATTTTGTTTCGATGAATACAGGTATTTTATGCACTTTCCCTTCATAAGTGCACTTTTGTACACTTATTTTGTACAGTTTGGAGGACTACATCACAAAATTTGGGGAAGTACAAATTTCACACTACAGCTTCATTTTTGTTCACATATTGTGCAAACTAGAACTGAATTGCACCCCATCCCTAATTGCTAGGATATCAGTATCTCAGTATTTATAAAAAGAACTAAGAATTGCACAAGCTAGCTAATAAAACAGGATTTCTTTGCCTTTGATCTTTAGAAAGATCTTGGGTTTAGGGCCACACTAGACAACTATAATTAGCTTCATAACTGTGCTTTTAATGTAGGTTTTAAAAACATTTAAATTAAAATTTCTGGGAGGGATCCAGACCGGGATCCAAGCATAGGGATAGGAGGTGCTTTAACTCTGTCCCTCACTATGGTTTCAATTTGGATTGGGTTCTCCTCTCAGGCAACTTGCATAGGGAAATTGCTGGCACCCCTCCCCCCCACAATCCAAATTGGGGCCATAGTTGGAGACATAAAAGTTTAAACTCTCCTACTCCCCCCCATGCTAGGGTCCCAATCCAGATCATGCCCCACCACACTGGCAATTTGTGTTTAAAAAATGTACACTTAAGGGCACAGATACATATTGCTTAGTTTGGCCCTTAGTTACTTATTTTCTCATTTCTAAAACTTGTTTCCAGTTTATTGATGGGATGACAGATAGTTGCGGTTGCTCCCGTGCAAAACAAAGCATCAAGATAAATCATGAAATTTACTCTATGGCCAGGAAGTTCCAATTGCCAAGTGGGCCTGCAACTCTGAATTCTGCCCTTTAAGGGGTAGAAGCTGTATGATAGGGAGAAAGAGTTGCCAAAGTCCCTCGGGGCTTAAATCAATCATTATCTTATGCTCAAAGGCTTGTTAGACTGGTAGAATCTATAAACCATTTCCTGACAAGTTCAATTCATAAAAAAATGTTTGATAGGTTTGTGGCAGTGAGGAGTACCCACGAGAAATGCAATTCACACACACACTGATTAAACCTAGCAGCTTGGATCCGCCTCTTAAGAAGAATGCTGTTCATAGAAAAATGGAATCTGATCCGATCTTAGAACTTGGGCTAAGGTGGCTTGCACTTGCTGTCCCTTAATCTACTTTATAGGGGTTTGCAAAAGGTCTATTTCTGGTGAATATCATCTGACCAATGTGACATAGGCAAAGGGTCTATTACATGGGTTCTCAACAAGGGGGGAATTCCCCCCCAGGGGGGAATTTTAGGGTTCCAGGGTGGGAATTGGGACCACTATTCAGCAAAGTGTGATGTCCTGTAGATTATGTACAATCTGTAAAATTGTAGTTTGTTTTTAATTTAATCTGCGACATTCAATAAAGTTTATTGAATGTCGCAGATTAAAATCGATTCTTGAACATGCAGCATTATTTTCATTTGCAAAATTAAATTATTATTTAAAGACCAGAAAGTGCTCCAAGAAATTCTGTTATAATATAAACGAAGAAATTTTTCTCTCACGAGAAACACCACCGTCACTCGCAAAACATCAACACGCTATGAGAAACTATCTTGGGAAGGGGGGAATTATATTCTGAACAATGGTGAAAGGGGGGAATGGAGCAAAAAAGGTTGAGAACTACTGGTCTATTATGAAATCACCAGTGGGGAAGTTAGGAACATAGGAAGCTGCCTTATACCGAGTCACACCATTAGTCTTGTCTGGCTCAGTATTATATACACTTAATAGCAGCAGTTCTCCAGGGATTCATACAGGAATCTCTCTTAGCCCTACCTGGATATGCAAGGGATTGAACCGCAGAGCTTTTGCATACAAATCCTGTGCCATTGATCCACAGCTCTTCCTCCAAGTTGTGTGCTATGGCTTTGAGATTTGGAAGTGACATAATATATAATGCTGGGTATAGTGGGGAAAGAGTGGCACAGGGTCATAATGCCAGTCCCTAGAGCCATAACGTTCAGACTCATGGTATGTGACAGGCTCTCTGTGTTCAGCTTTTCCATATGGTAAGAATTTCTGAGAAAGTCATGTTTCAAACACTCTGTTCATAGACCATGAGAAGGGTGCTGAAGCAGGGCCTTCTCCGTTTTGGCCCGAAAGGAACACTACCCCCATATTGGGATAGAATGACACTATGAACGTTTCAAATGCAAGTGAAAACCTTATTCAAAGAGTTTATTATAATTATTGAACTGGGTTACTTCTTGATTGCTGATTTTGAGAAAATATTGGGAATATTATGGGTTATATCCAACTAAGTTCTACTTTAAATTAATGGACCTAAGTTAGTTGTGTCCATGAATTTCTACTCTGAGTATGATTAATATTGGATACAGCCTTTTATATTGACCATTTTAATCTTGTTGGTAACCAGAGGAGATACGATAGCACTCTTTGTTGGAATGTATGAGGTTCAACTCCAACTTGGTGGGTTGAGGCTGCATGGGGTTAAAAAGGGTAGCTAGGGAGGAGATCTCCTTGTTGCCAGGCTATACCTGTCCTTTGATCCTTGCTGTCTCTCCCCCTCCTGCTAGACTGATATGCAAAGGATGTTGATTCCAGTTCGTTCCCTCCTTCCCAGTTCCTTCTTCTCTTGAGAGAGGGGAGCAGACATCTTTCCTTTGTTTCTCCTCTCAACCAGCATGAGAGCTGCACTGGGACCAGTGCAGACTGCTCCTTAGCTAGATATAGAACTCTTTCCTATCAAGCATGTATTTCCAGAATAAAGTAGTCCTTTCTTATTTTAAAGCTTAAAGTCTCTGTCAGGGAAGGTAGAATCTTAGCAAAGATTCAAACACACACACATAAGTTCGCTCAATACGCTCCGCTCTGCTATGCAACCCAATAGAATTCCGACACTCTTCAAGTACATGAAAGGTTGTCACATAGGGGAGGGCTGGGATCTCTTCTCAATCGGCCCAGAGTGCGGGACATGGAATAATGGGCTCAAGTTGCAGGAAGCCAGATTTCGACTGGACATCAAGAAAAACTTCCTAATTGTTAGAGCCATACGACAATGGAATCAATTACTTTGAGAGGTAGTGGGCTCTCCGACACTGGAGGCATTCAAGAAGCAGCCAGACAGCCATCTGTCGGGAATGCTTTGATTTGGATTCCTGCATTGAGCAGGGGGTTGGACTTGATGGCCTTATAGGCCCCTTCCAACTCGACTATTCTATGGTTCTATGATTCTATGGAAGAAAGGCAAATTAGTTGTTTCTGAATATCTCGCTGCACATATTTTGAAGATTGGCTGAGCGAGAGAAAGAGAGATTTTGGTTTAAATTAATTAAATTAGTTTAATACAGTAACATTTGTTTAATTTAAATACACTTTAAATTCTGGCTCAGCTATACTAGTGCTGCAAAGACAAAGGATGTCAGAAGTGAGTGCTGAAGAACAAACAAAACAAAATTCAAAGAGGTCTTGATAGGCTGGAGTATAGGGCTGAAAACAACAGAATGAAATGTAACAGGGATAAGTGCAAAGTTCTACACCTAGGAAAAAAACCCCAAATGCACAGTTATAAGATGAGGAATACTTGGCTCAGCAATACTACATGCGTGAAGGATCTTGGAATTGTTGATCGCAAGCTGAATATGAGCCAACAGTGTGATGTGGCTGCAAAAAGGCAAATGCTATTTTAGGCTGCATTAACAGAAGCATAGTTTCCAAATCACATGAAGTATTAGTTCCCCTCTATTCGGTACTGGTTAGGCCTCATCTTGAGTACTGCATCCAGTTCTGGACACCACACTTTAAGAAGGATGCAGACAAACTGGAACGTGTTTAGAGGAGGGCAACGAGGATGATTAGGGAACAGGAAAGCCCTTAGAGGAGGGACTGAAAGAACTGGGCATGTTTAGTCTTGAGAAGAGAAGACAATGGAGATATGGTAGCACTCTTCAAATACTTGAAAGGTTGTCCCGCAAGGGAGGGCCAGGATCTCTTTTCAATTGTCCCAGAGTTCAGGATATGGAATAATGGGCTCAAGTTATAGGAAGCCAAAGCCCTCACTAAATCCTGAACACATTTACTAAGTTTTTCTGTATCCCTAAAGTCTTTACTCATGAGCTTGGATAACTGCTCCATTTATATATTGATTAACCTTCCTCTCAGGAAAAAGGCTGAGGCACTTTAGAAGTCAGTACTGAAGAGCTGTTGTATATATTACAAACTGCACAATAATACACTTGGGGCAGATGTTTATAGCTGATTCAGCCAAGCAGATTTTTAAAAACTGGGAATTGTTACAACCACCTAGTAGCCTAAGCTAGTAAATTATTCTTTACTGTCTAATCCAAATGACAGGCACATTTTATCAATCAATCCCTAAACTTGTGTTTTCCTGGAACAAAACATGCAGACACTTTCAACTATTGGCAAAGTGCTGAACTCTTCACCTGGATTAAAAAATTAATACTCCAGTGATCCATCTAAACAAACAAACAAACAAACAAAAAAGAGTAATATTTGCAAAAGACAAACAGCTATGTTGCTTTGGGATTAAGCAACCCCCACTACATATTTTATTAGCAGTGTTGACAGACACTGATTGAAATTTGCAGACCACTCTTTTTCATACTGTTCCAGTATTGTCTCCCTCACTGCCTCCCAAAACCTTTGTTCCAGGCAAGCCTCCACAGAAGTTGTCAGATATTTGATATTAAGTTCCAGTCATTACACTCGGTGATGTTTTACCTACTGTGCACATCCAGAGTTCAGTTGGACTCATTTCGGAGCAGTGGCATCTGGTGGTTTCATGCCAGTGGAATTGTATCTGGGTTTTAAGCACATTGGACTGCTCCTTGAAGGTTTCCACTGCCCCACTGACATGGAGCCGCCAGACGCCACTGTTTCTGAGTAGACATGGTTAGGACTGTAGCCTTATTGCATACAGGCTGCTGCTAGCAACAAACAACTTACACATGGCACACAACACTTCAGAAAAACAAAAAATGACAGGGCACTAGCCAGGGCAGTGGCGATTATACATCAATGAATATGTCAAGAACATACATTACAAAGCAGTACCCTACACATATTAAAAATCCTTCTGTGGAGGACTAAGGGTAAAAGCCTTCTGTGCTATAGATGAGTCGGAATTTAGATTCAGTTCACATTTGAAGCCAAAGTTATCAAATTTGCACTTTCCGAAACAGAATGAGAACCAAAACACAGCCATTCTTCAAAATTCATACTTGTTCAAATTTTGTTTACAATGTTTACAAAAATGCATAGATTTGGGGAAAGTGTGCATAAAAATGAATATATGAATGAAAAGGATGAAAAATACCATGCAAAAATGCATGATGTGATGAGAAATGGCTTGAAACAAGGTGTACCTTAGTCAAAACTTACTACAAAAATGTTTTTGCTAGGAGAAATTTGTACTAAAATGCTGAAGAATACCCATGAGGATTTTTTTTAAAATAAATAAATCGCAGATTGCTGCAGAAATGTGGAGAACTGAATTTAAAATTGGAAAAATGAGAAACTGAGAGCACCAAAATTGATAGATCTTTCCATCCCTAGTCTGTGCCATGATAGGGGTCTAATGGGCATATGGAAGGAAGTATGTTTGTCTGTTTGCAGTGGATTCCTCTGATACTCCTACCCACATTTCAATCATCCGACACCACCCTGACATCAGGTGAAATGTTTTTCTGTGCCAAGTTGGTTTACAATAAAACCATGTGGGCAAATCCCACTTCTTTGGCCTGTGGGAGAGCTTTCACTAACTCCTTTGTCATGATTGAATAACTTCCTGTTGAGGTTTAGACTATGAGAGTCTTCCCCCTTGCAGGTGTGGGGGACATATTAGAGCCTTGTAGAATTCTTTGTTCGATTCCAGTTGGCTCTTGGGAAGGTTCTGATTGGCATGACTAGTGGGCCTGTCAATACTCTACTGATTCTGTGGAATGTGGATATGATCCGGTTATCTGATACAATTGCTCCCAGGTATCCTGTTTGTTGAGCAGTCTGGTTGGCTCCTTAGTTTACTTGATAGCTGAAGGCAATGGAGGAGATGGCTAGAATGCAAGTGGTATAAACGTGCTCTTAATCTGACTGAACACCAGTAAGGGTAAGAATGCTAGTAAGCAGCAGTGATGGTGATGAAAAATAGCTTTTTCCCCCCTGCCACCATTGTGTCCTCATAGAGTTGTCCAGCAGAGCTTTTCCAAGCCGTTCAGAATCTCCTGCAACGTGGCCTGTTAGGAATCCCTCTGTGACATGTTTGTGAAATCTATCACAACTTGAATGCCACTTTTGTTTTGGTTCAGTCTATGGAAGTGTCCAGGGCACCATTTGGTCCAATATCAATTGATACTTTCAAGTTGTTGAGATCTGGTGAGGTGGACAAAGTGCTTGGAAGAGTGTGACCTCCCACATATGCACTCGACATTTGAAGGACTGCTCAGCTGGTAATAATTGTCTCCTTGAGTGGGGTGATCTCAGATGCTGTTTGGTTGCTAACATGCCTTTTCTGGACAAGGTGCCCAAATAGGTAGTTGCTACATAACTCCAGACACCTTTGGATAAGTTTCTAAACATATTTCTAGAAGCTTCAGGCCTGTGTTTGGCATTAAGACTGCCTTGGTCCAGTTCAGAGGCAGTGATGGTGCTAAACCAGTTCCTGGCTACAATAATGGATTGGATGAGGGCAAAAAATTGGGACAATCCATATGAGATGGAGGCCTTATTGGTGGGTAGTTTAGCTACCCAGGTTAGTGGTTTTTACCTTGTGCTAGATAGGGTGGCACTCCACCTGAAGGAACAATTTGACAGTTTGGGGGTGCTCATTGATCCAACTTTACCACAGGAGGTGCAGGTTGCCTCTGTGGCACATGTAGGTTGTATCTTCTACCAGCTAGTATGCCAGTTATGATCCTATCAGGACACAGACATCCTGGTCTTAGTGATCCATGGCCTGGTAACCTTCAGATTGGACTACTGTACTGTGTTACATGTGGGGCTGGCTTTGAAGAAACTGCAATGGGTCCAAAATGCAACTGCCCATGTTATGATTCCTGGGTGTTATGATCACATTGTTCCTATGCTTTGCCAGCTGCACAGACTCTTAGGTTTGTTTCTGGGCTGAATTCAAAGTGCTGGTTCTGACCTTTAAATCCCTTCCTGGCTTGGGAACACTTGTCTCCATATGTGCCTGTAGGTACACTAAGATTTTCAATGAAGGCCTTTCTTCCCCACCATCTAAGGTGTGATGGATGGCTTCAGGGGAAAGAGCTTACTGGATGAGGGGACCCCAAATGCAAAATGCTGTCCCCCGTGAAATTTGCCTAGGGCCTTCCGTGATGTCTTTGTGGTGCCAGGTAAAGACCTTTTTATTTTCCCTCGCTTTTATATCTTCTATACGTTGTTTTCAAACTGTTTGGTGATGGTTGGTTTAAAATAAAATTGCTGATTGCTTTTATACTTTTTTTTCTTTTAATACTGTGATGTTTTACTGTTTTTATTTTACTGTAATTTTAATTTCTCGTAAGCTGCCCTGGGAACCTGTTGAAGGGTGGAGAATAAATCACTTAAATAAATACATAAATAATTCTGTAGTAAGTGTGCACAAATAGTAGTGTAGTGGCAAATTCAGAAGTGCAGGGTCCCTTCATGATAGTCACACCCCGCCCCTTTTCCCACTTTCCCTTGTCTCCTTTCCTGTCCATGTCATCTTGTGAGTCCACACTCCACTGCAACATACATTCCTAGAAGTTAATCAGCATGAAAGGGGGAAGGCTGAGTGTTAGCTGCTGAGAAGAGTCTTCTCGGTGGCTGATTCACTTCCTTTCACTCTGATTGGCTCCAATCAGGACAAGGACTCTTCTCAGTGGCTAACATGCTCCCTTTTCATGCTGATTGCATGGATATAGTCATCCAGGGTCTCTGGGGTCTTTGTCTCCGGTGTCCTATGAGCCAATCAGCATGAAAAGGGAGTGTATTAGCCACTGATAAGAGTCTTCTAACTTGTTTCCTTGACATTTTTTGCTGATTGGAGCCACTCAGAGTGAAAGGAATTCCTATCCGTGCCTTCTTCAAAAAGCCAAGTTGTGGCGAGTGAGAATCCTGTAACTGCAGCAGAAATAGTGTATCCTGATGATAGCATTCCATCAACATTGTTAAGTAGTTTGGTAGCAGCAGGAGATAAATGTGTGGACACTGAATCCAGTAATTCAAGCAATATCTCTGACAATGAGAAAGGGCAGCCAAACGGTGGCAGTGACAGAGAAGCAGAAAGCAGTATTCAAGCCTGGCCAGGCCAGGCCAGGCTATTCTATAATTTTAGAAGGAGTGTAGCTATGAGGGGGTGTGGCTGTTACTATTATGAAGGGATCCTGCACTTCTGAATTTGCCACTGCACTACTGCCCCTGTGCACAGACCTTTACATACATTTAAATGGCCTCTTAACTTGTACAGTCTGAGCTCCTAAGCATGCTTACTAGGAAGAAAATTCTGATGAACTCTGTAGGTTAAAGTCCTAGAAATGAGGCAGTATTGTAGGACCTCCCCCCCACCGATATCGTATTTCACTCTTACAGTTATTCCCTTGGTTGCCCAATGGTACTTTCTGATGCAAGCATCTTTATGTTGTGTTTGACATGGTTTGCTCTTCCAAGTGTAAATTTAGACAAGGCATTAAAGGATTGGATCTTTAAAACTGGGTGTGGGTCGATGGTTTGGATGGGAGGATTGTGATCAAATTTTTGTTCTTTGGGCCTGGTTGTCTCTGTTTGTTTATGACTACCACTAATTTGCTCATTTGCTTGCTGGAAAATAGCTAATTAAAACCCACTTCAGCTAACAAGCTGACTGGGACCATGCAAATGTCACTCTCTGCTGTCTGCTATTTCCGTTTATACTTTACATTATTAGTGTTGTTTCCCCCCCCCCTCCATCGATAGTCATAAATGCAAGGAGAGATTTAGTGCCCTCTTCACAGGTGTGTGCTTGCACATCAGTGTATCATCCCCAGAAAAGTGCTGCTGTTTTACTGCACTTCAGTATTTTGAGTGTTATTACCCCTGACAGTTAATGGTTTCCGACTGCATTGCTTGTTAGCGCTGGGTTCTGAACAGCTTCATCTATCTTTTTGTTTTTACAGTGACTGGTCACATTAAGTATATGTGTCTGAGCTATTAGTCCCGTCTGTTCATTGCATGCATTTCATTTGGTACGGCTCCTCCCCGCTTTTACTTGCTAAAATTAGTATGTATTGTCATCTGTATACTTCAACACATAGACTTTTGTTATAATTATGCTGTCATCACTGTGCTTCTACACACTTGCTAATTTATTGTAGCTAAATTAGACCTAATATTAGCAATTTTGCAGCTGTTCCCATAGACCCATGCGCAGCAACATATTTGTACATTGTTGGGTAATTGGATTTCAAGGCCAATTAATGGCCAATGGCACTCCTAGATAGAAAAAGGGCAGTGGAAACATTTCTGGAGGCTCTGAGGCAGATGAGGTGACTTCCCAAAGTATGGAGTCCCATGATAGCCATTTTCAGAACAAAGCAAATCAGAGTGCAAGATTAGCAGATCTGACACTTTCCAAGAGATGTGTGGCCTGTCTGGGTAGACAGCTTAAACTGCCATTTCCTGTAATTTGTGGTGATGCTTTTAGCGAGTGGCTGAGCAATGCATACCTCTAGGAATTAAGGGGATATGGGAAAGCAGTTCACATTAGAAGTTCGTAGCAATGGGTCACACCATTAATGGAGCACAGTCCAAATGCTGGAGTACCCTGTGTATGAATGTACACAGAGGAAGAAGACACAGGCCTGGTTCAGGCAAAGCCAACCTATGGCTTAGCATGAACGAACATGCTATTTCACAGGGAGAAAATTGTGGCTGCTTCACTTCTCCTCAGCGAGTTATTTTATTATTTAAATTTATACACCATTCCACACTTTCAAGGTGGCAGCTACTGATGATAACAGCAACAATAATATAAAACCAAATCTGCTCCCAAATCCACCTCAGCCAGTTTATAAACCCATGAACCCTAGTAAGAATAGCAAGTCTAAATCACTGCAGTGCTTTCTTGGGAATTTATTCTGCTTTTGCTCAGCATGGGGGAGTCGCAAGAATCTAAAGACTAAATTATGGTCTTGTGTGATGCAACTGATGATGCATCAAATGCACCAAACACACACACACGCACCCTTATTTATACACCATCCACTTCTTGGCTTTTATATAGCAAAAGTGATTCCGCCTTAATGTATCTAGAAAAAGAATATATTTTATTTTACCTGCTGTTTCTGGTTAATGATGCCATCGGTGTTCTCATCACAAATAGTGGAGCAATATTAGTACTTTTATTGCCTATTTAATTGTAGTTGGATATGGGTACAAGCAGTGGTTCATTTTTTTAAAATACCTTGTTTAGTGATGTCAGTGTTGTTACATTATGTTCTTTTAAAATAAATCCTACCCAAATGTCTAAACCGGTATACTTAATTAGAATTGATCTTACGTTTTAGCATCAGGAAGTGCATAATGGAAGATAAGATTAATTGTAATGTTGTATCACTTCATTTAAAGACTGCTAATAGGCAAAAAAGACAGAACCAATCTAAAATTATAATTTCAGAATCAATATAATTTTTATAACCTTGTCAAATGTGGAAGAAGTCATTAAATTTATGTGGAGAAGGCTGCATATTTTTTCCAGCCATTATATGCAAGCAAAACATTCGGTGCTATTAATTTCAATTCTCCTTGTAGAAATAGCAGGTTCTATATAGAGCTGATAGGGCAAGAGATATGTTTTTTATGTTTTTGTGCCTTATGCAGCCAGGGAAGTGATCCAGGCAGTCATGGTTGTACTGAAGACTGCAAGCTGATGCACACTTACCTGGGAGTAGGGATGGAAAAAAATCCTTATCAAAATTCTTCAGCATTTTAGTGCAAAGTTCTCCTAATAAACACATTTCTGTATGCAGTTTTGACCAATGAGCACATTTTTGCAAGCAATTTCTCCTAATATAATGCATTTTATATGCTATGTTTACTAATATATTCATTTTATGCACACTTTACTCCAGTGTATGCATTATGGTACCAGTAGTGTAGTGGCAAATCCAGAAGTGCAGGGTCCCTTCAAGTTAGTCACAGCCATGCCTCCTCCCCCACTTTTTGGCTGCAGGGTTGAATATGAGACCTTTGTTAATACCTTCACCCACAACAACAGACATCCCTAGGAGCCAATAAGCATGAAAGAGGAGAGTGTTAGCTACTGAGAAGAGTCTTCTCAGTGCCCGACTCACCTCTTTCACTCTGATTGGCTTCAATCAGCAGGAAAGCACAAGGAAGCATGTTAGAAGACTCTTCTCAGTGGCTGACACTCTCCCCTTTTGTGCTGATGGGCTTGTAGGATGCTGGAGGCATACGGACCCTGCTGGGACCTCCCAAAAAAATAAAGGGTCTAAGACCCCCTGAGACCCTTGACAACTACACCCCTGTATGGTACATGTTGTTTGGTTGGAGAACTGCATTGCAAAATTAGGATGTGTGAATTTCAAAGGATGTCTGTTTCAGTTCTCATTGTTTCAGAAAGTGCGAATTTGATAGATTTGGCTATAAATGCAAACTCGATCAAATTTCTTCCCCATAAGCCCCTTTGAACTCAGTGGCACTTCCGTCTGAGGAGGCAGGCATAGGATTGTGCTATTAGGATCTTCATTTATGAAATGTAATAAGTAGCCACAAAATAACTACTTTTGCACAGAAGTACCAAAATGTTTTGCTAGTTCAGCCTTTTTTGTAGCCAATCCTGAGTTTTTATGTGCTAAAGTAGCAGAGCATAGAATCCAGTGTATAGGACCTAGTTTGCAATAGTGCAAGAAATGACACAAGGGGGACAACTCATCTCTCTGGCTTAGTGTCTAGATGCAACTGAACCAGCCCAAGACTGCTTGTTTTTTAATATAGCTACTGTATAATAGACAAACTATTGCCTTTGCTAGTGAAGGTCCATGTGCTTTTCTTGAACACACTGTTGCTGCAATTAAGGATGGATGACTTCATCAATTTTGGTTTCTCATTTTTTGAGTTCTAAATTTAGTTCTCCACATTTCCACATCAGTTTATGTTTTTTTTGGGGGGGGGTCCTCATAAAAGTTCATCAGCATTTTAGTGCAAATAGGAGAAATTATGGGCACATTTTTGCATGCAGTTTTGCCTCCAATATTTTTTATTTAATTTAATTTTATTTAATTTATTTTATTTATTAATTTAATTTAATTTATTTAATTTAATTTATATACCGCCCTAAGCCAAAAAGGCTCTCTGGGCGGTGTACATAAAAGAATAATGTGCTTTTGTATGTTATTTTCATAACTATAGCATCCTCATCCTTTTTATTTCTATGCTACCTTTCCACAAAAAATTGTTCTTAAAGCGGCTTACAACAAAGTAAACAACAATTACAAAAATAATTTCATAACAAAAATAATAAAACAGCAGAAATAAAACAGTAACATAACAACAAATATCGCAGGAAACACAAACCCCTTTCCAGCACTATAAATATAACAACATTACATCCATTAACAGGCAACATTACACTTCTTGACAATATAGCAAAAAGAAAAGGAAATTAGACAGTATCAACTTTGCTCCTAGAGACACGCCACCCACAATGGTATTCAGAGTCCCACTCCTGTGGCCACTTCTTACAAGCCCTCCAAAGGCAGGAGGTGGTGGTGGGCAACTGGAAACACTCCACCCATGACGGTATTTTTTTGCACGCATTACTTGGCTAGAGAACTGCATTGCAAAATTCAGAGAAGTAGGACGGCTGGGTTTCAGTTTGTTTCAGGAACTGCCAATTAGGTATGACGGCTTTTTAATCCAAACCATACAGCTGGTATAGCACAGTGGGGAGGAGAGCCTGGCTGGGAGTCCAGAGTCTGTGAGTTCCAATCCCCACTTGTGTCTCCTGGGTGTCAAGGGCCAGCTAAAGATCACCCCCACAGTGAGTGGCTCAGGGGTTACGTGCCCTGCCACCTGTGCAGCCGTGGGCAAGCTGCATAGTCCTAAGGAGCCCAGTTGCCCCCCAGCTGGCAGTTGTGGACAAGGAAGGGGCTGGCTTGGGCAGCTGTGGCAAGCTGAGCAGGCCCTAGCCAGCTGGGGAGGACTAGTCTCAGAGGGAGGCAATGGTAAACCCCCTCTGAATACTGCTTACCATGAAATCCCTATTCATAGGGTTGCCATAAGTTGGGATCGACTGAAGGCAGTCCATTTCCATTTTCCAAATCCAAACTAAATTGAATTTCTCCCCTAACTCCAGTCTGATGGCTGAAATTTAGACGGTACCTAGAAATGCCCCACATTTTAAATAGAAATGGTGTTTGCAAGAGCTACATGAGTGTTTGCTGCTGTATGTTAAAAGTTTATTTCTAAAGTTTAGTACACTTTGTCATTTAGGTTTTGTGAATTGGGAGACTCCATATCCCTTAAGAATAAATAAATGTAGCCAGTTTAAACACATAAAAAGGAAAAGGGCAAGACATATGGTGCAAGTTACATACGTCCTCATCTCATGATTTTCTATCAGAAATAATGTGCAATATGTCCTCTCCAATATGCCCTTCCAAATCAAATTAGATGATACTATTTCTACAGCAAGGACGGGAAAGTTAAACTCTACCTTAACGGAAAACACACAATGCTCAAAAAGGAGTTAAAGTGCAAATATAAAACACAAAATGACATATAAACATTTCATACACATATATTGTTAAATCAACATAAAATCACTGCTAAAATACTGCATGTGGTAATCAATGCCCATATAAGGTAAAATACAAAAAACAAAATATAAAAACCTTCAAGTTCTGCAGCTATAAAAATTCAATGCTACTGCAAGATGAGATAAAGACAAAGTGCAGCCGATGCAAAAACAAAGTACAGCCAAATGGGTTTTGATAAAGTGTTTTCTTCAGTGGCCTTCTAATTAAGCAAACACTATAAAGAGCAAAAGATAAAATTATATTAAGACAAGAATTACTAATGGGGAGTGTCTCTGGATGTTTAAAACAACAACAAAATAGCTGATTATTGGAAGAGAATACTGTACTGTAAACTCACTTACCCTTATATATTACTCTCATTGATAAGGGCTGATACATTGGTAATTCAAAAAGTCAAAATCTCTGCATAAAAATAATTTAAAACTAGAATTTAATAAAATAAAATAATAATAATAATAATTAATAAAGCAAAGATTTTAGTCATTGGTACATACCATTTTCTCCTGCTGGTATATTTCTAAAAATAATAACAAGGTATCACCCACATTATGTATCCATCCCACTGCGGTTTCAATGCCTTATCAGCCAAGTTGTTATAGTCACTGCTGGGCCTGAAAATGTGGCACAGCTGTGGAATTTACTCCTGAAGCCACTAAATGTTCATTAGATTTAATGATTCTACTGGTAGAAACATCTAAGGAAGAAGTTGGCAAGACAGACATAGAACTAAACCACCTGAAGGATAATATCAACAAAGAAGTTATATTTGCACCTTAACTCCTTTTTGAGCACTATTTCTACGGCACCTAAACTTGCAAGCTCACTGTACTGCTGTAGCTCACAATGTTGTTATACACACCCCACCATCCTGAGCGGCAAGAGGTCTTGGGCCCACACTCATGCTGGTTTGGTTTCCTGTGGAAGGAAAGACTGCCAGAGACTGTAGGCATTTTTGTAATATTTGGTTTTACTTTACTTACGGATAGACAAGCTCAGCATTGGTGGAGCCAAACAGCATACCACTTCTAAAAGCAGTAATGCCACTGTCCCCACATCGTATCTCCAGAAAGGCATCCCACATTGTTTAGCCTTCTGGAACTCAAAGCTGGCTTTCTCTCTCTTCCTGGTCCCCCTTTCACAGTGCTGCCAGGGAAGTGTTTACTGTGGAATTGGTGTTCTTCTTGCATACAAGTTTCCCCTATTTAATCTGAATTTACCTTTTCCAGGGAAAATCTAATAAGCTAAAAAAAACCCTGTTGCCAATACTCCATTTGCAATATCTGAACCTGTTTACACTGTTAAGCCTTCCCGCCAGCATCCTCTGTGCTTGTCTTCCTTACTCTGATTCAAACTACAGGTTCCCCCCCCTTTACACTAGAGAGACCAATATTAGATCATTCTTACCTAGGAGACTGTGGAGGGGAAGATATGCCCCCTAATCCCTTCAGAACCCTCAAGGAAAATGGAATGGACTGCCTCCAAGTTGATCCCAATTTATGGCGACCCTATAAATAGGGTTTTCATGGTAAGCGGTTCAGAGGTGGTTTACCATTGCCTTCCTCTGAGGCTGAGAGGCAATGACTGGCCCAAGGTCACCCAGTGAGTTTCATGGCTGTGTGGGGATTCAAACATAGTTCAACACTCTAACCACTACACCACACTGGCTCTCTACCCTCAAGGAAGATCCAGCTATTTTCTGGCCCTTCTGGGCTATTTACCTGAGATTTTCCTAACAATAGATGTGGCTGGCAGCTTGGTCACTGACATGCTTACATGAGAGTTAGCCCAACGAAACTCAATGAGACCTACAAACAATATATTTCTGACATTGTCATCATGAGCAAACATGCTGTCCACTGCTATGTTAAGCTCTTCAGGGTGGCTTACGCTACTGATGTCATCTCAGTTTGAGGGTCAGAGGCCTCTTTTCTCATTCCTTTATTCATTCTTTCACTTCAGATAGCACAAATAACATGGAGGCATCTGTTGAGAAACCATGGTATGATTGCAACAGTCCTGTTTTTTGGCACAGCAGATTGCAGTGGTCCTGAGTTTGCAACGCTCCTGTTCTTTGGCAGAACAGGCTATGATCTGTTTGCCCAGTGAACAGGAATATTCCCACTATTACTAATTTTTTTTAAGTGTATGGTGAGAACTGGGGGTGCGGTTGGCACTGCCTTCTTGGTATCATTCTCAACACCTCTTCTTACTGTCAATTTTTAATGAAGTGTGAGAGAACACAAGTCTAAAATCCCCAAAGAGCATTTCTGAGTGCTTCGTATTTTTGGATATTTAACGTATTATAATATCATTTGACACAAAGAAGTCGGGGAATAAGAGAGAAATACAGGAAAAAAAACGTTAATCATTGGAGGCGGAGGAAAGGAAGCAGCACTTTAAAGTCTGTGGCAGGAGTGCAAAACAGTTTTTTGCAAGGGGAAGGTGAATGAAGATAAAAAAGCAAAGGAACACTTTTAAAGGGTTTTATTCCCTTCTTGATGCTGTCTTTCATTTTTTAAACATCCCTGAGACTTATCAAGGAGAAAGCAGACAAAACCTTTAGATTCAAAGCCTTGAGCAACACTCCTTGACTCAAAAGACTTAAGCAGAATGTTTAGAAGGGTGGGGGAAACTTGCAGCAAGAAAAAAGTTAATGGTCTTGCTCTGAGTGCTGAGTCTACTGGGGCAGCTCTGAAGTATCAATCAAACGGGAAGAAGAAAAGCAAACTTCCTGCCTCTGTTACTCCAGCTGCTCACTACCTGAATGTCAAGCCCCAAACTTGGCAGGAATGCGACAATGGAAGGGACCAGAGACTCACACTTGTCTCAAGGATTCACAAGTTTTTAAATGAGCAAGTGAGGAATATTTCTGCATTCTCTGTTGATAATGAGAAATACGTCTTCAGCTGTGGATTTAACCACATCCTTCACCTTCATGGATTAACTCGATTTGTGGGCACAGAGAGCCGTGGCAATGCCAACAGCAATGGCTGCTGCTAGGGAAGGGGAAAAATTTGATTCAGTTTGCATTTTAAAGCTGAATGCATCAAATTTACACTTTCCAAAACAGCATAAGAACCGAAACACAGTTATCCTTCGAAATTTGCACATCCAAATTTGGCAGTGTAGTTCTCCAACCAAACAATGTTTGCATATATTAGGGAGAAGTGTACCTGTAAATGCATACGTTAGTGAAAATAACATACAAAAATGCATTATATTAGGAGAAATTGCTTGTAAAAATATGTACACTAGTTAAAACTGCATACAAAGATGTGTTCATCAGGAGAAATTTGAACTGAAATGCTGAAGAATTTCCATGAAGATTTTGTTTTAAAAAACCAGCAAATTACTGCAGAAATGTGGAGAACTGAATTTAAGATTGGAAAAATGAGAAATTGAGAGAACAGAAATGGACAGATCCTCCATCCCTAGCTGCTTCTGAGCTATTGGCATAGGAGAAAGGATCATGGTATGCAAAGCTCAAAAGAGCTAAGATGCTGGGTGACTGACATAGGCAGCAGCATACCTGGTTGAATAGACCTGGAGGGCTTACATTGTTATGTAGTAACTTGTTACCAAACTAATCAGTTGCATTTACAGGCTATCCCAGGGCCATGTTGGTGCATTATTCATACATACAACGATTATAATGATAACCTTGGTTGCAAATCATAGTTTAGACCAGCCTTCTTGAACCTGCTGCCTTCCAGATGTTTTTGACCACACCTCTCATCACTGGCCATGCTGGCTGAGGCTGATGGAACTCCAGCCAACATCTGGAGGGCATCACACTCAGGAAGGCTGGTTTAGACACACAACCCTTCCCAACAGGTTTTTCTTATGAAGGCATTTAACAAGAGGTGCCCTGGAAAACCTGGATAGGAGAAAGGCCTAATCTGTATTTTAACCTATTTTATATTTTATGTATTGATTTTACTGTATGCCGCTTAGATCCATCAGTTTGAAGTGGTTATTTATTTGTTTATTACTGACCTTGGCAAATAATACATTTTCGTTCAAATAGTCCAATATGCCTTTACTTGAAACTAAGTAAGATTGGAGCTGTAGGCTGCAATGCAGTGCACAATTGTTTGGTCATAAGTAGTATGGAACTTACTTCCGAGCCAGTACATTTAAGATTGGGCTACAAGTCTTACAACTACACAGTAACATAATGCTAGCTAGCCTGCTGCTGCAAAGTGAACCTTCCCCCAAACCTATGTGTATTCACTGAACATGTGTGGAGTCTCAGTTACATTCCTAAAAGGGGCTACAGAATGGATTAGAATCTCTAGATCAACTTTTGCCAATCTGGGCCTTATGAGAGTTGTAGTCCAAAACCTCTGAAGGGCACCAAGGTTGGTGAAGGCTGCTTCTGAAGATTCTTCCTCCTTCAAGGCTAACTTTAAGGTCCCCATTTCAGGAACACTGCCTAAGGATGGTATTTACACAATAGACTTTATTAAATGTCATTCCTCCTCCCCAGGAAGTTCTGGGAATTGTAGATTTGTAATTTATAAATTGAATACATGTCTTTGTAATTTAAATTTTATTTAATTTTTCAAAGTGGTTACAATACCAACAGGCAAGAAGGACAACCCATCCCACTTCCCTTCTCCCAACCCACCCATCACTCTTAACAAACACCACTAATTAAGTTAAATTAAATTAGATTAGATTACTCACGCAAACATACTGCCAACAGCCCAAATAAAAGCAAAACAAAATACCCAGGCATAACAAATGTTAGAACATCAGAAATAAATCTACAACCAGGACCAAGTAAGATTTAAACAGTTGATAAAGCTGCAATTGAAAGGCCTGGTGCCAAAAAGATAAGAAAGTAAGTGTGAGGAGGTCAACATTGGTGCGAGGGGAGGTCCCTCAAGAGGAGCAATACCAACAGAAAAGCCCCTTCTCCGGTCACTTCTCCAAAGGCAGAACCTGAATGAGGATCTCTGAAGAGGACCTCAGGATTATCAGGTAAAGTTCAGGTGGGAGCAGTAGGCTGGTCCTAAGCTGCAAAGGGCTTTAAAGGTCAAGACCAGCACTGTGAATGGTGCCTGCAAACAGACCAGAAGCTATTTTGCAGTTTTCAAATACTGGGAAGAAGGAATGAGGAATCTCACATGATCACTAGCTTCCAGAACCTTTGGGGAAATTATTACAAACTGATCTAGGTTTGTAGTGTAAATGGTACATCTCTAGAAGATGCTTTTTGCTGGAATAAAACTCCCATAATTAATTTTGCTGGAATTAGCAGCTTGGAACCAGTTTACTTGAAGGATCACCTTGCCCCATACATGCCTACTCAACTGCTTCAATCTGCAGATAGGGACATGCAGATTTGAGGATGTAGTAGCCCCTATAGAGGTAATTAACCCTGCCAAATTTCAGGTGAGTAGCTCCAGTGGTTCTTATGCTAGTCACCTTTAAAATGTGTTTTTTTCCAAGTACAATTTTTTTTTAAAAGAGGCCATGTCATATATGGGGCAGATTGCCAACAGCAGTAGTGAATGAGGGAAAATAAAAACACAATTTAATATTAATACTATTCACTGTGGTTAGCAATTGGAACTCATCGCCATCATCTCAGAATGCTGGCTAATATGCCCATAGAGTTAGGCTGGCTAGTAATAATAGTGATAATAATAAAAATGTGCAAGCACATAATCTGGCTGCGTTTTATTGTTTGTGGATAGCTAAACACATTCATAAAGTTTAATAATTCTTAACAATCAGAATAGAATAATTAAAATTATTATATTATTAGAATAATTATATTGTTTGATTAAATAATTAAAAAACAGACAACAAACATTATATGTGTGTGTGTATATATGTATGTGTGTGTATATATATGTGTGTGTGTGTATATATAATTATTTTTTGACATCAGGCAGGTGCCTTTGCTATATTCCTTTTGGTTAAAACTTTTCTGTTTAGGCAAGCCTTTCCAGACACATAAAGGTGTTGGATGATAACATTCTAACCTTCCTCTCTCTCTTAGCAGCCTGGTATTCTCCTTATATGGTACTGAAATCGCTCCATTTCAGAGACACCCTGTCTGGGTTCATTAGAGACTTGTTTGAGCCACAGATCTGTAAAAATCTTTACAAATAGATTTGGAACTAGCTGGTCTGCTCTGTAGGGATTTGTAGCTGCTTCAACCCTATTTGGACAGGATACAAATAGGCACAAATTGGCCCTCTTTGGTTTGTTATTCATGATTTGTACAAATACAGTGCACAGCCCTATTATGTGAACTTGTTTTTAATATCTGTGTATAATTGATAATTGTTTTGTATTGCTTTGTGTACGCTACATATAGGGCTTTAAAACATTAAATGGTTTATAAGTTTATATATTTTTTCTAAATAAAGAAATAAAAATTATACAATTCAAAATAAAGAAATAAAAATAATTACACAAGTCAGAGAGGAATTATGTCTACAATCCTATATGCACTTATATGGAAGTACATTTCATTGGGTGGAGCTTCTAAGTAAACCATAGGATTCGGCTGTACATCATCCTATATACTAATAGCAAACTCAGTTCTTTAATAGCTCTCAGTTCTCTAAGTGCCTTTCCTTATGCTGTAGCCAAAACAGAACCATCCCTACACAAGAGGGGGTATCAACAGGTGTGAGAGAGCCTGAAGGTTTGAAAAGTACAAAAAATGATTAGGAATAAAAACCTAAAGAAGGAGCCCAGTGAGGACAGAGCAGACACAGCGGGCATAGAATGTTGACCGGCCAACAAGGGAAAGAAGAACACAAAACTAGGGGAAGGAGGAGTAAAAATGAATGGCTGGAAACCTGAACAGGAGCACTCCACGCTGCAACATTTTTTGCAGGCCCCACTTATTCCCTCTGTTTCCATTGTTCTGGCTGTGAGTGCCAATGCTGTTTAGCCAAAATATTAGTGGTATCAGTGGGCTTGGTAAAATCCCAAGGTTTGCAGAAGAACAACAACAACCAAAAAAAACCCTTTAAAAAAACCTTAAAGTAAGTGTGTGTGGGGGGGTGAACCTCCAAAATAGCCTAGTGAGGACTGAGCAGTGGGATGCTTCCTGACTAAGTTTGGGGGATGGGGGACACAATGGAGTGTTATGGTGAAGAGTGTGGCTGAGTGACCAAACAGTGAACAGGAGCACTCCAAACACAAGATTTTGTTGCAGGACCCTGTAGAAACCAATTGCAAACTATGTGCCTTTGGGGACTAGGCACCCTAACTTACTCTGGATTGTGCCTTGTGTTGCCAGCATGGAAGTATTTCAGAGTTCTAGCTGCTGGTGTCTGTGTGGTTCTCATAGCTTCAATTAAACCTACACCAAAGAACATATTTGATTATTGTTCTGAGACCTTCCCTTGTGCCTTTCTCAAACAGAGAGCTTACATATTTGCTCTAGTCTCCTGGCATGTCAGCTGATTTTAATGAAAGGCTGCATATTTTTGTTAGCATTTAGCTGCTTCATTCTTAACTTCTTTCAGAGGAACTCTCAGATGTATACCATCTGGTCCGGGTGACTTGGTGCTCTTTAATTTGCGAATTTGTTGCATCACTTTCAATTCTGCCACCTCAATCACTGACACTCATCTTCAGTATGAGACAAGAACAGACCTGAGCTCTCTTCCCCCCGAATGAGAAAGAGGAAAGATGAATCAACTAGAATTTACAGCTTTTCTAAAGCAGAGACACCACAGCCCTGCTACATTATAGCCAGATTCTTCTTCGTAATTGGAAATATTATAAACGCTACAGGTAGATGTGAAAAGGTCACTGACATTGCTTTGTGGCTTTAAAGGTGCTTGAACTTTTGTTTTTTCATCTTTCATTTTAGGGAAGACCCTGTAGTATCTATTACTAAACAATAGAATCACATCTGTAATATTATTTATGAGCTGTGGAATAGGAACACTATTTCAGAATCAGAATTCATAAGACACCTTTTGCCTTCAGGGTTTGATTATACAGTTGCAAATCTGCTTTTGCCTCAGGTGGGGGGCTGTAGAGAATCCCATGCTTTCTGAAAAGCGTATCTCGCAGATGCACCCATTTCCAAATTCAAGTTTGTTTTCATTGACACATTGCATTTTGGGGGGTATACTTACAAAACAGCATCGGCATACACTTAAATACACAGTGTGTGAATTGAAAGATGAGAGGAATGAATCACAGTCATATGGACTAATGCTCTAACTTGGTATATACCAGCTTTCTCTGAATTCTGTGTCATGAGCCACCCTGTGGTATTGTTATATGACAACCATTACTTCCAAATGCATGACGTGATATTGTTATCGTGGAATTGGTTTTGTAGGTTCAGAGGGACTTCCTCCTAATGCAGGGGTGGAAAATCTGTGGCCCTCCAGATGTTGTTGGATTTCAACCCCTGTCAGACCCAGCCAGGACAGTTAGAGATTATGGGAGCTGTAGTCCAGCACCATTTGGAGGGCTGCTGGTTACCTAGCCTTAATGACTTGCTGAATGATCGATAGTGTCCAACAGAAGGTAAAAATGGGTTTACAGGATGGGTGCTTGAAGTTCAAGGAGGTTGCCTTGCTCTAGGCTTCTGTTGCTCTGCTTTGTATCCTTTGGCCTGATTTATTGACGTGTTACTCACATGTTACTCACTGGGTGACCACTGCCTCTCAGCCTCAGAGGAAGGCAATGGTAAAACCACCTCTGAATACTGCTTGCCGTGAAAACCCTATTCATAGGGTCTCCATAAGTCGGGATCGACTTGAAGGCAGTCCATTTCCAACACTGCATGACTAGTAAAGCAGCTTTTTTAGGGGGGAAAGCAAAGAATCCTGTGGCACCCTAAAGTCTAAAATATACTGAAGCATGTACTTCACTTACTCATCCCATACTCCAAAGTTTCGCCACCAAAGGAAAAAAAATGAGAGGAAGACTTCAGCAGTAATATTTCAGCTTGTACTGAAATAGTTTTGAATGCTTAATAAAACCTTATATATTGAAGCCTGTGACTTCAACAGATGCAAAGAGTGGTATCCAACATTAGCCACACTTGAAGTCAATGGGGTTAAATTAGTTCAGTCCATTGATTTCAGTGGGTCTACTCTGAGTAAGGCTAATGTTGGATATCACCCCAGATAGACATGCTTCCTAGAAAAGTGTGTTGTGGAATATCAGATAGACAACACTCTCTTTGTCTTGACAAACACTTGCTGACAGGTAGTTCTCCATGCAAAATGGATAGGGAAAAAAGACTCCAGACAATGAAGTCCATTTTGGTGAGAGACCAGCCAGTCATGGAATAATGAAAGGTATCAGGAGAAGTATTAGGTTGGACTATGGGATACAGGTGATATCTTATTGTTATGGGTTTGGGGGTTGAGATAGATGATTTCTATGAGTCCCCTTCCAGCCTCTGATTTGGGACCCTGCACCTAGAGGTGGGCTCTGTAGCCAAGAAACCTGCTCTGTCCATTAGATGACTCTTCTTTCTTAGTCTAATAGAGTGGCCAAATGGGCTAATGGGTCTATCAAGTGCCAATTAACTGGGTAATGGGCCAGGGAGAACCTATTGTTATTGAAACTTTTCAGGAGAGCCCCCCCTTCCTGGGGCCAAAAGAGAGGCTTGTGGTTTTTAGCTGGTTGGAGGAAAAGCTGGGGACACATGCAGAGAGCCTGGCTCCCTGCACCATTGCTTTAGGATGCCTCCTATATGCCTGATGGAAGAGCAAGATCTATTGGACTGCGGATGCTTTGAATCCCTCCATCTTAAGTTCAGGTTGGAATGTGTGTAAATAAATAAACTATATTTCATAAAGACACCACATTGTCCACTGACCTTATTTCCAAGGAAACCAAACCCTGGGTGAATGTAGGGACCACCAGAGATCTCTCACAACTCAGAGATTGGGGTGGCGTGCAACATTATTAACTCATCTGGTCAGGGGGGCAAAGATTTCTCCAGCGGAAGTCCTGCACCCTCTCCAAATCTGCTCCTGGGGTTTGGGGGGGGGAGGAGAGGGGCAGAAAGTCCCATTGCACTAGCGGTAATCCTTGCACTGACAGGGCCCTGACCTAGTGCTACTTTGGAATACAACCCACAGTTTCCTGAATTAGGCATGATCTTTGGGGAATCTCTGAGGTCTCCAGATCTTGGTTCAATCCTTGTAAGATACAGAATATTCTGGACTAGTTAGTAAATGAATGTAATTGAAAAGTATCTTTGGTTGTAAGCATCTGTGGGTTCCCTGGAGACCATTCAATAAGTCAGGGGCTAATCTGTGGCCCTCTGCTACAACTCCCCTTATCCCTGCCCATTGGTCATGTTGGATGAGCTGATGGGAGCTGAAGTCCAACAGCGCCTGCAGGACCATCGCTGCCCCCATCCTGGAGAATAGTTTGGTCCAAACTTTGAGAGAGTTTTTCTGACATCCCTTATAAACATTGAGCCTGGCTGAAAGAAGGAATGTGCAAGGACACTGGACAAAATGGGGATTTGTGGTATGGGACTGGAGCAATTTAGAGCCAATCTTCCCTTCTTCACTGCGCCAACATAGTGACAGACGCACACCTCTCTCCTGACAAAGTGTGAGTGTCTCTAGTGACATTTATGTCACTGGAAAGGCCTATAACATGTACATTGTGATTTAATTTTATCTTAATGAAACAATATACATATAAAACTATCCATTAAATATAAAACAGTGAAGTAATTTGCAAATTTTCCTACGGCATAATAAATTAAGCATAGAGAGCACTAGGAATGCAATTTGCAGTCATTTATAATGCAGTATTTTATGTTAATAATTCAAAATCACATGCTATTTGGAGACACTTCTAATTAATGTATTTATGAAATAGTGAACTGTGACTGTTTTGGTTCCATTTAGCTAAACATTTCGACAGAATGTGCTTGTCGTTGATTTGTGTTTGCTTGATGGCACCAGCAAGCATCAAATGTACAACTGGGGAAAGTTGTGGGAGGTTGAGGTGTTTTTTGGTTTTTCTTAAAGTGGGCAACACTATTACACTACACTGATTGTGCTAAAAGTATTTGGGGGTAGAGGAAAGAAGAAACCCATCGATAATTTGGCATATTATGAAGCAGGAAAGTTTATGAATGAATAATTAATTGGGAGAAAAGTTCAGAGCCTTGTTAAAGGATCCCTTAAATATTAAGTACTTTTGCATGGCAAATCTATCCACACTGACATGTCTCCAGAGTAGTCAGTCGTAATAGTACATTTGATTTCTTATTTTTATTTAGAGAATCCTATTCAACTGAAGTGCTAGGCTAAATATTTATCAGGCTGCTTCCTGATCACAGCTTTATAATAAGAGCTTGAGACTAGTTTTCTTTCTTTATATCTATGGAGCTATGGGCGTAATCCAGATGGTCCTCCTAGGATGGTAGTTCTAGCAGGCAGGAGATGTCCACAAATGAGAAAGGCAGGCAGACATTTTTTCAGGGCTGGCACTAGACTGCAAGGGCCCCCTTAAATAGTCCCAGCCATGTCAGCTGATTAGCATGCAGCGTGCGCATGCCTATCATCACCCAAGATGGCAGGGATGTGTTGACAGCCTTGCCGCCATCTTAAGTGATGGCAAGCATGTGTGCACAGCATGCTGATGTGGTGCCATGGCACCACAGGAACTTGCGCAGCCAGCCTGTGCTGGTGAGGTGTTGCCTAGGAGGGTGGCTGCAGCATTGGGGTATGGGGCGCATGCTCCACAATATGATGCTAGCAGGGATCTCACAGCAGGAGCTACACCTGCAGGGGCCCCTCTCAGTGCCAAATTTATGGAAAGATCCTCCAGAACTGATTTTTAGGGAGGAGCACTGGGGGTTGCAGGGAGGGGAGGAATTGGCAAAAATAATCTTCCCTCCGCCTTTATAAGTGGATGCCGTAGGATGCCTTCTGCTGGATCACCAGCAGCCTTCTCTCTCTGTCATCTCTGTCTAGATTATCTTTAAAGCCTCAAACAGCACTTTGGACGTGTTTGCTCTGGGTCCTGGAAGGATGCCATTAACCACAAATACAATATATTTGTTTGTGGGACTGACACTGTACAGCAAAATGGTTCAGTTTCTGCCTTCTGTCTGTCTGTCTTTATCCATCCATCCACATATATATTTGATATAGCAGAAGGTCAAGGTTGATATTTCAGTTTATCCTATTCTGGTAATTGATAATTTACTTTCAGGAAGCAGATGCAAACATGATAGCTTAGCCTTACATGCGTTACCCTTTTGATTTCAGTAGAAGGTATCTTCAAGTAAATATGGTTCACACATACATGTTCATCATTTGTTGACTGCACCATTAAGTGAGAACTCCATAAAGTACAGAAAAATTAAACAAAATGCATGTGTGTAAACTAGGCCTGTGTGCTACAGCATAGCCTCCATTCACTTCGGTGATGCATGTTTGAGTTATGTGAAAATTCCCCTGAAGTGAATATAATAAATTGACTTTTTTCTTCTTAGGCAAGCTCATCAATGCTCAGGTGGAATGGGATTTATGAACTGAACTCATCTGCTACACCCTTGGAGGATAAAGGTGGTTTGTGTGGGGCTCCAGGTATTCTTCCATCAAGGCACTGAGAACTGCATATAACTTCCTATGGTTCCAGGCCATTTGTTGCTCCCTGTTCTTCATTGGCATAAATTACTGGGACTGCAGTTTCACAGAATATACAAAGTCTGCTGCCTCTAGAGAACAAAATGCTAATTAAATTGGGTAGTTGCTATCAACCTGCCTGCCAGTTGCCCAAATCAGAATCTGATGCCTGCTACATTTGTTGCCATCATTGGGCAGCTCCACAAGCCAGTTGGCAATCTTGGTGCTCTGACACACAATCAGAGGCATGGAATGTGCTGCTAGGTAAGACAGGGCAGACCTCCATCTATTTTTATGAAATTTCAAGTCCACTGTATATTGATGCACTATTATTTATTTATTTATTTATTTAATTTGTATCCCGCCCTTCCTCCCAGCAGGAGCCCAGGGCGGCAAACAAAGCACCAAAAAACCTTAAAACTTCATAAAAACAGATCTTAAAATGCATTAGTACAAAACAGGATTAAAAACTATTTAAAAAACAACCTTAAAAAGGGTTAAAACATTATTAAAAAAACATATTAAATAATTCTGACACAGATGCAGACTGGGATAGGTCTCAACTGAAAAGGCTTGTTGAAAGAGGAAAGTCTTCAAAAGGCGCCGAAAAGATAGCAGAGATGGCGCCTGCCTAATATTCAAAGGGAGGGAATTCCACAGAGTAGGTCCCGCCACACTGAAGGTCTGTTTCCTATATTGTGTAGAACGAACCTCCTGATAAGATGGTATCTGCAAGAGGCCCTCACCAGCAGAGCGCAGTGATCGACTGTGCATATAAGGGGTGAGATGGTCTTTCAGGTATCCTGGTCCCGAGCTGTATAGGGCTTTGTATGCCAAAACTAGAACCTTGAACTTGGCCCAGTAGCGAACGGGCAGACAGTGCAATTCTTTCAGCAGTGGCGTGGCATGTTGGTGATACCCTGTTCCAGTGAGCACTCTCGCCGCCACATTTTGCACCAGCTGCAGCTTCCGGACCAACCTCAAGGGCAGCCCCACATAGAGCGCATTACAGTAATCCAGCCTAGAGGTTACCAGTGTGTGGACAACAGTGGTCAGGCTATCCTGGTCCAGAAATGGCTGCAGCTGTCTCACCAGCCGAAGGTGGTAAAAGGCACTCTTAGCCACTGAGGTCACCTGGGCCTCCAGCGACAAGGATGGATCCAGGAGTACCCCCAGGCTATGGACCTGCTCTTTCAGAGGGAGTACGACCCCATCCAAAGCAGGCAACTGACCAATTATTTATTTATTTATTTATTTATTTAATTACATTTCTAGACCGCCCTATAGCAGAAAGCTCTCAGGGCGGTGTACAACAAATTATCCAAACTCGGGAACCACCAACCCGCAGCGCCTCCGTCTTGCTAGGATTCAGACTCAGTTTATTGGCCCTGATCCAGCCCACCACCAAGTCCAGGCAGCGGTCCAGGGCTTGCACGGCCTCTCTCAATTCAGATGTTACGGAGAAATAGAGCTGGGTATCATCAGCATACTGCTGACACCTCGCCCCAAAGTTCCTGATGACTGCTCCCAAGGGCTTCATATAGATGTTAAACAGCACGGGGGACAAGATGGTACCCTACGGCACCTCAAAGCACAGCTGCCAGGGAGCCGAAAGACAGTCACCCAATGCTATTCTCTGAGAATGACCCTGGAGATAGGATCAGAACCACTGTAAAACAGTGCCTCCAATACCCATCTCACCAAGTCGGCTCAGAAGAATACCATGGTCAATGGTATCAAAAGCCACTGAGAGATCAAGTAAGAACAACAGGGTCGCACTCCCCCTGTCCTCCTCCTGATAAAGGTCATCCATCAGGGCGACCAAGGCCGATTCAGTCTGATAACCAGGCCTGGACCCAGACTGGGATGGGTCAAGATAATCTGTTTCACCCAAGAGTACTTGCAGTTGCTGCGCCACAACCCTCTCAATCACCTTTCCTAAGAAGGGGGTATTTGCAACCAGTCGGTAGTTGTCACAAACCAATGGGTCCAGGGTGGGCTTTTCCAGGAGTGTTCAAATCACCGCCTCTTTCAAGGCGGCTGGAACCACTCCCTCTCACAATGATGCGTTGACCACACCCTGGATCCACACTAACATGTGTGCTGGCTAGAGGCAAACCAGAGGGCTTCAGACACACCACTCCCATGCACTGAAATAACATGTCAGGAAAGCTGGGTAGGCTAGCCCCACCCCTTGCTGCTGATGCACCCACTGGCCCTGCACCCTTGCCATCTGCACATTTGGACTTGTCAGAAGGACCTCTATGTGCACACTTATTTATGTGCATAGATCTCTTCCATGTGGCAAGAGATATCAATTAGGCCAGTGTTTCTGGGAACTCTGCACATGCCCCCAGACTATGTGTTTATGGGGGGGTTGCTCTTAGCAATGAATGTGATGTCATTGCATGAAATCACAGGGAACTACAGTCATTCAAACAAAGTATTCTCCCATCAGCGGACGCCGTAGTGGTTCCCACCAAATATCATCTCCATAATATTTCCCTGCAAATAACCAGTATGCATAACAGATCATGTAACTGCAAGCCTAATTAGGCCCCAGAACTTCTACCATATCTAATGCAAGTAGACACCAATATTTAGCATGAATTAACTTGGGATAGTAACAATAAGGCATCCTTCAGCAAGAACATTGCCCTGGTAGTAATATTAACTCTAAATTTACAATTCATGGGAAACATCTCGGCCTTTACTCATTATGGACTTTTCTGTCACCTGGCTGTAAGGTCTGACTGGCCAGAGGTCACTTGTCATCTTTCTACCACTAGGTGGTGGGAAACTTGTATTGATATGTTTGTAATGACTCTGTCCTACAAGTAGAATCTCTCAGTCCACACTTTGTTCAGTGTTCCCCCAACTTGAGCTGTTCCAAGCTCCATGCTTTTTTCAAGTTCAGTCTTTGGGGTATTGCACTTGCTAGACTGCTCCACAACACTTTCCCAAGCTTGCCCTAACCCCATGAATGTCTTCAGGAATCAGACTTCTTCAGGTTAGCTAGATCCCTTACTCTTGCCTGCTTCCCTCATCTCCCTAGTTCTCAGCTGTGTTTGTTGTTTTTTCTCTTGGAATTAGGACTTTTGGAGGAAGTACAAGCCAGAAGAAAACTTTTTGAACTGTCTTAGAAGGTTCTGAGAAACCCAGAGTGGTGAGTGGACTTAGCTCAAGGGAAACTTCTGAAGGCTAGTCTACCTCCAGCTACTCCGTCATCACTTGATCCTCAAAACCCTTTTATTGGATGCTTGTTAATAACAGGAGTTGGGCATCTTACAATCAAAGATCCAGAAAGGTTTCTCCACCATACCATTTTTTGCTTAGCCTCTCTTAGAACCTCAAAATCCAGTTGTGACCATGCACCTGCAGGTGACAGTGAATCCAAGAGATGGCTTCTCTTTACATACCTTTCTTTGGGTCAGGTAATTATTGGCATCTCACTCCTCCTTTGCACCTCTCTTATTTACCTAATTTTACTGTCTCTGAATTCTCATGTTAGTCCAAACTTCAGGGTTGTATCCAACGCTATGTGAGCAAAGTTCCTCTTGCACAACTAGACTTCCCCTTCCTCCCCTCTTCCCACGTGATCCCAGAATCTGCTCTGGAGGGTCCCTAACCCTCTAGAGCAGATTTTGAAGATTCACGGAGAAGAAAGGAGAGTGATGTTCCATTGCTCAAACAGAAATCTGCTGTGCAAGTGAAACAGTAGCACTGGATTCAACTCCCATTACTTGTATTTGCCTCTCCCCCCAGTGTGTTTAGGGTTTCACTGTGTTCTCCCTCTACCCCCAGCTCCCATGTATATTCCATGTAAGGAGTTCTCAGCCTATCTCTATCTATCTCTGTATTATCTGTGTGTTAGGAATTGTCCAAGCAATGTGGGTTTGGGTAGCCTGGGTAATCCTGAAGAATAAACTATCTTGCTATTTTATATTCCTGTATTTTTGTTTCAATCTGCAAAACAATTCTAATTTTATATACTCTCCACCATTTTGTCTAAATAAACGTTTATATTCATTCAGACTGGCGTTTGTTGGGTTTTCCTAATTTCCCCAAAATAAGCAAGAGTAGCGGTAGTTCTAATACAACCGTGTCCTTTACAACAATGTCTCTTGCATGCAATTTTCTCTTGTAAAGAACCCCCCCCGTAGTACCTCTGTGAACACACCTGAAAGACACATGTTTGTGTGTGTGTGTGTGTATAAACACACAAGCAGATCTGGAAGATTTTTGCATGTAAATACTTTGTTTGGGCATAAATAATTATGTACATTTTTGCATACACTGAAAATTTTCAGAATTGAAATTTGACTTTTTTTTTTACTTTTGAATTTACTTATTATTGTTGTAAACCTTTTTTGGTGTGCCATACTGTGGAAGGAAAACTGGGATTAAGATTTTTGTGTGTGAAAAAATGCATTTGAGATTGTTTTTAGAAATGCTTTATGAACAACTTGTTGATTACTTAGAATAATGTTAAATCTATCAGTGTGCAGTTTTACTGCTTTCATATCTAGCTTCTTATCATCCATAAATTCAACACCGTCTGTAATTTGCAGTGTAGAAAAAATGAATACAGAGACTATAAAGGAAATAATTTGAGGCCCAAATACCTTAAGGAACACATCTCCCTATATGGTCCTGCCCATGAATTAAGATCTATAAGAGACAATCTTGTGGTCTCACCTCCAAGGGAAGTACAGCCAGTGGTGCACTGGTGGTGTTCCATCTCAAGAATGATCTCTCTTCTGAGTTGCATCTGGTACTGACATTGCTCATCTTTTAACATCAGCTGCACCTCTCTGCCCAAGCTTTTGTCTGAGTTTGGGTTTAACACAGTAGTCATCCAACTTTCTATTGTTTCCTGTTTATTTGTATTTTGTTAAAGTTTAGCTGCTATGTTATGCCTTGTAGTTAATACTTTTACTTTACTGTGTAAGGTGTTGTTTGCACTTGTTAATGTTTAGGTATTGTTTTGTGGGCCACATGCATCCTGGTGTGCTGTTTGGGAGCCCCAGTCAGTGGCACACAGAGACAGAAAATGGGCTGGAAATGGCCACAACTTTTGTCAATGTGCTGAACTGTTGCCTGGCCGCGATAATGGACTGGATGAGAGCTAACAAACTGAGGCTCAATCCAGACAAGACTGAGATGCTGTTGGTGGGTGATTTCTCTGATCAAATGGTGGATATGCACCCTGTTCTGGATGGGGTTACACTCCCCCTAAAGGACCAGGTTCATAGTCTGGGAGTTCTTTTAGATCCTTCCCTGTCACTGGAGGCTCAAGTAGCCTCGGTGGCACGGAATGCATTCTACCATCTTCGGTTGGTAGCCCAGCTACGTCCCTATCTGAGCGGGGAGGACCTCACATCAGTTGTACATGCTCTGGTAACCTCGCGATTGGATTACTGCAATGCGCTCTACGTAGGGCTGCCTCTGAAGACAGTCCGGAAGCTACAGCTGGTGCAAAATGCAGCGGCCAGATTGATAACGAGGACCAAACGGTCCGAACACATAACACCCATTCTGGCTCGCCTGCACTGGCTTCCAATTTGCTTCCGGGCCAGATTCAAAGTGCTGGTTTTGACCTATAAAGCCTTATACGGCGTGGGACCACAATACCTGTTGGAACGCCTCTCCCAATACGAACCTGCCCGGACACTGCGTTCTTCATCGAAGGCCCTCCTCCGAGCTCCGACTCATAGAGAAGCTCGGAGGGTGGTAACAAGAACTAGGGCCTTCTCAGTGGTGGCCCCCGAATTGTGGAACAGTCTCCCCGATGAGGTGCACTTGGCGCCGACATTGTTATCCTTTCGGCACCAAGTTAAAACCTTCCTCTTTTCCAAGGCTTTTAATTTAATTTAATTTAGTTTTAAAACCTGCTGTAATTGTTTTTAGATTTTTTATTTTTTGTATTTTTCATTGTATGTTATTGGATTTTATTGTATATATCTGTTTGCTTTCTTGTTAACCGCCCAGAGAGCTATGCTAGTCGGGCTGTATAGAAATTTAATAAATAAATAAATAAAACAAATTATTGGCTACAACAATACCATTTTTTGGTGTGGTATAGGGAAGGATCCCAAATTTTGTCAGTCAGCCTGCTGGCCTGGGATCTCACCCACTTTGCCTGCTAGGTGCCCACCACCAGGGAATTGTCATTCGGGTCCACGGTGGCATGGGCTGTTAACTAAGGTCCTGATTGGCAACCTGGCCAAGCTTGGGTGGCTCCGAAGTACAACACCCCTTTCTGCTACCCCTTATTAGCCTCAGCATCCTGCTCAGTGTCACCCCACTACAACAAAGTTGTGACAGTAAGAAAGATAACTGAATGCATAAAGAAAAGAACCTTGCTCCAGAGAAGGCAAAAATGCTACATTGGCATGGCCAGTTGCAGATGTGGGTAAAATTGCTTCCCATTACCCAGTGACTGACAACCATCCATAGCAAGGTTAAAATGACTGAGGGAGGGTCATTTGGCGGTGGCAACTGGTCTAAGCTTCAGTCTGCATCTGGGTTTATAAGCCAGGCATGGCTGAGAGGGAGGAAGTTCTCTCTCAGATCCAATAATCCATCCCCAAAAGCTAACACAAAAGCTGCTGATTGGCTGCCAGGGCCCTGTATAGACTACGATGCTTGTTTGCAATTGATTTTCAGCTAGCTTTCAAGACTCCCTTTAATTTAAATCACATGATCCAGCCAAAGCAATTTCATGTCCCTCTTTCATTTGTCTCCCCCAATGGAATAGAGTTTGAATATGTTCACTCCCTCTCCCACCTACCCCAACTTCTGGTTTTTCTGTTCCCACTTTCTTTCTTTTCTCATCTGAAATGTGGTGTTGGAGGGGGGCTTTGCTCATGCCATGGACTGCAAAAAAGACAAATAATTGGGTGTTAGAACAAATTAAACCAGAACTACCACTAGAAGCTAAAATGATGAAACTGAGTTATCATACTTTGGGCATATAATGAGAAGACATGGTTCACTAGAAAAGACAATAATGCTGGGAAAAACAGAAGGAAGTAGAAAAATAGGAAGGCCAAACAAGAGATGGATTGATTCCATAAAAGAAGCCACAGATCTGAACTTACAAGTTCTGAACAGGGTGGCTCATGACAGATGCTATTGGAGGTAACTGATTGATAGGGTCACCATAAGTTGTAATCGACTTGAAGGCACATAACAACAACAATATTTCATTCTACTTTTTCTTTACAATTGTTTGTATTCCCCCCCCCCAAGCAAAGTCTTCAGGCCAGTAGACTGTAATCTTAAATAGTTAATAATAGTCTTCATACATTTTAATCTTGTGGGTAGGCATAGCTACCATGGTACATTTGACCCCAGGACAGAGTCATGTAATATTCTATTGCATGCCAGTTGTAATCCTACTGAATCGAATGTGTTATAGTATGTCTGAAATGTAAAGTTACCTCCATCCACAGAATCAAAAATGTCTGTAGGATGCTGCATAGAGAGGCTGCTCCCTAACCGGCCCATGACACAACCCTCTTTCCATGAATTGTGTGCAAAGTTCCATTACACCAGATATAATGATGGTGGCTGTTGATAGAGTGGCAGGTTAGCACTAGCTCATATGTTGTTACTTCATTGTGCTACATTTCTTTCCCAGCCCACAGCAAAATAAAATATTCAAAATATTAAGTTTAACATATGTAAAAAAAATTCACTATTTTCCTGTATTTGAGCTGTCAGGGTATTCTTAACAACCCTGTTCATCTGCATAAGTGAAACACTTTAGAACCCTTAACCGGCAAGTGCTGTAGTAGCTGAAGTCATTCTTGATTCTGAAAGTTTTGATCAAACTTCTTAAGGCCATACATTACAGAAGTGGCTGCTGCCAACAAAGCTGTAACGTGGCTTGTTTGGTTAAGGAGGTTTTTGAGGAGCTTGATAAATAGTCTTGCCTCTCTTGGACAAAACTCTGCTATATCAATATTCTTTGTTATGTTGACCCAAAAGGGCACAGTTGATGCTACTTAGAATATTACAAACCCTCTGCCATATGCATGTTGTCAAGCTTAGACTTCAACCCTATCACTTTTCAACAGATTGTTTTAGACAACAGATCTCATGGGCAGGGAATCTGCAATGCATATAAGCTTCGTTGCTCATTTAATACAAAGGAGTCCTAGACGTTGACCTTGTCTGTGGAATCCAGCTTGGCAGGGATGTAACACTGCAAAGACCTGCAAATCCCTTTTTAACAAGGCTACCTGAACCCAGTGGCCAAGTCCAAATAAATGAAAATGTAACGATGCTCAATAGATCTGTTTCTGTTAAATTTGGGGGAGGGAGGAAAAACTAGAGCTTGCGTTGCGTCTTGCTAAAACAGGAACACCGTTTTAGCACAATAGGTAATCAGCAATAAAATACTGTGCATACTGAGGTTTTGTTATTAAACCATGGAATGCCCTTTTACTAAAAGAAAGGCTTGTCTAAAATATGTGGCTATCCAGCATAACACTTCATTTCAAGGTACATTTTAATACTAGCTATTAGAACTGTAACCAAATTCAAACATACACTGAAATGACCAAATTACATCCTGTCTATTGTGTTTCAGATCACTGTAGTATAAGAGTTTGTATTTAAGCCAACAAAATAAAAGCAGGTGCTAAAAATGGACTGTGGCAAGGAAAAACATAGTAAGGCTACAGTCTTCACCGTACTTATCTTGAAGTAATGTTAATTTAACAATGGGGCTTATTTCTAAGTGATCTTGCTGAGAATTGTACTGCAAGTTACACTATCCCCTTGAGCAATTGCCTGCATTCTGCTTCAGGATATTGTTTTTCCCTTTACCCAAGAATCACAGTGTGCATAATGAATGGAAGAAGGAAATTAAATCAGTTGGATGAAAATTTGGGATCAGACTATCTTGGCTGCAAACCTAGATGTCATTAAGATTTAAAGTAGCATGTTCACCATAAGCCCGTGTATAAAATGACTTGCAGCTATATCTTATGCATGTTTACTTGGAAGGATTCCCCACACAGTTAAATGGAACATACTCCTAAGTAGGGATGGGGAAGAAATTCAGTTCATTTTGCATTTAAAGCCAAACCTATCAAATTTACACTTTCTGAAACAACATGAAAATCAAAATACAGCCAACCTTCAAAATTCACACGTATCTGAATTTTGCAATGCAGTTCTCCAACTAAAATACAAAAATGCATGTAGGGAAAAGTGTGGATAAAAATGAATACATTAGTGAAAACAACATACAAAAATGCATTAAGAGAAACCTGGCAAAAATGTATTATACATCAGTCAAAACTACATACAAAAATGTGTTGACGTTAAGAGAAATTTGCACTAAAATGTAGAAGAATTTTCAGGACTGCTACAGAAATGTGGAGAACTGAATTTAAGATTGGAAAAATGAGAAAGAGAGAGAACCAAAATTGCCAGATCCTTCCATCTCTACTCCTAAGTAATTATGCATACAATTGCAACCTTAGCAAATATCCTTGCTGGGACAGCTAACACGCTTTGCATCAAAATCCTATTATGAAAAGTAAAACATTAGCTGCCATTTGAAATCAGTAAAATTTCCATTAACATATTTGGAACAAAATACAACCCAAAGTTGTCATAGGTATTGAGGAGATGAAATGGGACTCTGCCGAAACTGAGTAGATGATGAAATTGTGTTTTGTTGTCATTATTTCACTTTTTACTAACAGAACAGCAACTAAATAAGAGTTTTTATACTGCCCATAAAGCCAAGGCAGTTCAGCACAAGAAAGTCCAAAAGTCAGGATGTACTAAAGTTGGTAAATGAGTGGTAGAAGGATACAGTCGCCTGGAAATTGATTACTGAATACCTTGATTTTCTCCATTAAGGCCTGAACAGCAAAAATATTTGCAATGCACTTCCAGCTGGCCACCCTCTACCTCCAAACAGGAGTGATGTCTGGAGATCTGAGGCAAGTATTGAGGAGGCAAGATAGAGAGAGCACCCAGCCTCCTTGACTCTTCCCTGAGTCCACCTTACTTTTCCCTGTCAGATCCCATCTTATACACACATTTAGTGTGACATCAAAATGGTCTAGGCACATGGGAGGAAAATTCCAAAATGCCAAAGTGCACACAAGACCACAGCAGCCAATTTTATGAAGTTTATAAAGAGTTAAAGAGAAATAAGAGGACAAATGGAGGAGGCAGACAATTTCTTAAAGAAAATAAAGAAAACAGTTTAGTCTAAGGCTATTTATCCTACTACAGCTATCTTACAATCAACTGCAGATCTTCTCAAGTGTAAAGTAGAGCGTTGATGGTCAGGTGACATGATGGACACGGGACTGTATAGCAACAGTCTAGTTTAAGAATTTCTGACCCAGGTGGGTCTTGCTTAATCACAATGCAGTCAGGTAGCCGGGAGAATGCCCAGGGGCCAGAGGGTGAAACACTCATGGTGGCAATAGGCTGGAGGTGGGCCATCAAGGAGGAAATTGCAGCCTTTTCTCAGCTCTTGGATGTGACTCCTCCATCAAGACGAAATGGAAAACAAAAGATGTTGGCAATCTTAAAGTGGCAGGTGGCCATAAATTGAGGCTTATGCCCCCCCCTGTAATATTTGGTTGAAGAAAGTAAAATGACCACAAACCTTGAAATGGAGTCATGTGAGGTGGTTCAGATGTAAATTGTTTTAGTAATATTTTAAATGGTTTATTCTTGTTTTGACTGTCTGTTTTGAAAGCTGCCTTGGGAGGGTTTACTTTGAAAGGTGAGGTGTAAATATATTGGGTGATATATCCAATGTTAGTCAGAGTAGTAATTTACTTGTCCATTTATTTCAATGGCTCTACTCTAAGTATGACTAACATCAAACAAATAAATATTATACCCTCACCCTGAACGTGTCTTTATTTATTTAATACATTTATAGACAGCTTATTATATAAAAAAACCTTGAAGCTGTTTATAGTAAAAGTACAAAATACATTAAACCAATATCAGTTATCAATATTAGCAATCAAAGAATTATTATTCTAAATATTGGAAAGGGATAAAATTATATTGGCTAACTGGAAATATTACAGTGTTTCTGTGATGGATGACCTAGGGTGTTTGAAGGGAAAAGGCAAATGTGCACACAAGCTAAGCAAACTCTCTTGGGATAATAAATACTTCTTTGTTATTATGTAATACAGTAGCTTTAATTCAGTCAGCTCCAGCTGGATCTTTAGATACAGGTTCATGGGACACCACTCTTGTATACTATGCAGGAATGGATGGCTCTTGTCTCCCAACTACGTATTCAATACTGTGAGTGCAATCTCTGCTTTACATGCTTCTGTACTCATGTAAAGTAGGAGAAAGATTAACTGGAGGTGAATCCATCCGTTTGTAGATTATAAATGGGGTTATTCTAGAATGATTTTGCTTAGAGTCAAGTACTGTAACTCCTTGGGGTATTTCTGCTGGATCAAGCAGGTGACCCTATTGGAGCCCTTGTCTTCTTGTGGAAGAGTGAGATGTGTTGGGCTCTTGACACCCTGAGCATCTCCAGAGCACTATGGAACCATTCTGCCTGAACAGGTAATCCATGCACTGGTAATCTCCAAAGTGGACTACTCCAGTGTGCTTTATATGGGGTTGCCCTGAGGTTGGCACAGACGTTGCAGCTTGGTCACCAAAATTACATTGTGATTCTTGTCATCTATCGCCCCCCCCAATCCACTAAGCCGTTCCTTGTCTGACCTGTCTAACCTAATTGCAGGTTTACTTCTGGATTCTCCTAGACTTTTAGTGTTGGGAGATTTCAATATTCATATAGAATCCCCCACTTCAAATGATGCTCTTGATTTTTTATCTTTAATGTCCACCTTAGGGCTACAACAGTTAATCTCAGTCCCAACTCACACTGCAGGCCATACCCTAGATCTTGTCTTCCAACCAGAAGCAGATACCTCAGACCTTCGAATAGAGAATATAACTTCTACCCCATTATCTTGGTCGGATCATTATTTAATTAGTTTTAACCTCCTTGTGTCTTCTGTACCTCTCAAAATTAGAACCCCCATTAAGTTATACCGTCCTAAGAGATTATTAGACCCTGACGTATTCCTATCAAAGTTTAAGGAATACCCATGCCCCCCTACCGGAACTCCAATTGATACTCTGATCTCCTCTTGGAATAACACCATGGCCGAAATTATGGATTCAATGGCCCCCCTTCGTCCGTTAAAAATTACAAGACTCAAATCTGCCCCCTGGTTCTCTAAAGAACTGCTAGAAATGAAGCGTACCTATCGTAAGCTGGAACGCTGGTGGCAAAAAACTAGGAGCCCATTTGACCGAGCTCAAACCAAGAAATCTATGAAAGCCTATTCCTTGGCTAGACATGCTGCCCAAAAAGCATATTATTCTGCTGCAATTACTTCAGCCAGAAATCAACCTAAACAACTCTTTCAGATAGTTAACAGTCTCCTCCGTCCCAAACACCCGGATTCAGATACAGTATATTCTCAAACCCGCTGCCAAGAATTTGCTGCATTCTTTGAAGGTAAGGTGGATCAGATTCGTTCCTCCTTTGACTCTGCTAAAACGGTAGAATAGTCCATCAGATTTTGATGTAGCTAAATCACCAGAATCTAAAGACACTCTATCAGAAATCAACCTGCTATCCCAATTTTCGTTTTTTCAACCTATCCAACCAGATGACATTCTTCAACTTCTCTCTAGAATGAAACCTACTAACTGCTCACTTGATCCCTGCCCTTCATGGCTCATAAAAACGTCTAAAGCTGAACTTGCGAATTGGCTCACTGTGATAATCAATGCTTCACTCCAACAAGGTCATGTTCCCGAAACTCTGAAAGAAGCAATTGTATTCCATTATTGAAGAAGCCCTCTCTTGACCCTACACTTCTCAGTAACTTTCGTCCAGTATCTAACTTATCCTTCATCAGTAAAGTCATCAAACGAGCTGTAGTCACACAACTTCAAACATTTATAGATTCAAATATCTGTTATGATCCCTTTCAATCTGGCTTTAGGCCCAAACATGGGACTGAAACAGTGTTAACAGCACTGGTGGATGATCTGCGACTTGAATTAGATAGAGGAAATCTAACTTATTTAGTGTTGTTAGACTTGTCAGCCGCATTCGACACTATCGTCCATACCATCCTTCTGCACCGCCTCTCTAATTTGGGATTCCGTGGAACGGTACTACAATGGCTTTGCTCCTTTTTGGAGGGCAGACTCCAGAGAGTTGTCCTTGAGAACTTTTCATCTAAGGTTTGGCCATTACGATGTGGTGTTCCCCAAGGCTCCGTATTATCCCCAATGTTATTCAATATTTATATGGAGCCCTTAGGAAGGATCATCCGTGAATTCGGAATACACTACCATCAATATGCAGATGATACCCAACTTTATTATTCTTTCCCGCCAGATGTTTCAGATGCAGTTCGTCCCTTAAACCGATGCTTGGCTGCAATACAGCAATGGACTAACAAGAACAAACTGAAACTTAACCCAGAGAAGACGGAGGTTCTACTAATTGGACATAAACCCTCTCATGAATTTAAAAACGTATTTATTTGAGATGGGGTCCCACTCCCTCTGAAGTCCCAAGTTCGGAGTTTGGGTATTCTTTTAGATTCTGCTTTGATCCTTGAACCCCAAATTGCAACAGTATCCAGAAGTGCTTTCACCCAATTAAAGCTAGTCCGCCAACTTCGTCCATTTTTAGGAACGTCGGACTTGAGGCAAGTGACACAGGCTCTTGTGACCTCAAGATTGGACTATTGTAACGCTCTTTATATAGGACTATCTGCTAGATCGCTTTGTCCGCTTAAGTTGGTTCAGAAAGCGGCGGCCAGAATGCTGACCGGAGCTGGTCCACAAATGCATACTACACCTCTTCTTTATCAACTTCATTGGCTACCGATTTTATTTCGACACCAGTTTAAAATTTTGGTATTAGCTTTCAAGGCCCTACATGGATTAGCACCAATATATCTATCAAATCGTATTCTGGAATTTAAATCTCAACGACCGACAAGAGTACCCTTCGAACATTCTCTTATCATTCCATCTACCTTTATAATCCGCCGCTCCAATACTAGGAACAAAGCTTTTTCGTGCATAGCTCCCATCTTATGGAATAACCTGCCACCAGAGATCCGATGTTCCTCCTCACTCACGGTCTTTCGCCGTCAGTTAAAAACATTCTTGTTTCTTCAAGCTTTTAATGTTAACATTTAAATTGTTATAACTATTGTATAATTGATTTTCTTAATTTTATCTTTTAATTGTATATTGTTTTGTATTAGACATTGTCTTATTTGTTCGCCGCTCTGAATTCTAAGAACTAGGGCGGGATATAAAATGTTTAAATAAATAAATAAATAAATAAATAGTGTAAAACACAATGACTCAACTGCTCACTTGGACAGATCACTCAAGGTGTTGATACTGATATCCTCTCCAAAGCCCTGTACAGGATACCTAAAATACTTTCTTCCCCATTATATACACTGCTCATCTCTGTGGCTCTACTGGAGTGGAGCCAGATAACATATAATTAGAAGGTCCGTTCCATATCGTGTAGGAGTTGGTCCTTTAGTGTGGCAGCACCTACCCCTTGGAAATTCGTCCCATAACATATCAGACAGACACCGTCCCTATTATCTTTCTCACACTTATTGAAGACCTTCCTCTTCCAACAAGCATCTTTAGCAGAGATTCCTCCCCCCCCAGTTTTTACCTTCATTACACTGAAATTGTATTTTTATATGCTTTTATTGTTGCTTTTATTGATAAAATGCTTCAGGATGTTTTATGTGAAGTGATTCAGAAATGAGACTAATTAAATAAATAACTCACAGATAGAGACAAGAATAGATTCAAGTAGACATAGGGGTTGTCTATACCTCCCACATGCTTTAGATAACAGAGGACTGTGAAGCCAACACCCTGAACTAGAGATGGGGAGCTTTTTTGGCCCAGGGAGCCAGTTCTTTATCTGTCCCCACTCTGCAGATCAACTTTGACATGTGGGTGGGACCATCCACCACCTGTCCAGGTTTTCCCTGAAACCACTGCTAAAATGGACATTTTCCTTTCCATTTTAGCCATGGTTTCAATGAAATCACTTTGTGCTCCTGGAGCAAGGCACAGTCACACCGCTCATCATCTGATGAGCAGTGGGAGTGTGCCTTGCTCCAGCAAAGGAGCAATCAGGGGTTCACTTTAAGCTCCTGATTGTTCCTTTGTAGTCATGTGGGTATCTGCCCCATGCCTGATATCACATATGACATAAGGTGGGGGGAAGGCAGGTGCGGTTTTTGAGAAACAGCCTCAGAGGTAAATTTGGCCCATGGGCTGGAGGTTCTCTACCTGTGCTCTAAACCATGGTCTCTCAGATCAAGTAAGGGATGATAGATGACTTACTTTGGACTGACCTTGAATATGTTACACCATGTCAAATTGGCACATGTAAAGCTTTCACTGCAACTGAGGTGATTAAGACAGGTCTTCCTTGCAAAGATTTCTGTGTGTGCATTGAATCAAATGAGAGCTTTGGACTGCAATGTTTGGTGGTACTGGAAATGAGAATGATCCAATACTGCCAGGGCCGGCTCCAGGCATGCCGGGGCCCTTGGGCATCAGCTTGCCCTGGGCTCCGGCATGTGTGTGTGTGTGTGTGTGCACGCACACGCAGCCCCCACCTACCTGTCTGCTGTCTTTTACCATTGCCCTTAACGAAGATGGCCACCGCGGTTTCCCTAAGGGGATGACGCCTCCGCCGCCATCTTTGTTGATGGCACGCATGCATGCTACGCTTGCGCATCTCTGCCATCAACTAAGATGGCGGCAGGAGATTCAGTACCTTAGGGAAACCAAAGCCTCCATCTTCGTTAAGGGCAATGGTAAAAGACAGCAGACAAGTGGGGGGGCATGGGGGGTGCAGATCGCAGAAGGGGAGCGGAGGGGCGGCTGAGGGGCCCCCTGTAGCTCCAGGGGCCATCAGGCCAGTGCCCCACCTGGCCGCCCTTTAGAACCGGCCCTGAATACTGCAGTTCCAAATTTGCGAATACCCAGGGCCTGATCCAACCTAGTCCTTTCCATATGGTTACCATTACTCCCATTACAATTACTGGATTACTCCCTAATTTGTTCACAAGAAACTTGAGCCCTGTGATTTTACTGAATCAGAATTTTATTTTGTTATTTGCGCTGAAGGAAAATGAGAATTAATAAACACTATCAATATAGATGCTACCCCAAAGATTGCCCATCTTCCTTTTCCAATCCACAACTTTTACAAATTATATTTATGAAGCATAAAACTATTAACAGCTCATATTTAAAACAAAATCAGCTTGTAAAGACAATTTAGCAAATAAATGCAATGTAACTGAGCAGAAATGTGAAATAAATAAATAAATAGAAACTCTGCTGAAGCTGAAAAATCAGTTTGCCAGAAAAAATAAATGTGTTACTTAATAAGGTTAATAATAGATAAAGTTGCCTAAAGATGATTTGTTATCACTGACGACCATTTTATTAAAATGTTAATGGCCCGAGGCAAAAGCAAACTGTTTCCTTAATCTGCCAGAAGAACTACTTTCTCAGGAATTATAAACACCAGAATGCTTTGGGATCTGAGATAACGATAATAAGCACAATTGAAATTTAGACTATTACTGTATGTGAGATTTTAACTTTATTAAAATGGATTTCATTTCACCTGTTTTATAAATGGATGATGTTCTCATCCTGAAAAGAAAAACAACAACCTGTATATAGACTTTTAAAAAATGAACATCCATTGGATTGTGTTTATGCATGCAAAATGACCTACATTTTTAACAGCTGAAAATAACAAGAACTCTGTATTAACCATGCCCCCACTCATGATAAGGAAGTGAAAAGTATAGTCCTATGAATATAACAGCTGTAGTAGAATGCACTGGTACAATAGCAGCTGGAAAAGAAATAAGTATTCATCAGAATACTCATTGTCTGAAGCAGCTCAACATGGGTTACATGTCCACTAAATTGTGATTCTTTGTGATTTGTTCAGGAGTGCTACCCCCCAAAAAAGAGGTGTAGAGAAGAAAGGCCCACAGATGGACACAGAGGCTTGTATTCAGTATAGTGCAAAGTCGCTGGTTCTATCAGAACAAGGATTTCTCTTTGTGCAGTGGGTGATCTCCCCCCCCGTGCACTCCCTAAATCTGTTCTAGGGGTTCTGTTCTGTTTCCCCAACCCTCCGAAGCAGATTTGGGATGATGTGGGGTATATGTGTGTGTGTGTGTGGGAGTCCTGTTGTGCTAGCACAAATCCTTGCGTTAGCACAATTATTTAGTTGAATACTGCCCAGATTTTTTTTCATTGGTGGAATTTCAGCTCAAAACATAACAGCCCCATTCTGCCTCCCTTACCAATAGTCTTCTTGAAACATGTGTCTCTGTGTGTGATAGAAAGGAATATCGACAGATTGATATGTACAGTATCACAGTTTTTAAAAAATATAGAGAAACATGCAATCAAATCTATACAACTAGGTTCAAATGAAAAAATTACATGCACGATGAAAGGCAATTCAATGAAACATTGATTGCTTTGGCCTTTTGGAGAGAAGGTGCATCCTTATTTTTCTAGCACAGTTATAATGGGGTTAGCTGGAAAACATTTGGATAAATGGTTTATTTACATTTTTTGCATAGATGATTTGTTCTTATTTATTCTTGTATAGATTTTCAAGAGCAATTTTATATGGTATCATATACAGCCTTCCTTATGATGAGATATTTCCACCTTTCTTGATCTTTTCAGATTTCCATAGATGATTGTAGTTTGGCCCATATAGAAGAAGTTTGTATCTGCTTTGTCCCACACAGCTGAATGGTTATGGAAAAATCATCCTACATGGACAAATTTGTTAAGTTTGGAATTCAAATGCCTGAAACAGCAGCTCTCCCCAAACCAGCTTGCCCATCAGTGGAAATTATTCATTACAGGTAGAGAGTATGGTGGCTGATCACCTGCCAAAGCTCCCAGAGTAAGCGACTGTGCTCTCTCTGTTGTCCCCGACCTGTACAAGACACTTGCTTTGCTCTGGCAATTTCGTAGGTCTGTTCTGGCTCCCACACATGCAATCCACATCTCTCTTAAGTTCTTTGAACTTACTATAGCTCACCTTGTCCTTTGTGCCTGCATATCACATACACACAAAAACCTATGCAAAATTCTACGTTAATTCTGTCAGGCAGAGTGTTCCGATTTATCTGCTTTGCTATTCATCCCAGTTTTGCTGTGATCGCTGTCCCCGAGCCCAGTACACAACTGATAGTGTCTTAGTGGGGCACTGCTAAAGGATGCCCCCAGCCAATCCTGTGTTGCTGCAACAGTGTCAAACTTCACTGGTATCTGTCCACTGTGAGAAATCATTCAACCTTCAGGCTGGCATGTGTGAGCAATTTTTGGAGAGGGAGGGAGCTCAGCAGAGAGCAGCCACTGCTGCCAGCCTTAACTCAGCTGATTCACTGAGTATGCATTTGTATTTGTGTGAGTCTGTGGTGGGTGGTGACAGGGGAAGGACAAAAAACCAACAGCAACCAGGTTTAGGAGATCAAGGCAACAGCCGAAGCGGCAGGTGCTTTGCTATGTCTCATTAGGCCTCCCCTCAGGATTTTCCCTTTTTTGTCACAACTGTACTCACCCCACCAGCCATTGCCACAGCTGCCTAGGGATGGGTGAAACAATTGATTTCAGTTTCTCATTTTCCCACTCTTAAGTTCAGTCCTGCACATTTCCACATCAGTTCTCATTAAAAAAAAAAAGTCCACATGAAAATTCATCAGCACTTTTCTGTGAATTTCTCCTAATATACATGTTTGTATGCAAATTTGCCCAATACCACATTATTAGGCTAATAATAATAATAATAATAATAATAATAATAATAAAGGCAAATAAATAATAATAATCATGAGGGAGAATGCACTTTTGTATGTTAATTTTACTAATATATACATTTTATGCACACTGTAGCCTAGTATATGCATTTTTGTGCACATTACCTAGCCGCAGAACTGCAGGATGGATGTGTTTCAGTTTGTGCAAATTCGGTAAGTTCACCTTTAAATGTGAACTGAATCAAAAATTTCCCTTATCCCCAGAGCTGCGTGCAGCCTTTCCTTCCTTCCCCCTCCCCGCCCCTACTGCAAGGCTAGGCTATTTCCATTAACTGACATAAGGAAAAAAGAGGGTGCAGCCCAAAAATGGTTGATGAGGGAGAACCCTCCCCCAGGACCCTTGCAGTAACAGCATCCTTGGTGGGAGTGATGAGATTTCCCCCCACCAGCTACTTCTGGGGGTGCAGCCTTTCTTTCTCCCCTTGTGCAAGTCAGTGAGGCGATCTCTCTATTGCTGTAAACTTTGCTGTAAACTGCTTATAGCTTTGTTTAAATATATGAAATATATAAATTGTCCAGGTAATAAACATAACTTGCATCAGGGCAAAACCAGAAAGGCTGCACACCCAGAAATGGCTGGTGGTGACAGGGAGAAATTTCAGTCCCTCCCAAGGACCTCTTACTCTGTCCCACCAGCCCCAAAGGTGTCTCAAGGGCGTTGTCAGATGGGTGTTTTACAATGACAAAGGAGGGGCCTTTTTCAGTGGTGGCATCCCAGCTCTGGAACCTCCTCGCTAAGGAGGCATGCCCGGCACCTGCTTTACAAATTTTTCGATACCAGCTTAAACTATTTTTATTTAATCCTCAATACGGTTTTGTGGTTTTATTGCTGTTTCTCTTTTACTGTATTGTCATTAGGGATGGAAGGATATGTCAGTTTCAGTTCTCTCTGTTTCTCTTTTTTCATTCAGTTCTCCACCTTTCTGCAGCAATTTGCGATTATTATTTTTTTTTAAAAAAAGCCTTATGGACACTTTTACCTTTTTATATGCATTTTTGAACTGCATTACAAAATTTGGATAAGGATGGCTGTGTTTTGGTTCTCATATTGTGTTGGAAAGTGTGAATTTGATCAGTTTGGCTTGAAATGTGAAGGGTATTGAAATATGATTTGATGAAGGGTATTGAGATGACAGAGAAAGTTACCCCTGAAGTAGTGTAAACAGTAACAGAGTACCTTCCCGCCCCCCAGTTCATCTCAACTGCTGACTTCTGCTCATGAGAACTAAGATACAGGCAAATGGTAGCAGGCAGCTGATATGTGTGACATAGTCGTGTGCCAAAACACTGGTTGCTTTTCACATTGGGCAAGAGGGTTAAAGAGCCTTTTGTGCCTGGCCCTCAGCCTTTGCAAAGTTCAAAGCACAGCCCTTGTTAGAAATTAGTTGCTGACCAATGTTACGTATGCATGCAATCTTTTCTTCAGGTTCACACTGGGAAGAAAGCGGGGGGGTGTGTGAAATGCCCCATCTGCAAGTTCTGCAGTGGGTGGGAAAGAAGGGGGATTTGTAAGGGAATGCTTTCTTATACTGGAATCTTCTCTTTAAGGGGCATTATAGTGAGAAATCTGGACAGAGTTCTTCAGCAGGATAATATAGCATCATTGGGGTTTTATTAATAAGTAAATGAATGTTGCAAGGAAATGCCGTGGGGCTGTGTTAGGAGCAGGCACTCTCTTCCATTCCTTGTGAAATATGACAGGCTGGGAAGTGGTCTTTGAGTTATTTGCGCACAATTAGAACTGCTGCCACTACATTGGATATCCTAAACTTAGACATGTGGATAATCAGTCCTGCAGTGTTTTTAGGGAGAAGGCCAGAGCTCTTGATCTCTTAACAAGATCCTTTTGCCTCCCCTCGGGTAGCTTTAAACATGAGTGGTTAGCACATGGGTGATGCGGGGTGAGAACAACACTTCTTCTGTCAACTTCAGACTTCTAATTCAAGACATTTGTTATGTTTTGAGATAAAAGAGAATGAAACGGCATAAAAAGAAAATAATCAGTAATTTCTCCAACTACTCTCATCTTCCTGTAATACAATCCCTACATCAGGAGTGACTGGTGGGGAGGGGGGCCTCTGAGGACCTGGCTTGATAGATGATGTCACTGCCATGTACTGGGCTGGTGAGGGGGCAGGGCAGGGTGATGGCTAGGTTGGTTTGGTTTGGGTGCATTGGTGGAGCCAATCCAGTGCTCTCACTGGGACACCCAAACCACCCTGATCCCACAGCAGCCCTGCCCTGCCTCCTCAACATCCCTGCACCACAAGGCCAGGTCAACGGTGCCACCCATCTTCACCCCTGCACCCAGGCATACACAAATCATCCTGGTGCTATGTTGTCAGTTGGGAGGGCAATGACCAACACATGGGTGGCAATCTTCTAAGGAAAAAGGCTCAATAGAAGGATGAGGTGCTGGCACATGGCTGAATCCCATGGAGATAGCTGCTTAGCACTTGCCATATGTCCCAACCTGAAGGACAACTCACAGCTTTGCTTCAGAGTCAGTCTTCATATATGAATATCAATATGAGGCAACTTTGGGGCTTGATAAGAATGATTATAATTAGCTTAATTGGGTGTTGTTACTTCTGATTTATACAGATATTTTAAATAATTAAATCTAATTAAATAGTAATTAGTGTTTCAGATAACATTGATTTGGAAGTACAGATTAAGTAGGTTTGTATTAAAATGTGAACTACACAAATCTCTACCCCATCTCTAGTTTACTCGTAATTTCATTTGAGTTCAGCAGAGTTTACTCTCAAGGAAATGCAAGTAGGATTACAGTCTGGATCACCAAAACAGTTATTCACATGTAGCTGTTCCAACCACATATAGCTGTTCCATCAGCAGTTTTTTGATCAGCTGACTGTTCTGACAGTGGGAAGTTTCAACTGCATGTGCAACAATTTTGCATATATGGACAGCAATGACCCAGTCCTTTTTTTGGCTGAGATTTTAAAAAATCAAAATGACTCCTCCTAATGTGGTAAAAATACAATACAATAAAATACAATACAATAATGCTTACTGGTCTTTGAGCAGGCCACCTCAGCCTACCAAACAGATAGGCCAACCCTGCATGAACTTAAGATGTTGGTGCCATGGCCACAGCAACTGGTATTTCAAAAATTTCTGTCTCCATGTACTGATTTCCTAGACCAGAATTACAATGGCAGTGTTTATCATAACAAAAATGCTCCGTTATGAAGTTAGCAGAACAGCATGAGAAGAGTTCTTCTGGAGCAGAACAAAAGCCCATCTAGTCCAACATCTTATCATAGTGGCCAATCAGATGGAAAGCCCACTAGCAGGAGTGGAGTGCAACAGCATTTTCCCCTCTTGTGATTCCCAGCAACTGATATTCAGAGGCATACTACCTCCAATAGCAGATGTAGGGATCCTACTACATCCTACTCTCAGCATCCTGTTTCTTAATCAGTTACTGATCCATAAGATTACTTCTCCTCTTATTCCGTGATTGTATTTTATCAAATGTTTTTTGAAAGTCCAAGTACACAATGTTATGATGTAAACTTGTTCTAGTGCTAAACTATTGCATGCTGGGATGACTGACAGTGAAATTACATATTGATGCTTTTTTAAAAACCCTTACAGTAAGGGATCCATTAAATACACACATATTTTCATCAGTTCATTTCAGAATATTTCCTCATGTTATTGGAAAGAGTAATGAGTAAATTGATATATCACCATTATCTTTGACGTGTCAAGTTTAGGCCATCTTCACAAGCATACTTATTTATTTTATTATTTATTTATTTAGTTGTTATATTTATTAGTCGCTTTTCCCCCAAAATGAAACTCAAAGCAACTTACAAAAAAGAAAAGAAATATCTCAAAAACATTTGTTGTTGTTGTTACGTGCTTTCAAGTCAATTACGACTTATGGCGACCCTATGAATCAGTGACCTCCAACAGCATCTGTGATGAACCACCCTGTTCAGATCTTGTAAGTTCAGGTCTGTGGCTTCCTTTATGGAATCAATCCATCTCTTGTTTGGCCTTCCTCTTTTTCTACTCCAGTACAAAAGCATACCAAGCAAAACTCAATACAATAAATAGAACAAAAAACCGCAACACACAATACAATTCAGATATAGATTTTCTGCTACCCCCGTCCTGTCCCCAAAACTCAGAACCTACTAGTTCAACCATTGTAGCCAACCCCCCCAGGCTTAGGCTGCAGGGAGCCCCACTTCAGGTATGTTTGGTGGCAGAAGCCGCCTTGGAAACAAACAGGGCATTGCCGCGTTGGAGATGGAGGCAGGGGGTCTCCGCGCACCAAGCAGGGGGTCTCCGCAGATGCAGGAAGGCCATGGGGCAACCCAGCGGGGGCCCCCACTTGTGTGGGTCCAGAGGTGCGGCTTCCGGTGGGAGCTCTTAATATAGATCTCGCAGCTGGCATAGGAGCAGGCGTAGATGGCCGTCCATTTGGGAGGCCAGAAGCGGCGTCCCCTCTTGGGCTTGGCTTAGAATCATAGAATAGTAGAGTTGGAAGGGGAATATAAGGCCATCGAGTCCAACAGCTCCAGCGCGGAGGAGGGCAGGGTGAGCAGGCCACCCGGGGCAGAGGCCTGGGAGGGGAGGCTGCTCTCAAAGAAGCCGGAGGCGCTCGGGTGCGGATGGAATTGATACTGGAGTGGGTGGGCAAAAGCGGGGTGGTAAGGCGGCTGCTGCAGGGGTGCTCCCTGGTCCTCAGAGGTCACCAGGAGGTTGTCGGGCTGAGCGGCGGCATCTCCGCACCAGGGGCCTGCAGGGAGCCAGAGGCCAGCATGCAGGGCATGGGGCTGCCCTCCTGTTTGATCCCAGGACAGGGCTGCAATGTCAGGCCCATCAGGGGCCCATAGTCCATCTCCATAGTCCATCTCCATCTCCAGCTTGATGCTCTCCGCCGCAGCTTGTTGCATTCTTTGCCTTTGTGCATCAGTTGAAAACCCTTTAGTACATGGCTGAGACAAGATGAACAGGCAATGAGAGTTGTATGTATGTATACCAAATCAATCTGTCAACAATCTGTGTTACTCTTACGTGAGCTCTTCTGTACTGACACCTGCTTTCAGTTCCCTTGTATCTGGGCAGAATGTACAAATGTAAAACTCTTATAAAAAGCTATAGTTGAACCCTTTCAGACTTTTTTAAAAAAGGTAAAAGGAGTGGGGTCAAGGAAAATGTGCTGGGAAAATAATGAAGAACAGTGAAGAGGAATGGTTTCTTTTGTGAGAAATTCTCACTGTCTATGGGAGATGGCATCCTTTTGATGGGGAATAAGGCTTTTAGTGCTTCAGTTCTAATTGTTCGATTAGCATAGCTCTTCCCTCTGGGTTCAAATATCTCTTCAGGATGTAGACACCTGCAGGTACCGCAGTGCAGCGTTGAAGGGAACTGCAGCAGAATCAGAGATGTCCTTCACAGAAGACATCAATGTTCCAGCTGCCTCTTGCTGGCTTTTATCCAACTGGAAAGTTTTGATCCACTGTTGGCACTGTGGAAAAAGTACTTTCGACAACCACTGCATCCTGACAGACATAGGATCTGCAGTTGTTATTGTTACTCTTATTAGTTTTAATTGTATTTCTACAGCTCCCTTTGTCCATTAAGGACCCCAGGACAGTTTACAGAATAGTCAGATAAAAATACACATATCACAGAACAGGTATGAAGACATTAAAGCCTCATAAAAAAACCAAATTGCTATAATAAACTATTTCAATTTCATAGCAAACAAAATAGCAACTGTAGAATTCCAGATCATACTTAACTTCTAAAAGCTTTAACACCCAAAAGTGTCTATAAAAAGGTGAAATTGGCTTGGTAATGAACAGACAGCTGCCAACAGTTGCCATATCAAAAACATCATAGGATTGATTTACCAATTCGTAATAGCTGAAATAATGGAATACCTCATTGCTGGAAAGTACATTGGGACCCCTAGATAATGAACACTGCTATTTTGCTGAAATATATAATTTTTAACCACATAGTTGTTGCTAAAATAAATTATATCCCTTTGAGTTGCATAATGTCATAGAAAACAAGAATTTATTAATGCATGCCAGTTCGTATCCTAAGCAAAAACAACCTATCCGTTTTGAAAAAGACCATGAGAAAACTGACCCAATGGACGTTCTGGATTCAAAACCAGAAAGCTTACAGTGTCTAGAACTTCCAGTAGTATAAACATCTCAGAGTTGACTTTTTGACCTATTGCCTTCCAGACCTTGTTAAAACCCAAAAAGGCAGAAACACAAAGGCAAAAAAGGAACAGTCAACATTGTCTGTAATTTCCCTTTAGAAAGTCCATTTTACAGGACTGGAGCCCCTACTTTTGAAACTGTAAACTTGATCCTTTAAGATACACATGTATGTTTCAACATGAGGACTCATTTATGGGACACCATGTGGTGTGGCATCAGTTGGACCGTATCCCCCTGGAGTTCCATTAAAATAAACAGTTTCTCCTTTTCTGTACTATTGTAAGATTTATGATCAGGTTATAAACAAGAGGAGAGAGAGATTGAGGTCAAAAAAGCATTTAGGTTGGCACCATCGACTTATTCAATATCCTGCAAGAGGGAATATGTCTTAGGGGACTAATACTGAGCAGTGGATGTTTTAGAAAGGTCACATTTAGAGAACTCACAGTAAATATTAAGAGGTCATATTTGCATGTATGTATGTTGATAGGTGGAACTATGCATTTCTGTAAGGATCATGTAGTAAAACCGTACCTGATTTTCCAAGTTTCACCTTCATCATGATTGCCTTGTTGCAAGATCAAGACTTACGGAAATGTTACTTTAAGTGTGATTGGGGGAGGGGAATTACTCATTGAAGCCTTTGCATTACTGTGATGTAAGAATCTAGGAGGTGCTGTAGGAACTGCCAGCACAAATAGAATGCAATGCAATGTGAGTTCCTTCATCCTTCTTCTACTGGGGCTAGAAAAAGAGGAGGAGTTACTGCAGTACACAGTTGCTTTTGAAGAAACAATTGCCTTCTTTAGGTTGGGGCATTAGGACAGGTTACCCCCCTCCTGGCTGATGTGGCTCAATTGCTATAAGGAATTGCTGTGCTGATCCCTACTCTACAGACATCTACCGTGGTTTAAGGTATAAGATTCAGGATTGGCTGCATTTATCCTTCTAAGATGTTCCCACTTTTGAAATGGAGACAATTTGGGCTTATCCAAACGGAGCGGGATAATCCACGGTTTCCATATTCGGTTTGTCATCTGATAGTCCTCACTTTGCCTTTTAGTTCGCTCTTTCCCAATTAAAAAAAACCTCTAAAACCTCCCCCTATCAACCAATTGGTCAGCAAAAAAATGACGTATGCTCCTCTCCCCCTTTGCAATGAAGCACAATATGGCTGTAAAGGAGTTCTCGCAGCAGAAGGAAAGGGAGAAGGAGGCGGGTGGTCAGTTTCAGCCTGCCTCCGGAAAGCTTTGTCAATTTCATTCTACTGGCTGGGGTTTTTGCTTCAAATCATTTTGCAGAGGGAAGGAAAGGGAGAAGGGGTGTGTGACACGTTTCTTGCTTTTTTGGAGAAATAAGTGCAATTGCCAGCGTGTGTATCTCCTTAAATATCCATAAAGGCAGAAAAACATACATTCGTTTAAGCGTAATATTGCAAATACAAACAAGAAAGGGGCTGCTGGTCGGTTTCACGCCTGCCTCGAAAGCTTTGTCAATTTCATTCTCTATGGTTCTCCAGTCTCTAAGGAGATACACACACTGGCAATTGCACTTATTTCTCCAAAAAAGCAAGAAACGTGTCACACACCCCTCTTTCTCCCTTTCCTTCCCATGGAGAAATGATTTGCAACAAAAACCCCAGCCAGTAGAATGAAATTGACAAAGCTTTCTGGAGGCAGGAGTGAAACCGACCAGTAGCCCCTTTCTAGCTTGCTGTGCATTGCAGATCTCACCCAGAGCTGCCGCCCAGTTTGCGGGCTGGCAAAAAATAAAATGCATCTGTGCAGTAGTTGCAGACACACACCCCAACACCCCACCATTGCGATGATTGGTTCAATTTTCCCAGGCTTATTCTTGCACATGCGCAAAAGTGCAGATACGTGATTGGCTGGAATGAGGAGAAGGGGCAAGGGGAAACGCCCAAGAACCACCCATCAGCGGTAGAGTCCGCGGTATCGCATCCTACCTCCTGAAGGCACAGCGGATGATTCCCAATTTTAAACAGCAAATCGTATTTTTGCCGGTATTGCAAGGAGCGGATTTAACCCGCGAAAATGCATAACAGCGTGAGACGTCATTTGGACGACCGAAAAATAATTAACACACATAGCGGGCGTGTCACACATTTTGCAGTCGTCTGGATGAGCCCGTAGTAGCTAAACAGTTTAGAAACACAGAATGCCACCACAGAGCAAAGCTGTGTCCTTCAGTCTTCTGTGCATTGAATCTTTTTTCCATGCTCTAATGCTCATTTGCCCTTTGAGATTATGTGTCCTTGCAAAAAGAGGTGTGTGTGTGTGTTTGTGTGTGTGTTGGGCAGGTGTGTGAGTGTTGCATGGCAAAGGGGTGAGTTCTTTGTTTAGTTTTTTTTTTAAATAACAGACTGCGAAAAGGGAGTGATGAGTCTCTTAAGGAAACAAACACTGTGTACTCATTAGAAGGCTCATTATAAATAGAGTGCGGAGAAGGTGCCCTAAGAGCAAGTTCTTTCAGGGGTGTTTATTAGGACAAAGAGCTTCTTTAATAGGGCAACTGAAAAGAAGAACTCTGTGTTGCAATCATTAATAAACATCACTTTTACTGACTTCTTGAGAGCAGCTTTGCCCTTGTCTCTTTGTTTTAAAGGGGCAAGTACCTCTTTCCTGCGTGTAGGTGTCAGTTGTGTTATATACACCATCAAAATGCTGCCACACTTTACTCCTGATGCTCCCATCCGAAAGTGCTCTAACACCTTGACAGAAATGTTTTCGGTGAAGCAGCGTGCATATGCCTGTAGGTGATAACTGGGATGGCAAACACCATTGTGGGTGGAATTAAAAATCCAGATCACTTTGACTATTTGTAAAACTGGGTTGAAAGACAAGTGAAAATTGGTCTAGGTTTCAGCTCTAGTGAGAAGGGCCTAAGGATTTTAGGCAGTTAATCCTGAGTAGCAGTATGATGGTAAGTTTCTTAAAAAATCTTACTATATTTAGATTGTGTTCATACAAGCACAAATAGGATATAACAGTTCTGCTTTGTTTGTTACTGATTAGGTTTCAATTAAAACACTGCCTCCAGTTTTAAAACAGTATCTTAAAAAGTATATCTAAAAGCCAAACAAAATGTGACGTTTATCACCTTGAATTAGGGTTGCCAGGTTCAGGGCTTGAGACTGATCCTGTATCTTTAGGAGAAGAGAAAGTCAGCCAAGTGCAGGTGTTCTTGCAACACTATAATGGGAAAAACCACAAGGTGGAATTCTCCCTTCCCCCTGCACAACTTTTATAGATACAGAAGACCTCTTGGTTGCCAGGCCCAGCCTCCAAGAGGTCTTATCTGTATCTTTAAAAGTTGGGGAGGGGGAAGGGAGAATTCCACCTTGTGGTTTTTCCCATTATAGTGTTGCAAGAACACCTGCACTTGGCTGACTTTCTCTTCTCCTAAAGATACAGGATCAGTCTCAGGCCCTGAACCTTGCAACCCTATACTACACTACAGTTTAGTGTAATGAGAATGAGCTATAGTGAGCTTTTGGCTTGCACACTCTTCTTCTTCTGATGCATCCACAAGAGTCCAGAAGCTTTTGCTTCCTTTTTTGCTTAACCACAGCTTCTGTCATTCTAACTGATATTCTGCAGTTAATCTTGACCATTGATCCTTTGAATCAGTCTAACTTCACATCATAGGTTATAAGCTGCCTTGTATAAACAAGCTATACTTAACATTAACTACAATTTAGTTTGGATGACATGCTAAACTGAGGCTAATGAAAAATGGAATCAAAAGCTTCAAATGTCCTTCTCGCAGAAGAGAAGAAAGCTGGAGAAGCTCATGAGCCTGTGGGTCACTGTGGCTTGTTTTCATCATACTACACAATGGTTTAGCCATGTGATATCTGAATATGACCTTTTGTCTATGCCTTATTATGTCTGACAAAATAGGAAGCCTAATTCTTTCTATTTACGCATGTTTTTTTTTGCTGCTTTTCAAATTACAAGGATTAATGTCTGAAAATTGCAAACATTTTGTTAGCTTGGCTGGGTATATCTCTGCTTGAGATGCAACAAAGCCAAGGAAAAATGGCAGAACTGATTTTTCTTTTTCCATGGAGTTCTCACAGGATAAAAAAAGGATAGTCTTCAGCTGAGATTTCTTTCCTACCTGGGATAAAAATTAACAAGCTGCACTTGAACATGTTTGTGAGCAAGCCTGAGCTTAATAGATAATTCAAATCTCCTGCATTTTGATCCTGTTTTTGCCCATGTAATAAGCACTTAGAACTAGGGCAACACAAATAGATTTTTCTAGACAGACAGATAAATAACTGAAGGCTAGGTTGGGCATTCTGCACAGTTTTTTGGTTTAATTTCTTTCACACATATACAGCTCCTGTGCTAGGGTTGTTGCTTGAAGAGTTGCAAAATATGGAACATATTGCGAGGCTTTAAAGAAATTTATGCATATCAGAACATTAACAGTATTTTATCTGAATATACCATCCTAGTATTAAAGGAGGCTGCTTTTTGCTAAAGAATCAGTGATGGTGATTCTTGTAAATGAATAAAGTTCATAGTTAAGATGTTCTTTGCGATAAGCTACAGCTGGCAAACCATTACTGTACACACAAATGCATATATTCATGCACCCAACACACACTACTTAAAAGAGAGTGAGCCAAATAGGTTAGTGGGAATTTTGTATCATTGGGAGTCTCCTTGAACTTTAACTTTGCCCTTAATAAATTTCTGACACTTTTAAATCCTACCATTTTCTCAAGAAAAGCCATCAGGGTCCCACATGATGAGGGAAAGCTGAGACAGGGAATCTACCTGCCTCAGCTTCTTTCAGGATCAATCAATTACTTGATCTCCATTTTGACCACATTAGGAAGTCAGACAGGCCAAACTCTTTTCATCTTATGAGATCAGACTGGAGACTAGGAGAAGCAGATGGAACCCCCTATCTCAGGGATGGAGACATGTGGCCTTCCAGTTGAGGACTCCATAAGCTCCAACCAGCATAGCCAGAGGTCAAGGATGATGGGTGTTAGAATCCAACGACTTCTGGAGGGCCACATCTTTCCCATCACTCAACTAGATCCTCCACTTCACTTTACTTAAACAACATGGAGAGTGTTGGGTTAAAATGAATTATGGTTGAAATAAAATTGATTTTGGTTTATTTGCCCCTAACCTGACCCCCATCCCAGGAAGCTTTGCAGGAAAAATTTTGGTCCAGAATGTAAACTGAATTCAGCTTTTCACATGCTCTTTGAGCTTTAACAGATAGGTGTCAAAGGATGGACGCCTTTGTTCCCCACATGAATGTGTTTTGCATTTGTTTATACTCTGTCTCTGTTTTAGTGTTCTCTTCCTGGTTGTTTCAGCTCTCTGGCTCCAGCCTTTATCTCAAGGCTGTACACAGTCTGCAAATTCTGATTTACAAAGGGGCAGCATGCCCCAGGCAATTTCACTCATCTCCCCCTGCTCTCCTTCCCCCCCCTTGTCATGACCTTTATGCCACCGTGTAAATTCTTTATGTTTTATGGAGATCATCCCCCTGGCCTGTAGTCCCTCCTCGAGGGTATATAATCTGAACCCCTTTCAGTAAACGGGGTTCCCATTTCTGGAAGGCACCTTGCTGAACAGGTTGGGTCCCCTTTGTCAAAGGTTCTTGTTGTCGTTATTTCCTGGGTCTCTGGCAGTGGGTTCATGTGACTCAGCTCCACACTCTTCCTGGGGTGAACGTGAGGTGAGTAAGGTTTAAAGGACAGCTCAGAATTTTAGTTTTGACCTAACAATTTGGGGGTTCATCCGGGATCTCCTGTGTGCCCCTCTTGCTGGCAGCACCCCCTCTCTGATTCAGGCAACAGGCGCCACGAGAGATTTCTCTCAGTTGCTCTGGACGGAGACTTGTGCTGCCAGTTTGCAGGATAAGCAGCAGTTGAGGAACCCCTGCCAGACGCCATGGGACAAAAAGGGAACAAAAGGATGATTGAGTTATGCGTGGAACGGTGGACATGCTTCACTGCAGTGTTGGCCCCGGTGCAGAGGTGGCCAAGAGGTGGTTCCTTTGAAGCTGCCGCTTTGAGAGGAGTAAGGGGGTGGATTGAGGTTAACCACCCAGGATAAATGGATTTCTGGTTCCTGTGGCAGGCAGGAGCGCAGAAATGGAAAGGAATAAGAATAATGGCTGTTAGATCTTTGACCTGTGAGGACTCCCCTCCTAGTTATTTCACTGATGATTCAGTGGGAAGGTGCGTCCAGAGTCGCAGCCTAATACCTTCCGCCCCGCCTTTGCCTCCCAACCCTGGAGGTGAAATTCCTCAGGCGAGGGCAGAAGGGACTCCCCTGACCTCTGAGGAGGAACGAGAAGATGGAGAAATGGAGGGGGACTCAGGGGGAGTGGTCACGCGCTTGCGTGAAAAAGAGAAAATTAGAAAAAGGAGAAAGAGGAAATGGAGAAAAAACCGGCAGCAAGTTATGAATTCCCACTGATTTTGCACGGCCAGCCTTATATGGACAACGCAGGAACCCTGTGCCACACGATGGTGGTTGAGCACAAGACGTGGTTGGAATGGGATTTTAAGGAATGGAGTCAGGCTCCTTTGGGGGATAATCGAGGAAAGCGTTGGATTTGTTGAATAGATTGTTTGTAAGTCATAATCCCACTTACAATGATGTGAACCACTTACTGAATGGAGTGTTGACGGGAGAGGACCGAAGTAGATTGTGGGCACTGGAAGCGGCTTGGGCAGCCGAAGGCGGATTGAGAATAACTGCAGGCGGATAGGGAGAGGTTTTTGAGGCATCTTCAACAAATGTCACAGAAGCCTCCTAACCAGGGCAAATTTCTGGCTACAAAACAAAAAGCCAATGAGTCCCCGAGGCAGTTTTGGACTTGCCTGCTTGAAGGGACCCGTAGTTTTACTAATTTGGACCCTGAGAGGGCAACAGACCACCCCTCCTTAATTTCTTCTTTTGTTCATCAGTCTCAGCCAGCAATTCGAGACTATTTTCTAAATTATAGACCTGGTTGAGGCGGGGAGTCTGTGGCAGTTGTTCTGGATGTGGCTGATTTTACTTGGGAGAAGGAAAAGGAATGTTGCAAGAAAAGAGATAAAAAGGAGGATTTTCAGATGTTGGCTATGGCTTTCAGGGGCTTTCAGAGGTGGCCAGATGTGCCGTGGGCTTCGTGGGCAGAGGAGGGGACAAGGGAGAGGTTTTCGTGAAGGGGGCAGCCTGGGAGGGGGCAGGCATGCCAGTCATGGGGGGTGTGAAAGGGCTTGTTTCAGATGTGGGGATTTGTCACATTTCAAAAGGGACTGCCCATGGAATGCGGGGGGCTACCATCAAAATGAGTCTTTTGGTTATAATAATTATGGGTGTTCAGATTTCTCAGGTGCGCCCGTGAATTTTCCTCCACCACCTCCTCCTGTGCAGCAAGAGCAGACTCCTGCTGTATGGGCACAGCTGGGCGCCCGCCTGCACAACACACCCCAATGACTGAGCCCCGGGGACGAAGACATGCTGAACACAGTACTTGCAAGTCTAATGTCTTTAGCCGGCACCTTTCTCTCTCTCTCTCTTCCCCCATAGTGGAACAGCGTCTCTCTCTTACTGTTCAGGGAACCAGATTTTCTTTTCTTATAGACACAGGAGCCACCTATTCCCTAATCAACCAGGTTTCACCTGAATGGCTCAGTGAGGATACCAAATTGACATGGGGGTGGATGGGAATGCTCTGCCTATGAGTCTCACCTGCCCTCTGACTGTTGAATGTGGTTCTAAAAAAGTTCATGCATGTTTTTTTTTGTATTCCAGGACCTGTCCTGTTCCTTTAATGGGGTGCAATATGCTCTGTAAACTTGAGGCCACTTTGACTTGTACTCCTGAGGGGGTGGGCTTGCTTTTGTGTATGTTGGGAGACAGGGACTACACACACATACTAGGGAGCCTTACACTGCCACTGGACCTTGCTGACCTGCCTGCATCTCTATGGGGAACCGGAGACATGGATGTGGGACTCTTGAAGCCTGCTCAACCCGTGAGGATTCAGGTGAGACCAGATTTGTTTGATGAACCTTTATCCAACCCGGATCTGATCCTTTTCACGGATGGAAGCTCCTTTTACAAGGATGGTGTTCGTTATACTGGATTTGCCATCACCACTCAGTGGGAGCCTGTGGAAGCAGCCGCCTTGCCTGGAAGATGGGGGGCACAGGCAGCTGAAATCTATGCCCTTGCCAGGGCTTGCCAACTAGCTTCTGGTAAGACTGTTACGATTTATACAGATAGCAGATATGCCTTTGGGGTTATCCATTGCCACATTCATCTCTGGAAGCATTGGGGGTTCACAACTGCGGGGGCAAGCCCATTCAGCATTTGGAGCTTGTGCGCAAACTTTTGCAAACTGTGCAGGAACCAACAAGCCTCGCTGTGGTTCATCGCAAGTCACACACAAAAGATCAAAGCCCTGTGGCTCAAGGCAAGCTGCTTTGTTGCCTGTGGCCCTGCCTACCCCAGCCTTGGCATCCTCTGATTTTGTGCCTATTTTACCAGCTGTCCCCAGTTCCTGTTCCCCCTTCCGAAGCTCAGCAATGCACGGCAATAGTGAAAGCACGCCACTCTTGTCAAGCAAACAGCCCCGCTTTGCCGAACAGGGCCCCTCAAGGGGGACGCCCGACACCGGCCGCCCCTTTTCTCCACATTCAGATGGACTTTGTAGACTTTCCGAAGACAATGGGGAAGAAGCATCTGCTTGTTCTTGTGTGCACCCTGACGTCCTGGATTGAAGCCTTCCCCACAGCTAATGCCACAGCTACCACCGTTGCAAAGGTTCTCTTAAAGGACTGAGCGCCTTAACAGGGAGATTAAAACAGCTTTGGCTAAGTATACACAGGAGACAGGACTAAAATGGCCTCAAGTCTTGTCTCTTGTGTTGTTTCATTTACATACCAGGCCCACTCGGGTGCTGCAACTTTCTCCTTATGAATTGTTGTTTGGACATCCTCTCTCCAAGGGGGGTGCTTGCCAAGTGTTGATGTTTCACTAGTGGGGGGGGACCATATAACTGTGTCTCAGTATCTTTCTTTACAGAACAAGCTAAGGAAGCTGTGGAGGACGTCCAATTATTCTCAGACAGTGCCTCTGGAGGACCAAGTTCATCCTCACCAGCTTGGAGATTTTGTTTGGGCCACGGTGTTCCTTGAGGGCTGGAAGTCCTGGATCTACCACTCTCACGTGAAGCCTGCCGTTGTGACTTCACCCCCATCGCCATCCGTGCCTCGACTGCGGCTGCGCCGTGACGCAAGCACCAATCAGTGGACCCCTGATATACTCCCCTTTCAAGACACCGACATATCTTAACTTCCCCCGTCCTGAAACATCAAGATGCAGTACCCAACTGTTCTGCTCATTGTAGGGCTGCTAACGTTTTGCTTTTTTTACAAGTTTCTTCTATATGCTGCCCACAAGGGGTGAAAATATGTGACACAGTTGATTATCATGTTCCAGGAGGGGGGAGGTGCTGGGTGGTTGGAGCCCAAGACCCCTGGAAGCTGCCCCGACCCCTATCGGTATAACATCTACAGGTCACATAAACAACTTGTAAGAGCCGAAATAGCTGGCCGGCTCTGTCAAAAGGCTGCGGTGATTTTGCAACACAACCATCTGGGGGGCACTAGTCACACATTGCACCCAGGTGGAGTTGGAATGGCTTATATGGCTAGTTTTAAATTGTACAGGGTCCCATGGCCTTCAAAGGCAGTCTGCATGCCCAACAGACAGGGCCTGTTCTAAAGGGCGGCCAGGTTGGGCACTGGCCTGATGGCCCCTGGAGCTACAGGGGCCCCCTCAGCCGCCCCTCCACTCCCTTTCTGTGATCCACGGCTCCCCCACATCCTCCCACTTCTCCCCACTTAGCTGTCTGCTGTCTTTTACCATTGCCCTTAACAAAGATGGCGGCCGCGGTTTCCCTAAGGTACTGAAACTCCTGCCGCCATCTTAGTTGATGGCAGAGATGCGTGCACGTAGCACGTACGCGTGCCATCAACAAAGATGGCAGCGGAGGCTTCATCCCCTTAGGGAAACCGTGGCCGCCATCTTGGTTAATGGCAATAGTAAAAGACAGCAGACAGGTAGGTGGGGGCAGGGCGGGCTGCATGTGCACATGCTGGGGCCCAGGGCAAGCTGATGCCCAAGGGCCCCGGCATTCCTGGAGCCGGCCCTGAGGCTTATCACCTTTGGTGATACAGTACCAACTTATTAGTTGCCTCTTTGCATTTGAGTGGACTGGCCACCCTCTTTTGAATCACTGCTAGAAACCCTGGATTCAGTGGTGACAGTGAACATGAAGGTTGCAGGCCTATATCCAGGAGAGAGCAAAGGGGAAACTTCCCCCCCAAAGCTGTGCTTCACATTCCCCCAAGGAGTTTTTTGGGAAATTGTCTTTTTAATTTGTGTTATGACAGACAATGACAACCTCCATTTAAAGAATGATAGCTTGTTTTAAGAACAGGAGCAATGTAAGAATAGGACCCTCTGAAAAATTTAGTGAATAAGGCAGGGTGAGGACACAACAAAAACCTCAACTGGAAGAGTCTCCAAAAGTCTGCTCACTCCCAAGTTTCCCTGACTAAGGGTGGATTTTAATTACTTAAGTGATCCTGGAAAAAACAGCCTGTATTAAACTTGAAGAGTTAAATATTAGAACTTTGTATTTTGAGGTACAATTAGACTCCACCCCTTGGACATTCCTTTGCCCAGCTTTTCAGTTTTAGTTTCAGTTGTGTTCTCTACCAAGACAGCAGTAAAGAAGTGTGTGTGTTTGCCTGCAGTAAAAAGGAAGAGTTTGTTTATTCTTTAGTTATTATAATGAGTAGAACAGAATTGGGTGCTTGTTGCTAAAGTGTGAAATACAGAGATTACTTAAAGTGATCTGAAAAAATGGCTATCCCAAGTTACCCTTTACTCATTTAAAGCACTCACTGTACTCACAGTCATAGTGGCTATTTTCTTCTTTTTCTTGAGTACTTGATGGCAAAGAATGACAACAGCCCTAGAGGAATAGAAATATTGCTGTACATGCTACAGTTAGCTAGCTTGCTTGCTGGCCACCTAGGCTGCAACTCAGGCCTAATTTCTGATTTTCCCCAAAGCGTGAGGCCTTTTCAGATTTCTGTACAGAAAAATTAATCCAGCAACCAGTAAAAAAATTCCAATCGCTTTCAACAATTAGTTTCCAATTGCTTAGTTAGGCATTTATGTAGCAGCCACCTAAAATGTTTTCCCTTGATTCAGGGCCGGATTAAGCTGAGGAGGGGCCCTAGGCTGATTGGTGTTTGGGGGGCCCTATCCCCATGCTTCATTCCGTTGTTTTTTGTGGCCCACGCAGGTTTTCCATCAATCAAGATGACGGCCGAAGTTTCCCTAAGGAGCTGAAGCCTCTGCCGCCATCTTTGTTGATGGCAGCAATGCGTGTGTGTAGCATGCATGCGTGCCATCAGCTAAGATGGTGGCAGAGGTTTCAGCCCCTTAAGGAAACCTCAGCCGCCACCTTGATTGATGGCAAATCTGCACGCCGCAAAAAACAACGGAAAGGTAGGTAAAGCAGGGGGATAGCGGGGGGATGGCGATCCGCAGATGCTTCCATGGATCGTGGAAGGAGAGCAGAGGGCCCCCTGTAGCTCCAGGGGCCCTCGGGCCAGTGCCCCACAGGTCCCCAAGAGCTCCTGGCCCCTAAGCTTCAGCCTACTAAGTCTAATGGATAATCCGGCCCTGCCTTGATTGTCAACAGGAATCTAAAGGCCAAGAACAAGACTAGAAGGGGGGACTCTCAAGGAGGAGTTAACGAACAGACCCTAAAGTTTTTGTTTTCTCTCTGCCCCACCCTAAACTTGTAGTATGGACAAGTTTAGTTTTCAGATGGAATCTAAAACTGAGATTGCTAATCCAGCATCAAAGCCAAGTTGAGGAGCTCAGTCATTACCAAAGGTGTTCAGTTCATGAAGAATCAGACCACAGGGACAGACCACAGGTGAAAGGGGACTGTAGCTATAGGCAAAGTCAAGTTTTGAGTCTGATATTCTTGTGGATCTCTCAGAAAAGGATGAGACAATTCAATAGATTAAACTTCATTCATGTAAATTAACACACTCTCTGGATGGAGGGGGAGTGAGGGGGAAGGTCACTGCCTTTCCCTTCCCTTGGTCTTTCCCTCTCTACCAGTTGGAGGGGGGAAGGATTAGCTGGCATTAGGGTGTCAAACAGGGATGCCTTCTGGCCCCAATACTCTTTAATCTTTATTTAAACAACATAGTCCCAGAATTATCTGGCCCAGCCTTTTTTCCTCCCTCATGGGGCAATAAGAAAATATCAATCCTGCTTTATGCGGATGATATGGTATTGCTGTCCATTATCTGTATAGGTTTAAGGATGCTTCTTTCAAAGCTTGCCGATTACTGTCTAAAAGAAAGGCTGCAAATTAACTACACCAAAACAAAAGTGATGGTGTTTGGCAAAAAGCATGTTAACCATAATTGGTCAATCGACGGACATCATATCGAGCAATGCCAAGAATTTAAGTAGCAGGCTGTTTACTTTTCGGAAAATCTCTCCTGGAAAAGGCATATTTATATGACCAAAATAATTGCCTTAAGAACCAGCGGAGCTATCCTTAAATTCTGCCGCTCAGTAGGTGGCAACTTAATTGATCCTGCCTTAAAAATTTTCCGGAGTAAACTTCTCCCCCAGATTCTATATGGAGCGGCAGTTTGGGGTTGGGAGGACACCCAGCTGGCAAGCTTAGAGGTAATCCAAAACAACTTTATGAAAAGACTTTTATTCCTGCCCCCTGGCACCCCAGCTGCCTTGCTCCGTACGGAAACCGGCCTTCCTTCCATCAAAGCTGGAGTACACATTGCCTTAGTAAGCTTTTGAAAAGCCCTGAAAGTTGCCCCTTCTAAGACAATACTTAAGGCAAGTTTGGAATCGGTTGTAGGTGATAATTATTGGTCTGTCGGGATAGATAATGTCTACCGCCTGTACCACATTCTCCCACAGATGTCTAAGACCTTAAATACAAGATCAAGGCTACGTGATGCCTTTTTTCAACACAGTGCTAACCTGGACAGGCTAGCTATTAACAACTCTAGATTTTCCTCATGGTACAGGCTTTATAAGGTCGACAACTCTAAAGCGTCCTATTTGGCTCGACCCCTTCCATTAAAACTTAGGCAGGCCTTTACGGCACTCTGATTCCAAACCATCCCAAACGCAGTGCTGAATGGTTGCTATACACAAACCCCGTGGACTGATTGCTTCTGCATATGTGGTTCTATGGAAGTTGAAGATTTGCCCCATTATCTTCTGGTTTGCTCTTTGTACTCCCACCCCCGGGATAAGTTCTTGAAGAATTTACTGGCAAATCCGTCCTTAATCACTGTCAACCAAATTTTTTTTTACCTCATGTCTGATTTAGACTTTTCAATAACATACATGGTTTCCCTTTTCGCATTGGCAGCCCCAAAAAATTGTGCCAGAATTGTTTTAGACCAGGGGATTGATTGTCGAGGAGACAACCTTTGGTAACTTACTAATAGGGAATCTCGGCCATGTAAGTTACCGTGAATATAAAGGAACAGCTCTACCAGTTGCTAGATTTTATTGTAGTTTACTGTATATGTATGTATTGCAATTTTAAAGCCTTATTGTTTTACATTTATTTGTTTAATAGTTGTGGATGTTTGTTATGAAATGGTCTATGGCCAAGCAATAAAGCGATTGACTGACTGACTGGCTTAATTGTTAATATGATGGTACACCTCTGTCTGGACTAGTGATGTTGGAGAATTTTGAAAAAAAATTGAAAAGTGAAACAGGAACAGGAATTGCCAATGTTCACTGATTTGTCCCAAGTCTGGAATGGAAATTAATCCAGTGAATGCGTTCAGTATTTGCAGTTGCTGCTGCTTTCCATCCACAAATGATACTTATCTGAGTACATTTTCCTCTGTTTTCATTGGGTTTCCTTGCACTGAAATGAATGGGGTGGAATTATGTAATTTTGTCACAGGAAACAGAGAGACAAATAATGTAGTTTTTACCAGAAGATGCACTGCAGTGGAATATTGCAAAAGATGATGAATAATACATGGTGGAATGGAAGACGATGCCTTCTTATATCCCTCATCAGAACAGTAGCACTTCAGACTGCAGGTCAAGGCAGACATGACATATTCCTACATGGGGGGAAAAACCATTCTTGTACAATGAAAACCAGCATGTCAAGGAGAAGGCTAGACTACAACTCTTCTCTCTGACAACTTGTTTTCCATGTGCAGGAAATTGTTTTTGCATGAAGTAGCCGGCCCGGCCTCCAAGAGGTCTTCTGTATCTTTAAAAGTTGTGCAGGGGGAAGGGAGAATTCCACCTTGTGGTTTTTCCCATTACAGTGTTGCACTTGGCTGACTTTCTCTTCTCCTAAAGATATAGGATCAGTCTTGGGCCATGAACCTGGCAACCCTAGTTAGGAGGCCTCTCTTTCCCTCACTGAGCTACAGTTCTCAGAGTGGTTTAACAGTTCTTCTGTCTTCCCAGGGAACTCTGAGAATTGTATAGTGCAGATGGAACCTTACTTGGAGATACCACCGCAGACTGAACCTGGGACCTTCTTCATGCAAAGGAGATTCTCTGCCACTGAGCTATGGCCCTTCCCTAGTTTGTCTCTTTTGGAGCTGCTAAACTCCCAACCCTGTGCAAGATGCTGGGAACAGCACATTGTATAGCTGATCACCTTATTGCCAAATCCAGCATGTAGGCTGGTTTGGATTTTCATTTCAGAGATATCTGCACAAAAGAGAGATCTGTCAGGGCCTGGCATGAGCCTTACCAGTGTAGCTCTCAGGTGAGATAAATTGAGCATCCTTGGAAAATATTGACTTTCTGAATAATCCAAGCCATTATTTCTCAAAGAGCCACTCATATGCAGCTCATTTTAAAGATTTCAGAATCATTTTTTTCATGAGACATATTAATATTCTTTGTTTCACTAATTAAAAAAACAGTTTAATTAGGAAGATTATATGGCCTGACCAGCCCTTTTTGGTGTCTTCTTCTGTAGAAAGCTCGGTCAAGGCCTGACCTTGATCAGGAATAGGGTGCTCTGCTTCTCTCTGTATGCAAATGACACTAATTAATCCAACACAAACATCAATATTTTTGCAAAGCATAACCCCAAATGCCGTTTTATGACCATGTAATTTACAAGGCCTTAAACTACATTAAAATTACCACATACAGTGTTTACAGTTTAATTACACGGCTATTTGCCTTACCCAATCAAGAGTTATTCATATAGTCCTCCTCCACTGGCCCTAATCTTACCTAAAAAAGAAAACAAACCCTCTTGCAGACACAATATGAATAGCAAATATTTAGCAAGAGGAATTCTTCCAAATTGCTTCTTCTGTTTTGGGGAATGTATATATAAATATAAAATGGTATTTATTCTAGCTAAAGTAATTGTCATCTGTTCATTTGCAATACTTATGGATGTCTGCTTCTTCAGAATAATTTTCAGTGTGTAAAAACAGCACCAAGAAAAGATTTCTAATCTGAAAAGTGTTAAGCCTACATATGTAGACGAATGGGAAGGGAATAACTGATGTGGTAGAATGGATTGTTTTGTTTCAGATTTGCAGGTGGGGACCACATTTTATTTATTTATTTATTTATTATCTTTATTTATACCCCGCCATTTTTCCAAAACTGGAACTCATGGCGGCTTCCAGATAAAAAAAAACATATAATTAAAAACATACAAAGTCTACATTAAAATAAGATTAAACTATTTCCAATATTAAAACCATACACACATATAGCGAAAAGAGTTCAGACTAGTTTAAAAATGATATAATAGACATTAGCAATGCAGCAGCCTTCACGCCCTATCCTTAGCCTTCATTTTAAAATGCTCCTGAAGTAAAAACTCTGCCAATAGAAACTAACACATCCGGGAACAGGCTATCCAGAACCTTTCCTCGTCTTTTTTCTTGCATAGTTTGCAGTTGAGCGGCGAAATAAAACACAGATACATCAGCTTGGGTTGAACAAGGGCCACTTTATTTAAAATTATAGCAATAAAAAACCCAATTTAAAGTGACCTGCAGAAGGAAACCTAGGTGTGGGAACTGTCTATAAGCAAGTAGCCTGCCACACAGCTCTCGGGCGACCAGCCCCTGCTGGGGCAAGGGGAACCCCGGCCACACCTTGTAGGTGAATAGGGGGGCCTTCCCACGTCATCCCCACCCGGGGCCGTATAACCCCTGGGTAGATGAGATAAGTTGGCCCCAGAAGCAGCCCATATCCTGCCCTCGAGCCATAAAGCCCTGATAGACAGGCCTCTGGAACCGCCAATCACCTCCAAAGGTGTCTAAGGGGGCCACCTAGCTGTCCTTACCTATTTCCCTTCCCACACCTTCCCACCACAAAAGGGGGACAAATCTCTATTTAGTCCCCCTTTACCCCACTGCTGAGAAGCACCTCTCGCAGACACCTCTGCAGGTCTTCCAGAAATAAGTCGTTACCTGTGTCTGACAGGTGAACGCCATCGGCTCTGTATAGTTCACCCGTCCAGTGCTGAATGTGGGGATGCGGAATGGCTAACCCCCCGTGCCCAAGAAGAGCCAACCGAATCTGCCGGTTGACCCTCTTCCATGCTCAATCAATTCCCCATGTGTCCCATATGCCATGCCACACCCTGTGTGGAAGCCTGTTTGACGACAGCAGACGTACCGAAGGCCACCTTTGCCTTATCACCTGCATGTCCTTACATGCCTGCACGATGAGGACCTTGCCTCAAGTAACTGAGGTCATTCCCACCCATGGGGAATGACCACCGCATGCGGAACCGTCCGGATTGCACCTTGCTGGAACAAAGTGGGTAGGAGCCCATCCTCACGCATTCCTCTCTGGCCAAGCCACTGTATTGCAGCCCATCGACTGAGGCCCAACTGCGAGCCCATGCTCGTTTTCGCTGCTCTCTGGACTGCCCATAAGACCATGCTGTGGCTGCATATTAGGATGTGCATCTGGTCCGCCCCCATCCAGCAACCTGTCAAAATAATTATAACTTGTTAGGGTTTTGAATTCCCAGGCCCTCTAAAAGGGGCGAATATAGCCCTTATAAGTACCAGAGGACCAGCGTCCAAAGGCCTGCACCTTTGCCTGGGAAAAACCCAAGACCTGCCGTAGAAACAGCTCCAATTCCACAAGAGTGGATTCCAAACTCTGAGGGGTCATGCCCTAGCCCCTGTGAACGCCCGCTTTATGAGCGCCCAAAACTGTTATTTTGTGAGGGGATCCTCACTTGCATGGGTGAATAAATATCCTCCTCCAGATCCCCTGGCCAAACGTATGGTCTGCTCCATACATCTCTGGTCCATCTTAGACCTTCTCCATTGTATACAGGCACAACCCCCCTCCATGGAGACATCTGATAGCTGGAGGGCACGTCAAGACAGGTCTCACTTGAATCCAGCCACCACCTCACCTATCCTAAAAGCTCCAAAAAAACAGCATAAGGGCTACTGCCTGGAATAGTCTGGCTTCGTAGCTGGAGGAGCATACTGTATTCCCACTGGCCCACCACACCCAATAAATGTCCAGTAAGAAAGGGCAACGGGGAGAGGGGAAAAAACAACACAAAGAACCACCAGCCTAGCTAGGAAGGAAAGTCCTGCCAGCTTACCTTAAAGTGCTTGGACTGGCAGGCCCCTTCTCCTGCCGTCCACTAGGAATTTCAGCAGGTGACTCACTGGAAAAAGCCACTCTGGCGCATAGCCCTGGCCGGCCCAGAATTCCTGAATCACCCTACCTGCTCTGGTAGCTGGCAAGCGTGCTGGGGGCAATGGAATCCACGGGAATTCCAGCATGCAGTTCACAGGAATAGGCCACCTTTGCACAGCCCCTGCAGCCCTTTCTGCATTCTGATAGCTGGTGATCACGCTAGGGCAACATATAGGCTTATGGCCATCCCCGACTTTGTTCCCCAATCCCCCAATATGCGGCTTGTACATCCAAGAATAAGGGAACAGACTCCTGAGAAAAGAGTTGAATGCACATTTATCAGAATGTATTAATGCCCCAAGTACCTGTAGTTTTAAGCGTTATGGCTGCATTTTTCAGGGAACAAATCAGCAAGTTAAAGCACATGAAGCCACCTCAGCAGTGCAGCATGTAGACTTATTGAAAGAGTGGAGTAATTGTCTAGAAAATAAGGTACATCTACTCACCTTACCTTCATTACTTTTATATTTTATACATCTAGCAGGGATACAATTATGGGACTTGGGAATGGTTACGAAAATGTTTCTCGGTTTGTGTCTTGTATATGTTTTCGTTTTTACCATTATGATGTACTGTATTTTACCCTTGTTTGTTCACCGCCCTGAGAGCTATTTTGCTATGGGCGGTATATAAATTGAACGAAATAAATAAATAAATAAATAATAAGGGCCCTAACCCTAGTGTCCCTAAATATATAAGGGAGTTACGAAATCTGGCCCATGGCCGTGAGCCCTTCTGCCCAGGCAGCCATAACCCTGAACCTGTAGTAAGGCTATGAAAACCCTGCCATGGCATGATAATCCCTGTAAAAGACCCCTAACACCTGGAGGGCCAAAAGGAAACACTTTCATGGCCCGTGAAAACTCAGGATCCTAATCTGCAACAGTTAAAGCTTGTCCCTGCGCAGCTTGCAGCCCTGGGCCCCAGATACTCAGAAAGGTGAACACTGGGGCAGGATCCTCCATATTCCCAGCTGTCAAGGGAACCCCCAGTTACATAGCCATCCTATAAGCTGTGACCTCAGGTGCTAACATGCACCCCAAAATCTGCCATACACATGAACAGCCAATCATACAGATAGTGCCCAATTGCTTCTGAGCCCACTTGTTTCCTGACCGTCCCCTCCCAGAAGGATCTGAAGCACTCCATGCGAGAAATATAGCAGTCCATAGGCAATGCTCTGTCACATAAAATGCATAAGGCACCTCTGCCACATGCGCACACTATGTTAAATGAAGCGTAACACACTGTTCCTAGACCATCAGGTATGAACCCCGTACTGCCTGACCCATTAAATAAGACTGGTGGTGAATCAGGTGTAATTTGCCCTACCCGACTGGGCCCTACCCGACTGGGGCATCCAGGAAGGGGCCAAGAACTCTGCCCAACTGTACATCTTTACACTCTTATTCCTGGCAGTTACTGCCATAACTAAAACAGACTGAAGATTGTGGCCATGAAGGCCAGCCAGGAGCTGGAGTATGGGAGTGGGAAACCAAAAAGGAAAACACCATAACACAGACAAACCTCCCCTTAAACCGGGTAGCCTGCAAACAAAGTTCATAGTACCTTGAGTCTAACTGGGGAGGGACACCTGTCCCTGAGCAGCTTATGCTGGGGGCTTCTTCTTACCCATTTGAAGGCATCTTGCCTCTTATCTCACTGTTGCACATATCCTCCTGCAAAAAAGGAAGGAAATCATTTATGAGTAAGTACACTTTACCAACTACTAGTTCATTGCAGCTAACCCAGTTCCCCTAAAGCGCAGAGACTAAGGATATGCTGCTGTCACGAATATTGGTCCCCACTACTGCAGCTTTCTCCTAGCGGGTTTCCAAACGCCAATCAGAATATAAGTGCCCATGTAAAAGTTGCATGCTATGTATGACTTCAGGTAATTGTTATCAGAAATCCCAACAAAGAAAGGTTTTGTTATTGTTGTAAAATCATCAGGAAAGGGTGAGGAGTCTTCCTGGATCTTAAAATGCAGCATCTGTGTCAAAAGTAAGTTAACTATACAATGATTTTTGACAAGTGCCTGGACAAGTGCCTGTTTGGAAGTCTTTGTATTTGCCATGGGGAGGAGGATTTTTAATTTGCACAAAAGAACTTCCAGGGAACACCTTCCTCAGAAGACAAAGATGCATCCTGATTATTAGGAAGAAAGGAAAGGCAGGAAAGAAAACTGGAAGTGGCAGCTCTTCAGGACCTTGACTACTGCCTGCTGCAACTTCTGCCTGCCCCTTGCTTGCCCTGAAGCTGCAGCTGTGAGGAGGCTTTTGGCTCTACTCCTTGCTCTCTCAGCAGTCCTGCTACTTCTGGGCACCTAGCTAGCAGTGGTGGTCTCTGGTCTCTCTGCTGGTAAGAGAGGGAAGGTGGGGAGGGAGGTAGAGGCCATCACTCAGAGCTTTGCATGCCAAAACACTTACAACCCCCCTCCACACACACACACTCTCTCTCAGCCAGCAAGTGTAGTCTCTCTCACTCAACCATCTCCTGGACCCTACCCTGCCATAAAGCAAACATTTTCACCTGGGGTGCAAAAAAGTTAAAATACTGCAAATGCAGCAAAGTAGCTAGGGAGGGCTACTCCCTCACACCAAGTGCAAACACAGTACTCACTCACTCACTCACTCTCTCACTCTCTCTCATAGACATCATCTCTCACATCCACAGTTCTTCATATCCATTCTACTGCTGCTGCCTCCTTGCCCTCCAGCTCCTTTCTCCCTCCATTCTTCACCACCATCGTCCATTTTTTAAACCATTTTTCTCCACCCCACCCGGCTCTCCACCTCCTCCCTTGTTGCCTCCTAAGAACTCACAGAGCACAAGGGAAGAGCGACTCTACAGAAGTACATGATTTCTATCCACAAATCAGAGGAGCAGAATGTTTCTCCTGCTCCCTGCCCAGTAATGCCCAAAAGTAACACTGGAAACGTTACAATTACAGCTCAAAACTATTGAAATTACTCCTCATTCCGGTACAATCAAAATGTAAAGAAATTACCCACTCATTCCTCAAAAAAGTAATAAATTACAAGTAATTTGTTTTTCCTAACAAATTACTTCCAAGCTCTGGCTTAATCCTGCCCTTTGCTTGTGGACATGCACACAGCACATATGGAACAGCTGTGTTCTCTGTGGGAGTCTGCAATGACTTCTTGAAGGTAGTCTTTTCTGAATTCCATTTTCAGGGGCCCAAGTAGCAGACTGGAAAGTTCATGAGAATAAAGACTGTCTGGGAGTTTGTAAAGCTCTTTCATGTGTGCAGCACTCACGTAAAGATTTTTTGTTAAAAACCATGGAAAATTTCAGAACAGCCATCAGATCTTTCAATATACTGATGCAAATTATGCTTCAAATTATGCAAATTATGTATATGCACCTAATGTAGATAATCTCATTTATGTTATTTTTAACATGTACTGTACTCATGAAAGAACCGAGATGTGGTGATGTGAAGGCCTTTAGAAACTCCTCCATTTTTTCAGGGTCAAGATTTAAGTAGTCACCTTGCTGTTCTTCTCCAAGATGACACCAATGCAATAGACAATGGTCTCACTGTTGAACACTGCCAGACCAACTTCAGCTCTTCCTGTTAACATGAGTAGGAAAGATATTGATGGCTATTACTCATCTAAGTAAAAATTAACAAAAGAAAGGTTGGTCTGTCAATGCACTAGAAACTAGGATGTAGGAACTTTTTGCTAAGAGCAATTGGGCAAGCAAGGAGAAACTGAGGAAGTAATCTATTTCCTTTTCTGTGTCTTCAAATGCATGGAATTGTGGCACTTTGTCAGATGCATGGCCCAAAATGCATGGCTCAATTAGCAACTGAACAATAAAAATTGTTCCCTGACTAACAGCCCTGTAGCCAGGGTGGGGTACATGGGTGTACCACATTGCCTAGAGTTTTGCTTCCCCCCCAATTTTTTAAATTGTCTTTTTAATATATGACATGACAGACAATGATAGCCTCCATTTAAAGAATGAGAGCTTGTTTTAAGAACAGGAGCAATTTAAGAATAGGACCCTCTGAAAGCATTCGGTGAATAAGGCAGGGTGAGGTCACAACAAAAGCCTCATCTGGAAGAACCCCCAAAGGTCTGTTCACTCAAGACTTTTCCTGCCTGAGGGTGGATTTTTCATGATCACCTTATAATTACTTAAGTGATCCCGAAAAAACAACCAGCCTGTATAGTAACATGACCTTTGAGGAGTTAAATATTGGAACTTTGTATTATGGGCCAGAGTTAGACTTCACCTCTTGGGCTTTCCTTTGCTGTGCTTTTCTGTTTCAGTTTAAATTGTGTCCTGTACCCAGACAGCGATAAAGAAGCTTGTTTGTTTCCCTGCAGTAAGTAAGAGTTTGTTTATTCTGCAGTTATTATGATGAGTAGAGCAGGATAGGGTGCTTATTGCTAAAATCAATAGCTTAATGTGATTTTAAAAAATATCTACCACAAGTTACTCTTTATTCTTTTAAAGCACTCACTGTACTCACAATAATAGTGGTGGGTTTCTTCTTCTTTTTCTCAATGACAAAGAATGAAAGCATCCTTAGAGAAAAAGAAACACAGTGTCATGCCCCCCTCAGAGGACTCATCCAAGGAGGAAGAGGAATGGGAGACCGCAGACCCAGGAGAGGGGACAAGCAGGGAGACAGCCTAGGACCCTTCACCAGACCAGAGACAAACCCCTGAGGGAGCCTGCCTGTCAGAATCAGAAAGCAACCAGGCGGCTGCCCCTTCCCCAGCAGAGAGAAGACACTAACAGGTGTTGCAGCAATGAAGGCAATCAGCACAATTAAGGAGTAGGAGAGCTCACAAGAACACAGGCTGATTGGAAGCACCTGGGCCAGCATGCAGAGTACAAAAGGCTGGAAGGAAAGGGAGACTCCTTGGTAGAGTCAATGTCAAGCCTTACTGCACACATTACTCCAGCTCTCCTGTTAAACCTGTGCCTTGACCCCTGCCCTATCTGATCGGATCTCTTGGTTTCTGGACATTTGGGCTCCCTTAAGGATTTCTCTGTCTCCTTCTGCGGTGCTTCCCAAATGGTAAAACATGCTGGTGACCCCCTGGTTCCTCCTGCTTTGCAGATTTATGGTCTGGCCTTATCTGTTCATTAGCTGCATGTCTCTGTGAACCCCCACGGTTAACACACTGCTGTGCACACTGCAGTTAGCTGGCTTGTTGGTCATTTTGGCTATAACTTAAGCCTAATTTCTAATTTTTCCAATGTGTGCAGCTTGACATGAGGCCTTTTCAGAGTTTCTGGGCAGAAAAATCAGCCTAGCATTGAGTAAAAAACATCCAATTGCATTCTACAATTTGTTTACAGTTGCTTAGTTAGTCCATTAAATAGCAACCAGTTAAATTTTTTTCCCTTGATTGCCAAGAGGCCCTACCTAACAAGGGAGGCTGGCTACAGGGCTGTTGACAAACAAGTTGAAAAAATGCATTGTTCCTAGTCTAAACTGCACAGTCCATAGCAATTCCACATGGTCCTTGGATAGGCTGAGCAGTCTACTTATAATAGTGTTGAATCATGGAATTAAAGGGGAAGGGTTCTGGTCTACCCACCCCAAGTCCCTTTTGTATTGCTTCCAGATCCCTCTCTTTTCCATTGTGCTTTAAGTGCCTTTGCTGGCCCTCATGTGCAATGTCCTATGAAGGGTTTCAAGTAGGTACTTTATCCATACAGAATGAGTGGGTGTGTATGCACAGAAAGGTATACCATTGATATGCAGTGATGGTGAGAGACAAGGAAAAAACTCCAGTATCAAGTAACTTTGGTTTCTATGCAAGCTTGAGGTGGTGGTTTGTCTTAAATTTAATGTGCCTTCCAAGCCAGCAATCACTGAGTGCTTATCTCCTAATATCTTATGTATCTAAAATTGGATTTTTGAGTACAAAGCTGACATGTTATGTATAGTTGCATATAAAATATTCATTCTCAAACTCTTGCTGACACAATGCTTTCATTCTCCATGGGTCTTATGGAATGTGGTCTCAGATACTGTGGCAGATTAGAAATCAGTCTGCCTCAGCCATTGTGTCCTTTACTTCAAGGTCTCCCAGGGCATCTACCCATGTGATAAGGCATGAGAGACCAGTTTTCAGGGCGGAATTCATGCATGACATGACCTGCCTAATCCAGAGGGCAAGAACTGAAAGATTAGTAATATGCAGGAAGATGAAACATTAATTTGATGGAAAGGGCAATCAGAGAAACCAAACTGTGAATCGATCTGTTTATAGTTGACTAGAGGGGGGAGAGAGAAAAAGATAGGTGCTGATGAAAGAGCATGCTTTTCAGAGTGAACTGCTTTTGAAACGAATGTCAGCTCCTTTATTCGATTGAGGAGTATCTAGAAATCCTTTACGCAAGCGGCTGATCAGAGGTGGCAGTTTCTGCAACAAGCAGTTTGTCCAGTCCTGTGTGGAAGAAACCACTGACAGGAGTGTATCTGCGATGGTCATTTCTGCTAAGAGTCAAAGTAGATGTTTGCATCGCTGAGCAGATGACAAGTCAAATAAGTGTTAGGACAGAGTGAGTGACAAGCAGGAAACAGTGTATCAATGTGGTTTAGATTACTCATTTCTAAATTCTAACCTCCTTTTTCAAATGCCTCTGGCAGCCACTTTTCTTGTTAAGTATTGTGCTGGAGGTCGCTTTTCCAAAGGCCCGCTCCAAGTGTAACTAAGGGTGCTTACATGCACACACATATGCGTACCTTAATTGTGAGGGGTGGAGATGATCTCTGGGATCATATTCAGCAAAAAAATTAGAAACTCAATTTGTCTCTTGGCCATGCTGGTATTGTGGCATAGTGTGCCCTCCACTCTTACAGGGAGAGGGCTCATACTGGAAACTCTGAATGAAAGGAGCACACAGAGGTATATTGACTCCACCCATCTCTCACAAAGACCCTGCCAGTTCCAAACTAGCAAAATACCATTCACTCTGAAAATCAGTTGCAATCAGAGTGATAGATGAAATAGTTAAGGTATTTGGATGTACAGTTAAGGTATGTGTGTGTTCATGGTGTGCATACTGTGGTACCAGTACAATGTATTCCATCAGCTTTCAACACTTACACAACAGCATGGCTGATGAAGTGCTACCACAATGGCAGTGGTCATTGTGCCCCATTCTAAATGTGCATTGTGCTGGAACCAAGCACAAAATCTAGCTCAGGGATGATGTACATGTGACCAGATGTTGTTACGCTCCAGCTCCCAACAGCCCAGGCAGCATGGCCAATGGTCAGGGCTGATGTATTATGTATTGCATTTATATATGTTTTTGTGATTTTATTATTGCCATATATGTATTTTACCCTATGCTGTTTACCGCCCTGAGAGCTATTTGCTAAGGGCGGTATATAAATGCAATCAAATAAATAAATAAATAAATATCCTAACTTTCCTTCATGGAGCTCAAGGTGGTGTACATAGCTTTTCCCCTCCCCATTTTGCCCTCACAACAACCCTGTGAGACATGTTAGGCGGAGAGATAATGACTGGCTCAAGGTAAACTTCATTGCTTTGTGGGGATTTGAACCACACGCTCTCAGGTCCTAGTCTGACACTTTAACCACTACACCAAATATATTTATTTATAAAAATGTTTGTATACTGCTATTTTGTTAAAAACATCAAAGCAGTTTACAACATGTTTAAAACAGCAACAACCATAGAATTAAAAAACATTAAAAATACAATAAAAACAAAGGTCAGTTGTTGCGAAAAAAGCATGTTCTTAATTGCTTGCATAAGCCTGGTCAAACAGAAAGATTTTCAGCAGGCATTTAAAAATTAAAACAGAAGGCACCTGCTGAAACTCTGTTGGCAGAGAATTCGGGAGAATAGATGACAATGAAGGCTCGATTTCGTGTTGATGTTAAATGAGCCTCACCAACTCGGGGGATGACCAAAGCCGCTCCTGCAGAAGATCTCAGTGATCAAGCTGGGATGTAAGGGTTCAGATGGTCCCTAAGATACCCTGGACCTAAGTTGTTTTAGGGCTTTGGAAATTAATACAAGGACCTTGAACCTGGCTTGGTAGCAGATGGGCAACCAGTGCAGTTGTTTTAAAATTGGTGGGATCTAGGTCATCCCTCCCAAAGCTTGGGCTCTCTAGATATTTTAGACTACAACTCCAATCATCCCCAGCCAACATGGCCAATGGTCAGGAATCATAAGAATTATAGCCCAAAACCTCTTGAGCAGGGGCTCCCAAACTGTGGTGCATGGACCACCAGTAGTCCACAAGCTTCTTTCAGGTGATCCATGCATGTCCACATTAAATGTTCATATTCATTTTGTATTTTATTGCTTCTTATTTCTTATACTGTATTTTTAATTGTATTACAATTTGAATTTTGTGGAATGCAAATTATAATATTGTAATATAAGAAATAAACAATAAAAATACAATAAAGAATTATACACCATCTACCATAGTGCGTTGCAATTGCAGAAAAATCATTTTAAGTGGTCTGCCAAGACCATTAGCAATTTTCAAGTCGTCCATGGGATTTGGGAACCACTGTTCTACAGAGCACCTACAGAGCAGTTAGGGAAGCCTGACAGGTAAAATTGCATCAAACATTCAATGAGCTAGCAGTGACGCAGATCAGTTAGTAAACATAAAACAGTATATAGATATTAAACTGTACTTGTTAAATATCTGCTATGTAACTGCCACTGTGAATAAATACTGCTATTGTTTGTGTTTATTTATGTATAATGTTACTTGGCTACTGTATTTTTGTTTAATTGTTTTTATGCTTTCAATTTAGAACTGCCTTGGTAGGCCTTTGGCCCTTGAATGATGGTATAAAAATTTCTAAATATATGAAATAAAGACATTTTAAAAGCAAATTTGTTTTTTTAAAAAATTGCAAAACAGTCAATGGATATTTTGTAATGTTTAGGGAGGATATATCGGGAAGAAACATATAACGGCTATTTCTAACACAGTGGCATTTATCTGAAGATATATAAATAGGGGATGTAAAAACTGTGTAGTACTGGTTAAATTAGAACAGATGTTGATGGTGTAAATATATTTCCTTATCTCAGTGACTGGATTTTGCATCCTCCTACAAGATTTCTGTGTACTGGGGGGGGGGAGGTTACATGTACAGATGGTTAACTGCTGAAATGCCCACAAGGTTCAACTCATCTGTGCTTGTGAAGATGAGGAGAATTTTCCACTGACTAATTCGCAGGTGTTTGGAAAGCTCTGGATTAAATTCAGGTTTTGCTGTTCTGTTTTGTTTGATCAAATGCCTTAGGTTAGATGTTGGAAATGTTGCTGCTGCTGTTATTGTTATTATTGTTATGTCCAAGCAGTTACAGGAGCATCAGTACTGATCTCTAGACAAAACGGGATGTAGAGAGACCTTTTGGCATGTGGACCTCACAGTCATTACAAACTGAGGCCTTGGGCCTCCACTGTCCCTGAGCTGCTTCTCCTTTTCCATGACACATTGCATTGCCTCGGGTCAGTGACTCATAGTTCTCCTGCCCATTGTTGTCATGGTCATAATTTGGCAAGCAATAATAATTATTTTCAGCCTTTCTCTTGCTCTGTCCTGCTCTCTTTTTAGCCTACAACCAGAACTGCAGAAAAAAATTGAGCAGGTGTTTAAAAAGCTTGGCTGCTATGCTGGAAGAAGAGGGATGCACAAGTGTCATTCTCCACTGGAGTAGGCTATGATAGCATGCTGCACTTTGGCTGCTGTCTATCTGTGATGAATAGGAAGAGGCAATGGTGATGGCTAATTCAATGCCACTCTTAACAAAAGTTTAATTAGAATGAGCTGGTTGAGTAAAATTGAGAGCTACACTCAACACCACTGCATTACTTTTAGTGTATCCAGGTGAACTGTGAATTTATGTTTCAGGCTGCAATCCTATGCATACTTACCTGAGAGTAATCCCCATTCAGCTCAGTGATACTTATTCTGAGTAGCCATCCATAGGATTTCACTGCCAGTTCTTCATTATAGTTTTTCTGAGACAGATACTCAAGTCCCAACTTAAAGACAATATTGTAATAGGCAGTATACTTACAGTGGAGGTGTGGGTGGTTCATTATTGTTTGTACATTTAAAAAATCTAGATGTATACCGAAGAAGAGAAGTGCACAGCCTTAACCGAACTAAAGAAAGGGCCATTGCAGTTGAGACATGTTTTATCTTTTGTGGCTTTTTGGGCTTTATATAGAAGGTTTAACATCCATGGTTTTAGGTCTTCATACACTTCCTGGTGTATGGAATTGTATAAAAAAATTCTTTAAAAAGCAAAACAACAAAACTCCACTGGAAGAGTTCAGTGGAAGAATTCTTAATTTTTAAAAAATGCTTTAAATAATTATTACTAACAAAATAACATTGAGGTTCTTAGGTAATTTTTGTGTTTCTTTTTAAAAATAAAGTCACAAAATGAGTTTTCACAGGAAATATTACATTGGTTTCTATCAGTATAATCCTATAAATGTCTACTCGGAATTAAGGCTCATTGAATAGACAGTGACTGCAAGAAAAGGAGCAGGGCTGGGGGGGAGAGCTCTAGGATGTGGTAGTGGATTGACTCCCTGCTGGGGGGTGGATCCCAGCAAGTGTCCAATGAGGCCTACTCATGTCATCGGCTCTTAACTTCACCCCTAGTAAGCAAGCAGCTGGTAGCAATACCAGCAAGGAGGTTGAGGGCCTCTGAAGGTCACGCCCCACCCTGAGGGTCTTCTAGAAGAGGCATTTGTAATACAAATAAGCACTCTGGCTGATGTTGATTTCACATTCACATTATAAGGCGGTTGGCAGAAAAACCACTTGAAGACACACAGGCGTGAAAATGCTTTTAGAAATCTCTTAATTGTCATGTTTAATTGTTAAAGATGAAGGCCAGGCCCAAAGCATCATGATGAGGCCTAATCAGAGTAATTACACAGGTGAATTGGAGTAAAGGAAAGGGGCTAGGGTTGATTTGGGGCTTCCGTTTTCCCACTCTGGTGTAAGTGACGGGGACAATGTTCTCTTTCAGTTTCTCATGCACACATCATCAAATAAGTTTGCATTTCTAAAAACAGCAGTGGAATCTTATTTCAGTAAAGGGGACAAATAATGAAAAACAGCTTCCGAAAGGTTGTTCAGCAGTGTGAGAACTTGGCCTTGCAGTTCACAGCACTGCAGTAAATAGAGTGCCCAAAAAATAATAATTGTGGTATACTGAGCTGAGGTAATGCTGGCAAGAAGCTACGAAAGCATAACAAAGGACCTCCCTCTCCCTCCCCCCCAAGAGCCGCTCTTCGCTGCTTCTTGTGTTTTCCTGTCAGAAGAGGCTGTGGGGCTTGTTTCCTGGCAACGTGCCCCAGCTCCTTTACTCCACTGAGACTCATCTACCCCTAGGGGGAGCCCATCGGCTGTCAGCCTCCAGCAAGAACCTGTGTTTAACTAGCTCGTTCTGGGATGCAGGCGAGTTTTTTGAAAGCACAATTAGAGCATCTGTCATGAGAAGATGAACTAGTACAAGGCAACACAATGTTTGGTGGCTGCTGGAATCTTTTAGAGCTAAATCATTGCGAAGTGCAGAGGGGCCAGTTTGGATGACCTGTCTCCCCCCTTTTCTTTTTTAAAGGAAAGGGAGCTCCGTAAAAACCAACACAATAAATCTTTCCTGCATGTCAAAGATTTCAAGTAAACAAAATAATAGCTCGAGAGAGAGAGAGGCTTATGCTTTTTAAGTGTGTGTGTGCCTTTATTATCTATTCCATATACATTAGGTAATGAAACACATTTTTTAAATTAAAAAAACTTTATAGACTCTATAGGCAGCTCGCAGGCTATATGACACTAAGGGCTCATCTGCACTATATATGTATGGAAATGGACTGCCTTCAAGTCAATCCCAACTTATGGCAACACTATGAATAGGGATTTCATGGTAAGCGGAATTCAGAGGGGGGTTACCATTGCCTCCCTCTGAGGCTAGTCCTCCCCAGCTGGCTAGGGCCTGCTCAGCTTGCCACAGCTGCACAAGCCAGCCCCTTCCTTGTCCGCAACTGCCAGCTGGGGGACAACAGGGCTCCTTGGGACTATGCAGCTTGCCCACAGCTGCACAGGTGGCAGGGCACGTAACCCTGAGCCACTCACTGTAGGGGTGATCTTTAGCTGGCCCTTGACTCTCAGGAGACACGAGCGGGGATTTGAACTCACAGTCTCTGGACTCCCAGCCAGACTCTCCTCTCCACTGTGTTATACCAGCTCTACTATATATGTAAAGCACTATTATAGTACAGTCATGGCTCCCCCCCAGGAATCCTGGGAACTGTAGTTTCTTAAGGGTGCTGAGAGTTGTTAGGATACTCCTATTCCCCTCACAGAGCTACAATCCCCAGAGTTTCCTGGGAAGAGGGACTGACTGTTAATCCACTCTGTTAATTCACATATTGCCCTTTCTTGGCAAATGCCAAACACCATGAAATTTTCCCAGAACGGTGATTTTATGAGAAGCTGGTTATACAATACAAACACAAGCTGATCTTGTATAAACATTGAACAACTGGACAATAAGGTGTGTATAGTGTTCATTAATTTTGCCAAAATACTTCTCGCAATGGTGCAATGCTCCAGTGTTCATTGAGAGGAACTTCATGAAGTTTTCCACAGTGCTGTCATGATGGGCTCAGTTTGTGATGTCAGATACATCTAATACATGAAAGGGTATGAGATCAAAACTCTAGTATACAGCATATAGAATAGCTTCAATATTCTGAAGTGAACTTATTCATGATACTTAAGGGGCAATTTATCCTGTAACAAAAGAATGCATATCAATTTTTCTCAGAAATTATTTACTTCTGTCCCCACGCTAACAACTCTGGAAGCCTTTTTTTCCCAAGAAAGGATGCATGCTACAACTCTGCCAATGTGATTACTTTACCAATAATAAATATTAACTAGAATCAGTGACTAACATGCGAAAATAGGGTTAATATCTTGGCAGGCAATACTATGGGATGGCAATATTTTGCAGGAGCTTTGGAAATCTCTTTCGCTATGTTAAAAAAACAGCTAATGACTTTCAATGATAAATTGGTATATAGTGAAAGAAAAGGCCCATGGGGAGGGATAGCCTTGCTGCAAAGAGTACTGCACAATAAAAAACAATTGGAGATTTTGATTTCAGAACTGGAGGGGGTGAGTATCCTTCTTTCACCCAAACAAACAAAGGTAATCTTGCATGAAGATTTAATGTAGGAGTAGCCCAAGTGTTGTCTTTCAGATTTTGTTGGACTACAACTCTCATGACTACTGGCTATGCAAGGCTGATGACAATTGTAGTCCCACAACATCTGCAATGCACCATATTGGCTACTGCTGATTAAATGTACCAGCTCTTAAAAATCAAGAAATTTATTAAGGTGGGTATTTGAATGACTACAAGGGTTCAATCTACAGAAAGCAAAGCTAGCCTTTTTAAAAATGGGCACATAAAAATAGGTAAGTTGACAAAGATTTACAGATGCTAGTCCTGGAAAAATTTATATCAAATATAACTGGCTTGACAACCCCATTTAGAGAGCAACCCAACAGGGAAACAATGGCATTATGAATAAAAGCCTAAAGAAACACTAAAAGCAACACTCACAGGCAGAGATGAAAAAGCTCTAAATTGCTATGATATGACATGGCCTGTCAATTTATTAATAGACGCTTCTAAATCAGGCTTGGGAGAGGGGCATAAAAACTTCAACAGTGCCAAAATAAAATTCTGCTCAAAAAGAAAAGAAAGATTAAGTATACAGAATATTCACTAGTACGTAGAGAGATGCTGAGACGACACAGATCACAAACATCTGGTGTTGCTGCTACTTTCTAACACAACAATTCACTAATGACATTTTGGAAAACAGAAATGAAGTGACTCTTGGAGAATACACTTTGTCACTGAATATCTGAATTGGCATAGGAAAGTGGAGCTCCATGGTTCCTGCCTAGAATTTTGGCCTCCATTAGCCTCATGTACAGCCTGTGTACCTTCTTCCAGAATTTTCAGAAATGCCAATCCATGTGAATCAGTGAGAAGCAACATAGAAACAGGTATTGCGCTTGCTTCCTGCCAGTCACAAATGTTACAAGAGTGATTTTGGAAAACAGTTATAGAGAAGAGATCTTATATCTCTGTAATAATTTGTAAATCAGGCCTTAGAGATTTTCAGAAACAAAATCAGGCCAGGTCTGAATTGGTCATGGTGACTGAACAAGTTTAGTTTGTATTAAAATAAAATCAATGAAGTAATTATTTGCTAGTAGCAAATTCATACTTCACCAGATTGAAAAGAGCTTTCTGTGTAAGTGAAGTTTCTCTGACCATCAGTGTCAATGGGATGTACAAAGTTTACTTTCAGAATGTTGAAATCACCAAGGTATATAGATGAAGATGATACATGCCTGTTTGCAAAATTACACACACAGGATTGTATTCAGTGGTTTCCTTCCTCTAAAGAAAGGAAAGCCGGTGGATACAACTCTCAGAAAATATCTATCCCTCTGATTCCTTTTGCTTTATCTCAGTTTTAGGGAGCACACTTAATCCCTCTTTGTTACATTATAATTACAGATCTTTAAGAAGCATGTTAAATGTGGAGTTGGGGAACCTGGATTTGATCTAGCCAGTAAATGGAAAGGAGGTAGAGCCCCCCCCCCTTCTCAGGTGGCCTGAATGTGTCACTGACTAGCAATTTGGCAGCAGACTTTAGCAAATAGCTGCACATTAAATAGGTTTATCCTTAAACATAATGCTCTTTTCCATTTTAACTGAGCATAAAATTGTGTCTTTTAAGGATCTTCAGGCAGGAAAGCTTGATGCCTCTTGAGTAGTTCAGTGTGACATATGGTCTGTCTTTCTGAACAACAGTTTTATCTGCCGCATATAGTATCTGCAAATTTGAGCTAATGTTGCTGGGAAAATAAGTGCGGATTTATGCCCAAAAACTAAAGGAGAGAATAAAGATTCCTAGATCTTGCCAATATACCTCATGTACTTACCAAAACATATGTGCACCTCTTGGCCATGTTCCAAGGCACATGGAGGTCTGTGCAAGCAAGGACTACACCAAAGTCTACATAATCTGAGAATGTCCCATTAGCACAAATCTTCCTAGTTAATACTCAGTGCACCCAGTCACAGGATAGTTTTCCATACATAGATGCTTTTGTCACCTCGTTTTTGCACTCCGTTGGCCAGAGACTTGATGATGCCCCAGTTTTTGTTTTTGTTTTTTTAAAAAACTGATTCAATATTTTCTAGATGCTCACAAACCCATGCTAACTCCTAATTCTAGGCTCAAACAATGTACCAAAATATGCATAAAATTTGTATTTTAGGATAAAATAGAAAGGCATACTTTGAAATAAAATAAATAAGGAATGCATATTTTGTGAGAAAATAATTTAAATGTGAACTTTGTGCAGAATTTTAAATTCAGGAACAGCATTGAATAGGCTTATGAATGAACACGTGTGACATCCCTGTACTGTTGGAGATGCCAGGGACTAAACCAAAGCATGCACTCTTCCACTGAACTATGGTACTCAAAACTTAGTTATGTACGCAGGTGAAATCTTTTCTATCTACTTTATTGTGTTGTATTACTTATTTGGAAATTAATATTCCACCTCTCTTCCATTATGTAGCTCAACACGGTGTATAGGGGATTTCCAGGTGATCTTCCATCCAAGTGGCCTTCCACTGAGGCAGGTGATCTTTCATCCAGACACTGACCAGACACAAAATGGCTTAGCTTCAGTAAAGTGAATTTATCTTGTGCCCTTGGATCATAAGCAGTATTATGTACTATGGGGGGGGGGAGATGACGATGACGGACCATTTGCTCTCCAGATGTTGCTCAACTACAGCTCCCATCAGCCCCAGCAAGCATGGCCAATGGTCAAGGATGATGGGTGTGGTAGATCAGTAACATCTAGAGGGCCAAGGGTTCCCTGGCCCTGCTGTACCATTTTGTCCTGTTTGCTGATACCACTTATGAGGTGTAGACAGTTGCATTTTCCAATATACCCTCTGCAAGTGTCTGAGGATCTTCCATGCTTATTAGTACCTACTGATATTAGAAAATATTTAGCTGACAAAGTCATTGTAGACCATTATTGGAGTGTGTGAAGCCAAGTAACCTCCTCATGGGGTCATCTGATGCTCAGGCTGGGAAGCCAGGACTAGTTTGGATTTCTTGTTCTGGCCCTACCCCATGTTAGCTTTGTGGCATGGCAGAACCCTTATGGCTTGGGGGCCTTTACTTATTAAGTGTCCACGTCAGGGAGCAGAAATACTAAAATGTGTATTTACATTTATTTCATATCTCATCCCTTGATGATGCTACCTGTGAAGAGCTGTAGTAGCACTGTTTGCATTGAAAATATTTTGTTTTGAAGTGATGCCAGTTGATATGAAAACTCTAGTGCAGTGGTTCCCAAACTTTCCCCCTACAGACCTCTTGAAAATTGCTAAGTGTCTTGGCGGGCCACTTACTATTTTTTTCCGCCTGTTGTAGCAATGTTAATGCGCTGTGCTAGATGCTGTATGATTTTAATTGTATTTTTACAGATGTGACGTGGACCACCTGAATGATGATTGCGGACTACCAGTAGTCCATGGACCACAGTTTGGGAGGCCCTGCTCTAGTGATATTAGCTGGAGTTTTGGTGAGCAGTGATGTGTTACAGATGACACCAAAGATTCTACAGGATGGTAAAAAACAAAAACAGCTTGAAAATGAGTGAACGAGCAACAAAAGGGAAACATAGTTCAATGCTCAATAAAAATGTGAACCCAGTGTGTGTGGCAGCTGTGAAAAAGACAAATTCCATGCTAGGGATCATTAGGAAAGGGATCCCTATTACTGTGAAACTGCCAACATTGTAATGCCTTCTTACAGATCAGTGATGTGACCAAACTTGGAATACAGTGTGCAGTTCCGGTTACTGCATCTAATAAAACAGGTGTAAAAAGATGCCAAAAGGGCAAGCAAAATGACCAGGGGGTTGGAACAACCTCAGTGAGGAAAGGTTACGATATCTGTGGCATTTTAGCTTAGAAACTAGGGAGAAATATGATAGATGTTTATAACATTCTGTATGTGGAGAAAGTGTACAGGGAGATTTTTTTCCCTCCCTCATAATACTAGAACCAATGAAAGTGAATGGTGGAAGATTCATGACAGACAAAAGGAAGTACTTCTTCACACACTGCATAGTTAAACTTTGGAATTTACTGCCACAAGATTGACAGTCGCCAGCTTAAATGGCTTTAAAAAGAGATTAGACAAATTCATGGAAGAAAAGGCTGTCAGCTGCTACTAGTGATGCCTAGGTGCAACCTTCAAGATCATAGCCAGCTTTCCACTGAATGTAAGTTGCTGGAAAACAACAATAGGAGAGAGGTTTTGCCCTCATGTCCTCCTTGTGGGCTTCCCATAGATATTTGCTTGGCCACTGTGGGGAACAGGATGCTTAGATAGGCCTCTGTTCTGATCCACCAAGGCTCTTCTCATGTTCTTATGCTCTCTGTCTGTGATCTTGATCTGTGATCTGAGCTTGATCTTCATTCATATTACCCATTATTGGGTGTTGTAGACATCGAATAATGAGCACATGACATATGGATGAGCTTTCAGGTCCCAAACTCTAAAGATGATCCATACAAAATATATATGGCCTACCTTGTTCATTTTACCTTATAAATTTTACCATTCAAGGTCAACTGCACTAAAACACCAACTTTAAAGCTACAATTCATCATGCTTTCTTAACCATTTTCTGCCTTAAGTGGTGATCCATTTGCGATGAATTAGAGAGACAGAGGGGGAATATGCCTTCTGCAGATCTTTTCCTTTTCTTTACCTCTTCAGTCAGTTGTGCGTTGTTCAAAGATAATTTATTTAAGGAACAGATGAAGGCAAATTCAGTTCTAGCTGCTTTTAATGAGCAAGCTCTGACAATCTGAATGAGAGTGATTTCAGAAAAAATATAAAAGGAGATTTTATTTAAGTTTTTAAAAAGATAAAGTAAAATCTGCCTCTGTCAAGTTACTATTCTTCAGTAATCCACATGGTAAATCTGAAATGAAAGAATGAAGCATATTTTTAAACACTGGAACAGGCATCTGAAAACATTGCTTTTATTATGCATGCATTAATCTTCTCTAGTTATTTCCATAAGTACTCTTGCCCCACCAGAAAGTGGCATTGAACATTCAGGACTCATAGGCTAGTGGGTTTTGAATACAGTGGGACTTATTTCTGAATAAGCATGCATTGGATTGCACTTCACAAAAAGAGACATATGATTTGTGCAAGAGCAGGATTTCTAGAACTGGTAATTTGCATGTTAGTTAGATGTTTAACTGACACACAAAACACTGATGGATTTTCTGTTCTGTAACTTGTGATAAGCTATTGCTTATCACTGTGTCCCATTCCAATAGTTGACTGGTTTGCTTTTGAGTGGAGTGCTGGGCTGTTGTCAGCAGCGGTCGCCAGAGGGCCGTGACACCTGACCTTCTGTTACCACTGTCACTGTGCCTTAACCGAGGGGAGAGGGAAGGGACCTCTGTGCGGTACAAATGCACCAGCCAGACTGGCTCCTCCACGCTGATTGCTACTGGCTGTTGTAAGTATTTGGGTGAAACTGACTTAATTACACAAAATCTCACACAATATCACAATTTCTTCTTTTCTTTTTTTTTTTTGGAGATCCCCGATTACAGCTAGGAAGTGTGTTCCTGTATTCAAACACTTATCTACAACTACAAATCTGTGATTTTCCTGGCCAAAGATTAAAATCATGGATATTCTTTGAATCCCATTTTTTACTTAGCATGCACATATGGGGCTTTTCTGGATGATAAAACCCCAGACATTATTCTTAGCACTGTCAGTCCAGATGCAGTAGTAGTAACAGGTTATTCTGTCTCAAAAAAATGGATGTGCTAACACAGCTACTGTTAAGAACATACTTTTATTTAAGCCTTCAATTTCTGGAAAGGTAAAGTACAGCGATGCCAAAGAACTAAATCAGGTTTGAAGAATCTGTTGGACTCCCAACTCCCATCCACCTCAGCCAGCATGGCCAATAGTCAAGGATGGTGGGATCTGTAGAATCATAGATTCATAGAACCGTAGAATTGGAAGGGACCTATAAAGCCATTGTGTCCAACCCCCTGCGAAATCCAGGAATCCAAATTAAAGCATACCCAACAGGTGCCTGTTCTGTTGCTTTATGAATGCTTCCAGCAATGGAGAGCCCACCACCTCTCTAGGTAATTGGTTCCATTGTCATACCACTCTAACAGTTAGGAAGATTTTCCTGATGTTCAGTTGAAATCTGGCTTCCTGCAACTTGAGCCCATTATTCTGTGTCCTGCTCTCTAGGACAATAGAGAAGAGATCCTAGCCCACCTCTGTGTGACAACCTTTCAAGTACTTGAAGGGTGTTATGTATTTCCCCTCAGTCTTCTCTTCGCAAGGCTAGTCTTTCCTCAAAGGGCTTTATTTCTAGTCCACTGATCATCCTTGTTGCCCTCCTCTGAACCTATTCCAATTTGTCTGCATCCTTCTTAAAGTGCGGTGTCCAGAACTGGAGACAGTACTCAAGATAAGGCCTAACCATTGCCGAACAGAGGCGAACCAATACTTCATGCAATTTGGAAATTATGCTTCTGTTAATGCAGCCTAAAATAGTATTTGCCTTTTTGCAGCCACATCACACTGTCGGCTCATATTCAGCTTGTGGTCAGCAACAATCCCAAGATCCTTCTCACATGTAGTATTGCTGAGCCAAGTATCCCCCATCTTATAACTGTGCATTTGGTTTCTTTTTCGTAGACTGTGCATTTGGTTTCTTTTTCTATTTATCCCTGTTAAATGTCATTCTGTCTTTTTCAGCCCAGTGCTCCAGCCTATCAAGAAAACAGCAGAAGAAGCCAATGTGGCTTCACAAAAAGCTTAGAGATTACCCGAAAACAAAAAAGGACACATACAGGAAGTGGAAAGAAGGCCAGGCCACAAAGGAAGAATACAGGAAGGCTAAAGCTGAGAATGAGCTGAGGTTAGTGAGAGATGCTAAAAGCAACAAAAAAGCTTTCTTCATGTATGTCCATAGTAAAAGACAGAGAAAAGAAATGGTGGCACAGCTATTCAATGAGGGTGGCAAAATGATAACAGATCACAAAGAAAAGGCAGAAGTGCTCAATTCCTACTTTGGCTCAGTCTTCTCCCAAAAAAGGCTGACCCTCCTAGGAAACATGAATTAGAATGGGCAGGATTGGAGCTTGAGATTGATAGACAATCAAGGAATACCTAATCACTTTGAACGAGTTCAAATCGGCAGGGGCCGATAAACTGCATCCTAGAGTATTGAAGGAACTGGCTGAAGAACTCTCAGAACCACTGTCTATTATCTTTGTGAAATCATGGAGGACTGGTGAAATGCCAGATGACTGGAGGAGAGCTAATGTTGTCCATATCTTCAAAAAGGAGGAACCTGGGAACTACAGACCAGTCAGCCTAACATCAATCTCTGGAAAAATTCTGGAGCGGATTATAAAGCATTCAGTCTGTAAGCACCTTGAAAATAATGCAGTAGTTACTAGGACCCAACATGGATTTATGAAGAACAAATCCTGTCAATCTAATCTTATCATTTTTCGATTGGGTAACCTCTCTGGTAGACTATGGGAATGCTGTGGACATAACATACCTCAACTTCAGAAAAGCTTTTGACAAAGTGTCCCATGATATTCTGATTAGCAAGCTAGCTACATGTGGGCTGGATGGAACAACTATCAGGTGGATCCACAGTTGGCTCCAGAATCGTGCTTATCAATGGTTCCTTCTCAAACTGGGCGGATGTAACGAGTGGGCTCAGTCTTGGGCTCTTCAACATTTTTATTAACGACTTGGATGAGGTGGTACGGAGCATGCTTATCAAATTTGCAGATGATACAAAATTGGGGGGCACAGCTAATACAGTGGAAGACAGAAACAAAATTCAAAGGGACCCTGATAGGCTTTTTAAATTTTTGTGTGGTTTTTATTGCATGATAATTGTGGTAGATGGCTTTGAAGTTGTGCTATACTAATTTTTTTTATAGAAATTAATAAATCAACCCCAGGTGGTAATCTGGCTGCTGCATTTCGGACCAGTGGAAGTCATCAAGTCATCTTCAAGGGCAGCCCTGCCCCCATGTAAAGTGGATTGCAATAGTCCAATCTGGAAGTTACCACAGCATGGTGCTATGCTCTGCCTCCATAGATGGAGGCAGTATGCTTCCCAATACCAGTTTCTGGAAACCACACGAGGGGAGAGTGCTCTTGCACTCAAGTCCTGCTTGCAGGCTTCCCATGGGCATCTGGTTAGCTTGTGTGAGAAAGGAATAGTAGACTAGATGGGCCACTGGCCTGATCCAGCAGGCTCTTCTTATGTTCATATAGTGTTACCTTTAAACTGAACTTGGAATGGACAACCCTTCAAACCATCCTCTCTACAGCAGGACATATGGCGACCTTACATAGGCTGAGGTTTTAAGAAGTTTTGAAAGACCCCCCAAGTATTCTTAAATTAAAAATCCCTCAGCATGAGGTCTCAAATAACACTAATTTCAAACATCTTGGACAAGATTAATGGCATGGCCTAATTTTTGAATGCTTGGAGGTGGCAATGGTAGGACATAATTCCCCCTTGCCTCACTAATATGTGTGATAATCAATAAGGTACTTTCACCATGTTTTGTTGTGCCGTTCTTTGGTATTGTTTCCCAACTCAATTATGAGCCTGGTTTCTGTAGTGCTGTAAGTGTATCCCTCTGCCACACACATTTCTGCTTTGAGCTGGTTTGTTCTAATACTCTTGACATTTAAGCATGGGCACTTTAAAGGTTTTTCCTCTTTACTTTATTCTAAAAGTTATTGATTGCCTCTAGCTTTTGTGTTTTCCTCAGTCAATTTTCTTTCATGTTCTCTCTCCCCACCCCCACCTCTATCCCATAGCTTAATGCATACCACTATAGTTACTAACTTGGAAAATGCACATATCTTTCTCTCATCAGTTCAGAAAAGCAACAGGAGTGTCCAATGGCATTGTAAATGATTATAAGAGGTCACTCCTGCATAAACGTAAGGTCATGAGCCCACATGCACTGGGGGAATAATGAATCACCTCAGTAGGACAGCTCACAAACCTGGATACTTGAGCACCCATATTGCACAAAAGCATTAGCAGGAGATATACTAGTAATAGGAGTAATGGAGAATTTCTTTTGAGAACTTGGATTCAGTAGTGCAGTTGGATTCAGACATATAGTAGTAATTAATTACAAATCTCTGCAGGATAAAGAGGTTTTTTAAAAAAACCTTTAACCCCAAAATACACAACTTCAGAGGACACAGCCCTCTGCATGATTCATCTTACATCTTTCTCCAGTCAGCTTCCAGTGGTGTCATCAGAGTGGACTTGGGGGCAGACAACCAGGGCCCCACTCAGCAGAAAGTGCAGGAAGACCATGAAATTCAGCAGAGCTGGTTTACTATGTTTGAAACAATACACATTATCATCTAAAGAGCCCATTAAGACCATGAAAAACTTCAATCCTATAAACACACTTACTTGGGAGACAGTATCATTGAAGTCAATGGGGCTTACTTCTGAGTAGACATATGTATATATCTATCTATATATATGATTGCTCTGTAAGACCATTAAGTCTAGAATTTAAAATTACCTAACTGCACCTCTGACAGTCTCATCTGGACATGGGTGGATTCTGTTGTGTCTCTGCATTGGGTGTGATTGGATGGTTTACTTTGAGATGGAGAGACAAAGCAGAAGAGCTAATCCTCTGGGAAGGTTGGCTGATATATCTCTGCATGAGTCCCTGCTCTGGCCCTGCCTCCTTCCAATAATTCTCTGCTGGGAGTAGAGATGTGAAGGCCTAGGTGAAAAAAACAGAAAAAGGGGGGAGGATTTTTTCTGTTCCCCCCAACTGTTCTGGGGAAAAACCCAGAAAAATTCACAAAAGGGGGGGAATCCCCCCATTTTTCCTTTTTTTTTTTCCTGGGCCTTCACATCTCTAGGTGGGAATGGGCCAATCTGCAGAATTTCTTCAAGCAAAGTGTTAGATGTGTTTGGATCATTCAGTTAATCTTGACCAGACATTCAATAGCATTATTTGTCATCAGTGGAGATGGCCACTAGATTTCTGCACAAGTCAGAACTCTGGTGCTGCCTGTTTCCAAATCAGGTAGCTTGCCTCCTTCCAAATTGGATTGGAGACACAATTCAGAATGTGTGCTTAAAAATCAATGATGTCTACAATTCTGCTTAAGAAAGAATATGTGACTCAACCATTTGAAGTATGGAACCATTGCAGTAGTGGTATTGTATCTTTCATAAAGTTCTGCTGATTTTTTCTTATGGTCAGATATGAAGAATGCACTCCGTGAGAGGAGGTTTATCCGGATTGACCTCAGTGGTACCAGTTGCCTCAGAGAATAAGTAATGGGCCATACTTATTAGCCCTTTTCCTGATCAGTTCAAGACAGAAACATAAAAATTGGATAACATAAGAACATAAGAAGAGCCTGCTGGATCAGGCCAGTGGCCCATCTAGTCCAGCATCCTGTTCTCACAGTGGCCAACCAGGTGCCTGGGGGAAGCCCGCAAGCAGGACCCGAGTGCAAGAACACTCTCCCCTCCTGAGGCTTCCGGCAACTGGTTTTCAGAAGCATGCTGCCTCTGACTAGGGTGGCACAGCACAGCCATCACGGCTAGTAGCCATTGATAGCCCTGTCCTCCATGAATTTGTCTAATCTTCTTTTAAAGCCGTCCAAGCTGGTGGCCATTACTGCATCTTGTGGGAGCAAATTCCATAGTTTAACTATGCGCTGAGTAAAGAAGTACTTCCTTTTGTCTGTCCTGAATCTTCCAACATTCAGCTTCTTTGAATGTCCACGAGTTCTAGTATTATGAGAGAAGAAGAACTTTTCTCTATCCACTTTCTCAATGCCATGCATAATTTTATACACTTCTATCATGTCTCCTCTGACCCGCCTTTTCTCTAAACTAAAAAGCCCCAAATGCTGCAACCTTTCCTCGTAAGGGAGTCGCTCCATCCCCTTGATCATTCTGGTTGCCCTCTTCTGAACCTTTTCCAACTCTATAATATCCTTTTTGAGATGAGGCGACCAGAACTGTACACAGTATTCCAAATGCGGCCGCACCATGGATGCACACCGGAGATAGGAATCAGACAGGTATTTGTGCCTATACCACCCATCTCTGCTTCTCTTAAGCACACTTTCTGTTGAAATTGCAATGACAGCTACTCAATTTTTACAAATCATTAAACTGATTTTTCCGTTGCATTTCTTATTCTTATTTTTTTCTTTCATTTATGTCCCCCTCTCCAAAAGTGGCTAGTTCTGATATTTTCCATACCCTGGAAACAACCCCCACTCATCTTCAGAGGGTCACATTTACCTGGTAAATACAAGATGTCAACACAGTCAAAAGAAAAGTTTGCTCTGCAAAACAGTAGGAATGCCACCTCAAGTGCTTTGTTAGGGGCTCTGTTGGTAGGACAGATATACTTTTATAAAAATCTTTTTAATTAAGCTGTGCTTTTAGAAGGGTATGCTGGATAGGTCTCCTTTATTCCATAGTTTTTCCAGTTGCTGCTTTTGCATGAATTCCCTCCATCCCTGAGGATTTCCCTGCAAGTTGTATATTAGCTGTACACTACTTACCCCAGCTTTCTGCCCTGAGAGCGAGATACAAGAGAAGAATTCAGAACTCGGAACCAAAGCAGTGTTTTACACAGGTTTCAGTTGTGTTATCCTCAGCCGAATTCAAGTAGAATAGATTCTGGAAGTGTTAAATGTAAGTAAATCTCTTCTTGAATGGTCTGGAGGAGGGAGGGATGGAGGAAGAGAGAGAGAGGCCATTTGTGTGTGTCCTATTGATTCTCTACTTTTGCTTCAGGAACTGGCCAGCATCTTGTGCTCTTGTGTTTTTGTTTTCAAACTTCCCACGGATGCCTGTCATTGTCAGGTGCTGGTTACTCAGAGGAAGAAGACAGTCACTTGAGCTCATTACAGCAAGCAGATCCCTGACTTCATTCTCACACACCAATGGAATTCTGGGCAACAAAAGGTATCAGTTAAAAGTTCTTTTAGTGTAAAATTTGGAAGAGATTAAAAGAGGGCAAAAGTTCAAATAAGAACGAACTCACTGCCAAGAAAGCAAAGAATCTTGGCAAAAAGGCAAAAGGGGGGGAAAGCCATTGGTTTAAAAGACAAGTAACCATGGCAAGCCAGGATCTCCATGCTAGAATCTGGCTAACAAGTACCGAGTTGCACAGAGCTGCAATTGTTTATTCAAGGCATGAGGATACAGTTGTCTCCAGTGAGTGTTCTCACAGATCCAAAAAACTTGAGTGCATTTTTTAAAGACCATCCAGCACTTCTCCACAACCCATTTGGGGTGGACAAAAGGGGAAGAAAATACACATTCTCTCTCTCTCAGTATTCCTTGTGTCTTGAAGACAGCTTTCCAGAAGGGGAGGGGAAACTCTCGCACCAGCTGTTAAGCTGGGCATGAGCCTCTTGTGTGGCATGTATCAATAGATGTTGTCCAGCTGATTGCTGAAGGCACCAGTTGGTCCATATTCCCTGGACTCATACTAGGAACCAGAACCATAGAGATGGGGAGGGAGGGAGGGTTTGATTTGCTTTAGAAATGGCTTTTCTGCCATACTCGTCTTTTAGAAAGGAAACAATGGATTGCAGTAGCTAACAGCTGTGGGAATTATGAGGTTAGATGTGGAATAAAAATAATGGCAAATCTCAAGCAAAGTAATAACTCACTAAAGAGGGTTCTGCAAATATCAGCAACACCCACCCACACACCTGCACACATTGTACACCTGTTGTCCTACATGTGCAATGAAAGCTCTCTTTGTTCTTGTGTAAATGAAGAAGTATTTTCACTTGCAGCATTGCTGACCAAAAGCTATTGGAAACACTTGGCATAGGGAGGATTGCCATCAGGTGCCTTAAGGTGAAGAGTAGAAGAGAATATTTGCTGTACTAATGAAGCACAACTGAGGAAAAGAAAGGAGTAGGCCCATATACCTAATTAAAACAAATAACTTAAACTTCACACTTATGCTCCATTGCTAAACCTGGATTATTCTTAAATTGAACTCTTAAGCATATTTATTTAGTTATTTATTATCATTATTTTTACCCGCCCTTTTTCCAAAACTGGAACTCACGGCGGCTTCCAGATAAAAGCACACATATAATTAAAAACATACAAAAGTCTAGATTAAAATCAAATTAAACAATTTACAGTATTAAAACCATTCATACATACAGTTAAAATAATTCAAACTCAGTTTAAAATAATACCATTAGGCAACAGCAATGGAGCACCCTTCAAGACCTGTCCTTAACAGCTTTCAGTTCCAAAGGCTTGTTGAAATAAAAAAGTCTTTGCTTGCCGACGGAAGGACTGCAAGGAGGGGGCCATTCTTGCTTCCCTAGGAAGGGAGTTTCAAAGCCTTGGGGCAGCCACTGAAAAGGCCCTATCTCGCGTCCCCACTAGTCGTGCTTGTGAGGACGTAGGTATTGAGAGAAGGGACTCTCCTGAGGATCTCAGGGCCCAGGCAGGCTCATATAGGGAGATACGGTCTGACAGATAGCCTGGACCTAAGCCATATAGGGCTTTATAGGTCATCACCAGCACTTTGAATTGTGTCCGGAAACAGAGTGGCAACCAGTGGAGCTTTTGTAACAGGGGAGTCGTATGGTCCCTGTAACCAGCCCCAGTTAACATTCTGGCTGCAGCATGTTGCACCAACTGAAGTTTCCGAACAGTCTTCAGAGGCAGCCCCACGTACAGTGCGTTACAGTAATCTAAACGGGATGTAACTAAGGCATGTGTCACCGTGGCCAGATCAGATGGCTCAAGGAATGGGCGCAGTTGGCTCACTAATCTTAATTATGCAAAAGCACTCCTGGCCACCGCAGAAACCTGGGCCTCCAAATTTAAAGCTGAGTCCAGGAGCACACCCAAACTGCGAACCTGCGTCTTCAGGGGGAGTGTAACCCCATCCAGCACAGGCTGAATCCCTATTCCCTGATTTGCCTTTCAACTGACCAGGAGCACCTCTGTCTTGTCTGGATTAAGCTTCAATTTGTTCGCCCTCATCCAGTCCACCACTGATGACAGACACTGGTTTAAAACAAAGACAGCTTCCTTGGAGTTAGGTGAAAGGAGAGTAGAGTTGGGTGTCATCAGCATACTGATGGCACCAAACCCCAAACCCCAGGACAACCTCTCCCAGTGGTTTCATGTAGATGTTAAATAGCATGGGGGACAAAACTGAGCCCTGAGGGACCCCACAGGCCAACGGCCAAGGAGTCGAACAGGAATCCCCCAGCACCACTTTCTGGGTTCGTCCCTCCAGGAAGAAACGGAGCCACTGTAAAACAGTGCCCCCAAGTCCCATCCCAGCAAGGCGGCCCAGAAGGATACCATGGTTGATGGTATCGAAAGCCGCTGAGAGGTCCAGCAGAACCAACAGGGACACACTCCCCCTGTCCAGTTCTCTGCGTAGGTCGTCCACCAAGGTGACCAAAGCCGTCTCCGTCCCATAACCAGGCCTGAAACCAGACTGAAATGGATCTAGATACTCCATTTCATCCAGGAATCCCTGGAGCTGGGAGGCCACCACATGCTCTATTACCTTGCCCAAAAATGGGATATTGGACACTGGCCGATAATTATTCCTTATGGAGGGATCCAGGGATGGCTTTTTCAACAAAGGCCTTACAGCTGCCTCCTTTAGGCACACTGGAACTCTGCCTTGTTGTAAGGAGGCATTGATCACTTCCTTCACCCACTCAGCCAGTCCCTCTCTGGCGCAGTTAATGAGCCAGGAAGGGCAGGGGTCTAGAAGACATGTGGTGGCTCTCACCTCTCCAAGGATCCTATCCACATCCTCGGGCTGTACAAATTGAAAAGAATCCATTATTATTGGACAGGCAGGAGCCAAAGTTACATCCACTGAGACTGTATCAACTATAGCATCCAAGTCGGAACGAATCTGAGTGATTTTATCTGCAAAGTGCCATGCAAATTCTTGGCAGCGGCCTGTTGAATAGTCTATATTATCCCTATGGGGGCCAAGATGTAGAAGACCTCTGACCACTCGAAACAGCTCCACTGGACGGCTCCCTACAGACACAATAGTGGCAGAAAAGAATGCTTTCTTTGCTGCCCGTACTGCCACGGAGTAGGCCTTCAAATAGGCTCTAGCCCGTGTTTGATCAGACTCGCTCCGAGTCTTCCGCCAATGTTGCTCTAGTCTCCGTCTCATTCGTTTCATCACTGCCAGCTCCTTGGTAAACCAAGGGGCTGGTCTGGCTCCACTTCGTGAGAGGGGACGCTCAGGAGTGATCGTGTCCACTGCCCTGGCCATTTCCCCATTCCTGAGGTCAACCAGAGCTTCGACAGAATCGCCTGCCGAGGTGACAGGAAAATCCCCAAGAGCCATCAGGAAACCATCCGGATCCATCAGCCTCCTGGGGCGGACCATCCTAATCGGTCCCCCACCCCTGCAGAGGTTCTGAGTCCCAGTGAGTCTAAACCCAACCAGGTAATGGTCTGTCCATGACAATGGAACTACAGAAAGTTCCTCCACACCAAGATCACCATAATCCCCCTCCACACAGAAAAAAAGGTCCAGGGTGTGGCCAGCAACATGAGTGGGGCCAGATATTACTTGGGACAGACCCATGGCTGTCATGGAGGCCATAAAGTCCTGAGCCACTCCAGACAGGGCGGCCTCGGCATGGATGTTGAAGTCCCCTACCACCACAAGCCGAGAGGACTGCAACATCAACCCCGAGACCACCCCGGCTAGCTCAGGAAGGGAGACTGTTGAGCAGCGGGGTGGGCGGTACACCAACAGAATCCCTATTCTGTCCCGACCACTCAACTTCAGATACACACACTCGAACCCTGGATACTGTGGGATAGGGCACCTGGTCAGGGAAATGGTATCATGATAGACCACTGCAACTCCACCTCCCCGCCCCCCAGGTCTCGCCTGCTGCTGCACAGAGAAACCTGGCGGGCACAGCTGAGAGATATTAACCCCCCCAGCTTCATCCAACCGGGTCTCTGTAATACAAGCCAGGTTGGCATGCTCATCCAGGATCAAGTCTTGAATGGCCATTGTTTTACCATTCACCGACCTGGAATTCACGAGCAGCAATTTCAACCCAGGGGGGACTGTCACCAAGGCTATCCAGGCTATTTGCAAGGGGAGACAGTTTGGGGGCAACCAGCACCCTGTTGCATTCCCATCTCCCCTGATAACATAACTGCCTCCCCATTCCGTATCTCCCTCTGCCCTCTACAATATGGCTCTATCTAGAGTGCAATCTGAATAGTATGAACCTTTTGAACTTAGGCTATGGATATTGCACCATTCAAAATAAATACAGTGAATGACTGTCATCATAATGACATTGAGTAAATACATTATCATAAGTTGTATTTTTTGTTTAAATTAAGTTTTGGGGACAGGAGACCTAGTGCTGGGTCAGCAGAGTGTTATCAGGTTTGTGGTCATTTTATATATTTCCAAAAGGCCTAGAAACATTTATTTTGTCATTTAAATGCTACCAAATTGTATCTTTCAATATATCATAGGAGTCTCAAGAAGGGTCTTTCCCAAACTTATCTTGGGCAATATTCTCCATGCTGCTTATTCTTAATACTGAAAGAAAGAAGGAAAAAGCTGCACAGAGAAAATTGCCAAAGTAAAGTTTGAGGAAGAGCCTTCCTTATTATGAAGTGGGCCAATCTGCTCTTCTTCCTGGGATTTTGAGTCTTTTTTTTCTCAGAAGAGGGAGTATTACTGAGAAGTTTGATTCACTTGCGCAGGCCCCAAAACTATGTGTTTATTTTGGCTTTGCTTTGATCAATTAGCATGGTACCATTGCAAAGGAATCAGAAGCTCAAGCTATGTATCATTAAGTTCATGTTGGAATAAGCAAGCTTGCATGCAGCCCCCTTTGATAGGGAGTTGTTCCCTAACCAGTATTGGGGTATCTCTATATGTTCATTTACCATGATGTAACTTCCTTAAAGGGTGGGGTTATTTACCTTCTCTTCCTCCTCCTTTGTCTGGGGATATTGATCCTTTTGCATATTCTCCATTAACCTCTAGCAGAAGGAACAGGCAAACGCTCCTTCCAGGAGCATCCTCACTAGGGTTGCCAGGTTCAGGGCTTGAGACTGATCCTGTATCTTTAGGAGAAGAGAAAGTCAGCCAAGTGTAGGTGTTCTTGCAACACTGTAATGGGAAAAACCACAAGGTGGAATTGGAGCCTCTAAGAGGTCTTCTGTATCTTTAAAAGTTGTGCAGGGGGAAGGGAGAATTCCACCTTGTGGTTTTCCCCATTATAGAGTTGCAAGAACACCTGCACAACTTTTAAAGATACAGAAGACCTCTTGGAGGCTCCAATTCCACCTTGTGGTTTTTCCCATTACAGTGTTGCAAGAACACCTACACTTGGCTGACTTTTTCTTCTCCTAAAGATACAGGATCAGTCTCAGGCCCTGAGCCTGGCAACCCTAATCCTCACCAATGACTGAAAATGGACTGAGACTACAGATTATTTCTGTCTAAGATAGAGCCTATGTTTCCTTAAACATATGAAGGTTGTGAGTAAATATTTTTTATTCTTTTTACCTAAGAAGATTGTCTCTGCGAGTTATTTGATTAACTAGTGTGTCAGAGAAGGTGTGGGACTGGTTATTCTCAAATCCGCTGTTGCATTTATACTTTGCTAAGAAATAGGACTACATATTGTTCCCATTTCATTTAAACCCAACAGTTCAAACTAAGTATACACCCATCAGGGGAATCTTGAGTGCAAGGATTGCCAATATAACACCTGAAGGTGTCAGTGTGCCTGCCAGTACCTCCTATGGCACCCAAGAAAGGCTTCAGTAAATATCTCCTCAAAGGTTCACACAAGAGGCTGTTTGCTCTTCCTTCTCAGTTCATGTCTGCACTGGCTCAGCCTCACCTATACTGAACTCACCCCCTTAAACATGCCCACATTACTTTGGAATCCAGGATTGGACACCCATATTCCTACAGATTCTGAACAGAGGAGAGGTGCAAAGGTTGGTATCACTTGCTGTAATGTTCTGTGCCAAATATTATCTATATTACCTGCTGCTGTACATGGGAATTTCCCAAGTAACTGTCATCCTAATTAGTCCCTGGAACTTCTGCCATATCTAATGCAAGTAGGTGCCCTTATTTAGCATTAATTAATTCTAGAACAGTAATTAAAGGGCATCCTCCAGCAAGAACCTTCCCTTGGTAATTGGATTAAATCTACATTTACATTAAGCAGGGGCATCACTACTGGGGTGCGGGGGGTGCGGATCACACCCGGGTGACACCATGAGGGGGGTGACACCCAGAGCTGCACCCCCCCGCACTCCTGCTAGTGACGCTGCTGCCCCCCGGCACCCGGTCTGGTGTGCGCTGAAAGCAGGCACCCACTCGCTGGCGGTGAAGGCTGGACGGGCCTTCCACCGTCAGCCTGGAGCGTGTGGTGAGTGTGTGCGTGCGAGACCAGCCGCTCCTGTCCATGCCCCTGGGAGGGCACACGCCAGAGGTCTGCCCCCCCCACACTCCCACTAGTGATGCCGCTGACATTAAGTCTACATTTGCATTTCCTGGAAAATGTCTTCTTGAGAGCACTGGCCTCCACTGAGGTGAAGCAAACTGCCCTGTTGCAGTCACTGATTTCTGGTGAGGCAAAGCAAGGCAAAACTGCCTTGTTCAGGACCCAGGTGGAATACTACAGAAGAGCAGAGCTCTGATAGATGTTGCTCCAGCAACACTCAACTTTAGATGGAGCCCAATGCAGGAGCAGCAATTCTGTCCCAATTGCAAGCTCCGCCTTCAGTGAAATGTGCCTCTTCAGTTAAAAGGATCCAGCCATCTCCAACTGTTCTTTACTTTGATGGGGCACAGAAGACTCTAGTTGTACAGGGACTTCTCTGATGGACTTCTGTGACTCAAAGAATGACTATGGGACATCCTTGGGTCAGAGGGGCACTGGTCCTACAAACTTGTCTTGTGGAAGTGCTTCTGGGACTGGCCCTGCAAGCGATTCTCTTTCTGATTGAGTCCTCAACCTTGTTCCCTGAAGAAGGGAAATCTGCCTTTCCCACAAATTCACTTGGCTGTGAATTTTGATTAGCCAGAAACCTTATAACATCCCTGGCATTGTGCAGTGAGAAACTCATATTGATATGTCTGTAACAACCAAGAATTTAAGGTTAATTAGCATCTAATATCTCTGTCATCCAGCTCTGTTCTTAACAAGATCACCCTTTGTGTTAGAGCTAATGCCCATCAGGAAGCCACTTTCCTATAAATGGGCACCTCTCAATCCCAATATCGCTCAGTCTCCCCTACTCAGACTGTTCTGTGGTTCAGTCCTCTAGATATTGCACTCACTAGACTGATCCATGCCCCTCCTCTTTAAGCCTGCTCTGACCCGATGGATGTTTGTGGGAGCCACATCTCTTCTTCAGTTTCATTATACCCCTTACCCTTGATATGTTTGTTGTTTTTCTCTTAGGATTAGCCAGAACCCTTTATGGGAAACAGAAACCAGTATATCTCATAATGAAAGCTCTTTTTATTTTTGAACTTTATTGGAGGATTCTTTATTGGAGTAATTTGAAACTGCTAGAATAAATCTGAGCCTTATCAGGATAAAGGAAACCTGGAGGCTGGTTGGATGCCTGACCATTAAGCAGAGTCGAATGGATCTCTCTCTGCCTAACTTCAGGAATTCCACAACCCCAGATCAACCACTGGACCCAGCCATGACCCCACAGATCATGGTGAAAACCTGAGGAACCACTTCTCTTTGCTCCTCCTTTCTTGAGACAGATAGTCAATGCATGTCATTCCTCTCACTTTGCTCAAACTTTCTTATTTCATGGATGTCACTCTCCTACAACTCTAGTGAGATCTGAACTCCTGTTATTTGTATGTGAACATTTCTTTTTCCTGGTGTGTTCCAATTTCCCCACAGTTTTGTTGGGTTTCTAAATGGCTACCCCAGAACACCATGTAAGACAATCTCCTCCTATCTTTATATCTCTCACAGCAACTATTTAAGCTTATGTGATTTGTAACAAGTAACCATTTTACTCTTTTATATTTCTGTACTGGTGCTCCAAGCCACAAAGCCATTCTGAGTGGTTCTTGATAATTTCCGTAAGCAAGAAAGATAGCATTCATTCGTTTTTGCTAATTTCCCCCAAACAAGCAAAACAATGCTGGTGTTTCTAAAGTAATTGTGACCATTGCAGTAATGCCTGGGGCACGCAATCCTCTTCGGTAAAGATTCCCAAAGCAATATTTCTGTGAACACATATGTAAGATATAGGTTCACATGCACGTGTGTATAGACACACATGAACGAAGAGATCTGGCAGCAGGAAACAGAAACCTCAAGTTGTCTCCCAAATAAGCTGCCAATTTTTCTTCATGTTATGTTATTCCACTGCATTTCTTTTATGAATTGCCTACATATGTAAATCTACTCTATTGTTGTGGTGTGTCTTTTTTTTGGGGGGGGGAGCACAAATCTATACGTTTGTGTTTCTTTCCCATGCTTTTCTTTTTGTAGCATAAATTTGTATTTAGTACAGAACAACTGGTGTTATAGACTGTAGTCCTGAACATCTAGAGCACAAGCAGGGTAGGAGGGCATGGGAAAGGATAGATTATTGAAAACCTTTCACTGCAGCTATCACCTCCACTTTTTAAAATTATTTTTTATTTTAAAATTTTGTGTCCTCCTTTCCCCTTTCACAAATGAGTTCCTCAAGATGGTCTACAAATAAAGTAACCATAAAAACAATATCCAACCATTAAAACCCAGAATATAAAACAAAAAATGAAGCAAAAAGCAAAGTCCATCAACAGCAGCACCAAATTAAGCAGCAACAGACTCAAAGGTTTGTTTTAAAATGGTTTCTAGCTGTAGGTAGACAAACACAAAGACAAAGATTATCTTACCTCTTGGGGCAAGGAGTTGCAGATATGGGCTGACACCACAGGAAAAACAAGCCCTCTCTTATTGTAAACCATCTTGTTTGTTCAACCAGGTGATGAATGACTACCAGATTTCAAATTATGAGGGGAGGGGGAGGAATAAGGGCCTGCCCCCCCTTACTTTTTTTTCTAATCCATTTGCCAGCTTTACTACACTACAGAGAGCTAGCCCTTCTGGATCAGAGCAAAGGCCCATACAGTCCAGCATCCAGTTCTTAGTGGCCAACCAGATGCCTATATTAATGAATGAATGAAATTTGTATCCCAAAGAAGTCCTGGGTGGCAAACATCAAAATGTTAAAACAACAATTTAAAATAAAATAAAATCATATTTAAAACACCGAAAAACAATTAAAACCACCTAAAAAGGTTTCAAAAACATTTTGAATATTAACAAACGTTTAAAAGCAATCACATACCCTCACAGTTGCTATTTTCAAGATTGCCATAGCCAATATCTATTCTTGGGTAAAAAGGAATGTTTTTAAGTTCCTTCCGTAAGTTAATAATGAGGGAGACAGACACACCTCACCAAGAAGGGCATTCCGCAAATGGGGAACGTCCTCTGACAAGGATCTATCACAGGTCAGTGCTAACCCAGCAGCACCCACTGTGTCACCACCAACAGAGCCTTGCCAGCAGAGTGTAGGATTGTTGATATTGGGGGAGTCATTCCTTTAGCTTCTTGGGTCCCAAACTGTACTAACACCTTGAATTGGTCTGGTAGCTAACTGTGCAGCACTTTCAGGATTGGTGACACTTGATCCCATTGGGCTGTCCCACTTATCATTTTAGCATTTTACCATTTTAGCAGGTGCATTCTTCACCGGCTGCAGCTTCCAGATTATCTATAGGGGCCTAAAAGCAGAACCTGAGAGGAACAGCACTCTTCCCACTCATGTTCCCTAGAAACTGGTATTCAGAGGAATACAGCCTCTAATGCTGGATTACACAACCATTGTGGCTAGTAGCAAATGATAGCCCCCATGAATTTGTTTAAACACCTGTCAAAGCATCCAAGTTGGTGGCCATTGCTACATCTTGTAGGAGCTGTGTGAAGAAGTACTTCCTTTTCTCTGTCCTGAATCATCTAAAATGCAGCTTCTTTGGATGACCCCAGGTTAATGAGATAGGGAGAAAAACCTTTCTCTGCCCTCTTTCTCCACATCACACAAAACTGTATACATCTATATCATGTTCCCTCTTACTTGCTTTTTTTTAATTAAAAAGACCAAAACATAACCTTTCCTTACAGAGGAGTCGTTCCATCCCTGTGATCATTTTGGTTGTCTTTTTCTGATCCTTTTGGGGCTTGTAGATTTCATTTACAGCCCCCCCCCCATTCCAGCACTGATAATTCAAGCATGAGGGTGCTATTGTGTTGTTTTGGTTTGTTGTTTTTTAAGCTGCATCTATTCTTCATAGACAACTCATCCAATAAGATTTTGCTACATTATTATTCTAAATAAATAAAAGTATGAAAACTGTCTTTATAAAAATGATGCTCTGGCACTTTCCCCCTTTATCTCTCCCCTTTGCTGAGTTAGCCAAGATGTGAAAATAGGAAAGAGTTGTGCATGCAATAAATTGAAATAAGTTGTCTTTGCCACTGATTTCCCATTTTGTGAACAATCCCTAGTGGGCTGACTGCATAAAATGGGAATTTATGATTCCTCATCTCTTTTCTGTTTTCATTCTTTTCCTGTTCTCATGGTAGCTTTTCATCCTGAATTGCCCTCTGTGTTTTAGAGAGGCCTTTCTCATCCTCAGCCATAGCTTAAATGTGCAGACTTTTGTAAGGGGCATCACAGTAAGAAGAAAGGTCTCACATCTTGGTTATATTGGGGAGTGACACAAGATATGTCTATGGTGTGTTTTGTTTGTATTTGTGGAGATGGGAAAAACAACTACAGGAGAATAATAATAATAAACTTTATTTCTACCCCGCCCTTTTTCCAATAGGACTCAGAGCGGCTTACAACTAAAAAACAACACCATTAAAATATACAGAAATATACAATTAAAAATAGAATTAAACTATGAGAAAAATTAAAACCATAAAACTTATGTTAAAAACAGTGGACAATTTAAAATAATAAAATCATATACTATAGCCACCAATCCTATGACACTTAATTCTGGTTGTTCTCTATCCCAAATGCCCGTTGAAATAAAAGAGTCTTTACTTGTCGCCGGAAAGATGGCAAGGAGGGAGCTGAGCACACCTCACTCGGAAGGGAATTCCATAGCCTAGGGGCGGCCACCGAAAAGGCCCTATCTTGTGTCCGCGTCACATGTACTTGCGAAGGTGTGGGGAGCACAAGAAGGGCCTCACCTGAAGATCTCAAATCCCGGACAGGTTCATGTAGGGAGATACGATCTGTCAAATAGCCTGGACCTGAGCCGTATAGGGCTTTGTAGGTCAAAACCAGCACTTTGAATTGTGACCGGAAACAAATTGGCAGCCAGTGGAGCTGTTGTAATAGGGGAGTTGTATGGTCCCTGTAACCAGCCCCGGTTAACACTCTGGCTTCAGCTCTTTGTACCAATTTAAGTTTCCGAACAGTCTTCAAAGGCAGCCCCACGTAGAGCACATTACAGTAGTCTAAGCGGGATGTAACCAAGGCATGCATCACCCTAGTCAGATCAGGCAGCTCCAGGAACGGGCGCAGCTGGCGCACCAGTTTTAATTGGGCAAATGCGCTCCTGGATACAGCAGTAATCTGGGCCTCCAAGTTCAAAGCTGAGTCCAGGAGCACACCCAAACTGCGAACCTGAGACTTCAGGGGGAGTGCGACCCCATCCAGCACCGGTTGAATCCCTATTCCCTAATCTGCCCTCCGACTAACCAGGAGTACCTCTGTTTTATCAGGATTTAATCTCAACTTGTGAAGCCACACTGGCTTCTTCTGCTGTCTGTCACATTTTTCCTTGTTGGAATTGTTTACACTTGTGCCTTTAGAATTTCCTTTTTTAGAAACTCCCACCCACCTTGAACTCCTTTTCTCATTAAGGTTGCTTGCCATGGGACCTTATTTATCATTGTCCTAAGTTTATTAAATTGGCTTTCCTGAAGTCCAGGATACGTGTATGTCTACTTTCAGGTTGCTTCCTTTAAAATCAAGAACTCAAGTATAATATGAACTGCCCAGCCGAGTGATGTGCCCAACCACCTCCTTATTAAATCCTTGTCCTTCCTGGCTTTTTAAGGCTAGTCAGAGTGGCGTGACTGAATAGGTCGTGGGTGTGGTAAATGCATCTCTGCATGACAGAGTGTTGCCTGTGATTCTCAATGAGGCAGTGGTGCATCCACTCCTTTAAAAGCCCACTCTCTGGAGCCAATGGAGTGTAACACTGGAGTGTGTTTCAGAACAGAATCAGTCTCTTTCTCTTAGATTCAATTTGAATTCCTCCTGTGCAAACTGGCCCTACTGGGGAGGCTTTTGCCGCAGCTGCTGCTCTGTCCTTCCATGCAGGGAGGGCTCCTTCTCTTGTGCCTCCTCCTCCTCCATGATGCTGGGGGTAAGCAGAGCGGAGTGGATCAGTAGCAGGGGGGCAAATCCCATTCCTAGTCAGAGGTGGCACTCTTCTGAGTACCAGTGCTGTTGTACTCAGGTTCTGCTTCCCATAGGCATCTGATGGCCACAGTGAGAACAGGATGCTGGACTAGATGGGCCACTGGCCTGATCCAGCAGGCTCGACTTACTTACTTACTTATTTATTAGTTGATTTATATCCCACCCTTCCTCCCAGCAGGAGCCCAGGGTGGCAAACAGAAACGCTAAAAACACTTTAAAACATCATAAAAACAGACCTTAAAGCACATTAAAACAAAACAACGCTAAAAACATTTTTTAAAAAAAGCTTTAAAAACATCTTTTTTAAAAGGGTTAAAAACATATTGAAAAAAACACATAATAACAAGCAATTCTAACACAGACACAGGCTAGGATAGGTCTCAACTTAAAAGGCTTGTTGAAAGAGGAAAGTCTTCAAAAGGCGCCAAAAAGATAGCAGAGATGGTGCCTTCCTAATATTCAAGGGGAGGGAATTCCACAGGGTAGGTGTCGCCACACTAAAGGTCAGTTTCCTATATTGTACAGAACGAACCTCCTGATAAGATGGTATCTGCAGAAGGCCCTCACCTGCAGAATGCAGTGATCAACTGGGTATATAAGAGATAAGGCTGTCTTTCAGGTATTCCAGTCCCAAGCTATATAGGGGTTGTATGCCAAAACTAGGACCTTGAACCGGTAGCAAATGGGCAGACAATGCAATTCTTTCAGCAGCAGGGTGACATGTTGGTGATACCCTGCCCCAGGGAGCAGTCTAGCCACTGCATTTTGCACCAGCTGCAGCTTCTGGACCAACCTCAAGGGCAGCCCCACATAGAGCGCATTACAGTAATCCAGCCTGGAGGTTACCAATGTGTGGACAATAGTGGTCAGGTTATCCCGGTCCAGAAACGGCTGTAGCTATCTTACTAGCCGAAGCTGGAAAAAGGCACTCCTAGCCACGGAGGTCACCTGGGCCTCTAGCGACAAGGATGGATCCAGGAGCACCCCCAGACTACGAACCTGCTCTTTCAGAGAGAGTAAGACCCCATCCAAAGCAGGCAACTGAGCAATTATCTTAACTCGGAAACCACCAACCCACAGTGCCTCTGTCTTGCTAGGATTCAGACTCAGTTTATTGGCCCTCATCCAGCCCACCACCGAGTCCAGGCACCAGTCCAGGGCTTGCACAGCCTCTCCCGATTCAGATGTTATGGAGAAATAGAGCTGGGCATCATCAGCATACTGCTGACACCTCACCCCAAATCTCCTGATGACTGCTCCCAAGGGCTTCATATAGATGTTAAACATGGGGGACAAAATGGTACCCTGCGGCACCCCAAAGCACAACTGCCAGGGGGCCGAAAGACAGTCACCCAATGCTATTCTCTGTGAGTGACCCAGGATATAGGATCAGAACCACTGTAAAACAGTGCCTCCAATACCCATCTCAACAAGTCGGCCCAGAAGGATACCATGGTCAATGGTACCAAAAGCCACTGAGAGATCAAGTAAGAATAACAGGGTCGCACGCCCCCTGTCCTTCTCCCGATAAAGGTCATCCATCAGGGCTAGCAAGGCTGATTCAGTCCCATAACTAGGCCTGAACCCAGACTGGGATGGGTCAAGATAATCTGTTTCATCCAAGAGTACTTCCAATTGCTGCGACACAACCCTCTCAATCACCTTCCCTAAAAAGGGGGTATTTGCAACAATGTGGGATGGGATGGGGGGGCTGCTGGCAGAATCACCCAAAGTCACTACCTGCCCTCTATCCCACACTGTTTAGGAGGGACCCGAACCCTCCAGAAGGGGTTTTTTGGGTTGTAGGCAGCTTGTGAGGCCTCCCTTGTCACTATATATTTTGAAATATATTGTCATATTTGCAACCCAGCGGTAGTTGTATTATTATTATTATTATTATTATTATTATTATTATTATTATTATTAATTGAATTTCTTAGTCGCCCATCAGGCTGGCTAGCCAGTTCTCACAAACCAATAGGTCCAGGGTGGGCTTTTTCAGGAGTGCTCGGATCACTGACTCTTTCAAGGCGGCTGGAACCACTCTCTCCTGCAACAATGCATTGACCACACCCTGGATCCACTCGGTCAGACCCCCTCAGCAAGATTTAATAAGCCAAGAAGGGCAAGGGTCAAGAGGACACGTTGCTGGCCACATCGTCGCAAGCACCTTGTCTACATCATCAGGCCGCATCAACTGAAATTGTTCCCAAGAAGTTGCAGCAGACATTGCACTGGACACCTCATTGGGGAATACAGTAGATGTGGATGGGACATCAAGACTGCTACGGAGGTGAGCAACTTTACCCTCAAAGTGCCTTGCAAACAATTCACAGTGGGCTTCCAAAGGGCCTAAAACTCCATTTCCTGGGGTTGATGTCAACAGACCCCTGACAATGAGGAAAAGCTCCACTGGACGGCTACTTGAGGATGCAATGGAGGCAGAGAAGTGGGCCTTCTTTGCTGCCCTCACTGCCACACATTAGGCATGGTTATGATGTTTTACTGGTGCCCAATCAGCTTCACAGCACATCTTTTGCCATTTGCTCTCTAGCCGTTGTCCAGCCTGTTTCATTGCCCTTAGCTCACTGGTGTACCAAGGTGCCAACCGGGCTCCACAATGCTGGAGAGGGCGCTCGGGGGCAACTGTGTCAAGAGCCCGATGCGCCTTGCTATTCTACAGCATGACAAGGGCATCAACAGGATCACCTGCTCTATCTACTGGGAACTCTCCCAGGGCATTCAGGAATCCAGTGGATTCCATTAGGCTCCATGGGTGGACCATCTTAATCTGTCCACCACCCCTGCAGGGAAGGATCGGAGCCATAAGTTTAAATTTCACCAGGAAGTGATCTGACCATGACAATGGGGTGACATCCACTCCTCCATCTCCAGACCACCCCTTCCTCCATCTGGAGCAAAAACCAAGTCGAGGGTGTGCCCTGCCCTTTGTGTTGAGACACCCCATGGTCATCATGGAGGCCATGAAGTCCCGAGCCGGAACACTAGAGGCAGCCTCAGCATGGACATTGAAATCACCCAGCACTATCGTTCTGGGCTCCTCCAACACCACATAACACCACTTATGTTCTTATGTTAAAAACTGTCTCACAGAGCACCTCACAGATTTGGGAACTTTGGCCATAGAATCAAAACTTGCAAGAAAACTAAACTTTGATTATATAATTGAAACATTTTCTAATAGAAAAGGCTGCAAACCACTGTTACAAGTGTTGGAGATGAACAGACTAATGATCGGTCATAAACAATGTGTTTTCATCCAAATGTGCTAAAACTAATAATTAGGTAGTTTAGTAATATAGCTATACTAAATATGTTAAGTTTATTTATTTTCACTTGGATTTGTGAACAGTGTTGTTTTTAATGAACATAATAACCATCCAGTCTGATAAATGTTTTTCATTTATTTTCATTCTTTCTTTCCCATGTTAAACCTAAGTCATTTAAAAACTTGTTTCAAGAACGTAGTGACATTTGGTTTGTAGGAAGATTTAGGGACCTGATCATGCATCTTGTCCCGAGCCCAGTGCCCCCTCTCAGTGACCCTGCATATGTGTATGTTATTTTCACTCTTATATGCATTTTATGTGTACCTACCTCTAACACACACATTTTCCTACAAATCTTTGGGTTGGAGGACTAGATCACAAAAGTCGGATAAGAGTGAATTTTGAGGGATCACAGTGTTTCCGTTCAAATATTGTTTCAGGAAGTGCAAATTAGGTAGATTCCCCTTAAATATGAATGGAGCCAAGTGCCTCTGGGCAAGTTAAGATGTTGGATGGCTGGTGCTTCACCAGCATTGCACTGTGCTGTGTGCCTAGTCACTCTGTAAGCAAAAGGGGGGAATTAAGTTTTAAGAAAGCAGGGGGGAAGTGTAAGCAATCTGGGGCCCCGCACCCAAGCTTTAGGGCTTGGCTCCAGCTCAGCAATGCACCTGGTTGGGGATCCTCTTGAACAATGTGGGATGGGATGTGGGGGGGGCTGCTGGCAGAATCACCCAAAGTCACTACGTGCCCTCCCTTGTCACTATATATTTTGAAATATATTGTCGTATGGCAATTAAATATACCTGCTATGAAATCATCTCTCTGGCATCTGCCTGTTAAGAAATCCCCAAATTTCTCTTAATATTTTTGCATTATTATTTTGTTATAGCACTGTGAATATACTCTAGATGACAGTATGGCAGTTGTTATTTAGCTTGCTTACATCTTTGCTTTGTAAACCACATCATAAACTTTTTTTTATAAAGGGTAAGTGAAAAACTATCCCCTCAATGCTGAAGCCCGTCTCCTCTCAACAGAAACAAATATGGTAGTAGCAGCATCTCTGATATCTTGGATGTGCCCACTCTGCAGAGCAAACCTATTGGATTGAGGGAAGGAGTGGTTCTGGCAGTTGCACCACCACATCCAAAGTCTGTGCGAAAGATGGGGCAGTGTTTTTTATCTCCCCAGCCCTTTCCACTTAATAAAAAAAGTTTTTCATTCGCATTGGTCCCAATAAGAAGGAAAATCAGAGCACCTGTTTACTTTCCCTTACATTTGGGGGCAGCGGTGGTGCCAGGCTATTTTGCACCCTAGGCAAGGCTAACTACTTGCACCCCCCCAAAAAAAATTGCTAACTTCAATTTTCAAAAACAGATGTCTTGTAGAAAAAATGAAAAGCACAAAACTTAAAACTGCTAAATTTATTTTAAAATGCAAGGATAAGTAATACAACAATCTTTGATTATCTTTCTCAAATACAAAAGAAAATGTTTTAGTACACAAATCATTTTGAATAATCTTGTGAATTGTGATGTTAAAATTTAAGTCTCTTAAAAGTTTCAATGTCAGGCACATCAAAATATTACTTTGTGTGCCTTTTCCTTTGCAAATTTTGTCAATTCCTTCAGGTCAAGTGCTGATGCTTGGGCATGTTCAATTGATATAGTTGCCAAGCCAATTAGTCTGTTTTGCAACATTGTTGTGCGTATGTAAGTTTTTGTAAGTTTGAGCTTTGAGAAACTGCGTTCATCACTTGCCACTGACACTGGAAGTGTGAGAAGGATCCTTAGAGCAACAGAAACATTAGGCACATTATCCAGGAGTTTTTGTTGTAGTATGAAGAGAAGTACTCCTTGTGGTGGCATAGACTTTGGAAGTCTTCAAGCTATTGCTATAAATTCACAGCACAGATCTTCAACATCAATATCTTTGTTTCCATTGTGCATCAATGATTTTTCCAAATTCTTGCAGGCCTTAAGTCCATCTTCAGTAGATTTTTTGTTGATACTGTATTTATCATACAGGAAGCCAAATAGGGAATTATATTGTTGTAGCTGTTGGAATCTCTCTTCCACAGATTGTATGGCCATGTCTAAGACAGCATAGTAGAAACCTACTTTGAATTTCTGCTTTGGATCTTGCAGTGCCTCTTCTTGGGCCTCATTCTCAAACTGCTGTTACTTTCTCCTTTTTGTAACCTGTTCTGTCTCAAAGTTTGGTAGTATTTCTAGCTCCTTTGCAATCTCAGTAGCAACTATCAAAACTTGTTGAAAACCCTCATCACACCTTGATCACTTGCAATTGGCTTTTAGCGGAATTTAAATCAGCTTCTTTATTTTGTAGTAGCTTGCTTGCAAGATTGACTTCAAAAAGGATGTTGTACCATGTAACAAGGGATACCACAAACTTGAACTTAAAAATTGCATCAGCAAGGACCTTAGCTTCAATTCGGGAAGTATTTCCAGATAAACCTTTTAGGCTTGTGTCATCCAAGATCTCTATTAAAGCATCATATTACCAAGATGATATCTCAGTGGTTTCAAAGCATTAATCCGACTCTCCCATCTTGTTTCGCTCAATGGCTTAAGAGTTATGCCTAAGTCTGACACATGGCTAGTTAGAATTTGCCAATGCTGAGCTGATGCAGAGAAATAATTATAGATCTGTTGAACCAAACTGAAGAAACTAGTTGCTTCCAGACAACATTTAGCGGCATCATTGACTACCACGTTTAAAGAGTGTACATTGCAGGGCACAAAAAAGGCATGTGGGTTTATGTCCAGGACTCTCTTTTGTACACTGTTTTCTTTGCCTTTCATGTTACTCCCATTATCATAACCTTGACCACACAGATTCTCAATTGGTGATTCCATTTGCTCAAGCTGTCCAAGAAGAGTTTCTGTCATAAAGGCACCTGTAGTCTCCTTTAGTGGAACAAATCCCAAGAAATGTTCTCTTATGATAACCTCAGGGTCAGACATCTCATTAACTGATGGTTTGATTACATCAACATAACGTACAATCATTGTCATTTGTTCAATATGACTAACATCAAGTGTGCAGTCCAGAATAATTGAGTAGTATTTGGCTGAGTTTGCATGTGCTAAAATTTTCTGCTTTATAGCACCTGCTAGAAGCTGTATAAGCTGATTTTGAATATCTTTTCCTAGGTAGTGAACCATTGTTTCTTGATCTTTAACTCTGCACAAATGTTCATTCATGATAGGATCAAAAAGGTCTAGATATTCTACAAACTTCAGAAAATTTCCATTGCTAGCACTGTACATCTTTTCAGTTGTACCACAGAATGCCAAGTTTTGTATGCCAAGAACTATGACCAAAGCAATCAAGCTTTCCAAGATTTGTCGCCAATATTGTTCTTCTTGCCTAATTTTCTGCTGGTTAATATCATCAATTGTTTTTCCTTTAGATAAGCGCAATTCAAGTTCTCTCCAGGCCTGATAGTTTTCTAATTGGTCAGTATTCCTAAAATTACACAAACACGCTGTTACTCACTCAAGTATAAAAAGGATAAATAAAACACAGAATATAGAAATTTTTCATAAGACTTTATAATTAATTATATTCCATAGCACTGTTGTGGTATTTATCTTAAAATAAATATAAAAATTGTCAGGTGCATTTTACAAGGGTTAAAAAAACTAATCTGTATAAAACTGGGCCCTCAAAGGTCAATACTGCACCCCTCTGAGGTCTGCACCCTAGGCGGCTGCCTAGTTGGCCTAATGATAGCACCAGCCCTGTTTGGGGGGCATGTTGAGGGAAGCCTGTCTTGACTGACCCCCATAATGTATCCCTTTTGCCCTCTCCACTGTCAAAGCACTGATAGTCGAGGAGGAACAGCCACATAGATTTCCATAGCTGCACCAAGGCTTCCCATGGACAGGGAGATCCACAAAACCACTATGGTCCTGGGATACCCTGCCAGGGGCTATATAATTGTGCCCTATTGGTAAATATCCACTTGGCAAATATTGCAAATAATCCATGGCACATAAGAATCTTCTCCAAGTGCTTATACAGGGAAGCTTTGCAGATACTGATTTTAAAGATTAGCCCAGTTTTGGAGGGATAGTAAATATTTTTGTGGGCTAGCACGTTTTGTGGATTGGTTTGCAAAATTGGAATTAAAATTAACAAAATATTATCTTTTTCCATTTGATCAGATTGTTGGATTATTTGCATTTCACTGAAAAGAATAGTTGTAAAAGCATTGAGCTATTTTATTTTTAAAATATTGTTAAGCTAGATGATGAATAAGCTCACAGTGTTCAGTAAAGAAATGTAAAATTATACCTTATGTGCAAAGTAATTATTAACAGAGTTATGTCATATTAGTGGGTGGAAGAGAAATACCCACATCCAACTACTTTCTAAAAATTTTAAAAATCTTTTTGGTAAATGGAGGTTTTTGCTGGCTTTCCTGGTAAGCAATTATCTTAGCATGAAGTTTTCATTCATTTTACTAAATCCAAATATTTTCATAATAGTTCATGTCCTACAACTTTAATTCACCTTTTCTAATAATAAGTGATGTTTTTGCTGCATGTGAGCCACCTGAGGTCAAAGAAACCCCTGAAACTGCTGCCCAGGCTAGAAGGAAGTGGCAATAGTGTGGCGGATCTAGCGTTTCCTGAAGACATCCTCTTGTATAGAGCTGAACATATTCCCACATAACCCCAGCCACTCTCTGGCTGCTGGTGTGAGCCCAAGAGGGCTTTGCTTTGAGTGGTTTCTCCACCACAATCACTTCCTCCTCCAACCCAATAATCTTGCTCTGCTCATCATAGTCATTTTGTCATTCTCTCCCCAATTTGTATGATTCGAAAAGAGGTTCACAAGAAAACATGACAAAAGCAATCACCCCATATGTCAACAATCAACGCCCATGTTATCTCCATCCCTATAAAAATAATCAATACATTGTTTCATAATAACAAAAATAAATAAAATAACATCAACATCCAAAGCATTCATTAACAAAGAATTAGTATTTTCAGTTCCATGTTTCTTACAGCACAAAGTAATCAATTTGGAAACACTTATTTATTTATTTATTTATTTATTATTTAATTAAATTTTTATACTGCCCATAGCCTGGGCTCTCAGGGCGGTGTACAGCCGAGAAAGCATTTCATATACAATTTAAAACCTAGTCATCATAATCAACAATGTAGATATACATCAGTAAAAAAGTTAAAAACATAATTAAACCCATAGAGAAATGCAAGTTAACAGATAATTACAAAAAAGTGCGGCATACAAACTGTATTTTTTTTTATTTATTAAAATACCAATACTAAAAATACTAAAATGCCTGGGAAAAGAGGAAGGTTTTCACCTGGCGCCGAACAGATAGTAATGTAGGCGCCAGGCATTCCTCGTCAGGAAGGGTGTTCCATAGTTCGGGGGCCACTACCGAGAAGGCCCTCTTTCTTGTAGTCGCCTTCTGGGCATCTTTCTGAGTAGGCACCCGGAGGAGGGCCTTCGATGTTGAGCGCAGTGTACGGGTAGGTTCATATCGGGAGAGACGTTTCTTCAGGTATTGCGGGCCCGTGCCGTGTAAGGCTTTATAGGTTAAAACCAACACCTTGAATCGGGCCCGGAAACATATAGGCAGCCAGTGCAGGCGGGCCAGAATCGGTGTTATATGTTCTGACCGCTTGGTCCCAGTTATCAATCTGGCCGCTGCATTCTGCACGAGCTGCAGTTTCCGAACCGTCTTCAAGGGCAGCCCCACGTAGAGCGCATTGCAGTAGTCCAATTTTGAGGTTACCAGAGCATGAACGACTGAAGCAAGATGTTCCCTGTCCAGATATGGGCGTAGCTGGGCCACCAGTCTAAGTTGGTAAAAAGCACTCCGTGCCACTGAGGCCACCTGCGCCTCAAGTGACAAGGACGGGTCCAAAAGGACTCCCAAGCTGCGCACTTGCTCCTTCAGGGGGAGTGTAACCACATCCAGAGCAGGTCGAACCTCCATCATCTGGTCAGGGGATCTCAGTCTTGTCTGGATTGAGCTTCAATTTGTTCGCTCTCATCCAGTCCATTATCACGGCCAAGCATCGGTTTAGCACCTTGACGGCCTCACCTGAAGAAGATGAAAAGGAGAAGTAGAGCTGCGTATCATCAGCATATGTTGGTCAGAGTACGTTTTCCGTGTATAATGTATATCCAATTTTTTCTACCCATCAGAGCTAAGCATGTACAATGTTCTGTTCTGGCTGCCCCCATTACATTCCTTTCAATGAGGGCAGTGCTTCGTGTGCAAAGGGATGTACATGCTGAAGTAAAAGGGACCCCTTTTGCAGGCAAACGATCTCCATGAACACATTGGCCCCATTCACCTTCATCAAACTGAAGGACTGGTTTACATAAATTGTATTTAATATTCTGACTCTCAATCTTACAGAGAAAACATTTTTTAAAATAATTCTGGCTGGCTTCTTTATAACCTCATGACAAAAGGATTAATGACTGGCAAATGTATCTATGCCAAGAAAAATGTATTTGCAGAATCTTTACAAAAATATTGTATTCATGTTGCAGTTATTTATTTCCATTGGCATCTAGGAGAACATCTGTTGGAGCCTGACAACAACTGCAGGCCAGAATATTGGCTTGTCCATTGACAATTAGTATAGTTCCATTTTTGTTTCTTTTTTTAGCATTAATTTGTACATAATGCTTCCAATATTGATCCTGGAGGGAAAGGGGCAGATGCTAGGAAATGTCAAACTCTACTGAATCATTCTATGATATGCAGGAAGTGAACTGGCATAGAGTCTGTTGGACTTTGACCTGAGTTCAGGGATCAGTTTAGTCATCATCATACTCATGTCTCAGCTGTATCTCAGTATTTGTTTCCTGTCTCTTACATAAAAATAATAGAGAGATGCTCATCATTATGTAATCTCATTGGAATCCCTACACAGTGGTTTCTGAAGCAGGCATATTCTCAATCTCAACTTGCCAGTTTGATTATCTTGAATTAGTCTTATAGATGTTGGGGTGGTATTTTGCTTTCTGGTGCCCATAGTTGCTGCCAAACCGTAAACATTGATTACTACCACACGCAAAAAAGAGACCTTAGTTAGTGTTTTCTTACCATTCATTTGCAATTATCCATTTCCTATGTGAAATGATTTTACTCCCAAATGTCTCCCTAGCATTGTATTTTTTAAATTGTAATTGTTAAATAATTCACTCTCACTGGGTTGGACTGCAGCGAGAACATGTTCCCAAAGCAAAGTAGCTATTGGTTGATAACATTTTGAAATGCATTCCTTTCATTAGCAAACATATTATGTGCCTGCATTCTTTAGTATTCTCCTATTAGTGAGATTATGAGCTGCTGCTAATCTAACCCTTCATGAGATATTGCAGGTCCCTCCCCTGTCTGTTCCAAAGTGGTGATACCAGTGGGGGATCCTCATTAATATTCACTGTGATGCATGCATGTTTGCCCCCTCAGCCAATCCATAAATTACGATATGTACAGATGGGGGGAGGGTGCAACAAAATTCTTTTAATGTTTCTGACTGCAATAATCCTGGTTCAGCATTCCAAACTGTTCATAGAAGTCCAGAAGTGGTTCTATATACACTGACTCTCTCTAGAGAGATACTGCTGAGTCTATTGTTCAAAGTCATGAATGATGATCAAGGAGGAAGATTTTATTTTTAGTTAAGATATCGCTTAGGTTCTACCTTGTGCCGTGTCAGAATAATACTTCATATTCATTTATAGGAGCATCTGGCCAAACAATAAATTGAACATTTGAGTCAAACAATATGTTTGCATGAATAGATAATATAATGCATTATCACACAAGGCAGAGAGGAGCAATTTATTAGCCTAATGTAAAATACCCCTCAGCTATCCAAAAAAAAGCATCTTCATTTGTAGATCTCAAAGCAGTGCCATGCAAAGGTTTGGGCTGTGACACAGTTCTTCACTTTACTGCAGCTATTCTCTTTCTATAAAAATCCTTTTAAAGATGTATTATCAGTCCACTCTAAGAAAGAAAAGGAAAAGAATGAGAAGTTCAAAGTCAACCTAGGCACATCTCTTGTGATACAAAAGGAGAGATCATACTGAGGGAAAATGTGAAGAAAAGAGTGTCCCAGAATACAAGTAGGAGTGACCTTTCTTTTACATTAAATTTGTGATTTGAATGAAATGATTGTTCAGATTCTTTGCAAAAGACTTGGGGAGTGGGGAAGTGAGAGGCTGTACTGGAGAAGACATCTTTACATGTGCCACCGACATTTTGTTTTTCCCCATTTTCATAGGAAGAGTTTTGTCAATGTTTTCTAACTCTATATGAATATTTATGGTTTCTTTTTGATACAGAAAAATAATAAATATAAGGGGGGCGAGTGCTGTAACATCACACACACAGAGAGACATTACTGAGTTCTTGTTGAACAAATTGTGTAGTTTTTATAATTCAGATTCTGAGTTTAGAACTGGTTTGAAGACTTCAAATATTTTGATTGCCCTAGCAAAGGGATAGAGAACCTGTGGCCCTCCAGATGTTGCTGGACTCCAGCTCCCATCAGCTCCAGCCAGGATGATCAATGGTGAAGAACGATGGGAGTTGTAATGCAGCAACATCTGGAGGGCACCACATTGTCAATCCCTGTCCTAGCAAAGTGTTGCAATAGGATCCAGACAAACACATGCAGACACATGTTTGTGGCACACTTTAAGTGCACTTAAAGTGTTATAGGTATAATCACAATAACATGAAGTAGGGGTGGGGGGGACCATCCATGCATTGAGGATGAAGGTCTGAAGCATCTGGCCTTGTGCAATTTAGAACCCTGCACAATCATGATTCTAAATTGCAGACTGGGCATGGACAGTGGTGAGGCTGTTATAGCCCCTTCTCTTCTTTGCATGCCACCATATTATGGATATGGTATATTTCGAATTTATTATTTAAAGGAGGGATGGGGCCTGCTTTTTAATTAGTGTGAATAAATCTATCACTTTCACGACAGATGCTACTGGAGGTTGCTGATTCATAGGGTCGCCATAAGTTATAATCGACTTGAAAGCACATAACAACAACAACAACAACAACAACAACAACAACAACAGATCTATCACTATAGTATTTGCCTTAAGCAATAGCTGAATAGGGTCAGGGATTTTCAAAATATTGTTTCATACTCTCAGGTTCGGCTTGTAGGCTTCCCATAGGCATCTAGCTCATCACTGTGAAAACAGGATCCTTGACTAGATGGGGCTTTGGCCTGATCCAAGAGGATTGTTCTTACGTTTTCATTTTAATGTTCTTAGTGACCTAGGATGGCCAATATCTCCATATGGGCACTAGAAGTTGGCTTCCTTCCTTTTTATAAATATTATTTTTATTGGATTGCTTATGTATTACAAATATCAGCATAGGACACAAAATAGGCACCCAATATAAAATATGTTTTCTTGATACAGGGTCTTTCTGAAATTATTGGAATGAAAAACACATCAGAGTTTAGGGAAGCCGGCACATCCCACTAGTTATAGTGAAGAGGAAGGTATATTTGTGAAGGAACAAAAGAAGCAGTTTTGGAACAGAGCGAGGAGCAGAGAGAATGAGGGCTGCAAGTTAGCTGGAAGCTAGAAACATTCCAACTGGAGTGATCATAATCAAATTCAATCATTGCTTCAGATTCCCCCAATGCTGAATTGTTTGCATGGTGTGGAAAAAGCGGATGAAGCCAAGTTTTTTTTTTCTTCCCTCATATTACTAGAACTTGGAGTCAGCCAATGAAACTGAACTGTTGGAGATATCCAGGACAGACGAAAAGAAGTAGCTCTGCACACAGCACATTGTAAAATCTTAAAATTTGCTCCCACAAGAAGTGGTGATGATCACCAATTTAGATGGCTGGGAATCTGACAAATGTGTGGACAATAAGGTTGTCCCAGAGGCTACTACCCATGAAGTTTCTAAGCTACCTCCACAATCAGAGGCAGCATGCTTCTGAGTACCAGTTTCTGATAAGCAACAGTGGGAGAAGGATATTGCTGTCTTTGTATCACCCTGCTGCCACTTTGCCTCTAGCAGAAAAAATGGAAATGGACTGCCTTCAAGTCAATCCCGACTTATGGCAACCCTATGAATAGGGTTTTCATGGTAAGCGGTATTCAGAGGTGGTTTTACCCAGAGCTTGGAAAAGTTACATTTTTGAACTACAACTCCCATCAGCCCCAGCCAGCATGGCCACTGGATTGGGCTGATGGGAGTTGTAGTTCAAAAACGTAACTTTTCCAAGCTCTGGTTTTACCATTGCCTTCCTCTGAGGCTGAGAGGCAGTGACTGGCCCAAGGTCACCCAGTCAGCTTCATGGCTGTGTGGGGATTTGAACCCTGGTCTCCCAGGTCGTAGTCCAACACCTTAACCACTACACCACACTGGCTCTCTTCTAGCAGAAAGGGATATGTTTTCCAACACACTCTACAGATAAGCAATGGCTTTCCTTATTCCTGTCCAGGCACTATAAACACCTCAAACCACCACCACCATCTCTCCCCTGTGTATCTTTGTGCCCTTAAAAGACCACAGCTATGGGCTGACTTGCTATACCTGTTACTATTGCTGTCTCACTCTAGGGTACCTCCGTTGCCACCATTAGAAACTGTTACAACTCTTTCTTCTGTATCTCAGATGCTTGGCCAATAAACAGGTGTGTTTAACAACAAACAGGTTTATTGAACACAAGACATAAACAGAAACAAGATCATTTTTTACTCGGATTCTCAAGCATGTTTTATGTTCTTCAGTTCCTAAAAATTACACTTAATCGAGTTATCATCAATTAATATAATTAATTAAGCCCTGTCTTTCTACACACTGCTAAATCTCCCTTCCAACCCTCACAACCAAGATTGAATTTCTATCTATCTCATAAACTCAGCCCTATCTAACTCTCTCAAGAACCAGACCTATCCCTTCCAGAACTATTCCCTCTCAAGTTTGCATCCTACCTGCCGACTGTCATTTACTCAGATATAAACCACCATCCCCATTCTCTCAACTCAATCACACATAGCATTCCCTGATATTCCATCTCACTCACACCCCTCCCTTTACTAACTACTTCCCATATACAACCTAGTACCAACCTCTAGCATAAATAATATCTAACTATATATTTTCCTGCACCATCACACCGTCTTGCCGTCACGCAGCATCACATGGGGATGTGGCAGGGGGCAGAGTGGCAGCAGCATGGCAAGTGAAGCGAGGGCATGAGGGAAGCAAGGATGGCTGGCAGGCGACTATGCGAGCAGAGCAGCTGGGTGTAGGGCAAGCTAGGTGAGTGAATGGCTGTGGGGTGGGCAGGCAAGTGAGTGAGGCGAGTGAGCAGGAGCAAGCTGGCAAGCAGCTAAGGAGGAGGGCAAGCGGCCAAGGGAGTAAGTGGCGGCAGTGGTGGCGGCATCCTGGGTGGGAGGCAGGTAAATGCACTAGGTGGGGAGGCAGCCTAGGTGGTGTGGATCAGCGGCAGGGTGCAACACAGGAACAGGCATGGAGCCTTAGCAGGCCCATGGCGACTGGTGCACGCCAATACCTGGAGGCACTGGGGGGAATTGTGACAGGGTTGGTGAAGGGAGTAGGGCGCCTGGGGGCATCTGAGGGGACATTTGTGAGTGTGTGTTTCAGAGTCCTTGTGTATGTTTGTGAGTCTGTGTATGTTTGTGAGTGTGTGTGTGAGAGTCCCTGTGTGTGTGTGTGTGTGTGTGAGAGAGAGAGAGAGAGAGGGAGAGAGAGAGAGAGAGAGAGAGAGAGACCCTAGTAATATATATACACTGAGGCATCACATCCTTCTCCCACATATCCTGCTTGTGGGCTTCCTAGGAGGCACCTGGTTGGCCACTGTGATAACAAGAATGCTGGTCTAGATAAGCCTTTGGCCTGGACCATCAGGGTGTTCTTTATGTTCTTATCTTGGAGGGTGACTCTTTCTGATATTGGGTCTGCTGCCTGGTAGAAGTGTTGTTTTCTTCCACTTGTATATTTGCAAATAAAGCAGATGTTATAACGTCATAAGCCACCAGTGATTTCTCCTCCAAAGGAACATTGCCCCTGGAATGTCTCACTTGTGTGATGAAGTAAGTAGCACATAACAATATAGATATAAGGCATGTTCAGGTATTTGCCTGAACGCACACATACAGTGTGGACTGGGGCAAAGGTGCACCATGCAAGCTCTGCCCCCGTTATACTCATGCTCACTGCCCTCCCCCAACCCAGTCCCTGATTTTATCCGTGTTGCACAGGAAAGGTCTGCATGGGGTTTCTACTTATATTCACTTCCCTCTGTTTTGCTAGTGTACACAAATGCACAGAGGGCTGTACTTGGATTCAAATGAATTCGAGTAGAAGCCCATGCAGACCTTGATATGCCACACAGGGGACACACTGAGTGTAGAAGATGCACACAGGAACAGTGGGGCTTGTGCAGATGTCCACAGTTTGAGCATTCACAGTTTATTTATTTATTTATTTTATTTATTTATTAAATTTATATACCGCCCGACTAGCAATAGCTCTCTGGGCGGTGAACATAAAACAGCATAAAAATACAATAAATAACAAAACAATACTAAAATACAAGCAACAATCCAACACAGTAAACATTTTTAAAATTAAATCAGTGTAACTTAAAATGCTTCAGAGAATAGGAAGGTTTTGACCTGGCGCCGGAAGGAGAGCAGAGTCGGCGCCAGGCGTACTTCCTCAGGGAGACTGTTCCATAGTTCGGGGGCCACCACTGAGAAGGCCCTAGATCTTGTCATCACCCTCCGGGCCTCCCTGTGAGTTGGAACCCGGAGGAGGGCCTTCGTAGCAGAACGTAGTGCACGGGCCGGTTCATATCGGAAGAGGCGTTCCGCAAGGTATCGTGGTCCCGCACCGTATAAGGCTTTATAGGTTAATACCAACACTTTGAATCTAGCCCGGAAACATATTGGCAACCAGTGCAAGCTGGCCAGAACAGGTGTTATATGCTCGGACCGCTTGGTCCTTGTCAGCAATCTGGCCGCCGCATTTTACACTAGTTGTAGCTTCCGAACTGTCTTCAAAGGTAGCCCTACGTAAAGCGCATTACAGTAATCCAAACGTGAGGTTACCAGAGCATGTACCACTGATGTAAGGTCCTCTTTACTCAAATAGGGACGTAGCTGGGCTACCAACCGAAGTTGGTAAAACGCATTCCTAACCACCGAGGCTACTTGAGCCTCAAGTGAGAGGGAAGAGTCTAAAAAGACTCCCAGACTACGAACCCGGTCCTTTAGGGGGAGTGTAACCCCGTCCAGGACAGGGTATATATCCACCATCCGATCAGAGAACCCGTCCACCAACAGCATCTCAGTCTTGTCTGGATTGAGCTTCAGTTTGTTAACTCTCATCCAGTCCATTGTCGAGGCCAGGCAACGGTTCAGCAAATCGACAGCCTCACCTGAAGAAGATGAAAAGGAGAAGTAGAGCTGCGTGTCATCAGCAAATGCCTGAGCACTCCTGCACATGGGCCATTGCTAAATGCAGATGCATGGAAGAGGCAGAACTGTAATAGATAAATCACAGCCAAGGCTTCAGATACCTAGTCAGCCAAATCTTTGATCATCAAGCTGGGCAGTTCCATATGTTGCTGTACTGTTTGGGCTGGCACCTGTTTAAGGAAATTTTGAACAATTAATAATAGGCAATTTTAATCAATGAATTGGTTCAGTTTGCATATGTATTCGGAGGAGTAGTTCTGAAGAAAAGCATACTGTCTTTGTTTTTAGAATACTGACAAGCCATTCTTGCTTTTAAAAACCCACAGGAACCCTCTGCTGCCCCTCTGCATCCTGGGTTTCAAACAAACTAATTTGCTCACATTTGCAGAGCCAAATGTTCTTTAGGGAGATAGTATGGCACATCCTCCCATGCTCTACAGCTGCCGAGTTAGCGTCCTTTTTGGCTGGGGCAATTCCTATCCTCCCAACCTCTAGTGTTGATGGTGGTGACTTTTCTTTTCTGTCTGGGGCAATTCCTGTCCATCACCCGTACCACCCCACTGAAGGAGTAGAGAACCTCAGCCCGAAGGCCCAAATGTGGCCCTCTAGGCCTCTCTATCTGGCCCTCAAAACTCTTTCCAGGCCACACCCCTCACTAGCTTCACATCTCAAATGTTTCCCCCTGGTTAGAATGTGTCCTTGAATTCTGATGATGCCTCTTCCTTCTCAAGATGGAGGATAGAAAGGGGTGTGTGAGTATGTGCAGGAACTAGCCTGCTGAACAAAAGGAGAAAATTGCATTCATTGCTCAGCCCAGTTTTGCTTCTGGCCTGCCCTGCCCACCACTGGCATGTGATCCCCAGAAGGCTGCCTAGAAGGGAATGCATCTGTCAAGCTGAATAAGTCCCACCACCACCATTCTACTGTCACTGCTGGTGATTTCCCAGCACAGCAGTAACTATGAGGCCTCCAGGCTCTGGCACACGGAACTGGACATGGTTTTGAATGAAACTTAAAGTAATGATGTTGGGTTTTTTTGAAAATACCAGATTATAGGGTGGGGGGGACTTTCATTGGCTCTGCAGCCTGTGGGGAGGGAAGGTGTAAGCCTTCCCTTCTCAGCCGCAATCTTGGTAAAAATCACCCCCACATGGCAATTAGCATTAAGAAAAAAACTCCCATTGGTGGCCTAATTACTGTGCGGGCGGGATTTTAACCTCTACCTGCATGCCGCAGCACTGATGCCAGTTCCCGCCCCCCCATGACTCATTGTTTAGGTTTTAAAAACCTACCATGTGATTACTAACCTCATCATTTATTTAACATGTACTTATGCCTTTCCAAGTAATGAATCTTCAGTCCAATCCAGAGCTGGGGTGACCCTTTGGTTCTTTCATAAAGATGCATAATTTTGCAAACTGGCTGAGAATGTTATCGCACCTTCAAGGGGGGCGATGCATATCCAGTAAAAAGTCCTAAAGAACAAACTACTGCAACTGCTCTTGTAAAAAACAGAAAGGAAGATAGGATTTTTTAAAAGTTAGAAAATGTTTTAAAAGGTGTCAAACTAAAACAACAACAACGATGAGAGCTAGCAGTCCTTTGTAGGCCTGAACAATGTCATCCGAGTGATGTTGGGGAAAACAAGACTCTTTTCTAATTCATTCTTTACAGTACCAGCCCTGTGTTCTAGGCAGCAGGGCAGAGATTTCAATGTCAGATAGCCTCAAAAGCAAGTAGCTTTAAAAAACACTATCTGCAAAGCTTCAGAACATATGAAAGAAAAAGAAAGACAAAAAAAGAGAAGGTGCTTGAATTAAAGATGCCTTAGGGCACTAGCAAGTTCTGGGTTGGTGGGTTTTACAAGACTACTTACTATGCTATTCAATTAAAAAAAAGAGAGCAGTTGCCATAGCAACACCCACATCTAATGGCTCTTATGCTACCTCTGAGATACAAAGCACCTTCTTACAGGAATGCATTGACCAATACAACACGGTTGTGAAAAGTTTTATGCTCTTAACAATGTTTTAAAGGGGAAAGATGCATACTTCAACAACCAGACATATTTATGTCCCCAGGTTGTAATATACTTTTATAACAAATTGTTTTCATTTCTTACATTTCTTATTTATTTTTTGCCAGTTTCTTTCAAGTGGATTTCATTAAAATGAGTATTAAAATGTGACTCTTTTGTTACAATGAGGAAAGGTTCATATTTGGGAGACTGACAGACCAGTCCCGTGCATGTTTGCTCCAAGTCCCACAGTGTCCAATGTGGCTTATTCCCTAGTACATGTGTTTCAGATTGGAGCCTCGCAGTGGAATCCAATGTCTCCGGCTTCAATCCTTCGCACGTTTACCTGGGAATTAGCCTCACTGAACATAGTAGGACTTAGTTCTGAGTAAACATGCATGGGATTGTGCTGTTGGGCTATGAAATGAAATGAAACGGACTGCCTTCAAGTCGATTCCGACTTATGGCAACCATAGCAGAGTGGGGAGGAGAGCCTGGCTGGGAGTCCAAAGTCTGTGAGTTCAAATCCCCGCTTGTGTCTCCTGGGAGTCAAGGGCCAGCTAAAGATCACCCCCACAGTGAGTGGCTCAGGGTTACGTGCCCTGCCACCTGTGCAGCCGTGGGCAAGCTGCATAGTCCTAAGGAGCCCAGTTGCCCCCCAGCTGGCAGTTGCGGAGAAGGAAGGGGCTGGCTTGGGCAGCTGTGGCAAGCTGAGCAGGCCCTAGCCAGCTGGGGAGGACTAGCTTCAGAGGGAGGCAATGGTAAATTCCCTCTGAATACTGCTTACCATGAAATCCCTATTCCTAGGGTCGCCATAAGTTGGGATTGACTTGAAGGCAGTCCATTTCCATGAATAAGGTTTTCATGGTAAGTGGTATTCAGAGGGGGTTTACCACTGCCTTACTCTGAGGCTGAGAGGCAGTGACTGGCCCAAGGTCACCCTGTGAGCTTCTTGGCTGTGTGGGGATTCAAACCCTGGTCTCCCAGGTCGTAGTCCAACACCTTAACCACTACACCACACTGGGTTTCTAGCTGTTGGGCTATAGGTATGTATTTTTGGAAGCCTGCCATTTCATGAAACAGGAAAAAATGGAAAATTAGTTTTGAGAAAACATTCAAAGGCAATTATTTCCACTGCTTCTTTTCATTGCTCACGACAAGAGAATCCAATGCAAACATATTGTGGGAGCAGGGCAAACTAATAAATGACACAGAATGATTGCAGGAAAACTCCGAACGCTCACATAAAGATCAGCAATGTGTAATTTCTTTGTTATTGTGCCATACGTTAGATATGCATATTTTAATTTTGCTATATTCACTAATAGGCAAAAAACCTTGCAGTTTAAGAACGTACCTATAGCTCACAGCTCTTTCTATCAAACTTTAAAAAGCAGGGAACTTGGGCAGCTATAGTGAATGTACCAGGGGAGCAGGAGACCTGACCTCCTCTCTGAGATATTGGACTGCCCTATAAATTTGTCAAAATGCAAACACAATTTGGGTTGGTATTTCACAGTCCAATCCACTTCCTGTCTAGCTTGAAAGAATTTGGTAACGTGCCTCTGAGCATATGGTGAGTGGTGGCAACACCTGCCATCTCCAAAGATGGAGAATTATGTTGTATGTTTGTTGGTGTTCTTCTTACTTTGCTTCTTTCCTATGTTACTAATGTTTCTACAGAGAATCTAATCTAGAAAATTTTATTTCCCTCATTATTCATCCTAGAAATCTGTGTCAAGTTTATTTTTATTAATTTCAAAGCCTTTTTATTGGTCAGTGTCATATGATGGTGAAGACAGTCTTTTGTGTTTCAAATTGGAGGTTATGTTCTATTTCTATTTTGGGTGCATTAACAGAGGAATAGATCCTCCATGGCGCAGAATGGTAAGCGGCGGTAACTCAGCTGAAGCTCTGCTCACGGCCGGAGTTCGATTCCAAGGGAAGGAGGAAGTTGAATCTCCGGTAAAAGGGGTCGAGGTCCACTCAGCCTTCCATCCATCCGTGGTCGGTAAAATGAGTACCCGGCATATGCTGGGGGGTAAAGAAAGGCCGGGGAAGGAACTGGCAATCCTACCCCATATATACGGTCTGCCTAGTAAACGTCGCAAGACGTCACCCTAAGAGTCGGAAACGACTCACACTATAAGTGCGGGGACACCTTTACCTTTTTTAACAGAGGAATCTGAAACTGCAATTTGATGTAAAATCAGACTGATTACAATATGTTGCTACTTCAGCAATGACTCTAGCTGTTGGGAAAAAAAGGATGCATGTTTTCATCCTGCTGTGTTTAAACCACTTCATTTAAGGCAAGGTGGGCATGGTGAATTAAAAACATAGAGCATACTTAGAATTTTGCTAGAATACATTTTACCTCCCACTGTTTTATCTTGTGCAAATTGAGACACTCCTGATGTCCACTGGAGACTATTCTGCAGAATAGTCAGTGCCATTATTCCACAATTATTTTTGGAGTTTTTTTAGTGTAAATTTTACAAAGTGTTGCTGTATTTCACATATTCACAGAAATAGAAACAAAAGAAAATGATTTCCTATAGGAAACTTCACTAAAATTGCAAAGGAAATCAGACATATTTAAAGTGACCATCTGAACTATATCAACTGTGCTGCTTCCTCCCTGGTAAAACAAGATGAGCACAGCACGTGCCTTGTTTCTGTTATTTGGGTTGATTGCAGGTGTTGCCACCACTCACCATATGCTCAGAGGCACATGTTACCAAATTCTTCCAAGCTACACAGGAAGTGGATTGGACTGTGAAAGACCAACCCAAATTGTGTTCGCATTTTGACAAATTTGTAGAGCAGTACAACATCTCAGAGAGGAGGTCAGTTCTCCTGCCCCCCTGGTGCATTCACTATAGCTGCCCAATGTCCCTGCTTTTAAAAGATTGATAGAAATAGCTGTTGGCTGTAGGTAGATTCTTAAACTGCAAGGTTTTTTGCCTATTAGTGAATTTCTCTGCTTTTTAATCCAGGAGGTAAGAAATTGGATCCTGTGCAAGTTTGCTGAGAATGGATTGATCATTTGCATGCTTATTGTATTCAGTGGGATTTACTCCCATGCAATCATGCTTAGGATAGATGAAATTGACCACAGGGGATGGGGAGGGGAGGAGGAGGAGGAGGAGGAGAGAAAGGAGAAAGGGCAGGGGGGTGGAGGGGAATGGGAGCAGGAAGGAGGGGGAGGGGTGGAGAAGGACAGATTTGATCATTTGCATGTTTGTTGAGTTCAGTTGGATTCACTCCCATGCAATCATGCTTAGGATAGGTAAAACTGACAGGTGGGAGGGAGGGAGGGCTGAAGTGGGCAGGAGAGGAGGAAGGGAGAGGAGAGGGTAAGGAGGAGAAAGGCAGGTTTGATCACTTTCATGCATATCGAGTTCAATGGGATTTACTCCTATGCAGTCATGGTTAGGAAACTAACCTTTTTTTTACTGACCATGGGGAAGGAGGAAGGGGAGGGGGAAGGGGAAGGAGTGGATTGGAGGAGGCAAAGGAAGGGGGAGTGGAGGGCAGGTTTGATCATTTGCAAGCTTATAGAGTTCAATGGTATTTACTCTCATGCAATCATGCACTTTAAGATAGGATTTATTTCTGTGCAGTCATGTTTGAAAATGGAAATGGACTGCATTCAAGGTGATCCCAACTTATGGTGACCCTATGAATAGGGTTTTCATGGTAAACGGTATTCAGAGGTGATGTTACCATTGCCTTCCTCTGAGGCTGAGAGGCAGTGACTGGCCCAAGGTCACCCAGTGAACTTCATGGCTGTGTGGGGATTTGAACCTTGGTCTCCCAGGTCGTAGTCCAACACTGACCCAGGGGAGGGGCAGGGAGGGGAGGAGGAGGGGGAGGGGAGGAGATTGGATGGGTGGGAACTGGGCAGAGGGGAAGCCCCTTTTCTTTCCAAAAGGAAAACATAGTGACTGGTATCATTGATTTTCAGCGTTTCCCCCACCTTTTTATTCTATAGGAGGCACATGTAGCTTCCCACCCAAATTTAAACCAAAGCTGTCCCCTGCCACATCCACACCAGGCCTTTCTTTCACTTTGGACAGTCATGGCTTCTCTCAAAGAATCCTGGGAAGTGTAGTTAGTGAAGGGTGCTGAGAGTTGCTAGGAGACGCCCTGTTCCCCTCACAGACCTTCAATCAGAGTAACTGACAGTTAAACCAGTCTGGCCACTGGAGCTGTCAGTGGAAAAGGAATCTCCTCTCAGCACCCTTCACAAACGACACTTCCCAGGATTCTTCGGGGGAAGCCATGACTGTCTGAAGTGAAATCAAAGTCTGGTGTGGGTGTGGCCCCCTGATTAGGCAAGCCAAGCAGCTGTGAGTCTGGCTTTTAGAACACTGACAGTTGGTTCTTACTGAGCATGCCTGACACATTCAATTCAAAGCAAAATTTCTGTAATTAATTAAAAATCAGCCAGGCATTTTTTAAACTTTTAAACTGCAGAAGATGAAGGTCAGAGTATAGGGCAACATCAGTAATAGGATTCCAGGTACTCTGTGAATATCAACAGATTATGAGAACTGTGTATTGCCACGAAAATTTAGAGGGTTGTTAAGCAAGCATTTCTGAGTTCAGGACTATAAGTTTTGAAGTTTTTGTTTTGAAATGAGCTTATGGGAAGCATCAGAATGGCATGGGGGTATTTTCAGTTTATCACTGGGGAATGCGAAAAATCCATGCTGGCTATAGTATACAGCCACTCTTGTGGTTGTATAATAAAAGTTACTTTAAAGTTTAATCTTTCTCCCCCATATCAAACCATGGAAGCAGTGCAGGCACTCTCCTACCTAGTACACCCAGAATGCTTTGCCCTGAGAAAGGATCCTCTTGGCTATTCTTCAGAGTGAGGCACTGGGACTGGGAGGAGGAGGAAGTGAGGGGGGTGGCTGTGAAACCTGCCAGTGCTGCTGCCTCTGCTAATGGGGCAGCAATAAAAAAAAGTGAGAGGGCAGAAGTGGATGTGATGAACGAAGGGATCGCGGAGTGGGAGGAGGAGGGCAGTGCAGCCACTGTGAAGCAGAGGATGGGAGCATAGCATGAAGAGGAGTGAGTGTGGCAGCATAATCCCTTGTGCTGGCTCTGACACAACCACCACCTACTGTCATTTTCTAGAACTGGAAACCTCACCAGAGTCTTTTTTAAAAAAACTAGTTACCCAGGGAGAAGAACCCAGTGAGATATATGGGCTGGGAACATCAGAGAGCCGCTGCCAGCAGCCACAGTAGACAGTAAGAGGTCAAAGATGGACCTGACTCAGAATAAGGTAGCTGCTTATATTCATAAATATGAGGACACAAAGAGATGGCTTAATGAACTGTCACGACCATTAACTCTTCCTGCTAGTTTTATTAGACAGGACCTATTTATTCTGACTAGAGCACTAAACGTAAGCAACAGATGCACCAGCCATGGAAAAGCTTTGGGTTGGGAGGGACCTTTCTGTATCTATTTTTATCCAATTTTACATACTTCTGTAATTTGAAAATTAGGGATACTGAACGAACATGTTTAAACCTTGAGCAAAGCTTGCATGCAAGTGAGAAAAAGAGTGCCGAGCTGGGAGAGAGCAGTGGTAGGTGGGAGGCATAATAGAATCAATGGAGGGGAGGAGTAATAGACACAAGGAGTTTTACCACCCGATTTCAATTACTCATACCCACACTACATATTATATGTTAAAATACACCAATCAATTGTTCCTATAAGTCCCTCTTTGTCTTCTCATAACTTAGATAGCGAACCTTTTGATTGTGAACCATGGTAGCAATCGCCTCTGAGCTAATAGGGTTTTTTAAAGATGGAAAGCAAGCAAGCAAAAGGGACCCACAATTATGTTGGATGCAAATTCAACCCCTTCCCCTATAATGCAACCCCTCTACACCTAAATGTATGTGCACTGCACAACCACAAGATTTTTGTGATTTATCAGAGTATAATTCATGGTATAAGTAATAATACGTGGAAGAAACAAATCACCAGGAACAGATGGCATAACAGAGTTGCTACAAGCTACTGAGACTGAACCTGTCCAAATTTTGAGAAAAATTTGTCAACAAATATGGAAAACTAAACAATGGCCCACAGACTGGAAGCGTTCAATATATATCCCAATTCCAAAGAAAAGGGATCCCAGGGAATGCAGTAATTATCGAACTATTGCTTTAATATCCCATGCAAGTAAAGTAATGCTCAAGGTTCTACAACAAAGGCTCTTACCATATATGGAGCGAGAAATGCCAGATGTCCAAGCTCGATTTAGAAAGGGAAGAGGCAACAGAGATCATATTGCAAACATACGTTGGATAATGGAACACAGCAAGGAATTTCAGAAAAAAATCACCCTGTGCTTTATAAATTACAGCAAAGCCTTTGACTGTGTATCTCATGAAAAACTATGGAATGGTTTAAAAGAAATGGGGATGCCACAGCAACTGCAGCATCTGATTGTCCTGATGCACAACCTATACTCTGGACAAGAGGCTACTGTAAGGACAGAATATAGAGAAACCGATTGGTTCCCCATCGGAAAGGGTGTGAGACAGGGTTGTATTTTATCACCCTATTTGTTTACTCTATATGCAGAATATATCATACAACAAGCAGGATTGGACCAAGATGAAGGAGGAGTGAAAACTGGAAGGAGAAATATCAATAATTTAAGATATGCAGGCAGTACCATCCTACTAGCAGAAATCAGTAATGGTTTGAAATGTATGCTGATGAAAGTTAAAGTGGAAAGCACAAAAGCAGGACTACAGCTGAACATCAAAAAGACTAAAGTAATGACAACAGAAGATTTATGTAACTTTACAGTTGACAATGAGGACATTGAACTTGTCAAGGATTATCAGTACCTTGGCACAGTCATTAACCAAAATGGAGACAATAGTCAAGAAATCAGAAGAAGGCTAGGACTGGGGAAGGCAGCTCTGAGAGAACTAAAAAAGGTCCTCAAATGCAAAGATGTATCACTGAACACTAAAGTTAGGATCATTCAGACCATGGCATTCCCGATCTCTATGTATGAATGTGAAAGTTGGACAGTGAAAAAAGCAGATAAGAGAAAAATCAACATTTGAAATGTGGTGTTGGAGGAGAGCTTTGCACATACCATGGACTGCGAAAAAGACATATAATTGGGTGTTAGAACAAATTAAACCAGAACTGTCACTAGAAGCTAAAATGATGAAACTGAGATTATCATACTTTGAACACATAATGAGAAGACATGATTCACTAGAAAAGACAATAATGCTGGGAAATACAGAAGGGAGTAGAAAAAGAGGAAGGCCAAACAAGACATGGATTGATTCCATAAAGGAAACCACAGACCTGAACTTAACAAGAACTGAACAGGGTTGTTCATGACAGATGCTCTTGGAGGTCACTGATTCATAGGGTCGCCATAAATCGCAATCGACTTGGAGGCACATAACAACAACAACAAAATTCATGGGTGCTGTAACTGTGATATAATAAAACTGTTCAGATCCCTTTATTGGGCCAATCAAAATATTACAGAATAGTGTGCAAGTTCTTTAGAACTCTTCATCATGCACGTTGGTAAACAGAGCCACAAAGTGGGGGGGGAGGGGGGAAGAAAAAAGATAACTGATGTTGAAGCTGTGGAGTCTGCATCTGATCACACTCAAGCTGGAATGGGGGAGTGTTAGCAGACATTCAAATGTTTAGATATTATGCTTTGGATGTGACATGGTAGTGCTGGGAAGTGTTGGATGGGTGTTTTTTTACAAAGCAAGCCATGGATCCAAGGCACATATCCTCATGATTTTTACAAGGAATCTCCTGAAAACCACCATCAAATCAAAGATCATATCTGCATCCACAAGTATGTTCTGTGGTTTGGAAGGGGGCCCTCATGTAAAAACCATAAAGATCTATGAAGATCTGTGCCTCGGTTCCATGCTCATGTATTGTGGTGGTTCTGGTAAGCACTGAACTGGTTATTTTACTGTGCAATCCAAGTATGGAACTTCTCCATCTTCTGCTGCCAGTTATATAATCAATTTGATTCCTATATTGACCATTTGGTGATGTCCATGTGTACAGTCGTCTTTTCGGTTGCGCAAAAAATGTGTTTGCAAGAAACAAATTATTGGCTTCATGGAATTCAGTAAGTCTTTCTCCTGCTTCGTTTCTGTCTCCTAGGCCCCATTTCCCCACAATTCCTAGTTCTTCTCTGTTTCCTAGTTTTGCATTCCAATATTTTGTAGTTGCCTGATTGAAAATGTCCCATTCCCGTCCATTTTAGTTCGCTCATACCAAGTATTGTAATGTCGATGCATTCCATTTCTTGCTTGACAATTTCTAACTTTCTCTGGTTCATGCTTCTCACATTCCATGTTCCTATTGTGTGCGTCGTACAACTCCGGACTCTCCTTTCACATCTGTGCGAATCAGCCTCTGGGCTTCCTTTCGGCTTTGACCTAGCTGCATCATTAGTCACAGCGCTACTCGTACTTGTCCTTTGTTCTTCCCTAGTAGCTCGGTGAGTGCCTTCTGACCTGGGGGGTCTCATCTTCCAGCACTATCTCGTGTTGCATTTTGGATACTCTGTTCATAGGGTTTTCATGGTAAGAGATATTCAGAGGTGGTTTCCTCTGAGTTTGGATGCATTTTAGTCTGGTGTCTCAGCTTTGACCATTCCGCCTTGGGTGCCCCTGCTAGGAGTCTAGACTTGGTCTAGACTCCTGACGGCATTGCTCTTAGCTTCTTCAACACTTTCAAACCCCCTCACCACATTAAGGTGTGCATCCTAGAGGGTGATGTGTAATGTCACCCATACTTGCATCCTATTTTTGACCGTTTTAGGTTATCACAGCCCACTGTGTTTCTCCAGGGAACGGTGAACAATATGGCTGACACAGATAATGTAGAATACCATGCATGATGCACAGATGAATAACTACAGTTTCCAGAAAATGTGAAACAGCTTTCAGAAGCGAAAAAAGAAAAAGGATGCCCATTCTGTGCATTCTTGAACAGGAGCAGTTATTCACCAGTTATTCATACTTTGTTGTGTGTGTGTTTTAAAAAAATTCACACATAGATGGGACAGAACCATTTTTGTAGCAGTCATGTGCAAAATTGATACATACCAAACAGAGATGTGAAGGCTCAGGGGAAAAGCAGAGAAATTCCGGAAAAAATGGTTTCTCCCCAATTTTTCAGAAAAAAATCAGGAAAATCCATTGTCCCCTAATTTTTCTGGGTTTTTTTCCCAGGCCTTCATATCTTCATCCTTATTCTGGAGGCACAGAAGTGGCCCATGTGATTGGGCTTAATCTTGCCTGTCTCCAGAAGCATAGGAAATCCTTAATTCTTCTGTCAATTGTTTCTTTGTATTTATTCATCTTCACTAAATCAAGCAAGATAAGAGAGTGTGTCACATCAGTGTCCTCTCCCCAAACACTCTTCACAAGAAGTTAAGAGTCATTGATGATACCCACAAACCAAAACTGGATGACCTTTCCCAGTGGCTTAGGGTAGATGTTAAACCGGATGGGCAACAAATTTAAATCCTGTGGAACATGATCATTCAAAGACCAAGGCGAAGAACAGTTGTCCCTTAGTACAGCCTTCTGGAACTGACCCCATAAGGAAGAACCAGAGCTATTGTATTGGGCCTTTTGTACCATGAACTGCCTTATTTATATATTTATAAAAAATATTTGTATACTGCTTTATGATAAAAAATATCAAAGCAGTTTACAACAACCATACATATATGCAATAAAAATCACAAAACATTTAAAATCAGAGATCACCAACTATTCCAGAAAGATATTTTCTTAATTGCCTGCACACAATTGTCAGCATAGAAACATTTTTAACAAATGTTTAAAAGTTAGAATAGAAGGTGCCTGCTGAATTTCTATTGGCAGAGCATTCCACAGGACTGGACCAATGAAACTTACGGCTCAGTTTCTTGTTGCTCTCAGATGAGTCTCACCAACTCAGGAGACGACCAATGACACTCCTGCAGATGATCTCAGTGATTGAGCTGGGATATCAGGGTTCAGGCAGTCCCTGAGGTATCATGGTCCTTAATTTTGTTTTTAATTAAAAGCGGCAGTTAAATGAGTTAAATGAATAATAAATGTGTGCTTCTCCAAGTCATTTTGATAGTATAGCTTCTACATGTTTAATTTTATGGTATAAACGTGATAATGCATATTGCTGTGCAAGGTCTCAAGGCCTTCATGCATACATACAAAGCCCAGGATCTAAACTGTAAGACTGATAGTGTCATATCATTACTAGAGCATCAATGCAAAATGGCTCTGATGCTGAAAAGCATGAATTATTACTTCAGGGTCCATGTCACCCCACAATGCCTTTGAAGAGAAATTGCCTTCTTCACATAACAGGTATGAAACGAAATGAAACACTGAAAGATTGTCTTCAGGACAATACAAGGGAAAACACCCTTTGATTTCAGGATTACAATTATCCATTTGAAAAATCATGTGTGCCTGGAGTAATTAGGGGCATTTCTCACAGTTTTTGCCAGCAGGGATGCCACATGCTGTGATGGTTATGTGAAAGCCAACTCTGGATAAGCTTTTTTTGCACTCCACGTACAAGTGCTCAAAAGCTCTTCTTGCAGTTGTGTCCAAGTCAATCTGCCAAAGAGAATCATGAAAGGGCCCCCCTCAGATTCAGCATCTTTCAAATTTGCTATTTTCATTTTGCTATGTGAACTGGTCCCCAGACGCTTAATTGCCATTTTCTGCTGAATTCCACAGCACAGGAAGGCTGATAAAATTAAAAGAGAACAAACCAATCTCAGCCTGGCTACAGAATACCTTAAGAATGAAACGGCACAGATTGCATGTAAAGATTTCATTTACTATGTTGTGTCTTTTTAGGCCATGAGCTAGCTTGTACATTGGGCCCTCATAATCAGGTGCTGTTTCCAGCCCAGGTTGAACCATAATCTGGTAAATAACATGGGGTGGGGAAATATGTAAAAAGCCCATGCACTAAGAAGATTGATTTCCCTAGGCTACCCAAAGCTATTTTGGCTTCCATTCAAAACCTCTCAGATTTTTCACCTGAGCAGAATCCTCCAAATTCTCCCCAAATTTCACTTTAGGTGAAATTCAATGACATCTTAGAGCACAGATCATGGATTTGGGGGGGGGGGCTATTGGCACATCTACAAACTGGAGAAACTGTTGTGGACACCACACACACCACAACCTGTTTATTAGCTAGAATAAAATGCATCTTTCCAGCCTAATGTCAGTGGGAGGGGACCCTGTGGGCGCATGTATGCCCGTGGGCACTATGTTGGTGACCACTGTTTAAAGATATGTGTCTCCCTTGAGACAATGTGCTTCTAAAACTCTTTTCATCTTCTTTCAAAATTCCTCAGGGTTTTTTTTTCCAAGGAAGAACTCCATATTCTCCTCAAATTGACCTAAGGAGAAATTTGGTGGCAACTCTAAAATACATGGTCTGAATAGTTTGACATCAGGGCATGAATTACAGCTGATAATTAAGGGGAGAATTGCAGGGGCATGCTAAATTGATTTACATTAATAATATATGAGGCAAATAACCCATTTACTTACAAAGCACCAGCGGAGAGGCTGAAGAAAGGATAGCCTTAAAATCAAGTCTGTTCAGAAGAGTCCCCTCGACATGTATATATCCAACACATGGAAGAGCAGAATCTGTACACCTTCCAGATCTGCCCCCAATGCTTAGCACTGGACACCAGGCACAGAAGATGCATATATGTTTGGGGTGGCGCTCATAGGTGCAGTCCCACTTCTACCTTCATGCATCAGATACATATATGATAGGGGCTTTTCTGAACAGCCCTATGGAGAAAGCAAGATAAAGGAATATACTGCAACTCTTTAGTTCTTCAAGGTTTAGGGACAAAGACAACCTGCAAAAGAAATTTCTTCCAATGAATGTCAAAAAATGAAAACTCTATAGATAACAATGATTGGTCAATAAAACAAGTCCAAATAGATTGGTAAGTATCTGGAGCTATTCAGTGGGTTACCCTTCACAGCCCTGAGGGGCAGTTGAACTTCATCTATGAATGTTCATGATGTGTTCATTGTAGCACCACAAATGTTAATTCACATGTGTGAATGTGTTATCACAGATCAAACACCACACATAGAACTTTGATATCACCTCATCTCAGATACAATGTGTGTCAATTGAACGCACATCAACATTCAGCAGTAAGTTATCAGGAACTGCATAATGAAGTGGTGAAAAAGGAAAGGGGCATATAGCCCATCTCAGATATAATGTGCATCAATAGAATGTGTAACAACATTAATCAGTAAGTCATAATGCACTACATAATGAAGTGATGAAAAATTAAGGGATGTATAGCCCATCATGGATTAGCTGTTCACAGAATTAATCAGTTAGGGACCTTGCACTTGGTGGAGGGCAGATCAGGTGCCAATGTGTTGGATCTTCAATCTGAGTCCACTTTTATTTGAGGTAATGTTTTTGTATTGCAAAGAAAGGTAAAACAAAAAGACGCAACTACCTGCTATCCACTTCTGCTTGACAAGGGTGATTTATGCAACTCAGCTGGGACATTAACATGGAGAAGACAAGGAGGGAACAGGATCTCTGTATTCCTCTTGTATGGCATTTTATGCAGACTGTCAGAATCATGGAAGAAGGCACAAAGCTGGAACACAAATGTGAAACAACATTGGTAATGGGAGGGAGTGTTCTTGGCAAATAGGACAAAGTCAGATGGCTCTGCCAAGCATACACAACACCTTAGCTAAAGTCAAGCATAGGATCAGGCTTCCAAATTAATAAATCATGCCAACATAGGGATTTGGATTACTCTTGAAGTCCCTATCTTCATTGACACCAGTCATCTTGTGCAATTGTATCAACATGACTGTTGTTACCATATCACACAAAAATGCTCCCGTCTCTGTGATATCATTGCACCCAACCCCTGATTCACCTTATTGCAGCATGAAAATATCACAGCATGTGAAATAACCTATGTGCCAGGCATCAAATAGAATTTGCCAGAACTCTTTCAGCTAGCAATTCTGTAGAATTGCTTTTATGAGAAACCATGAAAATTGCTGTAGATGAAATCATCTGAATCTGTTATTTGTTCTTCAGTCTCTATGCAGCAAGTGAAATTTCACACTGATTTCCTGCTGGTTGTGGTCAACACAGGTAGCACAGTTATATTATACACACACTCACACAGAGAGAGTTATATATGTTATGTTACCCCCAGTAGCAGGGAAAATATTAAGTGGCTGGCTTTTATGTTGACAGAGATGTACATTCATGATTCATGGCCTCATCATCCTTGAAACTGTTACTGCATTCCTCATCAGATGTGCAGTTGTGTGTCTTTAGCTAAGAGTCACAGTGCACCACGGGGCCAATTACACTTATATAAGGGGGAAGTAGCAACAAGACAACAAACCAGAGTTTAGAATAGAAGATTATGCAGTTTAAAAATAAAAAGATGAATTATACAACCAGTGTTCAGATTCAGCCAGCAACCTGGTTAAATCTAAGGGAAGGCAGAGAAGAGGAAAGCCTAATGTTCCATTACATATATATAACCCATCTTTCTCTGCAATGCTATAACCCTGATGAGGTCCTACACATCTGTGTTAACCCTTTCCTTCCTGCCCCATTTTCTCAAATGAGATTAGTTTTTCAACCAGCTTGGCAGTCTTGTTCTCTACCCTGAAAGTGTTTACCTCTTACAGGCTGGAGAATATGACTGCCAAGGCTGGCTGAAGAACTATAATCTGATTTGAGAAAATGGAGCTGGGAGAAAAAATGTTAAACTCCCTCCCTGCACACTGCAGTCCCAATCTGGACTGGGGCTCCCCATGGACTGCTTTCTATCTCAAAAAAGAAGGTAGCACTAGTCAGTGATAAGCATGCTTTGCTTTAAACGAAAGAAAAAAAGGTGTACTTAATGTGATGTGTAGCTTGACCCTAAGCAATAGAACTGCTGTCAGAGAAGTTGCTGTTCTGTCTCAAGGTAGCTACTTCTGAGCAGAGGTTCTTTTGGATTTGTGGACGATTAACACAATTGTGATGGAAGAGTTTTATTCCTTACTTAACAAACAGTAGCTGGAAAAATACACCATTGCCTATTCAGAATCTAAACAAATAAAATAATAAACTTCTATGCAATTATACAGGTCAACTGATAGGTGGTTAAACAGTTACACAGCTTTGATGCATGATCTCATACTCATCTGTGACTTAGTTTCTGTGGGCTATGGGGAACTCCTTTAGTCATAGCCAAAACAAGTTTCTCTCTCTCTGTTTTTGCTGATGCAGCACTGCTAGCAAGTCTCAGTCTGCAACAGAGTTTCTCTCACCTTTTTGTGTCCACCTCTGCTGTTACATAACTTCCAAACAGGGTGGGTCAATGCTGTAACACTTCAGCTACATCCTGCATTCAGTCAGGTGACTCCTCCTAATGCTTCAAAGGAGAAATATGCTTGCTGCATGAATCATCTCTCTCCCAGGCTCCTAAATATAACAGTCTGAAGGAGCCACAGCTGCAATTCAGAAACTAAAATCATTACTTTTCTCCCTACACATAAGTACCCCTATCCCTACCCTCTGTTGCAACAGACGGGAGCTTCAATCAAGCAAATAGCTCTATGGGGAGGTTTCATGACCCCACAAAGGACATGTGATAGGGATTTTGAAGGACACCTTATTCTCCTTGCCATATAATTTCATTTGCTCATAAGTTACCTGATGGGAACGAGAAAATGTTGGAAGTAGATGGAGCTGTTGGCACACACAGCATATCAGTCAAATCAATCACTGTGGGCAAATGGACTGAATGAAAGGAACATGCTATGGTGGTCAATTAGATGGGGGAAGTATAATTCTGGATTAAAGATACACACCTTTAATCTGTCAGTTTTGGCAGTCCTACTTATAACTGCAAGAAGTTTTTAAAAACACACTTCTGTCCAGATTTTGCTAAAGGTATCAAAACTGCCTGCCCTTTTTGATCACTGCTCAGTTCATAGCCTACTTTGCATGCCTTAATATCCAACTCCAGCTGTTTTCTTTTAGACATTTGACATTTGTGTACGTTTTAGGGAACCCCCCATGCACTGCCAAGGACAATTTCTTCAAAGAGCTCAAGAGTTTTTTCCCCTCACACGAGACCAGTGTTATTCAAAGCAAAGAAGCTTTGAAGACCTTTCAACACATTAATGTTTAGGTTTTCCGTTCTTTGCTGTGTACTTTAGTGCTAAGGGATTAGTGAGCATAATAGATCTCTTCCACCATGTTCAAGATTTCATTATGAGCCTTTAAGTGCTTACTTGGATGACCCTTGTGAGATCATAATTAGGATGCACAGCTCAAGCTGCTTCACATGAAAAAAAAAACCTTTCCCTTCCCTGTCCCATCCCTCCCCCTGAAAAAACCTCAAAAGGAGCAAATGTAACTTGTTCACACCCTTTATGGACAAGATACATTCCTCATTTTTCTTCACTGAGGGATCATGTTCAGTGAATCATACTAGATTTCTCCTCTGCCCTATTCCCCACAACATTCTAAGGATACTAACAGACCAAGGTGTGCATTTTTTTGGTTGTCAGGAATACTGAGGTTTGCAGGGAAACAATTTCCAAATATTTTCTCTTTGGGCTGATTTTCAGCACTCTTTTGCATGAAAGTTCATTTATACCTCTAAAGTATCCTCACTTCTCCCCAGCGATGCCATCCTGTGGTCAAATTTGACTAGTTGCATCAAGCCACATGAATTTATTTACTGAAGTCTAGTGATGCCGTTGTATCATCAGACATAGCATTGTGACATCATTCTGTTCTCTGTGTGATCCTTGATTGAATTAGCGATCATCCTGTCAGTAGTGTGGGAAGGTGAAAGAAGCAGACTCTTGCATGTAGGGCATAGGTGTGCAGAGTGAGGAGCTGGCCCATGCTTTTAGCCCCACCCCTGAAGTTGCATCTCTTTCTTTCGCTGTGTATTGTGCGTGGCTGTGTATGAGGAAAGCCCAACATGCAAGTGCCTGCTCATGATTATGTAGGTGTCCCAATATCACGGAGCCCCTACCTGAAAGCAGGTGCTCACACATTGAGCTCATTTTACATGTAAGCATGCACAACGTACGGGTAGTGAAAGAAAAAGATGTGATGTCAGGGCCAGGGCTAAAAGTGTGGCTTTGCGCCTAGCCTTACTCACTTATGCCTTGTAGGTAAGTAAATCATGAATTGGGCTACTGAAGGAGCGGTGACTAGGGGACCCAATGGCACAAACAGTATCAAAACATGAATATTTGCCCAAACTATGTGTTTTATGAAAAAAATCTACTCCACCAACATGGTTAGTTTCAGAACTTGCTAATATTTGTGTACAGATTTGCCCAGTGATACTAGGATGGACATGTGTTCTATTGGCCTGTGTGCTACAACCTGTTGCCTCTCTGCAAACATGTATACTTTTTATGGGGGAAGACCCAGTTGAACCTGGGCCTGAGACTGCACACTCTCAGGCAGGAATTGGGATTGAGCTTGTCCAGGAAATGGAGTTGATCCAACATGATCCGCTTTTTACCCTGCTTAGTTTTCTTGTTAGTTCCCTTTGTATTGCAACAATAGGAAATGCTGGGGGAAAGGACAATTTTATTTCTAGGCATTACAATGACCTTGCAATAAATAAATAAACAGCCCACCTTTCTGACAAAGTGATTCACTTTATCACAAGGACACTTGGGCTGTCACCCATTATCCCAGTCAAATGCAAGAGCTTTGCTCTGTTATCTGTGTTCGCCCTGAAGGTGATACATAATGTATGTCCCATATGAAAATGCCTTTTGTTTTGTTTTATTTTATTTTTAAAAAAACTCTCCAAGTACTCTGTTTATAAATTCCAGTCCCATTGGATGACTTCTTTTAGATACCTTCTTCAACTCCTAGGGAAATTTTTTTGTGTAGGGAGAGGGAGAGTTCAAGTGTCTTTACACTTTAATAATAGCTTCTAGTTCAGATATCAAACTATAATCACATAACAACAGATGCAATCTACTAAGCACTGCTCCTGAGGAAGCCCTATTCATCTTACTGGACCTTACATGGATGCAGCACATAAGTCCTCCTTAGGCATTGTGAATATGGTGAATTAAACACACGAAGGGGTCAGCTCAGCAGGCATAGAATAGTAGAGTTGGAAGGGGCCTATAAGGCCATCGAGTCCAACCCCATGCTCAGTTCAGGAATCCAAATTAAAGCATACCCAACAGATGGCTGTCCAGCTGCCTTTTGAATGCCTCCAGCATTGGAGAGCCCACCACCTCCCTATGTATATGGTTTCATTGTTGTACTTCTCTAAAATTTAGGAGGTTTTTCCTGATATTCAGCCAAAATCTGGCTTCCTATAACTTAAGCTCATTATTCTGTGTCCTGCACTCTGGGATGATCGAGAAGAGATTCTGGCCTTCCTCTGTGTGACAGCCTGTCAAGTACTTGAAGAGTGCTATCATCTCTCAGTCTTCTCTTCTCAAGGCTAAACATGACCAGTAGGGCTTTGTTTTCAGTCCTCTGATCATGAGTATGCTCACTCCAACACCCCCATCACTGTTTTTGCAGACTTTCAACTTGCAAAAGTCACTCTGTGAAGTGGAAACCCTACCTGGAGAGGGTCCCTATGTGTTATGAGTCCTGATTTTCCAGGGTTCCAGAAAATGCAAAGCGCTTCCACAGATACAAAAGATGCCCTACTTCACACCCTTGCCTTCCACATGTTGGTTGACAATGAAAACAATGATGGAGGGGGCACAGCTACCGCACTTTCCCCACTACCCCCCTCTCATGTATGCTTGAAGAAGGCTGGACTGGAATGCACAGTGGCATCTATTTATTTAGTGAAGAATTTCTATTGTGCCTTTTTGCCATGAGCCCCCCCCCCCGTCATTGCCAGGCCAGCTCAAAATAAAGTAAAATCAATTAACAAGGTGCAATAAAATCATGACAATAATATACGTAACAACCAATAGCTAAAAAAAGGGATCAGCATTAACACCATCCTTAGCAGTGGGGTGAAAACCCATTAGTAAAGATCATCCAAAAGACTGGAGGAACAGAAAGTTCTTCACAATTTCCTGAAAGGCCAAAAAGAGGGCTCACATGGGCTCCTTGAGGGAGGGTATTCTGCAATATTGGTGCTACCACTGAGAAGGCCCTGCCCCACATTCCAGTCAACCAAGCCTCTGAAAGAAGGCAAAGGGACATGGCTGAAGGAGTCAGATGATGAACATAAAGGAGAGGCAAGCTCATGCAGAAGACAGTTGTTCAAATATCCCGGTCCCAGACCATTCCAAGCTTTAGTGATAATAATCAGCACTTTAAATTGTGCATGAAAAGCAAGCGGAGATCTATGCAGCTCGTGTAAGACCAAAGCAATATGCTGAGAAACAATCCGGGCAGCACCCTGGAATTTTGAACCTGCTAATGTTTCCAATCACCTCTGGAGCCCAATTGCCCTCGTATTTTCTCCTTGTTATGGAATGATACAAAGACCAATCAGGTCCAGTTTCCAGAAAGTGGGAGACAAAACAGACACATAAACATCCCACAGTGCAAAGCTTTTAAAAACCATAAAGCATCCAGACTATTACTTATTACCCCCAGCTCTTTTTTTATTTTTATTTTTATGTGGATTGCCTGTTCCAGCTGTTTTCCCTGTGCTGATATGGGGATTGGAAGGATGGGCATTAAAGACCTTGAAAGTTCTAGGAATCAAAAGGGAGAAACAACAACCCTCTGTAAACTGCAGATGATTTCAGCTTTTGGGATCACATTTGTCATTTAGATTTATAGGTGAATCCAAGGCTTAAACGGCAGATGTTTTCCCATTATTTATCTCCCTGGCTATGACACAAGATTCCTTTTTTAAGGAGCTATGTTCACTCCAGGTCTGTCCTTTAGCTTGTACAGCAGGAACCTAGATACCAGTAAAAAAAAAAAAAGTTAACTTTTACCCTTTCAGGAATGTAAAAAAAAAATTAATATTGGCAGGGGTTGTATAGACAAAGGAATCTTACATTAACTCAACAAAATTTCAATTTTCTTAAAGCCTATGGCAACAACCGTATCCACGGTCACATACACAGAAAACATTTATTTCAGTCTAATCTAACTTTAATTCTTTTTGCTTTGGTTGTGTTCTCCCTGAAAACGGATGGAAGGTTAAAGGGAAACAACAGCAAGTGATTTACAGCATCTTTACAATCATAAGCATAAGTAAGTACGAATACATTATGATATGAACACATTCACACAAAAACACATACAATTAATAAAAAATGCACAGACATACAGATGCACAAAGCCACCCTTTTCCCCCTCTCCCAAAATAACAGCCTCAGAAAGCTTTGGCAGCGCACGAACAGGCAAACATCATTACAGTCCATCAAAGCTTGGGAGAAGAGGTAAGTTTTTACCTGGCGCCAAAAAGATGGCAGGGAGGGGGCCAGATGGACCTCGCTGCAGTGAGTTCAGGTATTTGCCTGCAAAGGTTAAAAACATGTTGATCCTTAAAAACCCTCTTCAGACCTTCACACTAAACACTCAACAGTTTGAAGAACAGTCCACATGCTTGGGGACATCGGGGGTGGGGCTTGAATGTGGACCCTTGCCCTCATCCACCTTTTCCACATTGCATGTTCATGCAAATGCTGAGAACCAGACCATTGGTCCATGTAGCTCAGTATTGTCTACTCTGACTGGTAGCACATCTCCAAGGTTTCAAGGAGCTTTTCCCAGCCCTATCTGGAGCTAGCAGTGACTGAACCAGGGACCTTCTGTGTGCAAGGTAGGTGCTCTGCCAGTGAGCTATGGTCCTGTTTGTGCCTGTGAACTTTACTTGAGACGGTTATGCTTTACTACTTCCTAACTTTCCTCTGTCTACCATCAGTGCTTGAAAGCACCTAACTTCACTGAATTTTTCATGGGTGATTATTGACCTGAAGGCCCCTTTGGTGATTCATGTGCTGTGCTTAGTGCTTCAGAATTCCCTTCTCCTCCCTGCCTTGTGCATTTTACTGAAGGAAAAAAAAATATGCAGCAGACATTCATGTGAACTGGAAACCAGTAACCCAGACCCTTGTGTATAAGAATAAAATGCTAAGCAAAAAATCGTAAACTTCCTTTTAAAAGGGAGACAAACAAGACTGTTTCTTATGACGCTCATGTTACATAAGTAATCATCCTGGGTCCTGGGAAATTCTGACATTATTCACAGTCTGTGGTACAACAGCCATACTTGTAGCTGGGTAGTTGTTTCAGGATGGAAGGAGAGCAGGTTCATTTGAAAGGGGTCAGGAGTGCTGCTCAGGTTTTACACACCCTGGTGCTTTGAAGACATTTTTTAGAAGTGCCTTATCAGGGTTAGTAACCAGCATGTTCCAGTTAAAATCCTAAGGGAGTTTAAGGGAAGTATTTTAATATTAGAATCCAAAGCCATGCATCAAAGTGGATAAAATAATTAAGGAGAAAATGGTTTCTGATTTATAAATTGCAAGAATCGAATTGCAGGAAGAAGATTCAATGAATGGTGAGTGCTTTGAATGGCTCGGTACATATCACAGTCATCAGAGTATTTTGTTGCATAGGCTTGCCAACTTTATACCTATGGCTTTAGAAGCAGTTTGATCTGTGGCAATTCTCAAGTGAGAACGTTTCTCTCAATGCTGTGGAATGTCTCCTGTGCTCATTCCTGAATATCTTCACAACAACCGCTAAAGTAGGTAGGGCTGACACCATTCCATAACCTTCATATCTGGGCTAGGATTTGAACTCAGCTCTCCCTTGCTCAAACCTAGCCCTTTGTTTACTGCACCACATAAGCTTCCCTCTCCCCTCCCATGGTAGCCCTCTGGTGCCTTTAAACAGTTACAGATTAAGCAGAAACACAACAGGGGAAGGTTTTTATGACATGTGGATATGAGTGATGGGAAAAGATTCATCATTTCCATTTCTCTTCGTTATCTTGTTGATGAAGGCACAGGAGTCTTGCCAGGGGAACAATTGGCACCATTACAGTGCTATGCCTAGTTCCAGGAAGGAATGCTGGAAGTCCAAAGTCATAAAGGAGAGATGTGGTACATGTACAAATGCAATGGTGGGCATCAAATCACTTTCTGTTTTCTAGGGTGAGTTCCTCATTCCCAGTGTCAAGTATCAATCAATTAAATATTGGACCAACACAATCAATTTATGATTAACCTGCTAGTCAAATTCTGTGCCAGGAACTCTAGGACAGTAAAAGTGTTGGTCACATGTGTGGGTCCCATGTGGTCTATTCCCATTTGATGTGCCTGCCAGCCACACAGGCCCAGCTGCACATCTGGTGAGCACAGGAAGTCACCCAGCACGTACACTGATATATATATACCCCAGAGCTCTTCCATTGCAGGGGGGGGGATCTTGGGGCAATAAGTGTGTGCGTAGAGTTGTTTCACACTCTTGGCAAATATGCAGTTAACTGGCAGGCATGCAGAAGCATTGGCAAGTGCAGCAGTGGCAGGGGATGAGCTGATGCGCACAGCCTCATTCTGCCCCTCAATGCATGAAGGATGTTCATTTGAACACTCTATCATTTCAAAAGGAGAATGTAAAACAGAGTAATTTATTTCCACATTGCCTGCTACCTGAGAACTTTCCCCCTCTCACTAGAGATGCCAGGGCTGAACCACGGACCTTCTACATGCAGAACATATGCTCCACCACTGAGCTATGGGCCTTCCCCATTGTTTGCTCATTTTCAATTGAGTTAATATTGAAGCCAGTGTGGTATAGTAGTTAGAGTGTCAGACTATGATCTGGGAGATTTGGATTCAATTCCTCACTCAGCCATGGGCCTGTCGCTAGCTCGCAGTCTAGCTTACCTCACAGGGTTGTTGTGAGGATAAAACAGGGAGGGTGAAAACCATATACAGCACCATGAGCTCCTTGGGGGAAAGGAGCATTGGGATATTATTTGATTTATATCCTGCCCTGGGCTCCTCCTGGGAGGAAGAGCGGGATTTAATTCAAATAATAAATAAATAAATGTAAATGTAAAAATAAATATTTTTTTTGTCTTTGCTGATTTTCTTGACAGGTTCATTCACCTATTACCTTGATGTGACATCTATTTATTTATTATTAATTTTATATCCTGCCCTTCCTCCCAAAGGGAGCTGAACATATTGCTTGGCCTTCTTTAATTTAGCTATGTATTAAGTTCTGATAACGCCAATCAATGCACCATGTGTTGCCAGACTGGAGATAGTTCCTTCGTCACATTTGGGTAACTTTCTCCCCAATAAAATTCACAAACTAGATTTTACATAATTTACAAAAAAAGTAATTTAAAACATGGGACAACATTCTACTGATGCTATTGGTAGTTGGTGCCTGTCCCTTTACAAGAGGGCTTCTCTATGGCTTTATGTGTTGGTGTTAAGACACTTCACAGATGCCAATCTACAGCTCGCAGTGTAAAGCTGATGAGTCAGGAAGGAGTTTTATGAGCAGCAGGCATCCAGAGTATTTAAATAAATGAACAGAGGAGATGCTTGTTCTGTGCATTGGGTTGATAATAAGAAACATTACTTTTTATTTCACTCTCTGTCCAAACGTTGCTTTTATGGACTAATAAAGGGCACATTTTATAAGTTTACAAAAAAGAGAGAGGGAATATAGAGAAGCTGAAATGCCTGTACAACTTGCCCTGTAGGGAATATTTTTGTATTCAGAAGCAGCAGAACTTTAGATATAAATGTAACATGCTAGAGTGATGCTGATAACAATTTCACCACACATTTGTCACCTGTCTGCACAGGATCACATGGCAGAATTGTTCTCACTATATGGCAGGGTGACACACTGATTTCATGCAAATGGACATTTTACTACACAGTCAACTCAACATCTATAGTTAAGTTTTAAATATAGAGCCTTAAGTTACTAAGACTGTTGCCCTGAATACCCATTTACGTAAGACTCGCCTCTGGTGAACCCAGTGGGGCTTACTTCTTAGTAGCTATGTAGAGGATTGTGCTGTTAAGCGCTCACAAGAACTCCATAGTCAATTCCCTGGCCAGGAGTGGGGAACGTTACTCTCATCATTGGCCATGCTAGCTGGGGGTGATGGGAGATGAGTCCAACACCTGGGGGGGGCACAGGTTCCTCACAGGTAATTGGTTACTATAGCCACTGAATATTACAGGTAGACCACAAAGCTCAGACTTGGAATAAAAGTGGTGCTTATATTCTTTTTACCAGGTCTTACTGGTTCTAATCCCATGCCTATCCACCCAGAGAATCTGGGACTGCATATGTATATGCTCAGTAGGGCAAATGCTTCTCCACCTGCACATCTGAACAATAATGTGCCAGGGTTGTAGCTGGTCTGGCACAAGCAGCTTTTTCATCAGGGAAAATGTGATGCTCTGGTGATCAGATGTCTATCCAAATAAGTGGCTTTGGCGGTGGAAGGGAAATGGGACCACACTAAAGTGATGGATGTAAACTTGCAAGCAAAAAATCACCTCAGGCAATTCCTGCATCAGAGGAGTTAGTAACCACAGAGAAATTTTTCTTCATCATGTGACCCTGCATTCAGTTCTGCAGGCATGTTGCTAGATGGCTGCATGTTGAGCTCCACATCCATTTCTTGAAGGCACGAAGAAATGAAAAGGAGCTGTACAAACAAGAAATTTCTGACCTCTTTATTATGTTATAAATCCATTAGCAGAACCAGCTCCTTCAGCTAAGCACCCCAGAAATCAGCGGATCCACCACATTCAACTCGGGCATGCATTCTCGTTTTTTAATGTTTTTTAATTTTTATTATTAAATATATCAAAAGTTGTCATACATATAATGAATGTAACATCCGACAACAGTTATTCAGTTACAAATTTTTCAAAAGGGATAACACATAACATCATACCCAAATTTAATTCCATATTCTATACTCTACACCATTTTATTTTACCTACATCAGTGCAATAATTCACTGATCTATTTATGGTGGGGTTTTTTTGCAAATACACTTTACTGAGTTTTCAATAAATATTATAGAAACAACAACCAAATCAGGAATAAATTATCAACAAAGGATGTAGAGAACAAGGAAGCAGTGGATAGGAAAGGTATTGCACAGGGCTACCTAATCTGTGCCCCTCCTGAGGCTATTGGACTACAACATCAGAAGGGCCACAGATTCCTCAGCCCTGGTAGAGCACATCAATAACCTAATGACTGGTTGCCAAGGAGTAGTTTACTATTAAAGAGATTAGACAATATTTAATTTGATTTTCCATAAACAGGAGACTTGTGGCACCTTAAAGACTAATGGATTTATTGTGGCACCAGTTTTTGTGGAATAAGGCTCACTTTATCCGGTCACCCTACACAATAAATCCATTAGTTTCTAAAGTGCCACAGTACTGTGCTCTTTTTGTCACAACAAACTAACCTCACTAGACAATGCTGTACATTGTTTAAGGAAAGGGGATTTCTCCCTTTCCCAGACTGTGCTTTTGTTTTGGGTTTTGTATTGGGTTTACTGGGGGGAAATGGGCAGATTGTGAACATGGGTTTTGTACTGAAACCTCCAAAGTATAAAGGTTCTTCCCCATTACAAGAACTTTAACACTCAAATATCTTTAACACTAAAAGAATTTTAACAGATCAAAGTGTGGTATATTGTCATGTGAATGCTATATTTATCAACAATATTGCTAGTAACTGAAACCAACTTAATCTGTGATTCTAGCCCTGCTTACTTTGGAAGAAGCCCCATTGCATTCACTAGGACTTACTTCTGAGTAGTTGTGGTTAGGATTAGGAATGGGTGAGAAATATGACTCAGTTTGCATTTAAAGCCAAATTTATCAAATCTGCACTTTCAGAAACAGTATGAGAACTAAAATATAGCCATCATTCAAAATTCGTACTTATCTGAATTTTGTGGTGAACTTCTCCAACCAAGCAATGTTTACAAGAAAGTGTACACAAAATGAATATATTGATGAAAATAACATACAAAATGCATTGTATTAGGATAAATTGCTTGCACAAATGTGTACATAAGTCAAAACTGCATACAAAAATGTATTTATTAGGGGAAATTTGCACTAAAATCCTGAAGAATTTTCATTTTTTCAAAAATCTCAAATAGCTGCAGAAATGCAGAGAAACAAATTTAAGATTAGAAAAATGAGAAACTTAGAGAACCAAAGTGTACAGATCATTTCATCCCTAGCCAGGATTATGCTCTTAGTACAGTTATTATGTGTTTGCCCTCCGCCTCTCAGTTATGCTGTAAGTGCACAACAGTGACAAACTTTCTATTCAATTAATGAGTAATATAGCACAGATCAGGTCTGCTCCCTGAGAGTGACGACTGTAGTGTTAGCCTTTATGGAATGAATAGGAAGGGATAGGCTTACAAGTGCTGCGCAAGAGGGTAGAGATCTAGGAAGACACCCTGACTTAGGAACCCTTTGGAACACAATGGGGCATCTGAGTAAACGTATCTATGTGAACTGTAATGGTAGTTTCAGCAGGGTTAAAATGGTATCCAGAAGCAACTCATTAAATAGTAGTATTTTTCTGGCAAGGCTCCTGTACCTTTAATAGTGGCTTGATAGGCAGAAAATCAACCGGTGATGATTTTGCCACTGCTGGATGCTGGAAAAAGCTTCACCTTTTGAGTTTATGGTTGACATGTAGCTTCTAAAAATGCTGGGATGTTACTAGAAAAAAAGGGTGGCAATGCCATTTGGATGTTCTTTCAGATACCTCTAATGATACTGGACTTCACCTTTAATAAATTATTGCTGTCCTGGATTGTCCACACCAGTGCGGTGCAAAGACAAAATGCTTTTGACTGTGATGAACACAGAGCTTTCCCTAACTGCTTACATAATACATTCATTATCTTAATAGTTACTTCGATGCCTGTCAGGCCCTTCTGTGTTTAAAGTTTTGAGAAATCTAAACTGGTATTTAGAGAAACAGCAGTCTTGACATTGTCATCAGACTATTGTATATGTAAAACTGAGCAGCTGATTGTTTTAGCAACTAATTATTTTAGTTGTTAAAACCATGCCCTCCCCAAGACCAATAAGCCCCTTCGGGTAGGAACCTTATAAATTCTTTATAAATCTTTATAAATTGTCATGTACATAGATTGCATTATATTCTTATTCTTATTATTAGTCATCATCATCATAATATGCACAGATTCAAAATTGTCCAGACTATACATACTTCGGTACAACAAAGAATCAGGCTCAGGGTATCATGGACAAATTTTCCTTGAGGTCCACTTCTAAATATTCCTCAAGTTCAGATCCAAGTCTAGATCTATTCTAAAACCACAGAAGAACAAGAGTCCTTCATTTCTCCTGTGTTTCCTTCTGTAGCTAAGCCATTTATATGTCTATATAACTTGTAATTCTCCAATGTCAGATGAGATAACGGAGATAATCCTCCTAAAGGATTTGGGTTATACTACTGCTTACATCTGTATGTCATGAAATTCCTTGAGTAGTGATGGAACAGTGAAATGTGACCCCATACTATTGTGACTATGAGACTATTGTGAGTTTTACACACAAAACACCACCCTATCAAGTATAATCTTATAATCCTTAATTGTTGCAATGACCAGATTTCACTGCAGTCAATAAGATTTTTGTTATGGTGAGTTCAAAATGACCAAATCTATAAGCTATCAGTTGTCTTAATTGACAATGTATTCTAAAACAGGGTAATACTTCTCATTAGTAACTGGAATTCTTGTTTACATATAAGATGCTTTAAAAGCTATAGCAAAGAAACCTCCCCTGTTAACCAAAATGCAGACGAGGGTACTTCAAATAGCAAGAAGAAATAGTGCCAAACCGAGACAGCCCCACACAGTATGGCCAATGGTCAAAGATGATGGGAGGCATAGTCCCAAACAACTGCAGGACACCAGGTTGGGGAAGTTTGCTTTAAAAAGTCTTGCTGTGCCACTGAAACTCCAGTTCCTGCCTTCATTGATCTTCACTCATGGTGCTGTCCACAGCTTCAGCCTCCTAAGTAGCAGAGTCGGCCCTGAAAACAAGGCAATGTAAAGCCGAACAAATTCTGCTCTCAGTAGCGAGCATAGGAGTTTTAACTCCATGCTGCAAGTAAAAAGAATGGAGGGTGGAACTACACATTGCACACACATGCATGCAACAAAAGCCTGAAGGCCACCATTGCTTTTCCTAAGGAAAAGAATCTTCTGGTACTTTCCTCTCCCCCCACCTACTAATCTTCCATTCCATATTGCTTCTCAAGCCACTTTTTCCTTCTCAAAGGGTGTTTAGTGAATATTCTGCACAAAACCACTTAGAGAACAATGGCAGCCTTTCACCTGAGAGCCTTCCACACACCCTCGCCCTAGAAACTGCAGTGAGGAACAGAATGGTGGTATAGTTTTCATCTATTTAGAATATTTTTAAAAATATCTCAAGATTTGTCCTGCTTTTTTTGGTGTGTGACTGTATGTAAATCAGTGGCCCTTGCACACCTAGTCCCACCTTCCTGTCTAGACATAATTGTACATGCAGCAACAACAACTAAATTTGGTTCATAGTGCAAGAAAATAACCATCTAATTCTCTCTAGGCAATGTTTGCCATTGCCGGGCATGGGCCCAGACCCCAGGATGGGGCTCACTGACAGGAACCATCTGGATCTGTTCCTCCTCTTCACCATTGCAACCTGCTTGCTTGTTCTCTTGCTTTTTGCTCTGGCCCAGACAATGGTGGTGGTGATAAGGAGGGGGAGCAGGTACTGCTGCTTGCTTGCTCATTGGCTCTCTGCTTGGCAAGGAAGCAGCAAAAAGCAATGATAAGGAAGAGGAGCAGCAGCAGAGGCTGGTAATAATGCCAGTGAGGAGGCAGACTAACTGAGGGAGAGGGGTCCATGGAGGATATCTTCCCCAAGGGCCCTCCAAACCCTAGAGCTGATATACGATGAGTTTCTCACTGACAGGGCCACAAGGATTGGAGAGGTGAGAGAGGTGGGGGGGAAAGGCTAAAGAGGAGAGAGGCAGGGATTTAAGAGAAAGGTACAAATGAGGTACTGAACAAAGGGGGAGTCCAAGGGATGGAGAGGGGGAAAGATAAATGGGAAGGGGCATTGTGTGTGTATGTGGGGGTTTACCTACCCATGCTTTCAGCTGGAGTCCATTTTTATGGCCACCTTTACATACCTATGCCCAAACTGTGGTGAACATCTTTCTAATAGTAAAGAATAGCCCTATTTCAATAATAGTAATTCTAACAATACTTGCTTATTTGTCATGCACTGCAGCAACATAAGGGTTATTTCCAGTTTCCTTCCTTCAATTTGGTGTTTCCAGGAACATTGCCATGATGTACGAATGGAACGTTTGGCTCCTGCGCATCGTGCAGCATGTTTCCAATATCAATGACACCCAGTTGTGTGATACAATATTTACACAAAGACACATCCTGCTTAGCAGACGCTGAATATTCATTGGAATAACAGGGCTCATGATGAATTCAGGTGACATTACCACAGATGTCACGTACAGTGTTTTGTTGTGAAATTATTAATACCTTTACATTCTATTGAACTCTGCAATAATCTTTTTTAATTTCCTTTCCTGTGAGAATAACTAGTAGAGCAGTTAAAATATATGTGTTTGCTCTCTTTCAATGACACTCAGATCTCAATAGAAGGGAGGGGGGAATCTATGTTCTCTAACCTAACCTGTGCTGACATATTTTTGCTTCAGTTATTGAATGGAAAAGCAGGATTCAACTGACAATGACTTTTAGTATACACTGACTTTTAGTACTGCAATGAACTAAATATTTCATGCCCCTTATACATTAGACTAAAATAGGGCTAAGCCCAGCACTGAAAAGCATCCCCCATGTTAGAGATTTTCTACCATTTGCTTTAAAAAGAGGCTGAAATGTTTCAACTATTTAGGATGCAACACACTCTCTCAGAATGACCTTTACTTTCCCTCAGTGATATCAACATGCAAGCAGACCTGATTGGTTACATACCACCATGGAGTTGTCCCGTTCATTAAGTGATCCCTTATTGGCTAGGATCGCATATGTATATAATCTAGGACATACTGCCTTCACTTTGAATGTGCCTTGTTTGTTGTCAGCAATATCAGCAAATAGCCAGGTCAAATTGACATTCACTGCAGGAAGAAGAAACAAAACCTGACCTGGAGGGGGAAAGTGCAAAACATTAGCAGATATGAAAAACAAATTGGCAGTAAACAGGATCAAAAATAGTTTTTAAGATATCTGAACTGACAGCTATTCCGCCACCTTGAAGAGTACTTCTGACATGAAAATCAAAAGTAGAGAGTATTTGGCACACCTCTAGGTAAAAACAAATGCTACTGAATTATATTTAAAGGGGGAATGAAACAAACATCTTGATTTTTTAGTAACTATAAATACAGAGAAACTCATAAACTAACAATTCTGATAAAGGAACAACAGACAAAAGGACATTCTACTTCTGTTCTAATTGGTACATTTAACAAAAAACAGTTCTGCAAACAGAGGTTTTTTGCATAAGAACATGTAATCTTTCTAACCTTTCCCCCAATCTCATAATTGTGGATTCAAAACTAGCATGAGTGACCTTCCCATTCCAATTCCCTTCAATGGATTGTTCATTGTCAGAAACTTTAGGCAGATATGAGGGATTAAGAACAGGAGCTCTTCAGTGGTCCATTCTGGGAACAGAGTGTGTTCCTCCTCTTTCAATTCATACAAAGACATCTATGCATCCAGAAAACATTTTTTTTGCCCTGCTTTAAATAATATAAGTGATCTAAGCAACACCCCTTTTATTATGTTTTAGGCTTTATATATTTTAAAAAATTGTTGCTGTTGGTTGATTAAAAGTATAATCCTAACTCACTGATATTTGCTTCTGGACTGGGGTTAGGATATACTACACGAACCTGTCTGTTGGCCTTTGCCACACTCCACCAGCCAGTCAGAAGAGCTCCACTACCATGCAGGCCTCTACTGTGGCTGCAGGAAACATGGTGGATAAAGCCCTACTACCAGCAGTGTTTTTGCCGGCAGTATCCAGCGTAAGCCCTGATATGGGGCATCACAGAGATGGGGTAGAACTGAGTCAGCCATGCTGGATCCTAAGTTACTCCCCTGGAGACTGGATCTGGACCCCTCAGGTGGGCAAGCTTGGAGCTGGTGCAACCCCCCCCCCCCAAAAAAAACTAAAATAAAACAAAGGGGGAAAATACCATCCCACTTTCTGCCTGGCTGGCATGAGCTAGCAGGTCTTTGGATGTGTCATTGGTTGTGCCATGTTGTGTGTGTGTGTGTGTGTGTGTGTGTGATTGCTCTTCAATAGGCACCATGAGCATGTTTTTTTATGAAGTCCCTGCCTTCAAGAGCTTGTTGTTGTTGTTATGTGCCTTCAAGTCGACTACAACTTATGGCAACCTCCAACAGCATCTGTCGTGAACCACCCTGTTCAGATCTTGTAAGTTCAGGTCTGTGGCTTCCTTTATGGAATCAATCCATCTCTTGTTTGGCCTTCCTCTTTTTCTACTCCCTTCTCTTTTCCCCAGCATTATTGTCTTTTCTTGTGAATCATGTCTTCTCATGATGTGTCCAAAGTATGATAATCTCAGTTTCATCATTTTAACTTCTAGTGATAGTTCTGGTTTAATTTGTTCTAACACCCAATTATTGGTCTTTTTTGCAGACCATGGTTCAAGAGCTTATCATCCAAAAATCTAACCCTAGGGAATAAGACCTTTGAAGACCTTTGCCCCACATAGACCTCTGCGGGTGCTTAATTGTGCTCATTCAGCTCTAGCATGAGAAAACTTCCCATTCCAATTCCTTTCAATGGATTGTTCATAGTCAGAAGCTTTAATCAGATATGATGGATAAAGATGATAATGATGATTTAGGCAGATATTTGTGATCCAACAGACCTCAATAAGTCCTGCATTCGGTTTCTGAAACCCATGTGGTGCATACGGAGAACACAAGGACCAGAGTGTTGTGCTGTAGAAATGCCTCCTGCTTGTGGATTCTTTCCTACTAACACCTCTGTTCCCACATAATGGTTATCAGCTATTCTGGAAGCTTCAGCAAAATCCTACTCTGAGTGAACATCTTTACAAATGACTTGAACAAAGGTGTGGAGGGGATGCTCATCACATCTGCAGATGACAACAAACTGGGTGGTGTAGCTAGTTAATCACTTTAGAAGACAGGATGAAGAAATGTAAAGTTCTACATTTAGGTAGGAAGAATCAGGTGCGCATATATAAGATGGGTGCTGTCTGGTTTCACAGCAGTACATATGAAAAGAATCTAGGGCTTTTAGAAGACCATAAGCTAAAGATAACTCAGCAGTATGTGGCAGTAAAAAATGTTAATGCAATTCTAGGTTGCATCAACCAATGTATAGTGGCCAGATCACAAGGAGAAATAGTACTGCTCTATTCTGCTTTGGAGTACTGTGTCCAGTTTTGAACACTACACTTTAAGAAGGATATCAGCAAACTAGAATAAGGAATAAGGTGGTGACCCTGCAGTCCAAGGCCTATGAGGAAAAGTGGAAGGAGCTGAGTGTGTTTAGCTTGGACAAGAGACCGTTAGGAGGCAATACGTCAGGGATCTTAAAATATCTAAAGGGCTGTCACATAGACAATAGACCAAACGTATTTTCCTCTGCTCCAGAACAGCTTCTCACTACCCTGGTACCCTTCAGATGTTTTGGACTACAACTCTAATAACTGGGATTGATGGGAGTTGTAGTCCGAAACATCTGGAGGACAGCAGGTTGACGGCAGAAGCTGCTCTTAAGGGTGGCACCTGAGCCAATAGATTCCAATGATAAGAAAAAAGATTTAGACCAAAAAAAAAAAAAAGGAAAAACCCCTGGCTGCACAAGCTGATTGACAGTGGAACGGACTGCATCAGAAGGATCCAGACTCTCCTTCATTATAGATTTTCAAGAAGAGGCTGGATGGTGATGCTGTTCTTCGTGTGGGTTTTCTGCATCAGCAGAGGATTGGACTAGGACTGGATGACTTTTGAGATCCCTTCTAACTTTAGGGTTTTATTTATTTATTTATTTTAAACATGTTTATCCTGCTATTCTGGTGGAGGGAGGGGAAGGCTCCCAGATTGGCTCACAAATGTCACTGGTAAGACAGTCCCTGCTCTTAGGCTTACAATCTAAAAGACACAACGCACCAGGAAAAGGGAGTGAGGGGGTACTAGTTCTTAGTTTTTAGCTTTTTGATTAGTTCTAACACAGCATCCAAATTGACAGCAAAACCCGAGTCTGGATCATTCACTCCAGCCATTGCAGCTATTATGGTTGTGATAGGAAAGTGGAATCAGCATTATATTTGTCCTGTGTTTGTATTCAGGTTTGCACCACTTGTACTAGTATTCTGGTATTTGGACATACAGAGGTAAGCAGCGGAGATGTATCTCTGTGCACTGCTCTGTGCTGCACCACCAAGGCAGGTGTGATTGATGGTGACATAGAACAAGCCCTTTTTGGTGGCAGTGCCCTGACTGTGGATCTCCCTCCCAGGGGAGGTTAGTCTCTGGGCCCTTTCTCTGTTGTCCTTTAGGGTGGACAGTTATGGCATTTTTGTTCTAACAGGCTTTGATTTGTGTGTTGTTAACTAATTATGGTTTTGTTCATCTGTTTCATTGTACCTTGACTGGGCTGTTTAATCGTATTGATAGTTTATCATGGTAAACTATCTTGAGGCCTCTTTTTAGAGCCAAAATGATGGTATAGAATTTTTTAAAAATAAGTATATATAATTTTATTTTTGCCTGGAAGACTTCTTGGAGTGACACTGCATCATAATATAGTGCATTCTGGGGAAAAAAAAAAAAGGAGGCCAGAGGAGCACCAGTGTCATCTGTTCATTCTGAAATTCACCAACATCACTAATTGCAGCCCAATTCTGTTTCAGGCACATTTGCAATCCAGAGGAATTTCCAAGGGCATCTCTCACACACTGCAACCAAGCACACACCACAGCCTCTTCTGTGGGCTACCACAGAATGCTCCTATCAAGCCTGATTTCAGCAGGGGAAGTGCCAGGAAAGGCTTCTGCAGGTCCCCAGAGGTGCTATGTTGATGACCCCTGCTATAGTAGATATTTAATCAGATATATCAAAAGGTGTATTTTCTTTTCTGATCTGCCTGATTGATTTTGATCAGACTGTCTCATTTGCTCATTTTTCTCTTTTGTTTCCCCTTGGAGCTTTTCTTAAATAAATTGCCTAAATAAAAAAATGAAAAAGAAGTGTTTTTGGATTAGAGGGCTTTTTAAAAATATGTAAACATCTCAGCTACATTCCCTGTTAACGGCAGAGTGAAGTGATAGGAAAGGATATCTGTCAGCATGAATAGTAACTTTTTTGGAGGGGTTGCCTTCAGAAATTATCCACCCCTATGAATAGACTAAAGCAAAGAGACAGAATTCTGTTCCCTGCGTCTGAATAATTCATGGGCATACTCCAGTCATTGCAACTATTCTGTTTTCCGTTCTCCTTCTCCTCTCTCTGCTCTTATTTACTCTGTCTGATTCCTGCTGCCTGTGACTGTCTGATCCACACTCGCCCCGAATACTGAACAGAGAATACTAATATTGTTGAAAAATGTTCCTTGCATGAATGCAGCCATAGTGCCCTCATATTTTATTGATTTGAAATTATGTGTGCGTGTGCGCATGCACGCGTGTGTATTAGTGGTTTGTTCAGTTTTTCCATGGCACTGCAAAATATGATTCACATTTGTAATACTTACACGATGCAGTCTCATTATTCTTGCATCCATCTCCCTCTCCAGATTTTGCATAAGGATGTAAGATTCCAGGACATCTCCATTCCGGAGATGCAAAACTTTTGCATACCCCTCAGAATTTTGAAAGGGGGCTGGCAAGCCATCCGCCACGTTATTGTTTCCAGTAAAGTATGGCTGGCACACCCCTTTCCATCTTCATCTCAGAGACAATGAATAAATAGTTTGTATGCACACACTCTCCAGATTGCTTTCCTATAGGCACACAGACATTCATTCCACTTTCAGAGGTACCTATCGTGTGCCTCAGTTTCACCAGCCATCAGATTTTCAAAATACTTGCTGTCCTAAGGAAACCAAAATGGTTTTCCTAGTGGCTTTATTTGAATTAGCCAGTATGAGGTAGAGCTGCCCTTTAATATTTGTCAAGTCTTGCTCCTTTAAGAACCTCCTTGAGATCTGCTGTTACAACAAGTCCCTGGCACTGTGCATGGTGGGACAATCCTGAACTGAGAAAGGAAGCAGGAAAGGAAAAGGAAACAAAATGTGGAGACACGAGCAGAAGCGAGGTGACCTGCAGAGGAGATGGTGTGAACATACCTGTATGCACCTCTCATTCTGGAGCAAATCATAGGAACTTAAGAAGTTGCCGCCTTCTGAGTCAGATCATTGGTCCATCTAGCTCAGCACTGTTTGCACTGACCGGCAGCAGCTCTTCAGGGTTTCAGACTGGGGTCTTTCCAGCCCTGCTTGGAGATGCCAAGGACTGAACCTGAGACTTTTGGCATGCACAGCATGTGATCTACCACTGAGCCACGACCCTTCAGGATGGGATATCATTTATTTATTGAAAAGATTTGTACTTCATCGTTCGGCAAAGGTTCCACAGTGCTTTACAAAAATGAGATGACATACAAAAACAAACAAACACTGGCTTTTTTAAAGAAACCCAACAGCAGAGCACGCCTGTAGGGCTCCAGAGGAGTGGCAAAGCATATCAACTCCGGCATCCCAAACTTAGGCTCATATAGCTGAGGGGCTCAAGGACTGGGTCCCTCATGTCATGACCCTGGAGTTGGAAACCTCATCTTCAGGGGATGAGGGTGAGGAATCTGAAGCAGAAGGGGAAGGGCATGCAGGGCCAGTCCCAGAAGGATGTCCACCAGGAGCCTGTGTCCCAGTCTGAGGATGGGCATTGCCATCCTCGGACTCAGAGGTCACCAGTCAAACCAGAAGCTCCCCAGCTCCATCACAGTAGCAGAAGGCTGGGCCCCTTTTTAAAAAAGCAGCATCTTGCAGCACAGGTGGGGCCAACAATTAGGCTGCAGCGGCTGTTACAGCGAAATAAGAGCTCAGCTTCAGGTTGTTCCTTGCTGGAAAGTATCCAAAACGGCTTCTGACACATTCTGTTTTGGGGCTTTCAGCTGGCTAATGCTGGCAGTAGCTTTCTACCCACCTTTGTGCAGCTGGGGCCTCTATCATGGCAGAACATCTCCTCCATCCCCACTGGCTGTGAACCTTTCCACTGGTAGAAGCCAGCTGGGGGGCGCCTAGGCAGTATCTTCTCCCCTGCATGCAGCAGTCAATGTCACAGGTTTAGTATTGTACTTGGAAAAACATGGGAGAAATAAAATGTTTTTGCCTGGTGTTGTAACAATGTTCGTGCCAGGTGAGCCTTCCTGGGAAGAGAGGCCACCCCATCAACAGGCCACCCCATACAGAACAGACCTATGGGTGAGCATATGTGAATGTGGCATGGATCAGAATCAGATTGATTCACCCATCCCTTCTTATAAAGTACACCCGGTTAATTGATTAGCCACTCTAAACAGGCTTTCTTTAACCAAACCCTTAAGGTGACATCTGTTTTGTGTAGATAGATATAGGACGTGCTGCTCATCAGACAACGTTGGTCCCTTCAGGGTAGACCAATCAGTCTGCTGCTTGGTGATCCCCCACCTTTGCCCGAGTGTGTTATGGCAGACAGCATCGTGGCCAAGGGCTGCAGTAGCTCCAGGGACAGTGAAGGGAGAAAGGGAAGGGGGCTTCAGTGATTGTTGATGCAATTCTATAGGACTGACTTCAAGAGTTCAGCAGAGAAATGTCAAGGTACCTTTACTAATTTGGGCTTCTCAATGGCACTTTCCTCTGAGGTAACATAAGCCGAAGGGCACTGAAAGCATTTATGCATCTACATGCATGTTGCACTAGAGACAAGATACAGCCACCAGAGCCTGCTTCAAAGAGATTTGGATTCTAGATACCACCTGAAGGAGGGCACTGAAAGATGAAGAATGGAAATATTCTCAACTCATGCTATAAAAAAAGGTTTTAGGGAGATCCAAAATCTCCCTAAAAGGCAGAATAGGGGAAAGGCCATAGCACAGTGATAGAAGGTCCTGGGTTGGACCCCTGGCCTCTCAAAATAGGGCTGGGAATGTCCCTGCCTGAAACCCTGGAGAGCTGTTGCCAGCAGGACTGATGCCAGAGGGCAGCCAGGTCGGGCCCTGGCTGAGGGCCCCTGAAGGGCCCCTCTATGGAGTGGGAGGGTAGTGCTCCTGTTCCACGAACATGGCAGCATCGACTCCTGAGCCTGCCACAGATCTCAGAGAGGGAGCTTTGAGCCCCCCCATAGAGACAGTGCGGGCCTGCAGTGCCCATCCACATGCCCCACCTACCTCTCCCATTGCTGTGAACACTGTGTGTGCTGTGTGCACATACCTGCCATGAACCAAGATGGCGCTGGAGTCTTCTCTAAGGAGCTGGTGCCTCTACCACCATATTGGTTGATGCAGACATGCGTGCGCACATAGCGTAGCATGCATGCATGCCATCAACCAAGATGGCGGCAGGGGCATTAGCCCCTTAGGGAAGCCCCCACCGCCACCTTGGTTGATGGCAGCCATGTTTGCACAGCGAGCAGGGCATTCTCATGAAGCGACTGTCCTGCCCAGGGTCGGAGAAACCAGACTGAGGCGAGGTTTGTTCTAATTCTTGTTTTATTAGTGTGATGGTTATATCCAAAGCAGTGCACTTCATAAACCTGTCTACTCTGACTCACTACTTTTCCTAACTATCCTACCTAAATAGTCTCTGCAGCATGTGCGGAGAGTTGACTCAGCACTAAACTCCAGGAGGGCACCTGCTTAAGTAGGGAAAGTCTTTGCACATAAACGATGGCTCTGCCGGAGTTCCGCCCTCTGAAAGTCCCTCTTCTCACACCTTCTCGCACAAGGCAAGGGGGGCGAGCCTCTGACTGCCCATCCGACAGCGGGGCTTCGCTAGGTGACAGCGCGACCTCAGGAGGCAGGAAGCAGGTTGGTGGGGAAGCGTTTGAAGCATCAGGTGGGGGGACTTCCCAGGAGGATCCCTACGCCTGTGCAGCCTCTGAGACGAGCTCCGTCTTGGATGAAACTTATCCAGTTTAAATTCAGTCAGAAGGCTCTTTTCTGACTGGGAATAATTTCTTCCGGATAAGGAAGAAACGTGAGATTTCCCACACAGCTTTGTTTTGATTGTTGGAGTCTGGAATTCGTCAGAATTGTCTGTCTTCCAGCAGCTCAGACAGAGCGAGGATTTTTATGCTAGCTCAGCTGGATAAGTGACCTGGGTTTTTTTACGGATTAACAGGCAAACATCCTCCTGTCTACATTCATCATTTTCTTATCTATACAGCTAAAGAGATTTGTCAAAGTAACAGCAATTGAGATAACCTAGGTGAGGTAAGACTTTCCTTTTTTTATTCACGGAACTAAGGGGGAAGAAAATATAAATAGCTTATCTTTTTTTATTATTGCAAAAAGCTGACATGGAAAATAGCATTTTAAAGATTACAACGGACGGGAGATTTCTGATTGGAAGAGATAAGAAATCTTTTTGATTTATAAGACTTTTGTGTAATATATGGCTGGGACTATTTTTCCTGATCTACTTTTTTTTTTGATGAATCTGCTCATTCTCTCTGCTACTAGTTATTTGGACGCTGTGAACTAAAGCCGTTCTTACACTTCCGGGCAGATAAGAGATAAGGGCTGTCTAGCGTGTGACGTTAGTTGGTTGGAAAGATTAACTCCTTAGTAACTGGTTAAAGAAATAAGCTGCTCTTTGTTTGGGACATTGAAAATTGAAGGAGTTTTGTTCCTTTGGCTTTAAGAATGACAATTAAGAAGATCATGGATGTACAAGAAGGGACTTTATCTCTAGACATGTTTCAGAAAATAATGAATGGGATTAACTCAATAAAACAAGAACTGAGAAATAATAGACAAGCGTGGAGAATTGAATTTCACGAAATGAGACAGGAGCTGAAAGAAACTCAGGATTCTATGAGAAAGAAGAATAAAGATAGATCTGGAAAACAAAAAAAGGATGAAAGAGAAATTAAAGGCAAGGTTCAAACTATGGAGATTGGCTTAATTATGGACATGAAAAAAGATTTGGATTTCCTGGCTGTGATGGATCCTGGAGACAAATATTACAGTTTGGAATTCAGCGCTGTCCCTGAAGGAATTGAAGAGATTGGAGATAAAGATATTATCGGTTCAAAAAAATTCCTGGACTGGAAGGATTTGATGGAACTTGAAATGGAGAAAGTTAACAGAATTAATCCCTGTTTTGTGTCAATGGAAAAATCTTCAAGAGATGTACTAGTGTATCATGTGGATAAGAGGAACAGAGATGCGGCTTTGCAACAATACTTCAGTGATACGTTTGGATTTGATGGCAAGAAAATATCTGCGATGGAGGAAATTCCTATCAGACTTTTATTATATGACTATGACAGCAAGATTTTTGGGTGCGTAAAGATGGAAGATGGAAGATGGACCCAATATGGATAATGACAGAAGAGCGATTTAAAATTACTGGACTTAGTAGATTTGATGAGTTGGATTAATTGATATGTTTATTTAGTAAAAAAAATTGATTTATATATATCTCAAGGATTGGAAACTTCTCTTTGACTTTTTGTGGAAGATTAAAATGATAGGATGTTAATGAGATTTGAAACTAACTAAGATAACCGCTGGAGGAAGGTGATTTTATAATCTATTAAGAGATAGGTTTGTTATACATTATAGATTTATAGCTGAATTATAGCGATTTAAAATTACTGGATTTAGTAGATTTGATGAGTTGGATTAACTGGCATGTTTATTTAGAAAAAAAATTGATTGACATATATCTCAAGGATTGGAAACTTCTCTTTGACTTTTTGTGGAAGATTAAAATGATATGATGTTAATGAGATTTGAAACCAATTAAGATAACCGCTGGAGGAAGGTGATTTTATAATCTATTAAGAGATAGGTTTGATATATATTATAGATTTATAGCTGAACTATGACAAATCGGAAGTCAATATTCTTTCTTTTATATATATATATATATATATATATATATATATATATATATATCTTTTTGTATTGTACTAGTTATTGATTTGTGTTGTTTTCTTTTTGTATTGTTTTGGTTTTGAAAATTGGAATAAAAATTAATTGCAAAAAAAAAAAGAAGCATCAGGTGGGGATTCCAGTGCAGGCAAGGTTGGCATGGGCAAAGGGTTGCTTCCCAATGGCTCAGGTGGGGAACTCGCAGGCAGGGCTGGACCTGCCTCAATGGGGGTGCCAGCCAAAGAAGCCTGCGGGCTGGCAGAGTCCTCCTCTCCTCCAACATCCCCAGGGACCTCATCCTCGTCTGACTCCTCTCCCTGATCTAGCTCCCCTTGTCCCTGGGGGGCAACAGTGACAGAGAGTCACATGAAGCGATGGGGCGTGCGTGTAGTGACTGTGGGCCCAGGGCAGGCTGGTGCCTAAGGGCCCAGTCATGCCTGGCACCGCCCCTGGTTGCCGGTCAGTGTGAATATTGAGTTAGATGCGCCAGTTGTCTGATTCTATATTATGCAGCTTCCTACGTTCCTATTAGGAACAAAATAGAGTATTACTAGGATCAGAAAAAGGGACTATTCTTGGTAAATAGGTCATAGGAGATTATCAGTGCAATCCTATATATGTCTATTGAGAAGCAAGCCCCAAGGACTGCAGTTGCAGAAATAATATACTCTTATTTCTATAACTTTACACCAAGGATTTGACATGTAAAAGAGTGGAGTGCTGATTGTTGGGGAGTAAATGAAATACTCGGATATGATCACCATGTGAGTGTGGAGGTGAGGGAGGACAAAAATGAGGAAGGCAAGAATTGCTTGGAGTCTTGAAGGCCAGCAGAGTCAGTAAGTCTAGACTCCAGATGTGGATGTACAGCCTCAGAGAGTGCAGCACCATAAATGTATCAGCCAGATGTCACAAGGCCCAAGCTACAAATCTCTGTGAGTGGTGACAAGTCTCGGCTTTTGCTCTTTGCAGTATTTGACTCCTCCCAGCATTACTGGTCACTCGGTTGGCGGCAGCTAATGGAGGCTGCCAGGTTGGAGAGAAAGGCAGCTTAGAATTGCCATCCAGCTTGTAGCTGGGTGGAGACTGTTTGGTCTCCAGCAGGAGAAATAGTTACAGAATCAGAAATGTATATGGGGAATTGGAAGGGAAGGTAGGAAAATATTGTGGTTTTTTTAAAGTAATATATGAAAAGAAAATAAGGCCTGCAACTGTTAGCAGCATTTAAACATAAAAGTGTATTTTAATTTTATTTATTTTCACACATTTAAATCTGCCTTTCTGCCATCACAAAACCCAAAGTGGCATTCATGTAGTTCTCAGGGGCCACCCATGCAGGTAATTGCCAGATCTAGACCTGCTTTGCTTCAGCAAGGTGATGTCCTCATGTGCCTTCAGACCATTTCTGTTAATACGATATGTGATCGTGCTATTGAAAAATCATGTTGAAAATGACTCATCCTGTGTATGTAGACTCATCTTTGTAGCATTTTGCAAGGTCAGTAGCTACTGTGGAAAATTCCACTTGGCCCCTGGAGCACGGAGAGAATGCTACATAGGCAGAGGCTGGATCTGTGGCCTAGTGGCAGAGTATATGTCAGCCTTTCCCAACTAGTGGGCCACAAGATGATGTTGGACCACAATTCCCATCTTTCCTGACCATTGGCAATGCTAGCTGAGGCTGATGGGAGTTGTGGTCCAACAACATCTGGTGGCCCACTAGTTGGGAAAGGCTGGTATATATTTTGCATGCAAAAGGTTCCAGGTAACAAGGATGGTGAGGGGTTGGAAACCAAGTCCTCTGAGGTAAGGTTGAAAGCATAAGCTATGTTTACTTTGGAGAAGAAAGATTAAAGGGAGACATAACAGCAATCATGGTATATCTGAAGGGCTGCTATGCAGAAGATGGAGCATCTCCAGTGGGGGTCCTTTGAAAGGAGTCCTTGAAAGTTCGGACTAAAACCCAGAGCAGATTCACTACCCCACTGACATCGGAGCCACCAGCCTCCGCTGAGCAACTCACTCTCTTTTACTTCAGAGGATAGGACTAGAACCAATGGACAGAGAAACAGGTTTTGGCTAAACATTAGGAGAAATTTCCCAACAGCTTTTCAACAGTGGAAAAGTCTTCCTTGGTAGTTATGGGTATTGAGCAGAGGCTGGGCAGCTATTTGTTTGGGATGCTGTAGTTGTACTCTGTGTTGTAGACCCTTCATTGAGCAGGGGGCTAGACTAGTTGTTCTCACTCACTTTTCCTCTCCCCCTTTTCATAACCCTCTTTCTGTCCTGCTAGATCTTCCATCCCCTGTGCTTGCAAAAATTAGCTGATGACAGCATGGTACCATTACATTATTTCTTTAGCTGCTACCTACATGATGTGATAAAGGTAAAGGTGTAAAGGTGTCCCCGCACTTATAGTGCGAGTCGTTTCCGACTCTTAGGGTGACGTCTTGCGACGTTTACTAGGTAGACCATATATATGGGGTGGGATTGCCAGTTCCTTCCCCGGCCTTTCTTTACCCCCCAGCATATGCCGGGTACTCATTTTTCCGACGACAGATGGATGGAAGGCTGAGTGGACTTCGACCCCTTTTACCAGAGATTCGACTTCCTCCTTCCATTGGAATCAAACTCTGGCTGTGAGCAGAGCTTCGGCTGCGTTACCTCCGCTTACCACTCTGCGCCACGGAGGTGTGATACTTGCATAAAAAGGCCTTTTAGGGTAAAAGAGGAAGTTTTCCTGAGATAGGAAATAAAGCTATTATCTTTAGCCTATTTGTTTAATACATCTAGCCATCCAGGTTGAATATCAAGGTCTCTTGACCTTTTCCCTACAAACTTAGTTCTTCCTCTCTGGTTCCTTCCACATTCTGCCAACTCTGCATGGCCTTTCTTAATTTAGATCAAATTTGGACTTGTCAGCGTCAGATCCTCACATGATCTGCACATTCTCCCCATCTCTACCTTTTTGTTAGTGGAAACTGTAAACGTAAAGCTTCACACAGATTCGGATCAAAAACTTTGCTCATGTCAGGCCAGCTTGACCAGGCCTTCACATTTGGGAAATTATTTCATTTCAAAAACTACGAAACTAAGTAGACCGTTCTGCTCTTAAAGCCAAATGCATTTCCATCATGCCAGAGAACAATTAATGCATAGCCTCTCAGTGTCCTAGAGTCAGCAAAGATATTTCTCCCAACATTATCCTTGGGGTCTTTTAGACAGACTCATCCAACTGTTGAGTTGGCATCTTGGAATTTGTCCCAGGCCAGAGATGCCACCGGCAATTTTATTAAATGTCAGTGACCATTACTAGTTGGCTTTTGAAAAGCTGTTGAAGAATCAACTCATAAAACCTTGCTTTGCAGAGCATACAAATACCACCGATAGAAGGCCTACAGCGTGGAATGTGAGATTCTTTTATTAAAATAGCAATCAACAAATCTATTTTCCTTTCCTTTGTACTTTGAAAAGTGTTGTGCATAATCAGTGTAACTATTGTGTGGAAGAAGGAAGGAAGGAAGGAAGGAAGGAAGGAAGGTGCTTGCAGTGAACATTTACAAACCCTTCTGTCATCTACATGTACAGAGCTTTGGTCTATGATAGCAAAAACAGTCGATCAGATTTAAGGTTTTCCTTGAACTAGGTGATCTTCAATCGCATATAATAAGCAAGCAGCCACGCTTTACTGTGCTAGTCAGAAAGAGAGGGCAACTAGAATGATCTACAGCAGTGGTTCCCAAACATTTCCGCCTGAAGAACACTTGAAAATTGCTGAGGGTCTTGGCGGACCACTTCATGATTTTCTTCCTGTTGCAGCAATGGTAAAGTGCTATGCTAGTTGCTGTATGATTTTTAATTGCTAGACTGGGTTCTCTACCAGCCCTACCTGGAGATGCTGTGGATTGAACTTGGGACCTTCTGCGTGCAAAGTGGATGCTCTACCATTGAGCTATAGCCCTTCCCCTAAATAAACAGAGATTCTGCTAAAAAAATAAAAGAAGCAATAAAAAGTCAATTAAAAATAATTGTGACTATTTAATGCGATTGATGTGCCATCTTCTGTCTTCAACCACAAATTGTACATGTGTTCCGTGGACCACAGTTTGGGAACCCTGATCTACATAATTTTATGACAGAAGTGATTTCAGAATTCAAGGATGGTTTTGGACACTTTATAGTATTGCACTTCAGATAACAAAACCCCTTGCATTGAATGGCTCAACTGATGTGACGGCATAGAAAGTTCTAGTTGCAGAATGCTTGTAAACATCCCATCTACTTAGAAAACAAAGGTGATGCGTCTTTGAAGTCCAGCTTCTCAGGAGGCTGGGAAAGTTTGTGTTTACTTATAGTATATGTAGACCACTTTTCAGACCAGGCCTCTAAGCCTGGAGAAGAATAAATGAAGATGGAGAAGAATTTTGTTCAGTCCACACTTTTAAGTGAACCAGCCTAATTTGCACCTGCTGGACTAATACACAGGTCAGAAAATAATTATTCTTCAGCTCTCATAGTTCTTGGGATTTCATTAAAAAAGTTCTCCATTAAAAATTTACCAAAGTATGTTAACAATGTAGGATAAAATACATTTAGAAATGCATGCATGGATATAAAACATGAATATGCATTTTATGATAAAAAATACATATAAAAATACATTTTCTGGATTTCATAGATTAATGCAGAAATAGGATGGGATAGGCTTGTGAATGAACACATGAGAAATTGACACAGACTGGAAATAGGCTTATCTGTCCATCCCTGTGCACCAGATTCAGCCAAGGTCCGTGCCAGATTGGGCCTACTCAGAGAGACTTAGGCATTGGACAAATCAGGTTCAGACAGCCACAGTTCACTATAGGTCAGATGAAACAGAGCAATCCATGGCTGTTAGGAGGCAGGGATTCAGGCAAGAAGGAGAGCCAGGCGAAAAGGGCAAGATCTACCTCAGATCGCCAGTTGGTGGTTGCATCTTCTGGAAGAGTCTTCCTGCCTGCCTGATGCTCTCTTTCCTGCCTTATACCTCCCCACTCCAATGGATCCTTCTGCAATTCTGCACAGTGTGGGTGATGCTCCACAAGTGGCTTTCCTAGAAGAAAGTTCCTTGCTGAGCATCACCAGCGTAGATTCAGCCCCTCCATTCTATAACTGTTCAATGGAAGGATCATTTCTTCAGAGTGCTGTGATGCCTCCCTCCCCGAAGACCAATGCCTCTGTTTGGGGGGGAAGAACTGACCACATCTTGGTCAGGGGGGGAAGGAGATGCAAGGTCTCCTTCCCCCACCCCTCTCCCAGCTACATGTTTAATTAGGATTTTAAAACCCTAATTAAACATTAGCCCTGCCCCCAAACTTATTCAGGACTGGATCTGGAGTGAGTTGGTGGCCCCCAAGTCAACCTAGTGAAGGTTGGTCTGATGCTCCCTGGATCAAAGTCACTGAGTGGATGGGGTGTGTGTGTGCACAGCCCTAATAAAAAATAGTAGCTGTAAAGGCATCTATCTATTCAAAAGTGCACAGTAGAAAAAGAAAGCCAAATAAAATTGAACAAAAATGTCAATAACAGGAAAGGAACACCAGAAATCCACTCATTCTTAGTCTTGTGCAGTCCACAGTGCCATCAGGTGAGGGTTATCTGCCTAGAGCAGCCTTTCCCAACCAGTGCGCCTCCAGATGTTGTTGGACCACAACTCCCATCTTTCCTGACCATTGGCAATGCTGGCTGAGGCTGATGGGAGTTGTGGTCCAACAACATCTGGAGGCACACTGGTTGGGAAAGGCTGGCCTAAAGGGAGGGCATGGGGAGAATAATCATCCTTTTTGAGACTGATATGTTAATGAAGACATGCCCTTAAATGTTTGCTTTCTGTCACCTACCTTCATTTCCCTTCTCAGTCTTCCTTGCAATAATGACTGCTCCAGTTTTTTTCATGCTACTCTATTCAGTCAAGTTGTCAAATCTCCTCATCTCAGGGCAAGTGGATTTAGATTTCTTACCCACCCTTCACTGTAAGGCCCCAAGGCAAGTGACAACCATGTAAACATACAACATTAAAACCAGTTAAAACCATTTACAATGAAAAGAGTAGGATGGGTCCTAACACATACCTATATCTCTCTATATCAGGTGTCAAAGGACAGGACAAAGAGATATGTCTTCAGCACATGAGAAAAGCTATGTAAGGAAGGTGCCAATTGCACCTTCTGTGGGGAGGGAATTCCAGAGCTTAGGAAGAGGATTCCTCAGTGATGCTATGGTGACAGCTGAGGAAAGAAAGGAGTCCCTTCAGCTACAACACATAGGAGCTGGATTGTGGGGAGCTCACTAATCTGTTCTGCCTTCTTTTTCACCTCCTACTCTTCCTCTTCAGGACAAGATAGTTATCAGTTTGGCTAGGATTAAACCTTGCACAGGCCCTAGGGACAGGAATAGCTTTGTTAGAAAGTCTGGAGTTTGGGAAGAGGCCTTGGAATTTAGGAAGACTACAATGAAGAGTTTCCAGAGACAGAGAGGGGAACAGAACAAGCAATGGATGAAAAAACAGGAACTTGTAAAGGAGAAGAAAGCTTGAAGAGCAGATGAGAAAGGGAACTAAGGGAATTTCATATACTGACTTGTACAAAACAGGATGTTCTTTGGCTATTGTAGCTTTGTCACTTTGTGCCTCCCTCCCCAAGATTTATCATTAGCACAAGAGAAACACAGGCTGGCCCACCCCCACACCAGACCCCAGTTCTCAAAATGTCCGATCAAAGAAGGCCCAATAGAAGTGGTGCGCTATATAACCCTGCCAACAGAGCAAATTGTCCCAGATGATTCAATGGGAAAGCCTACTTATATGTTACAAGAAAACACATCACAGTAATAAAGGCGTGTAACTAATACAATTCTAGGATGCTCTCTTTTCCCCCAAAATAAACAAAATATAAACAACAAAATAAACACAAATATGCTATGTAGATCATAATCATAGTGCTTATAAAGATTACATTTTGATTATCCACCATAAATTATTAACACAGTTTTAATTCATACATTAATACTGTTCTCTTTCTTTTTCTTTCCTGCAGGATTGTTGAATATAATTCCTATCCTTTCATTTGTTGGACCATTTAATAATAGTACCATAACCAAGGTATGCCATTGGCAGGGGAATCCTTGTATCTTGTAAATGTATATAATTGATAAAATCATACCATACTGAAAGGAAATTGGTCCCTTTACTCTGTCCTCTTGCTCTCTTTAAATTATCTGTTAGTTTTTCAAGTAGAGCTATATCCCAAACTGTTTTATACCAAGAATCTATATTTGTTCCTTTAAGGTCTTTTATCGTGCAATAATAATCCTTGCTGCTACCAACAAAAAACTTACCAACTTCTTATTTTTAATATCAAGATCTTCATTCAGAAATAAATTCAGTATTGCTATTTGTGGTGTCAATTCCAAGTTGTCTTTCCCACCACAATTTTAATTCTAGGATGTTCTGCATTCGTTATAACAAACCTACAAAGAACATCAACACACAACATAAGAGCACCACATCAAATGTTGGTCTGAGCATGAAAGGTGGCAAATGAACTCTCTTCCCTATGGGGAAATGTCGCTGATAATACTTAGGGGGTTAGTACTAATCCACAGTTATTTTTTCTGAAGTTAATACAAACGCATCCCAGAGGACATATGTGCAATTGCTAGGGGGGTTGTTAAATACTGTAATACAATTCATCTAACTGGGATCTGACCAATAATAATGAACTGCCTGGATTTGCTTGGCATCTTGAAAAGTCAGTTGCTGCATCGCACTTTCATGGCAAGATCATGTCCTTAGCTGATAATGTTGTTGATGAATCATTGATGCTGAAGAAAATTGGACAATCTACCTAGTGCAATCTGATGCAACACCATTTCCAGTGTAATAACACTTAATGGACTTTCAGGACAATTGGTTTTTTAATCAAAACAATTGATATTTGCAGAATTGGACCCCACTCAGCAGCTTTTCAGAAAATAAGTTCTTGCCATCAGAGAATAATTTCTTGCCATCAAAGAGCTACTTTCAATCACTGCTAGTCACATCATACCTTGCATTTCTTCCACTCTGACAGCTGACTATAATAATTTTCTCGCTAGCGAAGGACCAAACTACTCTTTACATGACAGAATTCTCATAAAGAGTACTTAACCCTTATGTCTCCTGATGTTTTTAGATGGGGAAGACATTTATTCAATTTGCATTTTAACGTGAATCTACTGTAATTACTTTGCACTTCCTGAACCAAGAAGGGAAACAAAACCCAGTTATCTTTCGACATCCGCACTTCTCCAAATTTTGTGATGCAGTTTTTCAACCAAAAAGTGTGCACAAAAATATACATATTTGTGAAAATAACATACAAAACTGCATTATCTTGCAGGAAATTGCTAGCAAATGTGGATAGATGCGCTCAGTGTGCATAGGAATTTTCATGGGAATTTTTAAAGATAAATTGGCAAGTTTTTGCAGAAATAGAGTGAGCTAACCTTAAGGTTGGAAAAATGAAAAATGGAGGGAAGCCAAAACTGATAGATTCTTTCATCCCTATTTCTATCCTCAGTGTGTGTGTGTGAAGGAATAGCATATATTTTTCTTCCAAGAGGAAAAACAACTTGGATACAGGCACAAGCATTGCTAGGCTTGGACCCAGGGGGCTCAGGACCTGAACTTTTTTCTCAGTGGCCTGAGTGTCAGCTAGCAACCAGCCCCTCTGAGATGTTCAGATGCTGAGCACAGCTATTAAGCTTTTTGTTGGGGTTTTGTTTTTTTTGGTGGTGTGTTTCCCCACAGAGAAGGGAGCAGAGCACCTGACCAGTCAAGCAGTGGCCTGGCAACCAAGAGGTCTTCTGTATCTTTAAAAGTTGTGCAGGGGGAAAGGAGAATTCCACCTTGTGGTTTTTCCCATTACAGTGTTGCAAGAACACCTGCACTTGGCAGACTTTCTCTTCTCCTAAAGATACAGGATCAGTCTCAGGCCCTGAGCCTGGCAACCCTATGCACACCCTACAGGCCAGACATTAACACCTAGAAGGATTAGCAATGATTTCAGTTGAAATGAAATTGGGAGTAGGCCGGGCCTGGCAACCAAGAGGTCTTCTGTATCTTTAAAAGTTGTGCAGGGGGAAGGGAGAATTCCACCTTGTGGTTTTTCCCATTATAGTGTTGCAAGAACACCTGCACTTGGCTGACTTTCTCTTCTCCTAAAGATACAGGATCAGTCTCAGGCCAGGAACCTGGCAACCCTAGTGGCAGTGGCAGGCTTTATCTTTGACAGATAGCAGCAGAAGCATAGCATCGCCATCAGGATAGGAATGAGAGGACTGCTAGAGTGAAGTGCAGCAGCTGTCAGTGCGGAAGCTGCACCATGCAGGTAGAAGTGGAGGAAGAGTTGGATTCATGGGCATTGGCAAGGGGGGGTGTTAAGTGCCTCTCCCTTGAATTAAGCCATTACAAAAACAACATAAATAGGCAAGCCGGGGCCACTTCCTCTGCTGCCCAGCAGGCACTCTCAGTAGCAGTTCTTGTGGTGGGGTAGAGCCATGCAGCCAGTCTCCTGACACATGAGACATCGAGGCTGGAGCAGAAGAGGGCAGGGTGGCAATGTCCCTGGGGTCATGTGGGTGCCACCCCACCTTGCTCCATCCCCATCCAGGTAAGCAGCATTGATACCAGTGTCAGGAGGGCAGCTCCATCCTACCACATGCACTGCTTACTGGGCTCCCTCCATTTCCCAGCAGCACTACAGAGGGGCATGTTTTCAGCCTCCGCCTCAGTGAAAGCTCCTTCCACAGCATTGGTGGCACCCCCTAGCTCTGGAAGATCTTGAGGCAAAATTTCTCAGGCATGAAACTTAAGAACAATTTCACTGTGCACATGGAGCCTGCTGTTAAAGACACAGGAGAGAAGCCAGGGAAGGGAAATGAGACAGCATTCCTTGGATATCACCCCATCTCTTCCCTCTCCCTTTAACCTAGAACAAATATATTGATTTTATTTTATCACAAGTTTATCCCTTTTCCTCCCCCTTTCCTCCAAGGGATGTGGGGCATACGTGACTTTTTCAAACATGGAAAGTCCAGGCCAAATTAATTGCTCAGTGCAAAAGTACTGTTCTATAAATTACATTTTCATTTTTTTAAAAGTCCTGTCATTCTTAGTAATTGATCACAGTTTAATATAAAATAAGGAGTTAAAGTAGTCATTGTCTAAGTACACTACCAACAGCAGGGCAATCCTGTGCAAGTGCAAATTGGCATCTAAAGTTGAAATACTCTTGATTTACATTCTGAGCAAGAGGAAGAATTTGAGGGCAAGGGAGCTGTCCTCAGAATACATCTGGGCATTACAAGCTGGGGAATTCTGTACTCCAGGCCTGTTAATTCTGAATTTTGGCAGCATATCTGTTTTCTTTTAGGCTTCTCCCTGATCTAGCAATGTTAACCATATTCTGGCTTCCTGATACCACCTTTTGCTCAAAAGCTTGTGTTATACATTTGTTAAAGTGTTGGTCTATTCTTGTTGTTGTTGTTGTTAGAATTGATATCCCACCCTTCATCCCAAAAGACCCCTGGGCAGCAAACATAAACAAAACAATTTAACAACAACAACAAAAAGAAAAAAATACTAAAACCAGTTAAAAACATTCCAGAACACAGTTACAGTTAAAAACTTTTTAAAACACAGTTACAAATATTCTAAAACACACTTAAGAATTTTTTTTCATCAGTGATCTTTGGGTTGCCAAGAACAGTCCCCTTCAGCCATCAAATCCCTGGGTAAATAGGAAAGTTTTCAATTTCCTCCTGAAAGTCAATAGTGATGGAGACAGACACACCTCATTGGGAAGAGCATTCCACAAATGGGGAGTCACCAGAGAAAAAGACCCTGTTACAGCTGAGTGCCAACTGGGTAGCACTTGGTGGCAGCGATCAGGGAGACCTGGGTTCAAAGTCCCCACTCAGCCCTGAAGCTCATTGGGTGACCCTGGGCCACTCACTCTCTCTTGGCCTAATCTACCTCACAGAGTTGTTGTGAGGATAAAATAAGGGAAGAAGAATCATGTACATGGCTTTGAGCTCTTGGGAGGGAAAGTGGGATAGGCAAATAAACAAATCATAGTTAAAAACAGCACAAAAAACAAGTGCAAGTGAATTTAAAAACAATACAGTAACACAAAGTAGACACCTATGACAGAGACCTATTCATCCAGCCCCTATGCTACACCATCTCCAAGTAAAAGGAACTAGAGTCCCCAAATGCTGTGAGTTTGACAGCATCATTTTAATTCTCCAAGCTCTGTACCAGAAGGAGCTGAATTTTAGTTGTGAATTTTGGAAAACCAAAGTACAGTTAATGCTACTGCTTGGGATGCTCTTTCATAAGGCTAATCATTGTTTTAACCTGAAGTTAAGTTGGCTTGTAGCAATATCATTTCTTGCTTTGTAGCGGCTTGTATTTATTAGAGTTTTGCATCAGCCTGCAAAAGTATTTACTTATAATTCAGTTTGACAGTGATAGGAAATACGAAGGTGGGGGAAGGCTAAACAGAGTTTAAGTCGATAGCATCACCAGACTAGAACAGCAAGTGAGTGTGATTTTTTTTATGAAAACATTTTTTTTTTGAGGCACAGAATCCACAAGCTTCCACTCTCTTCAAGAGAAGGAACATATTGCATCTCATTTCTGTATTTCCTGGAGATAAAAATCTACAGAAAATCCATCACTGACTGAAAACAGGTTGCATTTATTATCGTCATATTATCCTAACTTTGCTGCTCCAGTCTTCATGGATTTGTTGTATGCACAGTCAGGGACATTTTCTATGAAAGACAATGCCAACTCTGTCATTGTTGCCTTGCAAACCCAATTAGGGGGATATTGTACCTTTATATACTGAGACTGTTTCCCTTGGGTTATTGTCTCGATTATCAATAATTGCTACAAGCCGGCTTCAACATCCAGCATATATGTGAGACTCTCAATGAATAGCAGGTTTTATTTAGAAGCAAGAGGAAGCTAGCATTATATTTTGAAAGAGAGTGCAAACACTACAGTATGGGTTTTCAAATATGCAGTGCTATCTTCTGCTGTAATTAAACTTCCCAATACCTTAAAGATATTCACTTGCAAATTTAGCATCTTTAGTGAGGCCAGCATCGGGAAGCATCAACAGCAGTGAGTGCATAAGGCTCATACTTTAACCATGTTGCTTTAGAATAATACTGGAAAAGGAAGTATGAATGGTTGGTGGCTGTTAGAGTACAACTTAAGGCATTTGCAGATATTCCTAATTTCAGTGACTTTGTTCCCCATAGCCTAGACACATGGGATGCCAAAACCCTCTATTACAGGGCATGCCACTGTCAGGAATGTACAATGATCAGGGCAGTTAGCAGGGACACTTTTTTTGTTTAGATCACAGAGCACTTTGGGCTCCTACTCTATAGGGACGGTGTTGACCTTTTTGAAGCCTCTGCAGAAAAGAGCCTCTACTAGAATTTGAAGAAAAATGAGGAAGTTTCTTCACTCTGCCAGTGAAAAGAATATATGCATGAAAAGAGCATGGTAAGGAGAAAGTTGTTCTGGGTTCCCCTTCTGGCACCATTTAACAGGGCCTCCTAGGCTTGGAACCAGCAGCTTTGCCAAGCTTTTGCTAATGTCCAAGTGGTCGTTGTCCAATTTCTCCTCCGTCTGGTCTTGGGAGTCAGTACCTGTCCTCCAACCCTCTCCAGACACCCACCTTCCAACCCTGTTGCAGGGCACTTCTTGCCTTCCTTACCTTTATATTTATCTCTCTCCCCACTACTGCCACACACACCCCATCCCCTGAAAGAGAAATGATATTTTATTCATGGAGTGTTGGAAACACCATCTTCCTTTCTGGCTCTCTCTACCAGTTCTTGGTCCAAGGGCTGCCAACTGTCCCAAATTTAGATTTGGCTGCAAGGCAGTACAGCTGCTAAGGGGGAGGCCAGTCCCTGAGAATGGCAGCAGATCTGAGCAGTTTGAGACACATTCAGTTTGTCCCAACTGACCCAAAACATTCACAGAGACCAGGTCAAACTATGCAATCTCCAAAGCTGGCAGAGGAGGCCCATTAGGGCAGATGGAGCACTGCCCCACCAACCTCTCTTTGCCCTCAGCCAATGGCCTGCTTTCTTACTTACAAGTACAAGGAGTGGCCCTGACCATCAGCTTCCTTCTCCTCAGGCACAGTTGTTGCCCTTGTAGAACTTGACAGGGAGGAGGAGGATGGGGACAAAGCTAAGATAAGTTTATTTATTATTAGATTGGCTCTGGCTCCAACTGCTGTGGGCCTCCCTGCCTTCTGCCCTACCAATCCTAATGGGCATCAGCCACCACTGAAAGCTGGCTTTCTGAGCTGAGAACAGGGTTACATTGTGAAGAAAGGTATTTTGCTTTCTAGAGCAGGGTTCGCCAGCCCTACCATTAAGAATGCTGAAGTGGCTTGTTTCAGGCAGCAGATTTTAGGGCACCACTAAAGGGTAGCAAATTATTAGTTATTTAGTTAATTCCTATATTTCCATCACCACTGAAGTGCCATTTTAAACCATCTCTGTTCTCCAAATAGTTTTCCGAGTTGCAACAGGAAACACAACAGACTACTTTCCAGACAAAGCCCAGGGAATTATTTGTGGTCCTCCAAAATGGGAACACAGGTGCATCCTTGTCATCCTCTAGCTTGGAGGAGGAGCGAAGAAGATAGATCGGGATCTACTGGTAGATCTCTGGGTAATTTGAAGAAGATTGCCTAGGATTTCTGATTCCCAATTTTTTAACAATGTCTACAACAAAATTACTCCCCCCCCCAAAAAAAAGAAAAATGCTGAAATGAAGAAAATGGATGAGGATAACCAGGAGTGGATTTTTGTGTGGAAGGATGGTGAACTTGCTTCAGGTCTGGTACTCAAAGTCCTGGGTCCAGAATGATAAGTGTATGTCTTTTATATGATCCAGTTGGTGGATTTTGGGTTCCATTACAAAATAAAGCCCTGCCAGAGATCTGCAGTTCTCTCCCAGCCCGTAAACTAAACTGTCACCTACTAAAAGAGTGCTCATACATTCAACTTCTCATCAGCAGGCTTTGTCAGCAAGTCATTTAGAGACAACTAATGCTTAATACTCAACTATACACCTGAGTAATTAAGTACAGATTAACTTTTATGGCACTACACCTGGGCATCTATTCAGTGTTCAGTTCAACTCACATAAGGACACAGTTGTGGAATCACAGAGTTGGCTCCAATAGTGCGGTGGAGACCATGATTTTCTGGGTCACAGTCCTCACACTGTAAGGTTAGCAACATGAGCTCCTCAGACTGGGGAGGTGGTAGCAAGATGGTCTCCTGATGTGGTGGGGCTTCCAGAAAGGTGAGATCATCCAGGGCTTCCTTTCCTTCTCCAACTCTTCCTCTGAGTCCGTGCTGTTATCCCCCAAATCAGAGAAATCTGACCCCAGGATTATAGGTTTATTCAACTAAATCCTACTCAGAGTAGACCCATGGAAATTAATGAACCTAAGTTAGTCATGTCCATTAACTTCAATGGGTCTACTCTGAATAGAACTAGTATTGAATACCACCCAGTGACAATTAATGTTCCACTGCACAGATCCTCACACACATAGCAGTGAGATGCATAGGACATTCACCTGTTGAAGAAATGGCAATGGGTTGGGAAGTGCTCAAAAGGTAAATGATGTTTAGAAGACCCCCAATGTCTAAAAATGCAGAAATGCTGTACTAGATGCAAAATTCATTTACCTTGCCATCCCTAATCAGATGTTTTCTATATACATACTAGGCCAGGGGACTGAACCTGAGGAACTCGAGTGCTCTAGAATGCACACTTAACCACATTTTAAAAGGTACAAACAGGGACATGTACCAAAGCATAGGGGTGTCTGACACCCTAGATTAGGAATGCCACTTTCGAGCCAAGACAGGGAGCATGCCCCTTTAAGACCTCTGAACTGTTTGAGGTGTGAGTTTTGAAAACTTTTCAAACTTACATCTTGAAAAATAAAAAATGTTTCATTTTTCAAAATTGTACATTTTAAAACCTTAACAATGTTATAACAGTATTCATTTTTATTACAGATTTGAGACAATCAGAGAAATGGAGGACAGCTATAGCTTTTCCTATAGGAGCAGAAGTCCTGTCGGCAACTGTCTCCTGCATGAGTGCCGGGCCCCAGCTCAGTGCCTCAACCTTTCATTCCCCTGGCAGCCACCTCTCTCTACCCACAAAGCTCTGCAGCCTTTGCATACTGGCCGGGCCATCTCTGTCAAATTACATCAGTGCCAGGCAAGCCAACTTTTGTCCTGCCCACTTCTGGGGGTGGGGAAGCTTTTCCTCTAGTTGTCTAGCAACTAAAATACCCTTTCTCCTATTCACTATTCCTCTCATCTCTTCAAGCTGATGTTGTGCATGGATGCCAGTCATCAAGGCTGGCAAGGATCTGAGCCCTGAACTGGCAAAATGAGGCAGCTGGGATGTTTGCATAAGGCTTTGGGTGCTAGAACATCATCATCATCTTTATTGTTTGAGGTTATTGACCAGCCATACAGGTACAAATATTTAAATGCAAAAAGGCAGAAGAATTACATATAGTGCTTTGGGCACTAAGCAAATGAACACCTTTTTCTGTTGTTAGTGTCCACACATCATATTTTGAATCCTCTCACCACGTTTTAAGAAGGGCGGGGAAAAACAAGCTGAAGGACAAGTAGCAACAGCTTCCACTGCAGCTGCACAGATGTAGCCTGGCTACCTATAAATACTTCTGTAAGTATAGGGACGGTGGAACATTGGGACATGTTTCTTGGGGAAGTTGTGAAACTCCCCCTTTTTGGAGACTTATGAGAGCTCTGATGATGCTGGGGCATCGCTTAAGCCATCGTTCCCCAACCTGTTGCGCTCCAGATGTTTTAAACTACAACTCCCATCAACCCTAACTGAGCATGGAGGAGAACAGGTTGGGGAAAGCTGGCTTAAGTGCTAAAATTGTAATGTGTGTCTTAATAGGTGCTGAAACAGGCAAGTCCCTTTTAACTGGAAGAGACTGCTCCCAGATGAAGTGTAGCAAGTTATCAAAACTGAGCTGAAGCTCTTCTTAGGCCTGTCTGCAGTTGTCTACTGACGATATGAGACTGCTTGTGTGAATCTCCAGCTGAGCTCCACAAGGAGCTATCCAGGGTGCTGCCTGGAACTTTATTTATATATCTTGCTTCATAAGCTAGAGAACAGGCCATTGTGAACTGGCAATAGGGTAGAGTGTTAAATTGATAGATGAGTGGAGGCTGTGGGGATATTTATTTATTTATTTATTAAATTTATTAGTTGCCCATCTGGCTGGTTGTCCAGCCACTCTGGGCGATGCACAGCATAAAAACATATAGTTCACATTAGAGCCTTAAAATTCCTACAATAATACTAAAATCTAACCCACCCCAAAGGCCTGCCTGAAGAGCCAGGTTTTCAGAGTCTGGCAGAAGCTCATCATGGAGGGGGCATGGCGGATGTCATTTGGGAGGGAATTCCGTAGACTGGGTGCCACAATTGAAAAACCCCTCTCCTTAGTTCCTACCAGTCTAGCTGTTTTAATTGGTGGGATGGAGAGAAGGTCTTTTGAGGCTGATCTTGCTGGGCAGCAACATTGTTGATGCTGGAGGCGCTCTTTCAGATAGACTGGGCCAAAACCATACAGGGTTTTAAAGGTCAAAACCAACACCTTGAATTGGGCTTGGAAAGCAACTGGTAACCAGTGCAACTCCTTCAGCACTGGAGTAATGTGGTCTCGCCAGCGGCTACCCTTAATCAGGTGAGCCGCTGCATTCTGTACCAGTTGCAGCTTCCGGACCGTTTTCAAGGGTAACCCCACATAGAACGCATTACAGTAATCTAGGCGAGAGGAGACCAGGGCATGTACCACCAATGGGAGCAGATGGCTTGGAAGGTAGGGGTGCAGACTTCGTATCAAATGGAGTTGATACAATGCTGCCCGGCTCATAGCCGAGACCTGAGCCTCCATGGACAGCTGGGAGTCAAGAATGACCCCCAGGCTGCGGACTTGGTCTTTCAGGGGCAGTTGTACCCCATTAAGCACCAAGTTAACATCCCCCAGCCTTCTCTTGTCTCTCATGAAGAGTACCTCAGTTTTCTCAGGGTTCAGCTTCAGCTTATTCCTTCCCATCCAGCCACTCACTGACTCCAGGCACTTGGATAGGGTTTCCACAGCCAATCCCGGTGAAGATTTGAATGAGAGATAGAGCTGCGTGTCATCCGCATACTGATGACATTGCAGTCCACATCTCCTGATGATAGCTCCCAGTGGCTTTATATAGATGTTAAACAGCATCGGGGAGAGGATGGAACCCTGTGGTACTCCACAAGTGAGAGGCCATGGGTCTGAGACCTCATCCCCCAGTGCCACCCTCTGGTACCTATCAGAGAGGAAGGAACGGAACCACTGCATTACAGTGCCCCCTATGCCCAGCTTCTCCAGGCGGTCCAGGAGGATACCGTGGTCAACGGTATCAAAAGCCACTGAGAGATCCAGGAGGACAAGGAAGGTGCATTCGCCCCTATCCAACGCCCTCCTCATATCATCCACCAAGGCGACCAAGGCCGTTTCAGTCCCATGTCCAGTCCTGAAGCTGGATTGAAATGGATCAAGGTAATCTGCTTCCTCCAAGTGGATAAATGTGCTTGCTCTGCCTCTCTATTGTAATTCTGCTCACTGCACCCCCCAGGTTCTAAATCCCTTCACACTCCGAGTACCGGAGGTTCCCCAATTCACAATGTTGTCCCCTGCAACTTGTATGGAAGGTGAAGCTAACATGCTCACACCCGTGGCCCCTTTGTGTTTTACTTAACACACATCCCTGACCAGCTGTTGTTTATCAGGATCTAAAGCATGCACTGAAGGCACATCTTGCTGAAGGTCTGGATCTGGCCATTGCCTGGATGGTAGGCTGTTTAGGAATTCTGCATACAGTATGTCACTTTTAGCTCCATGAAAGAAAGGTGGGATATAAAGATGATCATAAAACCTGTGTGGCTCAAGCAGTGGTTCTTAATGAGAATTTGCATTATCAATGGATTATTATTTATATATCACCTTTATGGAAGCATCATGGAATTTAGAGATGGGGATCCCAGGCAGTCTCTCATCCAGACACTGACCAAACCCAAATACATTTTGCATCAGCAAGGTGGTTGCATCATGGGCTGTCAGCCCATGTACTGTGATATTACAAACACACATGTATCTCTGTGTTCATCTGTAGCACATTGTAGGCTGTGAGAAACCTGTTGTTAGGGCTGGGCCTTTAATTAACCCTATCACAAAAAGCATCAGGAACAACCAGTTGTAGAAGTCCATGATATACGTATGTTTCTAACTATGCTGTGAATATTCTTCTGGCATGAAGTGTCAAGTCATTATGTGTTCTTTTGAGCTCAAAGATGTTTAACTGTTAAACAACATCCTATGAAAGTCTTAGGGCTGACAATAAGCTTGTTCGTGTCAAAGTGTTTCAAAGGATTTACTGTCCATTATTGAAAAGCCTTTGTAGAAAGGTTCAAGTATTTCACTTATTGTCAGATTATTACTACAAAGAGGTCACTAGTAAGCTCCCATAATTTAGAGTGATTCTGGAGTGAAACAGGCCTGAGGGTTTGATGGATCATCTTGACTGGAAGCTTTGAAGTAAAATACCATCTGCTACTTTAATTATTCCCATACGCTACCTGATGTTTCATGACCTCTTCTCCTTTTTTTTACAAGGTATCAGGCCTATGGCCTTTGCTAGATATGGGTAACAAATAAAATTTACAAGGAAGGCAATGTAAAACAGAACATGAACATGAGCAAAAGTTTTATTTGTAAAACACCAGTTAAAAGTGAGTGCTCTGTCCTGGCCATGTTACCATAGCCAGAGTATGAAATGGACACTGCTTGGGATGACTCTGTTTTCAATCAGGGTCTAGGAATGGTCACAAGCTACTTCCATTTTTCTAGTTAAATATTAGCTGAGTTCATGAGAAATGGGACAGTGTGTGCTAGCCCTGGCCCAAAGTCCCCATCCATGCCAGCTTCACCTCCCCTAAACTTCATGGGTTGAATGAAAAGGTCTGAAGGGGGAACCTTCAAGTGTTCAACTGAACATGGTCAGAGCCTTCCATGCAAGCAGGAATTCCAGTCGCACAGGATCCCCACCCCCAGACGTTTCACTCCATGGGCCAAGGTCTGAGGCTGTAGCTGGCAAGGATAGGGATGTTTGGGAAGGGGCTAGTGTGTGTGGCCCGACTTCTCTCTCCATAAATTCTGGGAACACACAGAGTATGCAGAGCTATTGTCTTTTACCAAAAATAAGTTATGTTAAAGTGGACTTTAAAGAATCTCATCACCATTTCCCAGAATAGAAATGTGATTATATATTTTGATTAAAACTTTAGTCCTCCTGAGGATTTCTACATCTGAAAGCGTAGAGAGACATGATTATACTTTATTTATTTATATTCCACTTAATGCCAAGATAGTACATTAAGTAAAGATACCACAGCTTCATCTTATGGGCTCCCTCACAAACAATATGATCTTCCCACTTCTGAAATCCTGGCTTCTTGTCCATCCACCAAAGGCATGTCCAGGCATTTGGCTGAACACACAAATGCTGTATCTGAGCAAATGGACGAGAGGCAAGGTTAGGCACACAAGCCATACCCCAATATCATCACACACGTCAGCTTGCTCATTCAGTCCCCAGCCTTCCCCATGTTGATTAAGGTAGGTCTGCAGAGGCCTCTACTTGCAGTCACTTGAATGAAAGTAGAAAACTCTGCACCCTTGGGGAACCTGATAAAGTGGTGCTGGGTCTTGCATGTGCACCCCTGACTGCCATCCATGGATACATTGTTCACATGTTCAGGCAGCTCAAGGGACTTAAGATTTCCTATTTCTCCTGAATCCTTTTTCAGGTTTCTCAGCTATTTTTATGAGGGTCGATTTCCCAAGATATTTTTTCCTCTACTTTCTTTTAAAATAGAACCTTTAAAAAAAAAAAAAATGAAACCCCATCCATGAAAAGGAGCTAATGAACCGATGTAATTCCATCATACAATATAAAACAATATATACGAGATAACTATATATGACTGCTAAATTGATCAAACGTTAAATCGATTGGGGGGGGGAATATCAAAATGCAGTACTTTATTGGCATTCCTTAAATCTTAGCACTGAAGACAAGGAAGCCCTTTATCTTTAATACATATTTAGATCTGTTGCTCTCAATAGCATCAGATCAGGTACATGGTAGATAGCCTATGCTCTAACAGAAGTACCTCCGAATACAAGGGATCTGGCATGGAACTACTTCATGCCCAGCAACACAGTGACGGCTCTCATATTTTCATCTACATTGACAAGAGCCTAGCAGCCTGATAGAACTTTCTGACATTTCTCAATCCACCCACAATTCAGGAACATAGTACAAGAAATCTTCCTAGTTCATTGCACTGGCTAATAATGTATTTCTGCAATACCGTATGTGGTCCATCCATTGGAGACACTGGACATCCAGCTTGGAGGATTTTCCAAGGCATCTGGTTGACCAAAATACAGGTCCTCAGGGGGTAATCAGCCAACTACCAAGGTTGCTATGTCCCTATGACATGCCAAAAAGAATTTACAGACCACTTAATCAAATCATCCCTACACGGTATACCTAAAACAATGTAAAACATTATTTGCTTGCTTGCCGCTAAACACCACTGATCCACAAAGACACACCTCAGCCAGTGAACACATAGAGTGCTGCCAGCCCTGACACTGCAAACACGGATTTCCTTCCAGTCATACACTGTTCAATAAATATATCTTTGTAACTGTGATTTATTGTAAATCATGGGGTGATTTGCCTCTAAGGATAAATGGATTTTTAATCAAGCAGCAAGGCCCACAGTATGTAAAGTTCATCTTCATTTGTGTTTTCTCCCTGGTGAACAAACCCCTCACGGTCTACAACCTTTAGCTACTTTCACCTCTGCCAGTTTGCCCATTAGAATTGCTCTTAATTACATGCCTGACTGCACTCTTAACTCTCTTGGGGAACAGTAAACTTTAAAAGCTTCCCTGTCCACAAAGGATACGAGCAAAAACATATTCTATTTTCAAAAGGTTTAATCAAGCTCTACATAGATGATTCTTTTTTCATAATTTTTAACAAGTTCATTGCGGCTTTTATGCACTGTGTTGTAGCAGACCGATTTTTGGACTCGGCCTAGACCCTACGGCAGCATTCTCCAACCTGATGCCCTCCAGATGTTGTTCCCTATAACTCCCATCGTCCTTTGCCATTGGACACAATGGCTGGAGTCAATAGAGTCCAGCAACATCTGGAGGGCATCAGGCTGGGGAATGCTGCCCTAGGGAGATCCAAATTTAAATCTTTTGTTCATCCATGAAGCTCATCAGGTTAACTTTGAGCAAAGCACTATCTCTGTCCCGCTTTACAGGGTTGCTGTGAGAATAAGTAAGGTAAAAGTAGACGGTGTAATGAAAAGTGCCATCGAAATTATGCAGAAAAGAAAACCTAAGTTCTTTATTCTAAATGTATCACTCCTTGTGTCTTTGCAGTCTGACCCATCAACAATCCACGTATGTACATGGGCACGGTGAGACATTTTCCCAAACAGAACTCTGATCAGTGTTGGTAACTGCCCAGGAGGAGATGCAAAAGCCTCCCTCCCCCTCCCAAGACTCAAGGCACATGCTGATTTTTGACTTTGTCTTTCCCTACCCAATCGCTTCCATCAACAGCATGACCAAAATTCCAGCCGATCCTGGTTCTGCATGGGACTAGAGTAACATCTGCTCCGCCCTGGTTCCATGCAGATATTTTAGGAGGAATCCACCCAAATAATAAAAAACTGTATGGAACTAAACTCTGGAGAAGCTGTTTTTAGTGTTAAAAGAACATGAGGCACTACAAGGGCTGCCTTTCTGTCTTCTATTGCTACCAGGTTAAGTAATTTTACCTTCGTTATTAAAAAAAAACCCTCTGTAAAACTCATTTTTTTCTTGCCACTGGTCCCCTTCCTGAAAGTACCAACCATGAAGAAGAAAAAGAGAGAGAACTATTTTAATTGTTTGTTAGGGTAAATAATGATTGGGAAAGAAGCAGGCCACCCTAGTGGTCTGACTCCATCACGTACACCTTCCTCCCATAGCCAAAAGACAGAGGAAAATGATCTATGTGTTCACCCAAATCACTGTGATTGGAGTACACTGGGGAAATAATTCACTGCGATTAAAGGCTAGACCTGTTTGTCAAAATGGACAAACTCTTCCCCCCTCCTCTACATCTCTCCCTGCTTGAGTTCTGAGTGCTTCCCCAGTCAGCTTGGTTTCATTTCTTAGAAAAGAAAAGGGGGGGGAGGAAACAACTGTGCATTTAACTTTATGGAAAAACTAAGGCATCAGAGCTATTAGGAAGGTTGAACTTTCTCTGATCCACCTCAACATGTCTTGTTTAATAGTGTGATCCCACTGATCATTGTGAAATACTAACCCAAAACCCAATTTGCCTTATTATCTGGGGTACACAGCAGAGCTGATGCACATCCCTAGTATGGAGGCCATCACCAGAACCTCTGATCCTAATGCCACTTCCCTAGCATCTTGCCTCTCCATTCATTCTTCACTTGTCTCCCTGCATTATCTGAGACTTCTTTTTCAGCTCTAAGTCTATTGACTTCTTTTATGGTTCCTGGACCCCCTTCCCATTCCCTTCAGTCCTTACAAACAAGTGATATTCAAACCTTAGGTGAGAAGGCTCAATGGATCAGGGCTAGGATGTGAATATCCTAGGTTTGCAGCTCATTCTATGGTTATCAGCTATTTTGGAGATAACAGGGTGAGGATTACACTGAGGTCTGATTCATGCATATGCAGTGTATTGTAGCAGACTGATTTTGGGGCTTGGCCTAGACCCTAGGGCAACATCCTGCAACCTAAAGCCCTCCAGATGTTGTTCACTATAACTTCAGAACTTTGGCTCACAAGCTTCAGTTAGTGCAGAACGCAGCTGCCCAATTAATGACAGCTTCAGGGTGAACAGAGCATATAACACCTATCTTGTTCCAATTCACTGGCTGCCTTAATGCTTCTGAGCCCAATTCAAAGTGTTGGTTTTGGCCTATAAAGCTCTTTACGCCTCAGGACCCCAATATCTTCTGGAATGCCTCTCCTTATATGAACCTACCTGGACCTTTAGATCTTCCTCTGAGGCCCTTCTCCAGGTCCCCCCTTTGAGGGAGGCTTGGAGGTGGTGACAAGGGAGAGGAACTTTTTAGTTGTGGCTCCCCATCTGTGGAATATGCTCCCCAGTGAGGTCTATCTGGCACTTTCATTGTCATCTTTTTGGCACCAAGTAAAGAAGTATCTTTTCTCCTAGACATTTGATAGACTGAGATGATGTTTTGTTTTAATATGCTGCCAAACCTTCCTGTGGCTGCGTGGGGATGCTATTGCTGTGGTTTTGTTGTTTATTGTTATGTTTTTATAGTCTGTTTTATTTGTTTTGTTTTAACATTGTGAAAGATGCTTGGGGACCTTAGGGTATCAGGCTAATAATAATAACAATTTATTATTATTATTTATTAGATTTATATCTCACCCTTCCAGTAGGAGCCCAGGATGGCATACACACATACAGTTAGTGCCTTGGTTGCTGTCCAGATGCACAAACTCGTGGATACAGTTCCATAAGGGAAGCTGTTTGTACAATGGGTGTCTCCCCAATGTTCAGGGGTTGGTTTCTAATTACTTTTTCAGATGGATGGACGGGTTGCTTAAATCCCAGTGCACCTCTGTGATTGCATTCTCCAGAGGCAACTGTGTCATTCCAGTACATTTCTGAATTGGGTGCCAAAGCGATGATGTGTGGGGTGTCAATTGTAGGGGAATATTTCTTTAGCGCTAAAGTGAGTTTGAGCGAATGTTTCACAACTGCACCTGTATGGATTTCTAATTACTTCTCTATATCTGTATTACAATGTCTGGAGAAATATAATAATTTTGGCCAGCTTGACACTAAAGATAATTGTGCCTGACTCAAGTCCCATTGCTTTTAGTGGAACTCAGTCATGAACTGGGGTCAGAAAGTGGTGTTTTGAACGCAAAGGAAATAACTGAAGTTGTAAGAAATGTTGTCAAATGAAGTATTTGCAAAAAGATTATTCCCCCCCCCCAAATGCCCATTTTCATATTTACAAGGAGAAAATAGTTTCCTACAACTTTGGAATATTTTGGGGGATTTTAGAATGGTAATTCTGAGAAAACTAACCATTTGTGTGGAATTGTTCTGTGCAATGTTGGAAGCATGAATGTGTTGTGGGAATGTGGAAATAATGCTACAATGAAATGGAAATGGACTGCCTTTAAGTCTATCCTGACTTATGGCGACCCTATGAATAGGGTTTTCATGGTAAAGGGTATTCAGAGGTGGTTTACCATTGCCTTCCTTTGAGGCTGAGAGGCAGTGACCAACCCAAGGTCACCCAGTGAGCTTCATGGCTGTGTGGGGATTCGAACCCTGGTCTCCCAGGTCGTAGTCCAACACTCTAACCACTACGCCACACTTATATGTACAACATTGTAAGTAATTATTTTGCTCCAACCAGTTTATTATTTTTATTATTTGTCTTTGCAATTGTTTTGAAATACCTTGTTTCCACCATTGCTCTTTCAGAAAATGGCATCTTAACAGCACCAGTCTTTGGGCTAGCTTAAGCACCTTTGCTACACCTGGAGAAGTACAGAAAACAGGTGTCTCTCTTTCTCTCCACTGGCTAATGCTTGGCTCCAGAGAGTCTAGCCAAAATCTGCTTTGGATATTAAAAGGCCTGGAGAAGCCAAACTCAGTATAGGCTTTTCTATGTGTGCTATGTGACAGTTCTGGAAGTCAAGAGAGGATGAATGTGGCATTATGTGTACATGCATGCCAGTGTGGTTTTTCTGCTATTTCAGAAAGTTTCCATCCTTTTAAGAGTTTAAACTACTACAGAAACACTTAAAATAACATTAGGATCCTGTCCAGATTTCTCTACCAGTCTGAAGAGGAGGGGTAGAAACCATGCATCTGAGCACCCAAAGGGTTCTATGATTTGTTAGGTTTAGTAGTTCAGAGGATTAAAAAGACAGGAATATTAGCAGGAAAAAAAGGAGGAGAATAGTCAATGTATTCACTGAAGCAAATCTAATGGGTTGCTGGGCCAGAGGAAAGAAAAAAAGGTTCCACTACCACCTGAGTGAATCTTATTTATAATTCCTAATTCACTATAAAAAAAAATAAATTCCCAGGCATCTTTCTTTTTTTCTTCTTCTTTTGCTATGCTAGTCACATTTTCTAAATCCTTTATCAACGGCTGTTCTGCATATGAATGGGCTGTAATTGAACTGTCACATTCATGAAGGTCAGTAACCTTTCATTAGGAAGAATGTGTCTCTCTTGATAAATTGGAAAGTCCCTGGGGATTTGAAAGCAGATTTTTTTTTAAAAAAAATCACTCTTTCAAATATACCTAAAAATCTAATACAGATCTTTCTTTCTGTTCCTTTCATAGTACTCTGACAAACCTTTCTTCTTTGTCTTTTTTCATAGTCAGCATTGTTCAAAATATTCAGTCGGGTGTTTCACCATGACCAGTTTGAGAGCCAAAGAGAAAATGCATAACTCCTGTCTGTTAAATTGCAGATAGTCAATATGTCTAGGGCTTTGTGTTTTGCCTTAATAATAAACCTTGAAATCACAGCCAATATGGGGTTTCTGTTCTTTGGATTTTCTTGAGCATTCCCTGTGAAAATGTCCAGCAACTCATGGAAGAAATGAATTCATCATGGAAACAAGTAGAGGAGTTGATGGTTTGTCTCCGTTTTACCAATCCAGCTATTCAAGGACGATATCTTATTTTGGAGAAATGATCAAGTATTCTAATTGGGCTGTCCCTATCAATGTCACCAACTTCTCCTTGGACAAAACAGACACAGGCCTGGTTTGCAGGTAATGCTAAGCCAATCCATGGTTAAGCGTGAATACAGGCGCTGATGGGTACTCACAAGGAAAAATTGTAACTGTATTGCTGCTCCTTAAATCCTGCTGCTGCTGTGCTACCTAGAGCTAGACCATGGTTTGGCTTAGAGTTACATCTGAACATGGGCTTGTGGTTTGTCTCACTCCAGATAAAACATGAGCCATAGCCAAGGTTTATTCATGGCTTACAGCTTGTGGTTTGTTTGAGGGAGACATTATTATCTGTATTATGTCTTTTTTTGGCAATGCATAAGTGACCATCCCACGAAGGAGCTTCCAAAATGACACCAGCTTTCTAGCCTGGCTAGTTTCTCTCCATTGGCACCACTGGAAAGATAATCAGCCCTTCAAATAGAGAACACCTTCAAAAAGGACACATGGAAAGCCTAATACTCAGAAAGGGGCAAACCTCATCAGCCTCACTCCACAAATTACACAGGCCTACAAAATGGTGTTTTCAGCTACCTGTAAAGAATCCAGCGGGTCCATATTATTTCTGGACCACCAGGCCTAGATGATGCCTTGGCAATTGGCACAGATGTATGGTTTCATATATGGTCACTCTTTATGTTTCTGTTCATATATATACTCTTTAAATATCAGCCAAATACAATCCAAACTTCCCTCAGAACTCTGCCAACCATCCCTCACCAAACAACCTCACTCCAACCAACTCAAGTCAAAGGCCTAAGTTGTCACACCACATCTCAGTTCACATTTAGTTAGGTCTGGAGACCTTTTTAGGTTATTCCAGAAATTGGTAAGTCCCTCAGAAATCCTCAGATGAATCCATAGTGGCAGATGCCTGTATCTATAACAAGAATGGGTTGTTCTTTTTTCTGGAGTTTGCAGACCCTCTCAGCTAGGAAGGAATATGTTTTGATGCAAGCTGTAACATTTTTTTTACACGGGGGGAATTTTAAAGAAGTGACAGCCCACATGGGAACTAAGGCAATGAAGTTGCGTAGGAAGACCCTACCACCTTAGTTATTGATGAAGAAGCCCATTAAATGACATTCCTACCCCAGAGGGACTCATATGTAATGTAATGTTTTATTTCTAGGCCGCCTTTCAGCCAAATAGGCCCCCAAGGCGGCTTACACACACACAAAAATACAAATACAAAATACAAATAAAAACAATACAATTTACAAAAAAAAAAATCAAACTAACGAAGACCTAACATCTCTAAAAAAACAGGAACAGCAAACCAAAACCATTCATCTTCCTGGTAAAGGGCAGTCCCCAGAAAAATGTCACTAAGAGCAGGGGTGGGGCGCAAGGCAGGTGGAAATGCTTGCCCCTTGATGGTCCCAGCACAGTCTCATCCCTGCAGCAGCACGATTCAGCTTGCAGCTCCTCCTGATAAGGCCCAGGCAGAGGGGTGGGGCAAGACAGGTGGAAATGCTTGCCCCTTGATGGTCCCAGCACAGTCTCATCCCTGCAGCCTGGAAGTGATGGAAGGTTGGGCAATTTATTTAGTAGCAAAGACTATCCTGGAACCCTTGCAGGAAAGGGGGGTATGCGCACGTTTGGTGATATTTGGATCTGGAATTCTCATTCTAGCTTGTCTTTATTTTACATTAAGAGCCATGAAGGATGAGGCTATCAATGGGTACTAAGCCATGATGGCTATGCTCTACTACTGTTGGAGGCAGTGTGCCTCTGTATACCTGTTGCAGGAATAATGAGCAAGGAGAGTAGGGTTGCACTCAGGACCTGCTTGCTGCCTTCCCATAAACATCTGGTGGGCCTCTGCTGGAATAGATGGGCCTTTGGTCTGATCCAGCAGGGCATTTTCTTATGTTCAATTACTATCAGTGGCAGGAGGACAAAAGTACAGCCTCATTGTCCTTCTTCAGGTCCAAGCTTCCAAAATAGTTAACATAAAACATCGCTAAAGGACATATTTCCAAGTGTGTTAAGCATTTGCCAGGCAGAGAACAAATCCACTTTTACCACTTCATGTCTTTACAATAGAAGCCCATCCATTAACATGGGAAACTGCTTGTTTGCATTTCTTAACAGCTGACATTTGTACCTTTCCAAGGAAAGTGAAGGGCATCTCATTGCTTCCTTGTTTAAAGCAGTGTAGAAATAATGGGGATGATAGGGAATTGGAGCTAATTTCCTTTGTCTCCTATTCAGCAGATAATGGTGGTATGTGTGGGATGTTAAAGGCCAGGCAGAGGAGGTGACCTGGAGATGACTCCATTCTTCTGAGGTTTATCAAAGGCTCCTGTCAGTCAAAGGCATGCTGGGAGACTGGGGACTGGCCATCTGGTCCAAAGTTAATCAAAGAGGAAAAAGCAGAGTAAGGAAGGGGGGGCAATCTCACTGTCAATTTTTGTGCAGTATGGAAGGAGGAGAATTTCCTGTTCTCTGGCAGTTCCAGCACATGGTCCAGGTGATGGTGGGATCGCCAGGACAATGGTGAGCTTGATTTAATATGGATAAAGCAGTGAGATGATCTGGTGTCAGTTTTCAGTGGCAGTACTGAAGGTCACTCATGCTGTTAGCTATTCAGAGAAGCAACAGAACTGTTTCACTTATTTGAGGAAAGAAAGGAAATCACTGGTTCACTATAGGGAGCCAATTTAAATTCAAACGGGTCTTCTGTTTTGAAGCCAGAAATCTTTTCATCATTGTCATGTTTATTACAAGCATTAACAAGTTTCTACAACAAATGCCATCGCTAACCCATTACTGTCTCCAGCACTGCATATGCCCCCCCTCCTGTATTAATGGCATCTCTCACAAGCTTCAAATATTGAATTTCTGGAAAGATTTAGAGTACAGATTGGTGTTTTTGTCCAATTACTAACTAACCCTTAAAAACAGAATGGCCCACTGTATGGGCTGAGAGAACCTGTAGCTGTAGCATTATTGAAGCTAAAAAAATGAGGACCTGATCAGTCATGGAATGGGAGATCAGTGACAGGCCAATGTAAAAACAACAGTGGTACTTTGAAGACTAACTATAGGGAGTATAAGTATTTGGGGATAATGTTCCACTCTTCACTCTCCTGGACCCCCCACCTACGCTCCTCTGTACCCACGGCCAAGTTCTTGGCTAAAGCGCTACTCCGCTATTTCTTTTCTAAAGGCGGGCAATTCATACCTGCTGCCACCAGAGTCTTCTCTGCTAAAATTGCCCCCCAGCTCCTCTATGGAAGCCCAATTTGGATCGCGAATTTCTGCCCCAAAATTGAGGCTGTTCTTTTCAATTTCCTCCGCTCCATTTTTGGAGTGCCCCGTTGTGTCCCTAATGCAGTCTTAAGACTCGAGGCCGGGCTCTCCTCTTTAGAATGCCTTTCTTGGTCCCGAACATTGTGTTTCTGGTCCAAGATAGCATTCGCTGATCCTGCGCCGGGATATCTCAATGCCATGCAGATTGACCGCTTTAGCAGTTCCTGGGCCAAAGTGGTTCAGCACAAACTTTCTTCTCTTGGCCTCTCTACGGAGTTTTTAGCCATACTCGATTTTGGCACTGCCAAAATGACCATTAACAGGTGCCTAAAGGACATAGATCTTCAGTGTGACATAGCCAACGCCGCTAAAACCTGTTCCCCCCTCCACTCTGGATTGAGGTTCTTTTCCCCCCTTCCTGCCCCTTATCTTGAATTTTTAGATCTGCCGCGCTATAGATTAGTTTTTACCAGGGCTAGATTTAACTGTTTAGCATCAGCCCTTCTTGAAGGTCGCTTTCGGGGCATCCCACATGCTAATCGCCTTTGCCCCTGCCGACTTAATGAAATTGAATCTCTGTTTCATGTTCTTTTTATTTGTCCTCTTTACTCCACTGAACACATCAAGTTCCTAAATCCCTTGATCATGAATTCGCTTGGAGGTACAATCTTGGACAAACTGAAGTTCCTTTTATCCGGCACAGATAAATCAATATCACTTGGGGTTGCCAAATTTCTCCATGCGGCCCAATTTTTACACAGTAAATACATTTGTAGTATTTCGTGTTGATTTTCTTGTGATAGATGTATCTACTTGTTTATCCTTTTTTATCTTGCCTGTTTTAATTTTCTTATTTGTATAACGGGTCTATGACCGTACAATAAACTGTACAGACTAACAAATTTGTTAAGTATAAGCTTTTGTAGACTATGGGCCAGAAGCATGAAGTGTTACCCTGAGTTGCTGAGGGAGGGATTGTAGAGTATGCAGTATATGTTCTTGACACTCATTATAACACTTCATGCATCTGATAAAAGTGTACTGAGTCCACAGAAGCGTGCACCATAGTAAATTTGTTATTCCTTAAGTGACACAAGATTTTTGGTTGGTTTTGCTGCAAGATACCAGGATGGCCACATCTCTGGAAATTGTTACAATGGAAGTCCTGTGTAAGCCATGATGAAGTTTCTAAGGAATAATGGAATCTATGTAAAATATATATATTTTTAATAAGGTAACCAATGCATAGGCTGAAGAAAAACTTTACCCTATTTTATATTCACTAATAGGCAAAAAAACCAAAAACCTTGAGGTTTAAGAACGTACTTATAGCCAACAGATATTTTTGTCAAACTTTTAAAAGCAGGGAAATTGGGCAGCTATAGTGAATGCACCAGGGGAGCAGGAGACCTGACATCTTCTCTGAGATATTGTCCTGCCCTACAAATTTGTAAAAATGCAAACACAATTTGGGTTGGTCTTTCACAGTCCACTCCACTCCCTGTGTAGCTTGGAAGAATTTGGTAACATGTGCCTCTGAGCTTATGGTGAGTGGTGGCAACACCTGTAATCAGGACTACATCTCCAAAGATGGAGAATTACATTTTTTGTATGTTTGTTAGTGCTCTTCTTGCTTTGCTTCTTTCCTGTGTTACTACTGTTTCTACAGAGAATCTAACCTAGAAAATTGTATTTCTGTCATTATTCATCCTAGAAATCTATGTCAATTTTAAAAATGAATTTCAAAGCCTTTTTATTGGTCAATGTCATATGATGGTGAAAACAGCCTTTTGTGTTTCAAACTAAAGGATGTGTTCTGTCTTGGGTATATTAACAGTTGGATCTGAAGCTGCAGTTTGATGTAAATTCAGACTGATTACAATATGTTGTTACTTAAGCAATGAATCTAGCTGTTGGAAAAAACAAACTTGGCCTGCTCAAGATGCATGTGTTCAGACTGCTATGCTTAAATCACCCCAATTAAGGGTGGGCATGGTCAATTAAAAACATTGAAAACACCAAAAATTTGCTAGCATATATTTCACCTCCCACTGTTTTATCTTGTGCAAACTGAGACGTTCCTTATGTCCATTGGAGACTATTCTGCAGAATAGTCAGTGCCATTATTACACAATTGTTTCAGGAGTTTTTTTAGTGTAAATTATGCAAAGTGAAGCTATACACATATTCATAGAAACAGAAGAAAAAGATAATGCTTCACTAGAATTGCAAATTGTGTTTGCATTTTTACAAATTTGTAGAAGAGTACAGTATCTCAGACAGAAGGTCAGGTCTTCTGCTCCCCTGGTGCATTCACTCTAGCTGCCCATATTTGTTTTGTCTATTAGTGAATTTCTCTGCTTTTTAATGCGGAAGGTAAGAAATGGGATCCTGTTCAAGTTTGCTGAGAATGGATTGATAATTTGCATGCTTATTCCGTTCAGTGGGATTTACTCTTCTGCAGTCATGCTTAGCATAGGTGAAACTAACCATGAGGGAGGAGGAGAAGAGGGAGGAGGGAGGCTGTAGTGGGCAGGGGAGGAGGAAGAAGGAAGAGGGGAGGGGAGGAAGAAGGGAGGAGGAGGGGAGAGGAGAGGAGAGGGAAAGGAGGGAAGAGGGAGAGGAGAGGAGGGGAAGGAGAGGGAGGAAAGGAAAGGGGGAAGGAGAGGAGAGAGGGGAAGTGGAAAGGTAGGTCCCATGCAATCATAGGATAGTTGAAATTGGCCACAGGAGGAGGGGAAGGGGGAGGGAGACTGAAAGAACAGGGAATGTTTAGCCTGGAGAAGAGAAGACTGAGGGGAGATATGATAGCACTCTTCAAGTACATGAAGTCACATAGAGGAGGGCTGGGATCTCTTCTCGATCGTCCCAGAGTGCAGGACACGGAATAATGGGCTCAAGTTGCAGGAAGCCAGATTTCGACTGAACATCAGAAAAAACTTCCTAACTGTTAGAGCCATACGACAATGGAACCAACTACCCAGAGAGGTAGTGGGCTCTCTGACACTGGAGGCATTCAAGAGGCAGCTGGACAGCCATCTGTCGGGAATGCTTTGATTTGAATTCCTGCATTGAGCAGGGGGTTGGACTTGATGGCCTTGTAGGCCCCTTCCAACCCTACTATTCTATGATTCTACGAGGGGAGAGGGAAGGAGGAAGGAAAGGGAGAGGGAACAGGTGAGGGGGATGGCTTGGAAGAGAAGGGGGAGGGGATAGGAGGGAGGAGGAGGGGAGGGCAGGTTTGATCATTTGCACGCTTTTTGAGTTCACTAGGATTTACTCCTGTACAATCATGCTTAGGATAGGTGAAACTGACCTGGGGGAGGGACATGGAGGGGGAGGAGGGGGAAGAGGGAGAGAAGGGGAGGAAGGGGAGGGAGGGAAGAAGGGGGGCAGGGAAGGGGAGGGGAGGAGATTGGTTAGGCAGGCACTTGGCAGAGAGAAAGCCCTTTCCTTTCCAAAAGGAAAACATTGTGAACAGTATCATTCTTTTTCAGGGTCCCCCCTTTTTTATTCTACAGCAGACACATATAGCCTTCCACCCAAATTTAAACCAAAGCTGTCTCTGGCCACATCTGAGAGTTGCTAGGAGAGGCCCTATTCCCTTCACAAAGCTACAATCCCAAGGAAAGGGCCTGACTCTGGTCACTGGAGCTCTGACAGGGAATAGGAGTCTCCTAACAACTCTTAGTACCCTTCACAAACTACACTTCCCAGGAATCTCTGGGGAAAGCCATGACTGACTAAAGTGAAATAAATGATTAGCCAAGCCAAACAGCTGTGAGTCTGACTTTTCGAACACTGACAGTTGGTTCTTACTGAGCATGCCCGAGCTTATCATTGACTTCAATGCTAAATTCTTAAATTAATTCAAAATCCGTCAGACTTTTTTTAACTTTTAAACTGCCGAAGATGAGGGTCAGAGTATGGGGCAAGGTCAGTAATAGGATTGCAGGTACTCTGTGCACATGGCTGATTTTTAATTAATTTCAAGAAATTATGAGAACACTGACAGAAAAAAGTCCAACAGGGGTCTGGATTTTTTCTCTTGTTTTACACTTTGAACTCTCGATTCTCTCTGACTATTATGTGTATCACCTTGAAAAAGGATTGTTAAACAAGCATTTCTGAGTTCAAGACTATATGTTTTGTGAGGTTTTGTTTTGAAATGAACTTATGGGAAGCAGCAGAATGGCATGGGGGTATTTTCAATTTAACATTGTGGAATGCGAAAAATCCATGCTGGCTATAGTATACAGCCACTCCCATGGCTGTAAAATGTATGTACTAATTCATCCCACTCTAGTAGAAAAGGTTGTAACCAGGTGGCCTGTGTGCCTGCTCAGTCTGCTGTCCAGGAGCTGCTCTCCCTTCTTATGGCTTTTTATCTTTAAACCTTGCTTTAGACAGTTCTTCTCATAGAGGACTCCTAGAAATAGAGGGCCATCCCTTGTAAAGTAGGACAGATGTCCACCCTAAGGGACCTCAGTCCAGCCTTACAACACCGTCTTAACCATGTCTGTTCGAAAGTAAGTCCTACTGAATTCAACGGGGCTTACTGCCAGGTACAGGAGGTTAAGATTGCAACCTTAGTCATGACTAGGGATGGGCGAATCTGTCAATTCTGATTTCTCTCCATATCTCATTTGTCCACTCTTAAGTTCATTTCTCCACATTTCCACATTAGATTGCTTTTTTGCAAAAGGCCCTTGTAAAAATTCATCAGCGTTCTAGTGTGAATTTCTCCTACTATACATATTGTTGTATGTAACTTTGCCTAATGTACAGATTTTTCCAAAATGGTTTTCTCCTAATGCAATGCATCTCTGTATGTTATTTTCAATAATATCTACATTTTAATGCAAAGTTTGCCCTAGTATATGAATTTTTGTAAATGTTACTCGGCTGGAGAACTGCATTGCAAAATTCAGAGAAGTGTGAATTTTGAAGAATGGCTTTGTTTCCATTCATATATTGTTTTAGAAAGGGCAAATTAGGTAGGTTCATCTACAGATGTGAACTGAATGGAACTCTTCCCCCTTCCCTAGTCATGACTAAGGCTGTTATCCTAAACACTCTTACCTGGGAGTCCCATTGAACTCAATTGAGCTTACTTCTGAGTAAATGTGTTTGGATTGTAGTGCCAGATGCCACACCATGTGCTCACAACAGAAAAAACAAAAACCACACTCTACTCTTACAAGCATGTTTTTCCATCAGGGAGATTATTTCCTCATTTGAAATGGCTGTATTCCATCTCTTGACCTTGTAAGCAAATGAAGCCTGAGCTGGGTTACAAGGGTTACTACCCAGAAAACAGATTGTGTAAGCAGGCCCCTTGGCTGCCATCCTAGACTGGCTACTTTATGCCTTGCCAAAAAAAGAGGACAAAAGAGATAACAGATCTGCATAAATTTTGCATATGCCAATATGTATAGATGGAAATTTAGAAATCATTCTAGCAACTTAAATAGAAATACAGTACATCTCATAGTAGGGAAGCTGGTTACCAGGTGATTTGTGTGCCTGCTTACCTTGCTGTCCAGGTGCTACTTGTGGATGGGTAATTTCAAAGTCCCTGCTCTCCCTTCTTATGGCTGTCATTAAACTGGACTTGGACCAGACATCCTTTCAAATAATAGCGGTCCTCTGTAAAGCAGAACACATGGACACCCTATGCAATCCTATTCACTTATCTGGGAGTAAGCCCCACTAAAAAAATTGCTACTGAATAAACATACATAGGATTGTGCCCTGTCTAACATCTAAGTGCAAATTGCACCTAATAAATGATAAGAAGGAAAATATATCTTAAAATATCACTGGAAAATATAAAAACATCAAAAACATCATGCGCAATTTCCTCCAAGGAACAACGTTGCTTCATATCAGACAAACCTCTGAACACAGAACTTGGCATATACCTCCAGTTTCTGAGCTGGCACACAATTTTGTTTGCTTTCTGGGTCAAGGTTCATGCAGGCCTAGACAGACCAGGCATATGGGGAAAAGGTCAGTAGTGCATCCAGTTTCATCTCTAGCTTTACTGAGCTGAGTTTCCACTGATGGAGGAGACTGGTTTGCATGGCTGAATAACAGTAAAATGTAACCATGAAGGAAAGCATTAAAATGTTTTGTCCCTGTTAAAAGGCACATACCTTTCTTCAACAGTAAATTGGAGCTTTATTAATTTACTATTAATGAAGCAGAAGCAGCTCACAGGGTGGGGCGGAGCCACTACACCCACTTCCGGGCAGTTGGGCTCCTCTTGCTTTCTGGGAAGGACAGGAGCGAGGGGAAGGGCAAGTTGGTGTGGTGCCAATGCACCAGCAGGAGCACCAGATTGGTTCCACTAGTGCATTTGCGCAGTCACAGTTGGACATGGCACAATGTGTCCCCCATGTAAAGCAGCACTATCGCCCTTGTATCAAGCATGTTAGGTGTGTGGAACAATGTGATGATCACTGCTGATCCTTTGAAATAGCTAATGAGCATGTTTAGGGCAAATGAAACAGTGAGCAATAGCAACAAAATGAGTGACAATCATTCAAAAGAATCATCATCTAGAAGCAACCTTACATAAGGGGAAAAAAGCAATTGATTTGCCTAAGATAATATGACTTCACAAGCTGCCATCGAGCAAACTAAAAAGAAATGAAAGTAAGGGATAAACATTGGGTTTGATAGACAGAAGTCCACTGCGAAATTCCATTAAGCACAAGCTGGCTATCTGCTGCATGAATTGCGACTTTAATCAGTGTTGTGTACATTTAGCAAGCGCTAAGGAGAAGTTACAGTCTGCCTCATGTATTTATAGCTTGCCCTCCATAGTTTCTGTTACACTTGAGAAAAAGAATAAAATGCCCAGTTTCTATGTTGGATTCATTGCACAGACTACATCCTGAGCCTAGCTGCCTCCATATTGTCTGTTAGGCCAATGGGATATTCTACCTCAAATGAATAATTCTCATTTTCCCTTTTCTCCCAGAACTTCACTGAACTCTAAAATATAACTTTTATGCATTGTAGCTGAAGTTTTCAAAGCCATGCCCTCCTTATTCCACACCACATAATCAAATGAAATGGCAAACCTAAGGCCCTTTACAGCAATTAAGGACCAGTTCCAACAGAGATTACATATTGCAGAAATGAGACTTGATTTCCTTCCTGCTTGCACAGCTAAATGAACTGTGCAAAAATAACAATTCACAGGTCTGACTTAGGACCAGAGTCATGAAATCTGGGACTCCCAGAAATCATTATGGCTACAATCCTATATCTACTTACCTGAGAGTAAACCCCATTGAATTCCAAATAACTTCTAAGTAGATGTGATGTATAGGACTGGGCTGTAATTTACTTTCACCAGGACCAACTAACTTTTAAATAACTAATTCTGAATTGTAACCAAAGTGTTTGTTATATTTAACAAGTCATAGAACGTGTGCACTGCAAACCAGATCTTAAAACCCAATAGCACATTCAGCATTGTGTGCATACAAGAGCTGCCCTTTTATCTCACTGCTGGGTAAAGTGCCATAGATGGAGCCCAGTGCATGTAAAAAGCTTTTTCCAACACTAAAGTAAGTGGTGAGCAACTGCTCATAGAAAACTCCATGCGTGTGAAGCCTCTGACTAGGGATCCTGTACTTTGATTTATAAATAAATATAAGCATGAATATATAACTGTATATAAATATAAGTTCTGTCATCAGTACACTGAAGATACTCACCTCTATTTCTCCATTACATCTGAGTCAGGAGAGGCTGTGCAAGCTTCTTTACATAATATTTTGTGTTTTTGCTAATATTATGTGAACTCCAAATAACATTAAGCTGTTTGTTAACTGGATTGATCTTCCCTACAAAAGTAAATCATGAAGTATGCCACAAGTAGTTCACAGATTTCCTTTTTATTATCTTTTAAAAGATGTGACCAATGTAACAGTTTTGCATCCACACGCACTTATATATAACATAGACAATTGTGTTCGCTAAAAGGATGAATCAAACAGTAAATTCCATCTGTAGCAACATACATAAACAGCTAATGTTTCATAGGCAAGTGTCAAAGTTATGGTGATGTTTATTGGAAACACCGGAAATAATGTTTTCTGGCAAATGACCTGTGAACAATGTAACGTGACCAACCTAACATGTGACAATTCAATGACAGACACCCACAAATAAATGCCTCCAAAAGCATGACCCTGTGCATGTGTCACTTTCCTATGCATTAACAAGCTGCAGGTCAGCATCAAGTCCATGTGAGAAGATGTAAAGCCCATGGGAATTCACACTTGGCTGTGGCAACACCCTAATTATTTGTTTCAATCCACTATTTATCATTTGCAGGGAAGACAAATGTCAGGGAAGTCCTTTTTCTTTTTTAGAAAAGGATTTCATATTCATTTATATCATATTGCATCACCTAGCCAACAATTTTTCTTTTCAGTTTCTTAGACTCAAACTCACCAAGAAAGTTTACAACTGGCACCAGTATTTCAGTGCCTGTTTCTGCTTCTGTGCTTTCTTCCAAGATAATCACATTTCCTTTTAACAGATAGATAGATAGATAGATAGATAGATAGATTGATTGATTGATTGATTGATTGATTTTCAAACAAAACAACATAAAAACAATCAACCATAACAAAGATTCTTTTTCTTACAGAGACAAGAGAGATTGGGGATGAACACAGAAATGTAGAATGACAAGAGTAGTAGACAATATTGGGTTTGGGAGCTGATATGTACACGTGTAATTATCCCAAAATCACATTTCCATAAGGCATCATGTGTACTAGATGGAGTAAACCCATTTGCTTTGTGAGAAACATATTCAATAAACTTATACCAAAAAAAAATTGCCTTTTTTTTTTTTTAGGATAATCACGTCTCCCATAGGGGCATCATCCCCTGTGTTTTGATAAAGAATCTTCCCATGTTGACAACACATCATGCTGATTATATGCCTTTCACTGGGTTTACATTTTCAAACATCTTCTCCAGGTCTTTTTTCCTCCATGTTTTCCTCAGTGGCAATCAAATATGCTGTCTTTACTGCTGAAGTTTTTCCAAGTTCAAGGGTAAAACCTAATGGTTGCACACTACTGCCTGTCCTCTCAAAATTCTGCCCCATACAATTCTTTTGTCTATTGCCCTCACTCCATCATGTGGTCCTTTGCCACGGTAAGACTCACTGAAGTTCCAGGATTTGTAAATACTTGAGGATGACAAAGTTGCCATGGAAATATTAAATTGCCAGGGAAAGATTATGATAGTCCTAAAAACGGATTTAAATTATACACATGACAACACATTCATGCTATGTTGCACATTGTGGTGTTACGTTGGACACAAGATCTGTTGTATGTAAAACACATTTCAGTTAACATCTCATCACATTTTCTTACTGCTTACAAACGCAAAGAAGAGAATAAAGTTAAAACTTGTACATTTTTCTTTTCATTTGTTGAGGAGGAAAAAAGTATATATTTCTGTGACTAATGTAACATGCCCAGCCGATGTAGGTTTTACTCTCCTTAGCTCATCTGATTTTGTTCCTAAGATAAAATTTCTTCCCAGTTTACCAAATGAGAAAGAAAAACTATCAATACAACAAAGGGTCATTAACTTATTGTTGATTTTCTTGGAGAGGTCTATAACCAAAGATTGGGGGGGGGGAGAAATTCTGAGTCATCTTGCATGCCATGATTTTGGTTGTTTTACTCATGTGTAAAATGCCATTTTGAAAAACTGTTCTCAGATAATGAAACTTTGGAAAGTTATCTTTAAAATGTTACAGTACATGTTGACTATATATGAAAAAGAAAAATGGGCCTGTAGGTTGATATTTTCATGGAATTACCCTATACTGTCAGAAAGGGGTAAGCCCCAGTGGGACTTACCTCTGAGTAAACATGCATTGGATTGCACTGTACATGCCATCATAACTACATTCTATCATGGAGGCAAGCTGCAGTTACCCTGCCCCCCACCCGGATAGATCTCTGCTTGCTGCTAGAAAATTATCTCTACTTACTGCTTAATGTAATAGTTATCTCTTAGTGCAGCAATCAAGAGGCAAAACGTAATGCACACATATAATCCCAAAGATCTTCTTGCTATTTTGTTTCTAATATAGAACAGCCCATTTTAAAGCAAGCCTCCCACTATATTACATATCGGAGCAGTCGTCTCAGTCGAAATTCTCACATAAAAGTATTTTCCGTTCAAAAGCAGAAGTCGGAGAGCAAAGCACTAATACAATTTATTAGACAAAGCCTATGAGGATGCAATACCAGGTCTGCTATCAAAGGGGAGAAAACCTTGAGGCATTTTACATCCCTTAATCCCAATGACAGCCTGTTTTTGCAGATACCCTGCAGTTCATGAATCACTGGCTATAGCATGCAAAATCCCTATTTAGGTAATTACAATACAATACACACATCTGCACATTGGCTAATGTCACAAGAAAATATTCCAAGCAATCTTCTCGCTGAAATAATACAGCCACCTCATAGTTTAGGGCAACCTTTTCCATTCCACAGAGATTATGCAGTGGAAAAGTGGGCCACTGTTACATTTCTCCAGTATGTCCTTCTGGGCATTAAATGATATTCATGCACAAATAAGGGAGCATACTTGACATTAGAGTCTGTGAGATCCATTAATAACAGTGGCAGATTTAGATGGAGCTTGGTCCCAAGTCTCGTTCATCCATCGAATCCAACACATTGCTATTTCTGAAGCCTTATTTCCTCATCTGAAAAATGAGAATGCAGTATGGATAAGGCTGCAATCCTAAACACACTTACTGGGGGGCAAATCCCATTGAACTCAGAGGGACCTACTTCTAAGTAAATATGATTAGGATTGTAGTCTGAGTGAGGTTATGTTTGTAAAATATTCTGCAAACTATAGTGAGGTGTAAGTCATTAATATTAATTGTGGTCTTGTCCCAATTACACAAAATATTCATTCATTTATTCATTCATTCATTTCACTTTTACTCTGCCAGCATTGCTCCCAAGAGCCCTCAGGGTAGCTTATGACAAATCACATCTAAAACTATAAAATTCAATTCCTGAAAACAGCAAACACAAAAGAACCAATAATAATCAGCTCCAAAATATAGCCTAATCCAGTTCCAAAATACACACAAGCAACTCAGAACCCAAAGATTTAAAATATAAATATTATTGTAAATCTAAGTACTACGCAGGGGTAGCCAACGTGGGGCTCTCCAGATGTTGCTGGACTACAATTCCTATCTTCCCTGGCTGTCCCTACAGGGATGAGAAAGAATCCCATCTGAAACCTCAGCACAGATAATGCTGAACTAGATGGGGCAATGGTCTGACTACGGCTGAGTAAACCCTCATTTAAAGCACATGACTTTCTCCAAGAAATCCTGGGAACTGTCATTTGTTGAAGGTGCTGGGGATTGTAGCTCGGGATTCTTAAGGGGATATCTTGTGCTTTAAATGTATGATGTATACAGAGCCTTGGTATAAGGCTGCTTTCTATATACTTCTTTAATCCCTATCTTCCTATCACACTAGCCCAGCCTTTCCCAACCGGTGTGCCTCCAGATGTTGTTGGACCACATCTCCCATCAGCCTCAGCCAGGCTGAGGCTGATGGGAGATGTGGTCCAACAACATCTGGAGGCACACTGGTTGGGAAAAGCTGCACTAGCCTGTGAAACTAGAGCAAGGTCAGCTTCTGTTTCATGGCCCCAGGGGCATTATGAGGGGCTGGCCTAAGGGGCCAGATCCCTGGGTCTTTTGAAGGGAACACTGGATCTTCTCTCATGTCCCCAATGCTTAACCTTTACTTACAGGGCGACTGGGTATTCTTCAAATACCCAGCTCCTGGGCTCCTACTAGGAGAAAGGGTGGGATGTAAAGTAAAGCAAAGCAAAGCAAAGCTCAGTGCTGGTGAGACCCCAGCCACCCATCATCAATATTTGCCCAGTGGCAAATTTGTCATGAGCCTGTGTCCCAAGTTTTTAAAGTACCTAGCAGTGTTCCTGCTTGCCTCTCATCCTAGACTTCCTCTTACATGTCCCCCAACATAAGACTCCCTTTATCTTGGCCTCACTTGAAAATTGTTGCTTTTATTGTTCAGCCCAAGGAAATATAATTCCAGGTTCTTTTTCAACCGCAACAAAGACTTCAGGGGAGGAACACAATGTTCCTCTTTCATAACTTCTGCTACTTGATCATTTAGGTCACTTTTATCCTGGCTGTCTGCTTCAGTCATCCATTTTGTTAGCTCAGCCTTCTAGTGGCCCTAATGAGCTCTCTGTCGTGTTCAAGTTAACACAAATGAAATTAGCAATGGCCTTACTCGGCAGTCCCTCTGGGAATGAATTGTCCTTCCCTGAAGAAGTAAAGTCAGTTAAAATCACCTTGAGCAGTACTTGTTAGATTTTATCAATGTGTTACTGACGTTTATACAATGGCATTTAAATCGCTACCATCTAAGAACTCTCCTCAGGCACCTTACTGCTCTAGCACATCACACATAAAAATATATATTCAGATAAATACCGTGTTTGAGCAGGTATAGGGATGCTACAAAAAGTTCCAGTTTTGGCATGAACCCTTGTACTCCAAACCTGCTAGTAAGCTTAAATTCCTTTCATCAGCAGCTAGATCTTTTGAACATTTTGCAACCATGGTTTCTAAACATTTCATTGAGGAGAACAATTCATGGTAGTTTTGTCCATGACTGACTTCTCAGTCCACCATGTGAATCCGTGCTGGTCCCAGGTTTTAGGAGCCCCTCAAGCAAGTCACCGTCACTGTGCTCTTCTGCTTCTCACAACTGCCATCCCTGCCCATGCACTCACTTTTCTCGGGCTTAATCTGTACAGCTGTCCAAAGAGAGAGTGAGAGGGAAGCAAAACTGGCTGCTGCGCCTGCTTCCCTACTCACTTTTGTCTCTGTTTATTCACTCAGAGAAGGAAGCTGCAGCTGGTGCAAAATTCAGCAGCACGACTACCTGAAAGACCGTCTTCCCCTTATATACCCAGTTGATCACTGCGCTCTGCAGGTGAGGGCCTCCTGCAGATACCATCTTATCAGGAGGTCCATTCTGCACAACATAGGAAGCGGACTGTTACGGCACCTACCCCTTGGAATTCCATCCCCTTAAATACAGTATAGACAGGCTTCATCTCTGTTATCGTTTCAGCACCTACTGAAGACTTCCTCAAGCTCTTTCAACAAGTCTTTTAAGTAGAGACCTGTGTCTGTGCTGGATTTGCTTTTAAAGATGCTTTTAAAACTTTTTTTAAAATATATGTTTTAAAAGATGTTTTGTTTTAATATATTTTAAAGTCTGTTGTTAGGATGTTTTAGAGTGTTTTTAGTGGTTTTTTTCCCACCCTGGGCTCCTTCTGGTAGGAAGGGTGGGATATACATTTAATTAATAAATAAATAAAAAGTAAACAGACGATCCTATGCAAATATTAGCTTGGGAAGAAGGATTTTCCTCAGGACTTCAGCAAGGACGAAAGGGTTATATTCCCTTCTCCACATTCTCTGATCCTGCTAATTATGAGCCGCTGCCTCCCCCCCCACCCCCAACACACAAGCTGATGCTATTTTCATCTCTAAAAAAACCTACAAGTTGCATGCAAAGACACATTTAACTTCAAGTCTAGTCTGGCCCGCAATATTTTCTGCCAGAGCTTGCCATTCACGGGAGACCTGGAATCTAAAGCGACAGGAAGGAAGTGTTTTAACCTCCATCCCACCCTCCCAGAAAGTCGGCAAATTCCACCAGCTATTTTGCCCAAACCACACAGTGGAACCAGGAGCTTTGGCCTTTTGTGATATGTTAAGTGATTTCACAAAATGAGGCTGGGAGGTAAATCAAAGAAGGGTTTAGCAGGACTGTGGAGCAGAAGGACAAAAAAGAAGAAGCCTTCACACAGTTGTCATTAGAAAAGGAGGGTGACACTCTTACAGAGCTTGAGGAGGTCAATAAATCACCACCCTTATCTTGCAAACAGAGCCTGTGACTTCAAAAATTAGCTCATTTATTCTGCACAATTAAATTTATTGAAGTGTGACAGAAAAGTTTAACAAGCACTGGAGCAGAAAGTCAGCAACACAGAGGCAAGCATCTGAGTGAAAGGCACAATTAGTTGATTTTCATTTTATTTATCAATATAATTATTGAATTGTATTTATCCTATTTCACTCTTATTGCTGGCTGGGCTCATGGGAAAAGCATTAGCTCGTTTTTTTTAAAAAAGCCAAACTTAATATGATTATAGGTTAGCTAATAAAAGAAAACTTCACTTAAAATACTATACAATCTTGCATTCAATGTGGCCACATCATCTGGCTCAGAAATCAAGTCGTCTGTTATGCAAAAGGAATTAAATTGAATATGAACTGTGAACACATTGAATTTCCTAGAGAGGGGCTTAACTTGCATCAATCCATCTCTGTACTTTAAAAGTCAGAGGGACATTGGGAGAGCTGACAAAATGTTGTAGGTAAATAATGACTTTTATTGACCTCATGAGACTAAGTTATGATGCAATAATGTTGAAATTCTATTTTGTTTCTTTATAGTGTTTTCTCCATTTTTTGATCTAGTTAGTAGATTTTACTAACTTCTTGGCGCTACAGGATATTATGGCAAGAGGAAAAATGAAAAAAGATATGAGCAAAGCTTCCCTCACCCCAATCTGATTTATGTTTCCTTTGCTTGAAATGGACAGAGGCAACAGTCTCCAAGTTCACTTCAAATTTCACATCAGGTGAAATCCAGTGGCCACAGCTAGAGGTAAGCAGTGCCCCCTAAGGAATTTCATTAACTTTATGCAGAATGTTTTGGCTTCTCTTGTAATTCCTAAAGAATCTTCTCAGCAGATGGTGTGGTAGAGCTCACCTGACCTCTGGCTGGTTGGTCACATGGCTCCTGCTTACCAGAAGGTAGAAGGAGAGGCAGTGGCAAGGATGGTGTGGTATAAATGCACCTGCGAGAGCACAAGATCAGCTCTGCCTGTGCGTTTGCACTGCACCAAGCTCACTGCCAACTCATCCCTCTACCACCAGTAAGCACCAGTGACATGACCAACCAGAGGTCAGGTGAGCGATGCTGCCCCACTGTGCTGTCTGCTGCTACTTTTAATATATGGTAACAGCTATAATTCAGAGGGAAAACTGAGGATGTGTCCAGACTGACATGGCATCTGCTACAAACTTTCTAAGGAATTAGTACAAGTGGTTGAAGCAAAAATGATTGTCTCCAGCTGTTCATCACACATTGCATCTGGCGCAGTGTTGAGGTCTGGACATTTAAAGTTTGTGGAGTTTTATCTTCTAAATCAAGAGTAAGCAACCTTTTGTGAATTGGATGTTTTTAATCTACACCATGGGACTTTACCTCCCAAGTGACCGGCATTCAGTCTGGGGCATTGAGGCATTCTGAACTATGACCCACCTCAGTGACCCTAAAAATTATAAAGAAGGGGGAAATGGCTTTGTTCATCAGCACTGGCAGAATCTGAAAAGAATTCAAAGACTGAAAGCCAGCCCATTATGGACTGTGGGGGTGTGGGGGTGTGGCTGCAGTGGGGGAAGACAGATATATTGAAATTATCATTCTGCATTTTCTAAAACTGGCTTTAACACATGTCCATGTAGGCAGGCACACCCAGGCTGCAGTCCTATATCTAATTTCCTGGAAGTAAGCACCACTGAACTGAATGGGACTTATTTCTGAGTAGATATGTATATTTAGGGGAGGAGGGAGGTCGCATAGCAGCAGAAAAGTAGGTTGCAGTTTATAGAAATGAGAGGTAGGAAACTTTTTTCAGCCCAAGGGCAATATTCCCACAAGGGGTGCTTGGCAAAAATGGCTAAAAGTAGGTAGACCAATGGATGTGACTCTTTACCTTTATATGGTAAACTACATGCTAACCATGCAAAGGCCACAGATTTCTACACACACACCATCCATATGGAATTGGCCCAATAAACTGAGGCTGTACCCTGATAAGATGGAAGTGCTGTGGGTGGGGGGTTCCCATGTCTGGGAATTAGGTGTACAATCTGTTCTGGGGTGGGTTGTACTCTCCCTGAAGGAACAGGTTCGTAGTCTGGAAATACTCCTGGATTCCAACTTGTCACTAGAATCCCAAGTGGCTTCTGTAGCTAGGAGTGCTTATGCCCAACAGGAGGCAATGGTCCGTGTTCTGGTGACTTCCTATCTGGACTACTGTAATGTCCCTGAAACCTCTTGAAAACAGTCCAGAGGCTGCAGCTAGTGCAGAATGCGGATGCTAGTTTGGTAAGTGGGTCAGACCATTGGGATCATGTGTCATCAGTCCTGAGAGCACTGAACTGGCTGCAGATGAGCTGCTAGGCTCAATTCAAGGTTTCAATACAAGACCCTAAATGGCTTGGGAGGGACCCAAGTACCTAAAAGAGCACCTCCCTCAATATCAACCATCTCAGATCTTATAATAGGCAGGTGAGGTCTTGTTGGTGGTGGCGCCAGCAGGGGCTGCCTGGTTGGCATTGACATGCATGGGTCTCAGTTGTGGCTCCTTGTTTGTGGAAAGCCCCCCCCCAGTGAGGTACATCTATCTCTGTCATTACTGATTTTTAGAAGGAATTTGAAAACGTTGACCCAGATTGATGGCTAAAGGAGACTGTTCCTGGCAACCCGGAGATCACTGGATGAAAGAACGTTTTTAACTGTAACTGTTTTTAGAATGTTTTAACTGTTTTAAAATGCTTTTTTAAAAAAAATACGAAGGGTTCTTCTTTAGGGTTTCAGACAGGGGACATTGCCAGCCCCACCTGGAGATGCCCGGGATTGAACTTGGGACCTTCTGCATGCAAAGGAGATGCTCTACCTGTGAGCTATGGCCCTTCCCCTCCAAGAGGCAACAAGAAAAGGTATGCCTTGGCAGTGTGAAGGTGGTGAATGCACTGATTTTGAGCAGGAATGGGCTGCTTAATTATTTACATTCCGATGCATTTGTAGGCAACTGCTTCTTCCCATCGCAGGAACTTAAGTCACATCTGCACCACACATTTAAAGCTTGTGGCTTCCCTCAGAGAATCCTAGGAGCTGTAGTTTATCTCTCATAGAACTACAATTCCCAGCACCCTTAAGAAACTACAGGTCCCAGGATTATACAGGGAAAGCCATGTGCTTTCACTGTGTGTTAAATGTGCTTTAAACGTATGGTGTGGATGTGACTGCATAGAATATCAGGACAGACAGTTGACAAATCTTAGCCCACACTTTTTTTCTGACTGGTGCTGAAAGAGGGTGTTAAACCCTTATATTTATCACTTCTTTTCAATTGCAACATTATACCACCCAGCCCATTTAATCTCCATCAAGCAATTCAGGTTCCAAAGCAACCCTGAATATCTTGTAGCTTGCCTGCAGAAACCTCAACATGGTAGTGAATGAATATTTTTCTTTCATTCTATGGGGTTGCAGTTCCAAATCCAGAAAAAGAAATTTAAACTCTCACGCCATTCAGTCTAAATGTGGTGCCACACAAAAGGATTGTGAAGGGTGCTAGAAGAGGGTCCCACACCCAGCCTTTCACCCATACTGCCAGCTACTAATGTAAGCAACAAACAGACATGGATAAAACCACAGGTGGATTCCTCTAGCAAATCAGTAAGGCTCAGATGCTTCATAAGGCAGTGCAAGCCCAGCACAGAGTGATGCATCTTTGCTGGTCCCAGGCACTCCATCCTCTTCATCTGGGCTGGGTCTGAAAGCGTGGGTGCATGGAGGGTACATTGTAAGGAAGCACAGTTTGTGGCATTGCACATCACTGCTGCTCATGGGGCATGTATGTTAAGACATGCGCCTTAGCTTCCAATTTCCTAGCTTGGTGTAGCTTAAGGCTTAACTCTGATCTTAAAACAGGTATGTGTGGGGTGTGTGTGTGTGTTTTAAAATAACTGAACGTCTGTATAGTGCTTCTAAGTGTTCAAAGCACTTCACATACATTATCTAGTTGTAATCCTTACAACAACCCTGTAAGGTAAATCAGTATCCCCCATATTGCAGATGGGGGAAACTGAGGACAAGAAAAGAATTGCTTGCCTAGTGACTTGATGCCAGAGGCAAGATTCAAACCAGCTTACTTTCTTAGCCTCTGCCCTACACCAGCTCTCATACCTAGCACATCATGTTTCACATCCATTTGTACAGGTCCAGAAAATTAGGTTGAGGAGCTGGTAGAAGTGTTGAACTTTTCCAAAGACTGTCTCTCAGATTGCAACTGGGTCACTTTGTCCTGCGTTTTCATTTCACAAAACGTAATTTCTCTGCCACAAGGGAAGTGTACCATTTATTTTTTAACCTTCGGGTGAAACAAAGAATGGATGCTTAGTGCCACAGTGTTATAAAAACTGGAGAGAAGTCACCAGCAGTTATACGCTTACAATCAATAGTAAGCAATTTCTGAACTTGTCCAAAATGGTGTGCAGTGACATATGGGTTCTAACAGAAACGTGAATATGCTTCCAGTACTTCAGATAACTGTTTATAACAGACCTAGAAACATGTTGTTTGTTAAGATCAGCGAGCAAAGGTCTGCGCTCTGCAGGGATGCATGAGAGATGTAAACGGACACATTTCAAACATCCCAAGGCAGGGAAGGGGTCTCTGTCAGTCACGCAAAGTTGGGCCCGGAAGCATCAAAGGTAGGTGGTAAGCTTAACCCCCTTGCCTCAACTGCAGCACTTTCCCCTCATATGAGTGGTTGCCAGTCACTCAGTTGTACAGAAGATAGTAAAGAGTGGCACTCAGGGACATCAGTGTGGTAAGAGGTAAACCAGTCTCCTTCTGGTATCACTAGTGCTTAGGAAAGGGTTTGCCCCAATCCTATCTACTGTCTTCAGAATTCAATCCATTGTACTGTCTCTCATAGATTTTAATAGGAGCCATTGGGAACCCAAGCCCTTCCCTATATAAGTTCTGTTTCTCGGTCATGCTGAAATGAAACAGAGAGGCAAAATTGTTGCTGATTTTTTTTAAATGACAGTAAACAGTTAAAACCAGACAGATAAAGTACAATTAACATCAGGCTAATCCAGAAAGAGACTTTAGCATCTCTCTTCCTCCACCACCAGCCCAATTTTCTCCTCAAAAATCTCACACAGGTATAGAAAAATGCTTGTGATAACTCTGATATTGGTATGTTGGAATAGGACCAATAGTGTAGGGGCAAATTCTGAAGTGCAGGGTCCTTTCATGATAGTCACATCACATCCCTGTCACAATCATGCCCCCTTTTCCACTTTCCCTCTTTTCTCTTATTCTCTCTGTTGTCTCGCAAGTCCGCACTCCACTACAACAGATGTCCCTAGCAGCTAATCAGCATGAAAGGGGAGGCTGTGTGTTAGCTACTGAGAAGAGTCTTCTCAGTGGCTGACTCACCTCCTTCCGCTCTGAATGGCTCTAATCAGCATAAAAGGACAAGGACTCTTCTCAGTGGCTAACCCACTCCCTTTTAATGCTGATTGGCTCATACATAGAGACCTGGCTGGGACCCTGCTCCTTAAAATGTAACGGCTCTTCAACCCTCCACAACCCTGGACAACTACATCCATTATATAGAAATCCAAAAGTAAGAATTCTTTCACATTTGTCTTAGAGCACAAATGGGGAACCTGCACCCTCCAACTGTTACTGGATGACAATTCTTATCATCCTGACCATTGGTCATGCTGACTTAGGCTGATGGGAGTTGGGGTCCAACAATATCTAGAGGACCACAGGTTCCCCATCCTTGTGAGTATGGCTAAAAGTTCAGATGCTCACACAATAAACAGCAGACACTGTTTAGAATTCCTAGAATCTTCTGCTGACAACCCAGACAGGCTTGCTGAGAAAAGTAGCTTAAAAATACTGTTAAATAAAATAAAAACAGACAGGGTAGGCTAGTGTCTCTTGAATTGCTGGCTAACCCCCCCCCCCAACCTTTCCCTGCTCTCCCTGGAGAAAAAGAAAATCCTAAACTTGCTGACAATCTTGACGAGTTTAAACACTGGTCAAAAACTCACTGCTGAAGAGATATTGCAACTGGATGAATGAGTATAAGAACAGAGTCTTTCTATTCCCCCTGCCATCTCCTTTAGTAACAGCAAACTTTGCTGGCATTGAACAAAGGAGAAAGGATGGGGATTAGAAGTTTTACAGCAGAAGTTTCCTGACTCCTAACTGAGCAGAGGAGAGGGAGCTGTGTCAGCTAGTCCAGAGGAGGTACAAATGAGCCAGCTCTCAGAGAGCTAACAGGAGTTTGGCAGAGGAGTTCGGCTGGGGAGGTCAAGGAGGAGTTCCCTAAATAAATTTTCCCCTTGTACGGCACACCACATACCAGTGGGACTGTCCTATTTACCCTGAAGGAGGACAGGACAAAGCACAGGACATTCCAGTACAAGTAGAAAGAAAGAAACTAAAGGCAGTAGAGACTATGGACGGGAAGGACACTCCAGTGGTGTGTGCAACGTTTGTTTTCTTGCCTGAGAACAACATGGTGTTCACGTGCAACGAGTGCAAGCTGGTGGCGCTGTTGGAAGAAAAAGTGAGGGGCATGGAATGGCAGATGGCCACACTGAAAAGTATAAGAGAAGATGAAGAGTTCTTAGATAGACCACTGGAACAACAACAGCAAAGAGAAGTACAGGAGGTGGAAGACCAACAGCATGTTGGAACAGAAGAGACTACTGTGGAGAGCAACAACGAAGTGGAGGAAACTCCATGGAAATGGGTGACAGGAGCAGAAGGGCGAAAAGACACCCGTCACCAGTGGGACTATGGAACTGCTTCCAGGCACGTGAGACTAGAGGACAGTCTGCAGGGAAAGAATTACAGGAGATGTCATGCGATAGCGAGTGAGAGGCTGAAGCTCAGCCAAGCAGAGGCAATGAAAGCATGCCCCATGACAAGAAGAAGAGAAGAGCAGTAGTGGTGGGAGATTCCCTACTGCATGGGATTGAAACCCAAGTATGCCGAGAAGATCCATGGACTCACCAGGTATGCTGCCTGCTTGGGAAAGTTCTAGAGCAGATCATAAAGCGGTCAGGCTATAAGCACCTTGAAAACAATGCAGTGATTGCTAGAAGCCAACATGGATTTATAAACAACAAATTCTGCCAGACTAATTTTTTCCAAAATGTTTTTATTGTTTTCCAAATATGAGAAGAACAATATACAGAAATTGTAAATAGAAAATAAATGTAAAACATAAAAAACAGTCATTGCATCTTTTTGCATATATTACATATGAATATATAGAGTAAAAGCTAGGGATCCAGAATGGTGAAGGTTACACAAAATAGCCCCTCCACATTGCCGCCTGAGTCATTGGGGGTTCACGTAAAGGTTTGTTATTGTTAACATCAAACATAAAGGGCAAACATTCCACATCGAACTTCTCATTTTTAGCTACCCCTTGGAGTACCCTTCTGTGATAAGTCAAGTGTTCAGACAATGCAGTGTCCCATACCTGTGCCCACCACCTTTCTTTTGAAGGGGGTTTATCTGCTGTCCATTTACTAGCTACTTCCATTCTGGCTGCTGTTAACAGTAGTGATACCAGTTCTTTATGGTGGACTTTTGAGTTGATGGCACTTTCTAATGACAGGAGGGCCAGACAGGGGTCCGGAGTCAGGCTCTGGGTCGTGATATTTGCGATTGTGGCAAATACCCAGTTCCAGAAAGTGTTGGGCATACCCAACACATATGAATTAAGGTGCCCTTATCTCCACAGCTGCGCCAACACAGGGATGCGGCATTCAGAAGAATGTGTGAGAGCCTGAGGGGATTCCAGGGCCATCTCAGAATGCTTGTATTCTGGCTGAAATTGTTTTGAGGAGCGGGCGTGACCATACCTTCTCCCATGCGATGTCATCGATCTTAGTACCCAAGTTCTCCTCCTATGCCACTTTTAATCCAACCGACCCTCCCACAGTCATGTCAATTAAGGCTCTATAGAGAGCCAGTGTGGTGTAGTGGTTAAGGTGTTGGACTACGACCTGGGAGCCCAGGGTTCGAATCCCCACATAGCAATGAAGCTCACTGGGTGACCTTGGGCCAGTCACTGCCTCTCAGCCTCATGAATTTTATTTATTTATTTATTTAATTCAATTTTTATACCGCCCATAGCAAGGCTCTCTGGGCGGTGTACATTGGATAAAAAATATATATTTACATTCAATTTAAAAACCACCTGATCATCAAATCAACAATTTAAACATACAACAAAAGTGAGATTAACATAATAAACCCATATTAAATACAAATCAAAAGTAATTAGAGAAAAAAAGATGAAACATATAACTATCTTTACAAACATTAAATACGGACTTCCGGGAAGGGTTGCTTCGCCTGTGCCTGCCTTTGAGACGAGCTCTCGTTTCAGAAGAAGCTTTTTCAGTTTTAAAATCAGTCAGAATGTTTTTTTTGACTGGTAAAGACTTTCTCCCGGGAAGGGAGAAACGTAGAGATTAACCACAGAAGCTTGTGTTTGTTGGGGGGACTGGATTTCATTAGTTTATGAAAGAAGGTTCAGCCAGCAGCACCAGACGGACTTTCAAACAAGCTCTAACTGATTAAGCGAGACGTTTATCTTTTCTTTAAAGAAAAACGGATTAACAGGCAAGCACCCCTCTTTCTATTTTTATCATCTGGCTTAAATTGTTACAGCAAAAAGAGATTTGTCAATGAATCAGCTATAAAGAATCCCTGGGTGAGTTATAACTCTTCTCTTTCATTCACAAAATTAAGGAGGAAAGAAATCGAAATAGCTTATCTCTGTTTTTATTGCAAAAAGCTGGCCTGGAATTGTGCATTTTAAAGATACAAACGGATGAGGGAATTCTATTCCGAGGAGAAAAAAAAATAAATCTGATTTATGAACTTTTGAATATAATATGTCTGGGACTATTTTATTTCATTTTGACGAATCTGCTTGTTCTCGATGCCACTAACTGTTTTGATGCTGTGGACTAAATTTGTTTTGCATTCCTGAACATATAAGAGATAAGGCAGGCTGTGCTGTCTACACTGTGATGTCATCAAGCTTGGAATATTAACCCCTTTGTTGCTGGAATAAGAAGTGTTTTTTTTTTCTTCGTGGTTTTAAGAATGGCAATCAAGAAAGTGTCTGAGACCCTGGAAGAAATTATGTTTCAGAAAATAATGGATGAGATTGAGATAACGAAACAAACCCTGAGACAGGGCAGACAGGAGATGAAAATTGAATTTGGCAAAATAAAGCAGGAGCTTAAAGAAATAGGGGATTTTGTGAGAGGGGAGGTTGATGAGATCAGAGATACAACTGGACAAGCATCAGAAGATGAAAAAAGAAAAATTAAAGGGAAGATGCAGGCCCTGGAGATTGGAACAAATGTGGAACTGGAAAAAGATTTGGAGTTTATGGATATTAGAGATAAAGTTTACTGTTTGGAATTCAGCGTTGTCCTTGAAGAAATTAATGAAGATATCAGAGATAAAGTTATCAATGTCTTGGATAAACTTCTGGACTGGAATGATGTGATGGAGCTTGACATAGAAAAAATCTATAGAATTAATTACAGATATGTGACAATGGAAAAACTCTCAAGAGATGTGCCAGTGCATTTCGTAAAAAAGAAGAACAGAGATATGATTTTACAACAATATTTCAGCAACACATTCAGAATTGATGGCAAGGAATTATTTGTGATGAAGGAAATTCCCATCAGACTCTTATTATATGACTATGGCTATGACAGCAAGATTATTATGGGACACTGATAATGGAAGAATGGCTACTGAAATTACTGGACCTAACAGGATTATTATGGGTGCAAGGATGGAAGATGGAAGATGGAATTAATACTGATAATGGAAGAATGGCTATTGAAATTATTGGACCTAATAGATTTGATGAGATGGATTAATTGACATGCTTATTTGGAGAAAAATCGATAGATATATTTCTCAAGGAGTTGAAACCTCTCTTTGACTTTTTGTGGAAAGAATAAAGTGATGTTTATGAGATTTGATGATTAATTAAGATAACTACTGGAGGAAAGTGATTTTGTAATATAATTTAAGAGACAGGTTTGTTATATATTGTAGACCTATAACTGATCTGCGACAAATCGGAAGTCAACATTTTATTTTATTGTTTAATTTGTATTTTTGTTTTGTTTTGTTTTGTTTTTGAAAATTTGAATAAAAATTAATGATAAAAAAAAATCAAATACAAATACTAAAATACTAAAAATATTAAAATGTCTGGGCAAAGAGGAAGGTTTTCACCTGGCGCCGAAAAGATAGTAAAGTAGGCGCCAGGCGTACCTTGTCAGGAAGGGTGTTCCATAGTTTGGGGGCCGCTACCGAGAAGGCCCTCTTTCTTGTAGTCGCCTTCCGGGCGTCTTTCTGAGTAGGCACCCGGAGGAGGGCCTTCGATGTTGAGCGCAGTGTACGGGTAGGTTCATATCGGGAGAGACGTTCCATCAGGTATTGTGGCCCCGTGCCGTGTAAGGCTTTATAGGTTAAAACCAGCACCTTGAATCGGGCCCGGAAACATATAGGCAGCCAGTGCAAGCGGGCCAGAATCGGTGTCACATGTTCTGACCGCTTGGTCCCGGTTATTAATCTGGCCGCTGCATTCTGCACAAGCTGCAGTTTCCAAACCATCTTCAAGGGCAGCCCCACGTATAGTGCATTGCAGTAGTCCAATCTTGAGGTTACCAGAGCATGGACAACTGAAGCAAGATGTTCCCTGTCCAGATACGGGCATAGCTGGGCTACCAGCCTAAGTTGGTAAAAAGCACTCCGTGCCACCGAGGCCACCTGCGCCTCAAGTGACAAGGACGGGTCCAGAAGGACTCCCAAGCTGCTCACCTGCTCCTTCAGGGGGAGTGTAACCTCATCCAGAACAGGTCGAACATCCAACTGGTCAGGGGATCCATTTACTAACAGCATCTCAGTCTTGTCTGGATTGAGCTTCAATTTGTTCGCTCTCATCCAGTCCATTATCGCGGCCAAGCATCGGTTTACGACCTTGACAGCCTCACCTGAAGAAGATGAAAAGGAGAAGTAGAGCTGCGTATCATCAGCGTACTGATGCGAACGCACTCCAAAACTCCTGATGACAGCACCCAGCGGCTTCATATAGATGTTAAAGAGCATGGGGGACAGAACTGATCCCTGCAGGACTCCATATTGGAGCGCCCAGGGTGTCGAGTAGTGCTCCCCAAGCACTACTTTCTGGAGACGACCTGCCAGATAGGAGCGGAACCACTGCCAGGCAGTACCTCCAACTCCCAAATCCGCAAGCCTCCCCAGAAGGATACCATGGTCGATGGTATCAAAAGCCGCTGAGAGATCAAGGAGAATCAACAGAGTTACACTCCCTCTGTCTTTCTCCCGACAAAGGTCATCATACAGGGCGACCAAGGCTGTCTCCGTACCAAAACCGGGCCTGAAACCCGATTGAAATGGATCCAGATAATCGGTCTCATCCAAGAGTGCCTGGAGCTGGGATGCAACCACCCTCTCCAGAACCTTGCCCAGGAATGGCACATTTGCTACCAGCCTATAGTTATTCAAATTATCTGGGTCCAGGGAAGATTTCTTCAAAAGTGGTCTCACCACCGCCGCCTTAAGGCAGTGCGGGACCACTCCCTCACATAGTGAGGCATTAATCACTTCCCTGGCCCAGCCGGCAGTGCCATCCCTGCTAGCTTTTATTAGCCAAGAGGGGCAGGGATCTAACACAGAAGTGGTTGCACGCACCTGTCCAAGCACCTTGTCCAAAACCCTATTCTTAGGGTCGCCATAAGTTGGAATCAACTTGAAGGCAGTACATTTAAATTTTAGATGTCGGCTGCTACACCTTTCAGATTGCAGTTGGATTTAATGCAAACATTCTCAAAAGATGTGAGTGAGCGTAGAAAAGCCCCTTGTCTCACCATTTTGCTAGCGAATAACCTGATCTGAACAATTTGGAACCAGTTTATTTTCAAACATCTTAATCTGAGTCGAAGTGATGTCTCTGAAACAGGGTGCGCTTTTTCAAATAAATCCTGAACTCTGTATAATCCTTTCTCCTCCCATCCTTCAAATTGTGCATGTTTATCAGAATGGAAGAAATCTTTATGGTGCAAAAAGGGAGTATGGGGTGACTCCCCAGGTTACAAATGTTTACGCCATCTCATCCAGATCCACATTGTAGTCCTGGTAAATGGACTGGAGAGTGCTTGAATTATGGGCCAGATAAGGCTTATGAAAGGCAGTGCTCTTAAGGGGGTTGGAGTTGCCTGTAGCTTTATTTGTATCGATGGGATACCTGTTGAGCCCTTAATTTAGTGTATTAATTGTTTTAGTTGAAATGCGTCATAATAGCTCTTTAAGTTGGGTGCCCCTAGGCCTCCTTTTTGCTTGGTTCTACAGAGAGTAGGCCCACTTACTTGATTTTGTTTCCTCCCATGAATGTAGTCATTCAGGAGCTTTTGCCATCTGGCCAAATGTTTATCAGCTATGTGATGGGTCTGGAAAAGGAAGAGGAATTTAGGTAATAACAATGTCTTCACTGGTGCAACATGGCCTAGCCAACTCAGATTGACATGGCACCAAAGTGTTCTTTGCATTGAGCTTTGTAGATGTCCGTAGTTCCTTTTCCATAACTGACCCACCTCACGAGTTAGAATAATGCCCAAATAACGGAACCCACCAAAACTTGGGGAAAACTAGAATTAAGAAGCTAATCTCTATCAGGGATGGAAAGATTTAATGGCAAGACAGCAGATTTAGCACAATTCATTTCTAGTCCCACCATGTTGTGGAATTATTGTAAAGTATTCTTTAGTTTGCCCAGTGCTGCAACAGAATTGCTCAACATCAAGAGCACATCATCTGCAAAAAGATTGATAGTTTGCTCCTGGCCTCCTACTATTACTCCTCGATTAAAGTCTCAGCTCGTATACACTCTGCCAGAACTGCAGTCACTAGGACAAACAGCGGGGCTACAGCGGGCATCCTTGTCAGGTGTCTCTGTTAGTAACAATGCGGGAGGATGAGTGACCGTTGATGCTCATGAGAGCTGTTGATGTTGAGTAAAGATTTGTAAGGTGGAGGAAGTGATTACCAAAGCCTAAATGTGCAAGAAGCTGCTTCAAAAAGACCCATTTGATTCAGTCAAATGCCTTGAAGGCGTCAAGGGAAAACAAAGCTGCTGAAGTTCCAATAGTCTGCACTCCACGGATTGCGTTGAGCATCTTGCGAATAGAGTTAGCTATATTGTGGTCTGGGATAAAGCCTGTTTGATTTGATGCAACGTACCTCCCGATAATTGTGTTAAGCCTTTGTACCATAATTCCAGTTAGTAATTTGGCATCTATGTTAATTAGGACTATTGGTCAATATGACCTTGCCAGTATCGAATCCGTACCTGGTTTTGGGATAATTTCAAATCTGGATTGTCGTCATGTGGCTGGTAGTTCACTCCCCTCCAGAATGCAATTAAGCAATTTTGTTAGCCAGGGAGATAGCTCTGTCCTGAATTTATGGTAGAATTCCACCGTAAATCCATCTGGACCTGGAGCCTTCCCATGCTTAAGTCTGTTGATGGCATCATTGACCTCCTGGTCAGTGACAGGACTGTCTATAAAGTCGCTGTTGTCCTTAGATAAGAGGCTCAGGTCTGTTCCTGCCCGATATTCATTAATGGATTGTTCTTCTGGGTTGTCTGAGGAGTATAACTCATTACAAAACTTTTTGAACTGAAGACTAATATGTTGTGCCAACTGGCACATTGCTCCTGAGTCTGAGCGAATTCCTGCGATGTGATTTCTAGCCTTCCTCCGCTTTAAGGTGAGTGAGGAGACGAGATTACTTTTCCCTGCTTCATAATATTGACTATTTAAATACACCATGGCAGAGTAGGTCCTTTCAGTTCCTAATCTGGCCAGCTCCATCCGTGCCTTTTGCAATGCACAATATATTGTCAGAGAGCCCGTCTGCTTATAATGACTGTCATAGTGTTCAATCTCTATCAATAGCTATTTCATTGCAATCTCCTTCCCTTTCTGCCACCTACCTGTCTCTCTAATACAGTGGCTCCTAAGAATTGCCTTCATTACATTCCACAGTGTTTGTCGCCATGCTGGGAGTATCATTATCTTTAAAAAAGAATCTGATGGCTTGGCGCAACTGATCCTGAACCACTGTATCATTGGGCAGACTAGAGTTAAAAGTCCATCCTGGGGGGTGAGGGGGGCATTGCTTTCCATCAGCGTTAGTGCCACAGGGGCATGATCTGACACTGTGATTATACCAATGGTTGCCTGCAAGATATCTGACTTCAGTTCCTCTGACACAAACAGGTAGTTGAGCCTCGAACATGTTTTAAAATGGGAGGAATGTGTGGTCACAATCCATCGGATCAAGCCACAAGACACTAGCAAGTCCATCAGCTGGGAGCCTTGGGAGCTAACTAGACTCATCTGTCCACACTTGTCTAGAGCAGCATTAAGGCTCTCATTTAGGTCTCCAATTATGACAGCCCCATTCCTAACATTCTGTAGAGAGTCCAGTGTCCTCTGGAGGAAGATGTGTTGTGTCCGACACTGGGAGTGTAAACTGAGCCCAGAGTGAAAGCTCGACCTCTCAAAGAGCCCTTTACAAATAGGAATCTGCCTTCCAAATCAGCTAAACAGTCGTCTATTCAAAATGGGCAGTTTTGTGGTATCAGCACTACAACGCCTCTTGACTTCGAGGTGTCTGGAGCGAACAGCTGATCTTCAATCCAGGTGCCCTTAAGAAGGCAGCAAAGAGGTTTCCTTTTTGCCTGGTGAGTCTCCTGTAAAAGTACAATGTCAGGGTGGTATTGTTTTAATTCGGCTTCTACTTGGACTCTTTTGATTGAAGATCCAAGTCCATTTACCTTCCTGGAGACCACCTTAAGGGATATGTTGTTATGAGGCATGAAGTGACTTATTATTATAAATAGTCTGCCAGAACCGGTGTAATTTTAGATCTAAAACGGCCGGGGTGTCTGATAGAGAGCAGTTTTTTAAATGACTGGTGAACTTTGCAGGGAAAATGTCCCCTTAACAAAAAAGAACTGTGAAAAAAAATCGATATGAAGGCACTTCACACAGGGCAAAGTGTCGCGAGGCACCATGGGACAATGCCCCGCGTCATATTAGAAAGTGGGGGAGAAACAGTGGAGGTTGTTAAACTCAAAATTCCTCTCACCTATGAGATTCAGCAAAACACCAGTGAAGTTAATGCTGCAGCATGAGGATTCAGCTGCCATTAATAAGGGAGCAAGTTACAGGCAGGCTAGTTTTTTATGTGTTTTCTCTGAGGGTGCTGTTGAGAGCATGGAGAGCCATCTTCCTTCCTTTGCTACCCATTAGTTCTGTTGCTTAAATCTTTGGGTGGTTGAATGCCCAATTCATGTAGGATAAGCTCAGCTTGTCATTCGTCACTTGCAGTGTGGACCTTGTCCCTTGAAGGTACAGTTAGTTTAAAGGGGAACCCCCATCTATAGGAAAATCCCTCCTCTTTCAGGATATTTGTGTATGGATTCAGAGAGCAGCACTTTCTGAGTGTTTCAGGGCATATGTCCTGATACACCTCTACTGTTCCTTGTCCAAAGTTCAACTCCCTAAAATCACATAATTCTTTAAAGATTTTCTCTTTAATCATGTATCTTTCAAATTGTAGCACTATGTCTCGGGGCAGCTCAGTGAAGCGACCTTTTTGGTTCGACACTCTGTGTGCCCATTTGATATCATTAGCAGTTATGGGGGTCCCCGAGCAGGAAGGATACAGTATCTCCCCCTTCTTCCTTTTCAGGAATTCCCCCGTATCCAAAAATTCCTACAGCAGTCTCAGTCTGAGTGTTGTTCCTGTTTTCGCTCAATGTCATAGACTGCCAGTTTTAACAGATCTATTTCTGATTGATTATCTAAGCTTAGTGACTTGGCCTCGTTTGACCTCTAGCTTAGGTTCAAGTGGTTTAAGCACTACCGCCCAGTCCACCATAAGCACCTATCTCACCTTTGTAACATAGTTGTTAGTTTCAGCGGGGCTGTCAGAGGTGCTGGTCGATTTTGCTGTTTTTGAGGTTTTCAAGCCACCATGGACCATATTGTTGAGGCTTCTGCCCAAGAGGAGATCAGAAGCAATCTGGTCAATTACTTGGCTGGTGTCTAGCCATGGGATCTTTGCACAATCTTCCTGCGATCCCTGCTGCATCACCTATTAAGTGCTGCCTCAACAGGCAGAAAGCGCCATTTTCAATTGCCTTCTAGGCCTTAGGCTCATGGTGATCAGAAAAAAAGATTATGCTGCCATTGCCAATAGTGGTTAGCCCCACCTCCTGCCAGACCAATCTTATCTAATTTTTTGATTGGGTAACCTCCCTGATAGACTGTGGGAATGCTGTGGATATAATATATATCTCCTTCAGCAAAGCTTTTGACAAAGTGCCCCATGATATTCTGATTAGTAAGCTAGCTAAATGTGGGCTGGATGGAACAACTATCAGGTGGATCCACAGTTGGCTACAGAATCGTACTCAAAGAGTGCTTATCAAACGTTCCTTCTCAAACTGTGGGGAGGTAACGAGCAGGATACCGCAGAGCTCAGTCCTGGGTCTAGTGCTCTTCCACATTTTTATTAATGACTTGGATGATGAGGTGCAGGGAATGCTTATCAAATTTGCAGATGATATAAAATTGGGAGGGATAGCTAATACCTTGGAAGACAGAAACAAAATTCAAAGGGATCTTGATAGGCTGGAGCATTGGACTGAAAACAACAGAATGAAATTTAACAGGGATAAGTGCAAAGTTCTACACTTAGGAAAAAGAAACCAAATGCACAGTTATAAGATGGGAGATTCTTAGCTCAGCAATTCTACATGTGAGAAGGATCTTGGGATTGTTGTTGATCACAAGCTGAATATGAGCCAGCAGTGTGACACGGCTGCAAAAAAGGCAAATGGTATTTTAGGCTGCATTAACCGAAGTATAGTTTCCAAATCATGTGAAGTATTGCTCCCCTCTATTCGGCACTGGTTAGGCCTCATCTTGAATACTGCTTCCAATTCTGTACACCACACTTTATGAAAGTTGTAGACAAACTGGAATGGGTTCAGAGGAGGGCAACAAGGATGATCAGGGGACTGGAAACAAAGCCCTATGAGGAGAGGCTGAAAGAACAGGGCATGTTTAGTCTCGAGAAGAGAAGGCTGAGGGGAGATATGATAACACGTTCAAGTACTTGAAAGGTTGCCACACAGAGGAGGGCCAGGATCTCTTTTCGATTGTCCCAGAGAGCAGGACACGGAATAATGGGCTCAAGTTGCAGGAAGCCAGATTTCAACTGAACATCAGGAAAAACTTCCTAACTGTTAGACCAGTACAACAATGGTACCAATTACCTAGGGAGGTGGTGGACTCTCCAGCATTGAAGGCATTCAAGAGGCAGGTGGACAGCCACCTTTTGGGCATGCTTTAATTTGGATTCCTGCATTGAGCATGGGGTTGGACTCGACAGCCTTATAAGCCCCTTCCAATTCTATGATTCTAAGTAAAATATCAATAATTGTTGAACTTTGTGTTTGAAAACCTCAGATAGAGAGTCAAAAAATATTCAGTGACCCTGGCCTCATACACATATTACCAGTTACCCATCTTTTTTAATGTCCAAACAATGTGAACTTAGAGGAACATGTTGGGTTTTTTTTAACAGATCAGGTTGGATATAGCTGTGTGGATTCTGTCACTGACTTTCACTATTATCCACATTTTGTGCTTCTGCTTACTGCATCTTTCTGAGTTTCGGCTGACTTGCTTGGACTCTTGTGCCTCAATGTCTTGATTTTCTGAAGATGCCACGTCAAGCAGCATCTTTTGGACACAGCAAAGGGATAAATTTGATCCAAAATATCCTGCCTCCATAAACACATATCTTAAAATGTGTGTACAGTGTAACATGGTGACAAGAACCTCTGAGTTGATGGCATTAATGTACATCTGGTGTCAAGGGTCCTAGGGTGGTTGTCCTAGGACAGCCTTTCCCAACTAGTGGGCCACCAGATGTTGTTGGACCACAACTCCCATCAGCCTCAGCCAGCATTGCCAATGGTCAGAAAAGATGGGAATTGTGGTCCAACAACATCTGGTGGCCCACTAGTTGGGAAAGGCTGTCCTAGGATAATACCTTCCTGGAAATGATGGTGATAGCCTAAAGCAGCCAACCTGGGACACTTGCATGCAATTTAGAAGTCATGCATGTGAATGCACAGCACCATCATGGATTCCTCTCCTTGATTGCCACATAGGTTTAGGGGGACCCTTAAAAACCTTTTAAACCCATTATGGCAATGGACATAAATACTTAAGAAATTAAAGGAATCATAGTAGGGTAGCTGGCATAATCTCACCCTATTAGTAAATGCTAGAGGACAAAGAAGCCCACAGTATCTCCTAAAACATTTCTTTGAGAGCAACACCTTAACTCTAGCCCTCAGAACATAAGAAAATCCCTGCTGGATCAGAGTAAAGGCTTATGTAGTCCAGCATCTTGTTTCCCACAGCGCCCAACCAGATGTCCAAAGGAAGCCCACAGACCCTGTGGTGTAGTGATTAGAGTATTAGACTGGGACCTGGGAGACCAGGGTTCAAATCCCCACTTGGCCATGAAGCTCACTGGGAGACTTTGGGCCAGTCACTCTCTCTCAGCCTAGCTATGCTATTCTGAGGGTAAAATTGGGAGGGGAGAACCATGTTTGGACACCACCTTTTGCTCCTTGGAGGAAAGGTGGGGGTATAAATGTAATAATAAATCAATAAATAAGCTGGACATGATAGCTACAGCACTTTCCCACTGTTGTTCCTCCAGCAACTGGTATTCAGAGGTATATTGCCTTTGATCCTGGAGCTGGCTGAACCATAGCTCAGTGCTTTGCATGCCCTAGGTTCAGTCTCTGGCATCTCCATGGAAAGTTGGGAAAGACCTTAATACTCTATAAAGAAAAGGGAGAGACATGGTTTGAAGGATGAATGTTGCCTGAAGCAAAGCCCAAATGAAGCCCACACATATATACCTCTAGGCGCAACAATTGAAGAAGTCTTGCTGCGCAATTCAGACCCACCAATTCCTGGCTACAGACACTACCTGCAGCAGGGTCGATTCACCCTGTGCTGCACAGCAGGGCCAGCAGTGTTACTAGAACCCCTAAAATACAACTTAGGCCCCAAAAGAGCTGAAAGTCCTCCTCCTTCCTTACAGACCTTCTCGGGTGTTAAGATCAGCAGGGGGCAGGCTCTTGGTAGTTCTACTGCCCTCAGAAGTTTGGGGGTGGCCCAGGAGGGGGCATTCTCTGCAGCAGCTCCTAGGTTGTAGAATTCTCTCCCCACAGAGGTGTGTCTGACTCCTTCATGATATAGTTTCCGTCGTATGCTGAAGATGCATCTCTTTACCCTGGCTTTTGACACCTGAGATAAACATTTTCAGGAACCACCCTATTTCTGTGACTGTAATTTATTTTAAACTGTTTTAAATGCTGAATTTTAAATTATTGTAACCTACCCTGGGACCTTAGGCAGGTAAGAAATCATCATCATAACAATAATGTGTTGTATTCAACTAAGTTCCACTCAAAGCAGACCCACTGAAATTAATGAACCAAAGTTAATCATGTCTATGAGCATTTTATTCATTCATTTATTTTGCTTCTTAGTGACATTCTCTGCTGCAAACAGCACCTGAAGCAGCATACAAATTAAAATCATAGATAGAATAACTAGGACGTAAAAACTGTAGTCAAAATGGATTCAGATTACTGTTCTAAAAGCACAGTACACTAACTAGAGTTGAATTTTCATGAGTTTTGATTTGAGTGTATGTTGACATTTGCATGTTCGATGGGGGAGAAACTTTCGTCAAACTGTCAAGCAAATTGTGTGGAAATGGAAAGCGTTTTCGTTGGTTTTCCGTCCAGGCCTTGCACAGGAATCATGGCTTGCTACAGCAGCCAAATGAAGCAGAGGCAGCCTCTTGTAATCCAACATGACAGTGCAAAAGGGTCAGTTAGATAACTTCTAACTTTTGAAGGTCCATCCAGCTCAGTGATGTTATGCCTGATTATTTTATACCAACACCACACACGCCAGACAGGCAGCAATCCTTCACTTGCACGGGCAAGACTTGCTGTATATTATTTGACAGGTTCTGAGCTATAATGTCTTTGATTCTTTGAGTCAGGTCAGATAGTGATTTTTCAGATATTAATGCTTTGTCAGTTTTTTTAGTGCCGTTTGCATGATACAGACTAATTGCCATCCTTAACATGAAATACATCTCCTTGCTTTCTGCTTGAACATGCACTATAGAGAATGCAGACATTTGCTGTTATTGACCAGGAAAAAGATAAAAGTCAAGCACATCCATTTTTGAGGGTAGGTGGTTGATTTTTATCTTTTTAAAAGTGTTTTCTTAAAGGGTTTTTTTTTCCTGTTGCTGAGACCTGTTAATTAACCAGAGGTGTATTATTCTCTTCCTTCTCATTGGTGTCTCTCTTTTTATGTCTGTGTGATGAGAACTATAATCAAACTTCAGGGGTGGGTGGGTTTGCAATTGCATTATCAACTTTTGAGGCTAATCTTTCACTAATTTTCACAGCTGGTGGGAGGAAGGAGAGAGAGAAGGAAATCTACAAGGACACACCCATCAGGAATCCAGGCAAAAACGTTATTTTCTTTCTTAAACAAGAACAGGAAATGCCACCCAGAAACAACTAAGTCAGCTGCCACCCAGTGACTAAACTATGCAATGACACTATCCACACAGAAAGGAAGGATTTACATTAACTTTACATAGGCTACCAGTTTCTTTTCTTCTTTCTTTCTTTGAATTGCAATTAGTGGCATGACTAGAGAAACGAGTGTTATCTCAAATGGTAACAACCACCCTGCCTAGTCCATAGATGGTATGCTCACTGACACTCTCAAATGACTCTAAAAAGTTAGAGTTGCAGAAGCTGTGCTAATTCTTATTCAGTAGAATTTATTCTTCAATGTCCTTAACATCCACGACTTGCAACTTGTTCTGCAAAGTGTTCTTCTTTTTCTATGGGAGTGGGGAAAAGGGGGGGGGGAAGCCTTCTGAGAAATGTGAGTCTAACTCTGTTTTTAATGCTTATAAAAGCTGCAGATGGCAAGTGCTATATTAGAAGGGTAGTGCCTCTTCTGAGAGGATGCTTTATGTGACATAGGCAGGATCTAAAAACAAGATATGCTTTTTTTAAAAGAATGATTTTCCCCCGATGTGTACATTTATGCCATTTGAATAAATTAGTGAATCAATTAAAACTCATATGACTAATTAATTAAGATTTCTTTAATCAGGGAAAAGCCCTAGGGATATCATCTTTCTACAAAACCCTCACAATGTCAAGTATGATTTCTTATCAATATCCTGGCCCAACAAGTAAATGCTGCTGATCTCAACAAATCTAAATGGGATTTAATGTTATAGGAGCCCCATGTGTAGTCCTGACGCCTTGCAGTAAAACTAGGTCTTCAGCCTGTCAGTGCTGCTGTAATGTATCATCATGGGGCAAAAGTTGTTGTCGGTGGGGATCGACAGTAATTACACTTCGTGGGTGAGGGCTTGGGGAAATTCGTGGGCAGGATGGGCCCTTTTGCAAGCTACTAAGGGGTTTGGACTGTCAGAGCAAACCCCAGAGGAGATGTACGAAGAAGCAAAGGGCAAGTGTGTTGTTCGGCAAGGCGCTATTAATATCATTTATCATGTGGCTCTATAATCTACAGTACAGTACTTGTGCCGTGTTCATAGCATGAAGCTGGGGTAACAGCATTGCTTGCCACTTAATGACAGCAACGGAATTATGGAAGAGTCAGGAAAGGCATAGCAAAGAGTATAATCAAGAGGCTTTCTTGAGGAAAGGAAGAAGACTAGTTGTGTGATTCAAAGATATTGTGAACGCCTGTCCACAAGGTTCAAGGATCAGGTGTGTCCTTCAAAACCCTGAGATCACAAGACAGGGTTAGGATGCTGCAGCAGTGGTTACTTTAGAAGGAGCCACATTATATGCTAGTCCACATCAGTGCTTAGAATGGCAGCATTTAATTATGTAATTGAATAGATGGATTGGCTGAAATATTTTAGAAGCCTAGGAAGCTTCTTTAAACTAGGCCAGGCTATTTGTCCATTTAGCCCAGTATTGTCTACTCTGACTGGCAGTGGCCACTCTACCTGCTGCCTGATACTTTTGAGCTGGAGATGCCAGGGGTTGAACATGGGATCTTCTGCCAGCAAAGCAAATGTTCTGCTTCCACTGACCTCTGCCCACCACCACTTGATTACCACATTATATTTAATTTCAAATATTTTATTCAATCAAAAGGGTACCCCAGTTAATCAGGCTGTAGATTTTTATTTAACTTGTCAGCTACTAGTCATGATGGCTGTCTCCACTGTCAGAAGCAGAGCGTGTATAGATACCAGTGGGTGGGGACCAAGAGTGGGAGAATGCTGTTGTGCCCATGTCCTGCTCCTGGGGTTCCTATAGGCATCTGGTTGGCTACTGAGACTAGAGAAGTGTCTGGCAAGGAGCCATGCAGGGATATGCACAGCAAGGCTCATGGACTCAACAGAACTATAGTGCATTTCCTTTTTCTCCAACAGTGAATGGGCAGGCAGGGGAACCAACGCTAAAGAAACTGAACAGAGATGTGTGGTTTCAGCAGGCTTTCCTTGTTCCATTGTGTTCCTCTCCCTGCACTTGTACACTGCTTTGAGGGGAGGGGTGAACTGAGCAAGCAGTTTATACATTACACACAAACACACACATGTTCAGATTATTTGCACTTTCACCCCGCCTTCCTATCTGTATGCCAAAGGGATGACTAATCAGTAAGTGTCCTGGTTGTGCAAAAGCGAGGTAACATGACCAAGCCGGGGCATGTGTCTGTAGTAGGGACGGGTGAGAATATCAATTCAGTTCACATTTCAAGCTGAATTTGTGAATTTTGCACTTTCCAAAACAGGATGGGAGCCAAAACACAGCCAGCCTTCAAGAGGTGCACTTCTTTGAATTTTTGTGATGCAGTTCACCAACCAAACAATGTTTACAAAAATGCATAGATTAGGAGACAGTGTGCATAAAAATGAATACATTTATTTATTTATTTATAATTTGATTTATATCCCGCCCTTCCTCCCAGCAAGAGCCCAGGATGGCATGAGTGAATACATGAGTGAAACGAGTGGAAAAACTCCATAAAATAATGCATTATATGACGAGAAATGGGTTGCCACAAAGTGTACAGTAGTCAAAACTCCCTATAAAAATGTTTTTACTGGGAGAAATTTGCACTAAAGTGCTGGAGAATTTTCATGAAGATTTTTTTTTTTTAAGTAAATTGCTGCAGAAATGTTGAGAACTGAATTTAAAATTGGAAAAATGAGAAATTGAGAAAACCAAAATGGACAGATCTTTCCATCCCTAGCCTATAAGGCAGTGGTACGGTTGAGTTTTGTCTGTGCTCAAGTCTACTCAGATGAAAGGCGTTCTAAGACTCCTTTAGTGGCCATGGGTTTAAAATTGCTGGCATTCCTGCTTTGACTTTCTATTATTGTAAATGAGATTGTTGCTTTAAATGTGTCCATGTTCAAGAGTTAGAGTGACGGTCTGGAAGCTCTTCTGGAGTTGGAGTGGGGTAGGCTTGTTTGCAAATAAATTAAAAAATATATTACGCTAGATAGAAGCCTTTGATCTGATGCAACAGATTTATTCCTCCTCTTACAAACTTTCATTGGTTGCCAGGGTTGGGGGATGAGATGCTGGGAGCTATCAAAAGTAGTGCTGGAGCAAAATAAAACACCACCATTTGAAATAAATATTATTTTTCAGTAGTATGGTCTCCCCTCAACTTATTTTTAGAACAAAACAGAAGAAGCCTGGTGTTTTTACGCATGTCTTTTTTGCTTTAGTGACATAGGCTGCAGTCCAATACATGTCTACTCAGAAGTAAGCTCCATTGGGTTCCATGGGACTTACTCCCAGGTAAATGTGTATTGGATTGCAGCCTTAATTTGTTTCTTTTGTTTGTTTTATACCCTTACCAAAATGTTATTCTTTTGAGACTCTTCTAGCCTACATTTTGCATATATTATTTGCTGTAAAAGATTAATGAGGTAGCAGAAGCAGTTTTTAATGGATTTCCTTGGTTTTCTCTCCCCTCTCTCTTCTTCTTAACTATACACAACCCTGAATCTGCTAAGCTTTCTTGGCATTTGGGGTGGAGAAAAGCAAATTAATGAAACACAAAGCCTCTTTAATCCTTTCTCCCCTCCTCCCTTGCCATCAGAATAAAATGTGCTAGCCCGTCCACTGTACTAACTTCACATCAGTCAAGTGTATTGGCCAAAGTTTTGTCAAAGCTGTGCAATTTTTGAGGTTTTACCCGAACAGTCCTATATGAATTTCTGAGGTAAGGCCAGCCAGTAGATAAAGGCGCTTTATTCAGACCGTCCCTTAATGTCTTGTGACAAAATCCTTCTGACACTACTGTAGAAACTAGTGAAGGCTGAGAAATTAGCCATGTAAAAGTTTGTCACAGAAAATCCCTATTTTGGGATGTGAATGGTACACAGCCAACTCAGTTCTTGTTGACAAAGGCTAAGGCTGCAATCCAATACATGTCTACTCAGAAGCAGACTCTATTGGTAGAGGTACTTACTCCCAGATAAGTGTGTATTGGATTGCAGCCTAAATAAGCAAATCTTCTCCCAAGCATTAAAATGAGCCAAATGGCTAAGTAGAGTCACAGTAAAACCAAGGGAAATTAATCTTTTCCACTCCCCAAGCCAACTGACACTCCCTTCAGTAGCCATGGGAATGTAGAGAGAAAATGCTAGTCAAATAGACACCGAGTAGGAGTCAAGAGCAAATATGGAAAGAACTGGTACGGTGAGGAAGATGCTGGGAAGTGATAAGAAACCATACACATCCCATAGAAACTCCAGGCTTTAAAGTTTGTAAAAAACTAGGTGAGAATCAGAGCTTGGAAAAGTTACTTTTTTGAACTACAACTCCCATCAGCCCCAGCCAGCATGGCCACTGGATTGGGCTGATGGGAGTTGTAGTTCAAAAAAGTAACTTTTCCAAGCTCTGGTGAGAATGATGTAAAATCAAGTGGGATCTGGGGGATATGCCAACACATGATCATGGAACACTTCAGGTTGGCAATGCAGAATTGTTTCCAATTGTCTAACTATAATAGAAGAACTTACACGCTACATAGGCCCAGAACTCGCAGGGTACAAAGGCTGTCAAATCCAGAGGCAGCCCTATTATGAGTCAAGGTGGGACCCAGTGTGTTGTAGAGGATGGAGTGTTGAACTTTACCAGAAAGACCTTTGGTTCAAATCCATGCTCAGCCATAGATCTTCCTGACTTTGGCTCATTCTTTGTCTCTCTCAGCTGAACCTAAATTGTTGTGAGGAAAACAAGGTATGATGAGAATGAATAGTGCCCCGAACTCTTTGGAGGAAGAGTGGAATAAAAATATGGTGGTGGTAGTAGTAGTAGTAGTTATAAAATACAAGTGGGGCCTAGCAACAAAATGTTGCAGTGTGGAATGCTTCTGTTTAGGGTTCCAAATACTCCATTCCACCCCTTAGTTTTTGTCCCCTTCCAGCAGCCAGCCAGCATTTTATACCAACTGAACTTGCTTAGTTCTCATTGACCTGTGTGTGTGTGTGTGTGTGTGTGTGTGTGTGGGAGGAGTGGACACACTTCTGCCTAATTTCAGTTACATTAAAATATTTGATTTCTCCATTGATTTCTATGGCCAGTTTTCAGTACTGTCTCTGGGGTCATTTAAAAATAGCTTCTCACTGTGGACCAAGAAATGACTTATGTTAGCAATATGATGGTTCTCTCTTCCCTTTTTATATCTATGTGTCTCTTCCACCCTCCTACTTTTCCATCCAATCCATTCCCCCTCCCACCCAGTTGTAAGGGTTTTCCCCCTCTCAGTCCCTCCATGCTGCACCATTCAGTTCTTATGGAGCGGGGGGGGGAGGTCCCTGCTGCCTTAGATTTTTTTCCCCCTAAAGATTTTATTAGTCTTGGAATTGCCCCAAATATGCTGATGCCTCTCTCTTGTGAGTGAGTAATGCCATTTCGGCTATGGAAGCATGAATGTAGGAAGTCCTGTATCAGTATGGGAAAGAATTATTAATTGAAGCCTTGGAAAAATAGGATGATTTTAGTGCCTTTTCAAAAACAGAACAATGAGGGTGCCTTCCTACCCTTTTCTAGGAGGACATTCCAGAGTTTAGGGATGAGTGCAAATTTTGATTCAGTTTGCATTTCAAGCAGAATTTATCAAATTTGCAATTTCCAAAACAATATGAGAACCGAAATGCAGCCAGCCTTCGAAATTCGCATTTATTAGAATTTTGGGATGCAGTTCGCCAACTAAACAACATTTACAAAAATGCATATATTAGGAGAAAGTGTGCATAAAAATGAATACATGAGTGAAAATAACACGCAGAAAGGCATGAAATGATGAGAAATAGCTTGCAAAAATGTGCACTTTTGTCAAAACTGCCTACCAAAATGTGTTTATTTGGAGAAATTCGCACTAAAATGGTGGAGTATTTTCATGAGAATTTTTTTTTTTAATTGCAGATCACTGTAGAAATGTAGAGAACTGAATTTAACATTGGAAAAATAGGAAACTGAGAGAACTGAAACAGACAGATCTTTCCATGCCTACCAGAGTTTAGAGGCTATTTTTTAAAAAACCCAATCGTTGGCCACTACTGTTCAATCAAATCTGTCACAAGGAAGAAATGGTCAGCAAGGCTGGGCCTAAGTCAGTGAGTGGGCTCACGTGCAGAGGGATGTTCGTTGAGGTATGAGATTCCCAAGCTGCGCAAGTCTTAATCTGCTATATATTTTGGAAAGTTCTTTGTTTGCTATGCATTTGGACA